>NC_060144.1:82290527-82911777 GCF_021461385.2 Schistocerca piceifrons
GTATAAATGTGTCTTTAATAAGCCATGGTGACAAAATTAATCTTAGACCAGTTTACTCCATACTCATGAAGGAAATCATTGCAATCTATAAAAAGAATTCAGTAGCACAAAATTAGCAAAATGTAAACAGTATCTTTTTTTCAATTTTTTTCCTTCTAATGTCTATTTCTGCATTTTTTAAAATAATTTCCCATAACTCTGTAATTAAAGTGAAAAATCCTTCACAGTTACAGGCAATCTGTAAAGTTGGCAGCTCTCCAAAATAATTTTTGTTCCCCTGTCTTGTGCATACAAAAATAGATCACATTTCCTGATGTATGAGCAAGCTATACATAGCCGTCTGTGAGCTAAGTATGGATTTTTCAGCTGTAGTTCACACACTTTTTATGATTGGCCATGTTCTTTGTCAAAGGATATTGTAAATCTGAGTCACATATGAAACAGCAAACATTTGATTTGAATGGTATATCTGTCTAAACTATTGGGATATGTGGCAACAGTACATTTTCTCCTATAAATTTACCATTTAAAATTTTAACTTCAATGATATAGTTCATAATATATTTTTCACTGAAAGCCTGGTACCATTGCGAAGTCATGGTGGATTTATGCTTTGGAGAAGAATGAGAAATATGTCAATTTTTTATATTAAGATGCGTGGTGGATGCCTTGCAAATCAAGTGAATTCAGTAATTCAGTTGGGTAACTGACAACTTCATCTCAAGTCATTTCAGTATCAATAGACTGATAGCTGTTACTTCACATGATATTTCATTTTGCATACTGAAAGTGATGACACTGAAACTGTTTATCGCACTTAGCCACAGAGGATTATTGTAATTCTGTGTGATACTTAAGAAAATTTTGTGAAGCAGTTCATCTGTGGTTGCTGTGATTTTACAGAAGTATGTTGGCAATGTGATACATTGTGTACATTCATCAATTGTCATTTTTCTTTTCCCAGTATCCAACAATTGTTTATCAAAATGTTCAGTGAATGTATCATGCTACTGTTCTACTTACATATTGACCTTCATAGTCAGTCTGATGACTTGAGACTTGCCTCAAGTTCATCAATGGTCTCTGAATGCAGTATAACAGGTAGAACTTGTCGAAAGTCACTGGACAATAAAGTGAATGTGCCACTAAAAAACTGTTCATTACCTCTCAAATCTTAGTGTACGGTGAATAGCTTCCAATGCTTTTTTGCGCTGCACAATAATACATTCGTCCCATGTGAGTTGACATGATTGGAGTATTTTATCGATCGAGAATTTTTTTTGATACTGGGTCAGCCTTACTGCAGAAATGAACAGCAGGGCTACCATTAAAGACAGCACAAACCATGCAACACCCAGCATCCACTGTCAAGCAGATTTACCATTAGGTCAGAGAGAGAGTGTATGTGTTTTTGGAACATACAGGTGCTCAATGGAGAGGTCACTGGCACTCTTATCGAATGAGGATAAAATTACGAAAATGTTATCACACAATGGGCAGGAAATCTGTAAAATGACACTCGTGCACTTGTTCCCACCTCCATCATATTGACCAGACAATCACTCTTGTACATGTCTTATGTTAATGGAGAAAGGGTGAAAGATGCTATACTTGGGATTAAAACAGAAATAAAATGATAGAGGCACTAAAAGAAAAGTGCAAGGTAATGTGATTCGCTGGCCACAAAAAACGGGTGAGGAAGTCAACCTGGTTCACACGTTAAATACAACTCTCAAAAACTTTCAGAAACATATTGGCCAAATCATGAAACCTTAAAACCCTCATCACATTTGTTTGAATGTTACTTTAAATGGAGGGCAGACCTGTCGCAAATCTGCTGCTGCCCAGTGGTCAGAAAATAAAATAGTCTAACAAAATGTGGTATACTGATCTGTAAGCCACAAACACTACGCATTGCAGGGTCCTCTCACTGGAGCAAGAATACATGCATCATATGGCTGTGGAGTGAGGAGGACCTTGTTCCATTGATGTGGCTGGAAGGAGGTATGCCACAGCCGCATTGTGGGCTTTACTTAACAGAGCTTATTGTCTGTCACTTCCATAAACTCATCCTCCCACTGACACAAGACACTATATCCCAACAGCAAGGTGATACCACGCATGGGGATGGCACATCAAATTAACAGAGCATTGCAACATACCTCCTTAGCTGCTACATCTGCCGTTTCATTTCCTGCAATACCCATGTGCCCTGGCACCCAGCAGAAAGACACCATCTTCTCCAGCTATTGTAAATGAAGGAGGGCATCCTGGATATTTTGGACTACCTTATCTGCTGGGTGGAAGCATTGAGAGTGAAGAACATTTTGAGAATCAGAACAGAGAATGAATTACTATTCCAATCACATCTCATCTGCTAAAGTGCCCACAAGAGCACATAAAATTCCACATCAAAGACAGTAAGCCATGAGGCAGTCAGACCTTGAGGGCATGATCAGGGAAAAGAGTCCTGATTTGACCCATCCATAAAGACAGCTGTACAGGTATGGTGCTCAGTTAAAATGTCATTAAATAATGTATTAAAAACATATGCAGGAGTGCAGCCTCTCCTGTATTCACTACATCTAAAATTAGTCTGCAGTAACCAAGGTGGCAGGCAGTTAAAACACTGGATTTGGTGTTGTACTTGCTCCACATCAAGTGACTCCAGCACATACCAAATGGCCTTGTTGCTCATGGACAATTGGAGAAAAAGACATGCCAGAGGTGGAAAAGCAGCAGTAGGGTGTGCAGGTCATAATGAGGCTGCGAGGAACTTATATGCCTGACACATCATGGGGAATTGCTGTCTGATTGTAAGTGGTGGTTCACCAGCCTCAGCACAGAGATTGCGTATGGGGCTGGTCCCATGAGCGCCCATGGCCGGCCTAGTCCCCTCATGGTGAGTAGCATCAGTGATCTTCAGATAAGAAAGCATGCACTGTGCACCCATAGTCTAACCGCGAACACCTGAAAGTCCTATAAAACTGGAGAAGACATGTCCTATCTGTTTCCAAAGGCCAGTGGCTAAGGCACTTTGTGATATTTAGTGCCTTGAGGGTTTTTGTTTTCATGTCTCTCAGGTGTGACAAGTACGGCAATTTGGAGTAAAAAATAATGCCAAAAAACCTCACTGAGTCATTATAAAGTAGAATAGTGTCCCTCATATCCAAGTCAGGTAGATTAAAAATGTGATGAGAATAGTTAAAATGAACACACACACGCACACTTACCTCTTACCTGTGGAAAACTGAAAACCCATCTCTGCAGCCCATTCTCTAATCTCTACATTGTAAGCTGCTCTTGGTGAATCACTGTTTCCACACTGGAGGAGGGACATTAAAATCGTGAACACATAAGGAGCACTGTACAGGACTCCGTACCATTGACACAATAATGTTTATGGCTATGGCAAAGGGGGTAACACTTAAAAAACTGTCTTGAGGTATATCATTCTCCTGCTCAAAATGATTCAATAGCATGTCATCAACAAGTGACCCAAAAGTCTGCTTACCTAGGAAAGACTGTATGAAGATGGGGAAGTGGCCACGAAAGCTCCACTGATGGAGCTGCACGAGAATACTGTGCCTCTATGTAGTGTTGTATGCCTCACTGATGTCAAAGAAAATACTGAAACAGTGATGTTTAAATAGGAAAGGCTGCTGAATAACCACCGCTAGCAAGGTCAGGTTGTCGATAGTGGGCCGAAATCTCAGGAACTCATCCGGAAAGCAGCTCAGAAGTTGCCTGGTCTCTAAGAACCAGACCAGACAATGTTTAACCATCTGCTCCAAGGTCTTTCCCACACATTTTGTTAAGACAATACTCCTGTAACTACTGGGACATGTGAGATCCTTTCCTGGTTTGAGGAGAGGGATCAAAATTGCCTCTCCAAGAATTGGGAAAATGATCCGTCTGCTATATCAAATTAAAACAATTGAGTAGGATTTCCTTTAATGCTGTAGGTGCATGTCAAAGCATGTAGTGCTGGATTTGGTCACAAGTCGGAGCAGTATCATGAGTCTCAGTCAGGGCCAATTCCAGCTCCCACTTGCAAAATGGGGGGTTGTAATACTCAGTATTGTTGGATCTGAGGTCCAACTTGCCCCTCTCTTAAGTCACACAGTAGTGGCGAAACACAAGATCCTGACTGGCATTGGGATTATCCTTTGCAAAATGCTCTGTCATCGTCTGAGCGATGTTCTGCGTGTCATTTGAAGACACCTCTGTTTCAGACTGCTGCTGTTGGTAAACAACTGTTAACTGCAAATCCTCCAGAGGGTTCCTGTACTATTGTGGAACAAGTGGAACAGTTGAGTGTGTCCATGAATGCTTGCCATGATCTTTTCTTGCTCTCCTTAATTATGTGTCAAGCCTTGGCTCTTGTGACCTGAAATGCTGAGAGGTGGGCTGCTCTTGTGGAGCACTTACTGCCAAAAAAGCCACAAGCCTGTCTCAGACTGCTGAGCAGCATTCATCGGTCCACCAACTCATTTTTGGATGCTGTTGCAGTGTTCAAACACAGGCATCTGACCATTCATTCGGTTGGCTTCTGTTCAGATACTGCTCCATCCAGGAGGTGGATGCACAATGGGAAGTGATCCCTGGAATTAAGGTCAGTAGTTGCTTTCCACTGAGCTGTAAGGACAGGAGAGTAGAGAGAGAGGTTCAGCTGAGGAAGCTCCAGTAGCAACTGAGAAATGAGTGGGACAGCCCATATTGAGGATGTGCAGCTCCTTAGGCATCATGAGATTTTCTAAAACTCAACCCCTAGTCCAAGTATAGCTTCAGCCCCATAATACATTATGGGCACTGATGTCATCCAGTATGATACCTTACTGCGAAAGTTGTTCTATAAGATTGGTCAGAGCCTCAGTGTCAATCACATCATGTGGAGGTAAATACAGTGAGCAAATAGCGATGCACTGATACACATGAACTTCAATTGCAATCGCTTGCAGGTCAGCAGCTAGGGGAGAGCAGAGAACTAGAAGGCATTATCGACAAACAAAGTGACCCCTCACTTGGACCTTTCCCCAGTCAGGGAAAGTGTGTATAGCCCTGTAGCCCAGGGGCATCAGATGCTTTAAAATGCAATTCCTGCAAACACAAGCACAGGGGCATTCCAGTGATAGGAGTTTCAGTTCTTCCACAAGTGTCCTGAACCTATTCAATTACCACTGTAATATGGGAGCCATTTATCATGGGAGTTGCACTTTCACCCTCTCTTTCTGCCATGGAGGTGACCACATAATGTGTTGAGGCTCAGTGTTGGAGTGATATTTACTCCCCAGGCCAACATCATGGTCCATCACCACTGTAAATGAGCCGTGGGAGATGTCCTGGAGAGGAATATCAACATTGTCAGACTGCTTACTTCCCATCTCCATTGGCAGATGAGTCTGTCTTAGACTTTTTTTTTTCTTTTGCCTGGGAAGGATTTCGAGCCACAGCCACAGAGGTGGTGGTAGCAGCACTGGACAGTGGACCAGTCTGATACTGTGAAGCAGCAGGGAGCAGCCACAGCCTTGGCGGATGTTCTGGGAGGAGGTACAGGCTTCAAAGTAACTGCAGCAGCACAAGCGCATTGACAAGTCCAGGTACTAGTGCTAACACTAGCAACCTCCGTTTTTGTAGCAGTAGCAGTCTTTTGAACTGGCTGTTTAAGAACAGATGCAAAGGGGGTAGAAGACTATGGGGGCTGCATGGCCTTTTAGATCTTTTTGGCCTCGTCATACAACATACTCTTAGCTGTTTTGATCTCCTGTATTTTCCTTTCTTCAAGGAAGGCCCTGCAGTTCCTATTCCAGACAGGGCAAGTCCCAGAGCAGTTTCACTTTGGAGGAGATGAGCAATGAACTCCTTCATAGGCAGCCTTACCACATTTGCCACAAGTGGCTTCTCCCTTACAACATAAGGTGGTACGCCCCCGAAGTGACAGCATGTGAAACAGCACAAAGGGTTGGGAAAATAATATTACATGCTGAAGTGAAGGAAACTGGCCTTAACTTGTACTCTGGAAGATTCATGCTGATGAAAGTCACTATAAATAAGTCTGATTTCACTATCACCATCCACCCTTTTAGTTATGTTTTGCACATCAAAAATGCATTCCTGGGAATACTCACCTTTCAGTTCTTCTACGGAAATGTCAACAAGATCCCTGCAAGTCGCAATACCTTTGCTGTATTTCAAGGAGCTGTGCAGTTCACTTTCTACTGAATACTGCTTGAGACACTGAAGTTTCTGAATCTTCTGCAATTGTTGGGAACTAGAAGCTCCTACCAAAAGGGTCCCATTTTGCAAGCACTTGACAGATTTTATAGTTCCAGCAATGCCCTCTAACTCCCTTTGTAAGTAAAAGGTGAAACTTTCCCAAAGTTTCCCTCTTTCCATTCAACTATAAGAAATACATTCTGGCCACCAGTACGTGTACTGTTATTAGAGACTGACAAACTCTGTATAATCCACAAATCATGAGGACTGGCTACATGAGTCCTCTTGTTTGACTGGATGTTGGTACCTACCGGCAGCCCACCATTTCCACTGGAAGGTGGAGGAGTGAATTTCAAGGGTTTCATCTTAGTCTCACTAGCAGCTAGGGAAATAAAAGTTCACCTAGACAGAGCTCCACATGCCTGAGTAAACCTTATATATTTGAGGCTTAGCAGTTTACCCAGAGGTTGCCCGCTGACAACTGTTCCACCACAACAGCCATGTATGTCATCAGTGCACAGCATACCTTGAGATTGAAGGTTTTTTGTAGAGGTTTTTACCATCCTCACAATCTGGTGGTCAAGCCAAGATCACCAGTCCCTGTGACACACACTGACACATATGGAAATTTGACTGGCGCCCAACATTTGTTTCCAGTTTTGCTTCATCATGTCTGCAAAGTATACAGCACCCATGATTATCAAGAAAGTTAACTTCATTCTGAATACACAAACATTGTCCTCTTGCAGCCATGCAATCGGTCAACACATTTGACACTGAGAAGTGTATACTCTCCAGGACAGTGTCAAGTGGAACTATTGTGTGAACATAGTTTACTGCAATTGCCAGGTGACAGATCTTACAAGCGTATTTCTTTTCCTCATTTCTGTTGAACACTTACGTTTATATCAAGCACTAACTTTATAAACTCCTCTATCCACATCATCAACACATACTATGTCCTTGAACAAAGTGCATGGTTGTGGCAGTAAAGTCTGCCCACTGCAAAACTGTGAAACAAATAAACATATATAATGAATTTTGTTTTTTCATGAACGGTGTGATGTTACAAAATAGAAGTGATGTTGCTATTCAATGGAAAGTTGGAAATTAAGATTTAGCTTACTGTTTTATCAATCACAATTGGCGTAAGAATCATGGATTGACCATTGTCATAAAATATTGCATATTGAGATGTGATTAGTTTTTACTTGCAGTTTCGCGTGGCTTGAGGCAGTCTCAACTAGCGTGCTATTGATTAAGAAATTGCGTTATCGTCTTTCTAATTACTTCATGATCGTAGATACGATCATACCCGGTTGTGAAGTTATTGTTATGACAAAAAAAATTTCCTAAGGGACCAGAAAGTTCTTAAGGGCGCAAAAACAACTGTAACATCACACAAAAGGGAAATTCGATATTAAAGCTGATGCAAGAAGACGATAAAACAGTTTTCTTTTTATCAATGTAACACGCACATTGGACTGCTGATCTTAGAGTCTGTAATATTAGCAAAATGCATAATTAAAATGAAAATAATACTGAGGAGATAATAGGAATGAGCACTGCTAAATGATTCAGTATTCCCAGAACAAATATTTATTATAACTAAAACATATATCGTACCTTAAGCTTAATACAACAATGACGGTAGATTTTTATGTCCGTATCATGTCCATTGAGCGCTCTTTTATATAGCCATTGTCCTCTTGAGTCGCTCGTGCTTCGTCACGGTAAGTTACAACAGTTCTTCTTCCTACACTTCACTCAAAACTTAGACGGAACACGTTTTTATTTATTTAGTAAAAATAATTAGATCAGACCGCCACAAATCTGCGTCCGTCTTACTCGAGAAAAACAGTAAAAGTCTTCTTAGCGCTCAAGGCTTAATTTGTTTTCCCTCGAACAAAATAGTGAAGGATCGTATATCTATCCGTATTTTTCTGTTTTTATTGCCGCCCAAAGACGACGAATTACATTATCTAGAAAATTCCACCGTCGCTATGCGACGCTTCATTATACATTAATCATTATTTACAAACAAGTATTTGCCTTCTGGCTGAAAGTATTAACTACTCGTATTTGCTGTTTAAATTAAGCCAAAAATAGCGAATATCACATTGCCTCCCATGAGGAGAGAGGGAATGCCGAAGGATTACCTCGATCCTCATGTCCTCATGAGATATTCGTGATTTTTGGTGTGACATTTACATAATGTTACTGGCGTACCATGTACTTAAATTGAAATTACATTTATAAACATATATCAGATATTTATCATTTTTCAAAATAAAGTTTTTCATTCTTTGTTCATCAGTCACTTCATTCCATAATACCAAGACTAACATTTATGTGCATTTTTAAGTTTGGTCCATATTTGCTTATAACAATAAGTGAACGTTCATTTCGCTCTTCAGGGGATAGAATTCAGAAATTACTTTCTCTTGAGCTTAACAACTAATACATAAGTACAGTGAGTGCTTATTTTCACTAAACTAGAGTGGACAATGTTCGAGCATCTGTTGACTCCTTGTGGTTCAATTACAGTTTAATAACGTAGCACTACACTCCGTGATGCTTTCACTTTCTGTGTTAGCTGTCTACGGCGTTCATCATGCAGTACATCTGTCCTTTCCACTGTGGTGCCAGGAATTCAAGTGGCTTCCCGGGTTTTTATTTACAATATGAAACAGAAGAAGTGGAAAATTATTAGTATGACTTACAAGCTACTGGATACATTTATTAAGGATCGGGACTGGTCTGGAGTTTAGGGTCTTCCTATAGTGCACATTCATTTTCTTTGTCCATCAAGAGACAGGATTATAATTCATTTTAGCAGTGTTCAGGAGTGCCGGTATTAATGGCTTTAAGGTCTGAGTAATCTAACAATCTACTTCTCACTCATCTTAACTTTAACTCAAGAAAATTGCATAATTTACATATGAAAATGTAGTCACACAAGTGTACAAATGTCTTTCCTCCAGTATGTACGATGGAAGTCATGGCGCTTAGCAGTTTAAAGTTTGGATTGTTTCGTCACCCACACGTCAGCCACTCACAGCAGCTGCACAGTGTTGCGTGAGCTCCAACACTCAGTATCCGTTCGCGCTCAGGCTGTAACAGAGCTGGTGGTCGTCGAGTGCTCCTTTTTTTTTGTGAACTTCGTATCACACGAGTGCATCGATACAAACACCTCGCGCGCGTTTTCCATCGGAGGAGCCAGACACTGAAGCTGCCTCCATACTTCTCTGTCAACTGCCTCCCATGAGGCTCACAGGTAAGTGACGACGAATGTTTTAGCTGTCGCTGCACTTAGAACAACACTGAACTTTGCGTTGCACCTGTTGTCGTAGCCTTGACTTCTTTTTTACACTTGCAGTACAACACTACCACTAGTATACAGTGAACAGTTATTTTTATTATGCACGTCGCACTTTAGTGTGCATCTTCACACAGCATTCGTGCTTAGTTCCTTCGCCGATGGAGTTCATTTACAAAACAATCAATTTTGCACGTTTCCTCCACTGGTATAGAAAGACTTATATTCTACTATTTACAAAATATCACTTACGAGCTAATATTTACAATTAATGGTCACTCCTTTTGTTAAGTCCAGTGAACAACTGCTTTATGAATGGACTCTTTATATCTCAAGATTTGCTTTCACTAGTGAACCTAAAAATATTCTTTCAAACTTTCTTTTAAGTGCTCATCTCCTCATTATGAGAACTACAGGCTTCGCAACACTCGTTGCATTTATTCTTTAGTGCACCCAAGATCATTTTCTACTGCCACGCAGCATATCTACTACATAACGAGTACGCATTTAACGCTGAATCTTTTTTTTTTTTTTTTTTTTTATATATAAATTTGAGGGCAGACTGGATAACAATAGGTCTCCCTCTTCGCTTCATGTACTCAGCAATCGTTCTCTGTTAAAAAAAAAATAGGGTAACGCGTGTCTACTATTTTTTTTTTTTTTTTTTGCATGAATGGAATTACCGACAGTTCACTGGGTTTACGCAACCGGTCCATAACAAACATTACCAAAGCTAGCGAAGTTCATCACGCTACGTGTCTCATTTCTCATAAGCACTGCTTTGCTTCGAAGCACACGTGCCTTTTACAAGTCGACCCTTGGTCTGGGTTAATGAACCAGGATCAAAAGGAACGGGCAGAAGGAAAATGGATTTCATAAGAGGAGTGTCTTAGGAGACATTTTTGCAATAAAATCTGCATGTAAATAAAATTATCTTAATAAACATAGGCACATATATAAACTTCAACCTCCTTCCTTACAGCATGCTTTGCTACTTCTACGTCTTACTCAGGTTATAGTCAATATTAAGTTTAAATATCACTGCATTGCTTGTTCTTTAGATTAGCCTTCAATTAGGGTATTGAATGGTCGCTAGATTACACTACAAATCTTCTGAAGATCTTTACTTGGACTTATTTATGATACAGGGGGCTTGCTGTGTGGTTATTTAGTAACTTGATTCTACTGAAATCAATTCGTCAGCTAACATTCCTCATATACTCTTTACATTGGGCTCAGATCACAGGGAAATAGTTTACTTTCATAGCAATTAATGGCCTCGTGGAGTACTTACGCTACATTATTGATGCTTCATGGTTTGCCTCCATTTGTACTGTATTTCACCTTACTTAGTTTACTACAGCTTTTTGTCTCCTTGCGTGAACACATGCGGGTTACCACTTGTTTTTTCCATTTAACAGCACGCTTTAACTGAACTTTAAGCTATTTCTTCTACTCCTGTCCACTGTCTGGACTGTTTGACCATGTACCCCTTTTTTTTAAGCAGGTAATTTGGGCTTTTACTACAGAACTTCAAGTACTTACATTACTAAAAATAAATCTATAAATATTCTTGTACCTTGAGAGAAATGCTTATTTACGCATCCTCCTCCATTTCTCACCTTTACATATTTTATTTAGCTCCGGGCAATCACCTCGCAAGCACTTTTTTTTCTTATTACTAACTTAAAATTAAATTGAAATTCTTGGTGCAACCTCAATTTCCTGCTTCAGCTTGTTGAAGAAATATCAGTTCATGTCCATCACTATAAACAATTTTTTCATACATAGCATTTAATACTTAAAGTTTACATATAGTAGCTTTTACCATGTAGTCAGTGCGCTGTTCAACACAATACTTATCATTAACAGCTCACACAAGGAAATTTCCAGTACGCAAGAGGCAGGAAACCGAAACAGATTCTATATGCAGTTGAGGCTGTGTCTGTAAACTAACTCTCTGTTTCAATGGACCAGTCGCTCCCGATATGGAGCAACCCTGAATCGGCAATGATAAAACTTTTGAAACAGAAGACACCTGTCTGAAGAGACATGATGACATCACATTGATGTTTGCTCCTGTATCAACAATGGCTGTGACAGGAATGTTGGCAATAGAAATCTTAATCGAAGCCTGGACCTGTTCATCATAAATGTCATTAATGTCTTGAGCTTCTAGGCCAGGTGCAAGGTCATCTCGTAAGTCGGTCTCATGGTCGTACCGTATCGCATTAACATACTCAGAATCAGAGTATTCGTTAGTACCCCCACTGGAACCGGCAGCGACCTCTAGGAGGCTGAAAGGTGCTGCCTCTAATTTTCCGCAGGATGTTTAACCTGTTTGTCATTCATGGCCTTAAGTGTTTGTTCCGTTTCATATTGGTGCTGGTTATGTGGTACAAATGCCGGTGTAAAGGGGTAAAATCCACTGGGTGCATTCACTTGTGAATAGAATACTTGAGAAGGCTGATGTCGCCCGATCTTTTGGTTGCCGGCAAAACCATTTCCTTGTGAAGGAAAGTTCGCATTTGGTGCCATTTGAAAATTGTTCCGCGGTCCTCTATCCTGTGAATAGTTGTTCTTATGTTGTGCTGGGTGGCCTCCGCCTTGCCCATGCCACTTGCTATATTTCGACCTATAACTTTGATTGTACACTGGCCCATTTGAAAAATTACCACTAGTTTGTGGAGAATTTCCATGCTGCTCAGGCGCAGAATTAAAGGGTGGGTTTCCGTACTGATGTTGTACCTGGTGGTTGTAAATTGGGTGGTATCTCTGCTGATTACTGTAATTGGTTTTCTGCTTCCGTTTAAAGTTATTGCCGTTTGCGTTTTGATAACCGCTGGCAGGTTGGCAACAGCGGTCGCAGTAGCTCGCTCTCTCCTTGGGCGCATTGTTGTCCGCGTGCGATGCATTCTGCTGGCTGCCAGGGAAGAATTTGCCGCTGCCAACCTTGGAGCGCACATCCTCGCTAATTAAATCTAAGGAATCCAGCACAGAAAGGAATACATCCGTGTCTTCTTCGGACACATTTACTAATTTCTCTCTAATAGACACAGGGAGTTTGCTTTTGAGAATCATAATTACGTCCTTGGAAGAAATCGGAGAATCCCAGAATTTAATTTTTGCTAGATACTTCTCAAAGTATCGCCGGAGACTTCCATGCTTCTCATTGAAAATTTCCGCACCATACACCTCCTTCCTTAATCTTTGCTGTACCCCATTACTCCAAAATTTTGCCAAGAACATTTTCTCAAACTCTTCATAATTCCTACACGTGTCTACCATTTCCGTTCCCCATAATGCTGCATCACCAGAAATAAAGCCAGTGACGAACTGAATACGCTGTCTGTCTGTCCAGCTCCTGGGAAATATGCCGGAAAAATTCTTTAGGAACACGATGGGGTGTATTTCTCGCTTCTGCGGATGAAAAACAGGAAAAGTGCGATGCTTAATCACACTTTCCTCTTGCATTAAACTCACAATTGTGGGCGGATCATTTAGTTTCCCTACTCGGGACTCAACAGGACTGTTGTTTTGCATGTAATCAGGCGGTGAACGATAAGGAGTTGACTGACATTCGTCACCGTCTAAAGAGTTGTTCCCTATAGTTTGCGTATGCGTGTGCGGATTTTCTACCCAGTTTCTCAGCATTCTGACTTCGTCCACTACTTGCTGCTTCCACTCGGGAAGATCCCGTGTAAGTGTCCTCCGAATCTGTCCCAATTCAGAAACTACTGTGTCTCCCGACTTACCAGGAGCAGCTAAGATTTCGTAAGTTACATCCTTGACAGTCTCCCTAAGCTCCTCCCTGACCTTCTTTTCGATAAAAATATCTTTACCCTTTATCCATTCACTGTAGTGTTCCGACAATGCCTCCGCGTGTGCTTTCACGGTGCTCTTAACCTGTTCTTCAATATTGATTGAGTCTATCTGCCTCGACAGATCCTCCACTACACCTTCAATGTCAGATACTGCATTTCTAACTGAGTTTATTTCTTTGGTAGCTGCCTGAATTTTTGTGCTTAATGTTCCAGATACTTCAGCTATTTCACTTTTCACCTGTTTCTGCATTTTCTGAATTTGATCACTGATCTTAGTTTGCAACTCACCCAAATGGGTATTTAATTCAGCCGTAATTTCTTTATGCAGATCTGTTTTGATTGTGCCTAGCTGTGTTTTTAATGATTCGCTTACAGCATCTAATCGGGCGTTAACAGTCTCATTTTGTGTTTTTATAGTCTCATTTTGTGTTTTTACTGATTCGCTTACAGCATCTAATCGGGCGTTAACAGTCTCATTTTGTGTTTTTACTGATTCGCTTACAGCATCTAATCGGGCGTTAACAGTCTCATTTTGTGTTTTTACTGATTCGCTTACAGCATCTAATCGGGCGTTAACAGTCTCATTTTGTGTTTTTATAGTCTCATTTACTGCGTCAAACTGTTGTTTCAGCATTTCCATTAACGCACCGAGGTCATTTGTAGCTGCAGCGGGAAGAATTTGGACTTTAGGGTCACTTTCCCCTGTTACAGACATGGTTAGTTCAGTTTCCACACGGGAACCTACCGTTCGCGATCGTAAAGGGTATGGAATACTATTAACGTCTTCACTCCCGTCTCCTGTTGTCACCTGTCTCTGTTTACTATCTGCCATTTTCGTTAGTAAATCACGTGCTACGTAAGGCTTTCGTCGTTTGTCAGTGACGTGGTGAGTCCGCTAAGAGCACCACTCTCGCGTGAGCAACAAATGAAATTCTATCTGGCAAGAAGACAAGATGGAACCTAACCGTTTCAGACAAATGAATGAAGATGCTCTTCACTGCAAATTGCGCACACTATCCACCATGTTGAAAATGCAATACAGGTATACTAACAATGGGGAGAAATAATTTCTATTATCAGACTACGAAGAATTTTACTTTGAAAGATAAAATAAAGCAGATTTTCTATAGCGGGAAGGAGATAGAAAGGATGTGGATCGACTTGGAAAAGCAACGTTGCTACTGAAGCACTACACTGCATATGCAAAATTCTGACTTACTTTTTGATGGCTTGAATACCGCTATGTTGTCTCAGCAAATTCACGTCTCTTTTCTTTTCTTTTCTCTCGGTAATTAAACTGCATTATTGACCGTTATTCTCACAGAGATACGATGTGTACATGAAACGACAGAATATTTATTAACACAAGCACATAGAAAATTTTCCAAGAATTTGAACTAATTTTTGGTCAAGTCCCTGTTCGGGCGCCAAGTGTGATGTTACAAAATAGAAGTGATGTTGCTATTCAATGGAAAGTTGGAAATTAAGATTTAGCTTACTGTTTTATCAATCACAATTGGCGTAAGAATCATGGATTGACCATTGTCATAAAATATTGCATATTGAGATGTGATTAGTTTTTACTTGCAGTTTCGCGTGGCTTGAGGCAGTCTCAACTAGCGTGCTATTGATTAAGAAATTGCGTTATCGTCTTTCTAATTACTTCATGATCGTAGATACGATCATACCCGGTTGTGAAGTTATTGTTATGACAAAAAAAATTTCCTAAGGGACCAGAAAGTTCTTAAGGGCGCAAAAACAACTGTAACATCACACAAAAGGGAAATTCGATATTAAAGCTGATGCAAGAAGACGATAAAACAGTTTTCTTTTTATCAATGTAACACGCACATTGGACTGCTGATCTTGGAGTCTGTAATATTAGCAAAATGCATAATTAAAATGAAAATAATACTGAGGAGATAATAGGAATGAGCACTGCTAAATGATTCAGTATTCCCAGAACAAATATTTATTATAACTAAAACATATATCGTACCTTAAGCTTAATACAACAATGACGGTAGATTTTTATGTCCGTATCATGTCCATTGAGCGCTCTTTTATATAGCCATTGTCCTCTTGAGTCGCTCGTGCTTCGTCACGGTAAGTTACAACAGTTCTTCTTCCTACACTTCACTCAAAACTTAGACGGAACACGTTTTTATTTATTTAGTAAAAATAATTAGATCAGACCGCCACAAATCTGCGTCCGTCTTACTCGAGAAAAACAGTAAAAGTCTTCTTAGCGCTCAAGGCTTAATTTGTTTTCCCTCGAACAAAATAGTGAAGGATCGTATATCTATCCGTATTTTTCTGTTTTTATTGCCGCCCAAAGACGACGAATTACATTATCTAGAAAATTCCACCGTCGCTATGCGACGCTTCATTATACATTAATCATTATTTACAAACAAGTATTTGCCTTCTGGCTGAAAGTATTAACTACTCGTATTTGCTGTTTAAATTAAGCCAAAAATAGCGAATATCACAACGGGTAACTTAAAATTTTTTTTCCATAACTTCTCATAGATGTTCAATATGCCTCCCTTGAGATGCATGGCATATGTCAATGTGGTATTCAAATTGTTCCCACACTGCAGCAACCATATCTTTGGTTACAGCTTCCACAGTTGCTGTTATGCAAAGCCTCAGTTGATTTATCATTGTTGGTAATGGATGCACATAAGACGTCTTTTATAAACCCCCCCCAAGAAATAATCAAATACAGTCATGTCCTGTGACCTTGGAGGCCAGTAATGTAAGGCTGAATCATTTGGTCCAGTGTCACCGATCCATCATTCAGTAATCCTTCGATTTAACAATTCCAACACTTCCAGATGTCAGAGCATCAGTGCCCCATCCTGTTGGTAAATGAAGTCATTTGAACCAGTCTCCAACTGTGGGAAAAGGAAGTTCTCAAGCATATCAAGATGTGCACTTCCTGTTCTTGGCAAAGAAACCTGGACCATACACCTCTTCTCGTGAAGCTGCACAAACACATTAAATTTTTGATAGCACCCCTCATGTTATACAACTTCATGTGGTTGTTCTGTACCCCATATCCTCACATTATGATGGTTCACCTTTCCATTTAAATGGAATGTTGCCTCATCACTAAACACTAAGCATGGAAGAAAACTGTCATCCTCCATCTTGCCAAAAATGAAAGCACAGAGTTCCACATGTTGTTTGTCACTTTCACGAAGGGTTTGCAGTGGTTGAATTTTGTATGGTTTCACGGGTAAATGTTGCTGCAACACATACCAGATGGACATCGGGGGCATGTCGAGCTGTTGAGCTGCACAGCAAACTGATATCTGCAGACTCCTTGTGAAACTAAGGTTAATGCGTTCGACATCTGTGTCTTAAAAAACTTAATGAAGTGAAAGCTATTACCACGAAAGCGGATAAGGGGAATATGGCCGTAATATTAAAAGAGGAGGAGTACGTTTCGAAGACCTTAGCGTTTTTTGTCGAAAATGGCATTACGGAAATTCCGAAAGACATAACAGCCAATTTCCAAATTAAACTCAAAAATGTTCTTAAACGCACACACTTCCTGCTGACAGAAGCCGAAAAAAGAAGATGTGTTATCATGAATCCAACGGCCCCCAAATTAAGATCATAGGTGAAGATACATAAAGATCTGCATCCGGTTCGTCCGATTGTTAACGGTCAAAATAGTCCAGCATATAAAATAACAAAATTGTTGAACCAAATTCTGAAAAAGACTTACGTGTATAAAAATAACTATTCGGTGCGTGGTAGCATGACCATGATAGGTGAAATTAAAGATACGCCAGTCACTGACACTTCCTGTTTGGTTTCGTTGGATGTTAAGAACTTATACTCCAGTGTTCCGGTTAACGAAACTATAGAAATCATTAAGAGAAATTTCCTTAAATACGGTAAAATTTCAATGCAAGAGACAATTGAATTTATTGAACTCCTACAGCTCATTACAAGTTTTAATTATTTTACATTTAGTAACAAATTTTATATTCAGGACGATGGGTTAGCCATGGGGTCCAGTATTTCAGGAACTATGGCGGACATTTTTATCAATGACCTTGAAGATAAAGTTCTAAATTCTGACGATAACATTATGGATAAAATTGTTTATCACAAATGTTATGTTGACAACACTCTGTTACTTGTCGATGGTTCCTGTGAGGACATTGAGGAAATAGTAAAAAAGTTCAACGACGCACATAACAAAATAGAATTTACCATGGAGTATGAGACTGACAATTGTTTACAGTTCCTGGACATGAATATAAAAAAGCAGGGCAACAAACATGCGTTCTCCGTTTATAGAAAACAAACTACGACTGATGCCGTGATCCTGAATGATTCATGCCATCCGCAGACTTATAAAGAAGCTGCTTTCCGTAGTCTCGTGCATAGGGCAGTCAATATACCTATGAGCAAAAAAGATAGGGAGACTGAAATTAGTACCATTAAGAGAATAGCGATGAATAACGGTTACAGAATAGATATGGTTAAAAAACTGTTATGGAAAAGTAATAAGCGCAAAAAGAAAAAACCTGATAGAGAGAAAGAGAAAATTATCACGATGCCATACTACGGAACAGTCTCACAAAAGATAGCAAATATTTTTGAGCCATACGATGTTAAAATAGCTTTTCAGACTAATAACCTAGTGAGGTATAGCCTTAAGCACGATATTGGCGAGAAGAGAAATAAGTTTGAAAGATCGGGAGTTTATAAGATTCAGTGCAGAACTTGTGATGCAAAATATATAGGGCAGACAGGAAGATCATTTGCGATCCGGTATAATGAACATAAAGATGCATTCAGGTTAGGAAATTATGACAAATCAGCTGTTGCGAACCATATATATGAAACAGGCCATCCCCTTAATAGAATAGAAGATAACGTAGAAATATTGCATGTAGAAAAGAAAGGGAGGAAACTTGATTTACTAGAGGAATTCGAGATAGCTATCCATGAAAAGAAACAAAGCAATATTCTAAATGCACAAGATAATTTTAAAGAAATGAGATTTTTTAGCGGGTTTTTAGAATTATTTCAGGGTAGGTATGCGACTTTAAACTGGTAGCATGTCACTGACGGAGTTGCGAGAGGCTAACGATGGCAGACCAATGCAATAAGGAAATAAGGTGCCCAATAGCATAGCATTACCGTCAAGCACACGGCTGTAACCACGCCACAACACCTAGGCACGTCAGTCCACAACAGCTCCCGAGCCAGCACAGTGCGACAGCATACTTGGTAACTATGGAACGGCCATCAAATTGTGTCAACAACTTCAATGTAAGACGAGGACCCACAGTCCAATATACTTTTAATTCTGTTTTACTCTATGGACATCCCAACTATTTGTGATGGTATTTTGTCTTTTTAGTCCGTTTAATTTCATGACATAGACTTTACAACCTGATGATGAGAGCATTGTCTCTTGAAATGCATTGTTAAAATATATGTATAAGAATCACAGTTGAATGCTAACAGTGATAACCAGTATAACGACAACTGCTACCTCGACTCCATAATGGATTTTATTAAAAAAACTGTCAGACACTCGGGGAAAGCATGGTGATTTGCCTTTACACAACATTTAATGTTCTGTGCTTTAGGAGGCTCCGCACCATACCAAATATGAAAGTCATGCTGAACAGTTGTTACTGACCTGCTCTGTGCAAAACATAGAACACAGAACTCTTTCTGTTACCATGACACCATTTTTACTAGAACTGAAGTGGGTGCACACTGCTGCTACCTATCAGGAACCATGTAAAAACCCAAGAGTTTGCTTTTTCCAACAGTACATTGTTCATGCACATATCGCAAATAACATAATAGTTATGATTTTGTAAAATTGGATGATTATTATGGCCTCATTGCCTAATTACTAAAGAACCTTGGACCAAAGTCACTATAGAAGCTTACGCGAATAATCTCTACCATCTGGCAAACAGAAAAAATTCTTGAGAACTGGAAATGTGCACTTATCCATCCACTGCACAAGAAAGGAGATAAGACGAATGTGAACAACTGCAGAGGAACCTCCCTGCTACAAGTCACGTACAAAATTTTCTCAGCACGCTTTCTCCAGAGAATACAAGAACAGTTATAACACAAAATTAGTGAATACCAGGTAGGCTTTTGCCCCAGTTGTTCATGCACAGAACAAATCCTCAACTGGAAACAGTTCTAAAATACAAGGCCATCAGGAATGCACCAATCATTTGCATCACCATAGATTTCAAGTAAGTGTATGATTCTCTTGACCGACAATCCTTGTTCAACATCTTAGAAGAACAGGGACTCGACCCTAAAACACTACGATTAATCAGACAGACATTAGCTGATGCAACATCGAAAGTTAAATTCATGAGTGAAATCTCTGATCCCTTCATGAGTGTGTCAAGGTGACGGATTATTGCCACTATTATTCAACTTCTTCCTGGACAAAGTAATGATGGAATGGGAAAAAGAGCTGAAAACTCAAGCACACTGGAAACCTACATGACTAGGAAGATGCCAAGACAAAATAGAAATATCAAGCCTAGCTTTCGCAGATGACCTGGCCATACTATCAGACAATGAAGCAACAGCAACCAAACAAATAGATGTACTAAAGGAATGCATGGAACAAGTTGGACTGTAAGTGTCTTTCAAGAAGTCTGAATTTTTCTGCTCAAAATTAAACATAAGAAATTAGACACAAAATGTGGCAAAATAAACAGAGATGCACACTTCAAGTATGTATGTGAAATCCTTTAACCTACAGGAGGAGAAAACATCACACAGAAGACTCGACCACAAAAAATGAAGAGAGCATTCAGTAAGACACAGCACGTATATAACAAAAAAATGCATGTCCCTTCACACAAAAGTCAGACACACTAATCAAGCCTTAAATTCTGTATGCAAGTGAGACACTAACACTCCATACAAAAAGTGACATGGAAATTATAGTGAAGGGAGAAAGGAAAATCGTGAGAAAAATTCTCAGCCCAAAGTTGACAAGACTCTAGGAAACCTATAGAGAAGCTGTCAAACATATCAGCAGATGGTTATCACCAAAACCACTCACAAAGAGAATTTTAACAATATTAAGAACATATTCTCATAATATTGTTACATTCCAACTTGGATTTTCCATTGCAAGAGAATTCTAACATAAATACAAGGTGTCAAATCAAAAATACCATGGATCACACAAGTCAAAGTGGACCTAGAAGCAGCAAATATTGATCCAATAGAAATTGAAGACAGAAATGTATACAGGGGCAAAGATACACAAGTGGAATGTGAGGTCAGAGAATAAAGTCCCAAAGAAACCAAGGACAAAGTGAACAGATATTTAAGTTTCAAATCTGATGTTAGCTTGCATGGTCATTGCCAAGCACCCAGTATACTCCTTAGAAATAAAATATAGCTGGGAACACTATAAAAATTCACTATTTTATAAGCACACTACTCAAAGAGTTAGTTGCCTGCAGCAGACCTCATACTAACATAATGGAATACAACCTACAGCATTGTTGTTATTGTTGTTGTTGTTTCTGCTGCTGCTGCTGCTGCCGCCACCACCACCGCCTTTGGTCAAATGACAGGTTTCATGCTGCTCTCCATGTTAGTGTATCTTATGGAATCATCTTAATTCAGTTTGGTGATTATAAATTTTAGAGCAAACAAATTGTGTTTACATTGATTCCTACAGTCCACCCACTGTTCCAAGTAGTCCCAGACATCATCTACAGTAATATCGTCATCCAATTTAGTGGGCTAGTCAGTATTCATCAGACAAGGTACATGTTTCAACAGCAAGGAACATACATGAGCAGCCATGTTACCATGGCTGTTGTCAATTTGGAAGACAGAGTCGACCACAGCATATTCATCATGAAGATGTAGAAGAAAACAGCAAGACTTGGTCACTGACAATCATACAATAACAATTCTGTCTCCTGTTCAAGGTAATCTGAATCAGCGGGCCCAAGTCATAGTATAAAAAACACCCCCCAAAATATCAAAGATCGAACTATAGCCAGAACGGCAGCAGCAATTCCCGTAAGGTGTGAAACTGTCACTGACAAGGTGTCCACTAGCCTCCCATATCTCATGTCAGTTACCATCTTTTAATAATCACTGTTCTTACACCATGGTGACATGAATCTGAGTGGTATAGGATTCCATGTAGACACTTTGGACAATCTGTGTTCATACACTAAAAAAATGGGCAACTTGTTCCATGGTACTGCCACAGGGATGTCTAAACATGATAGCTCCCTTCCGGCTTTCAGTGATGTCTCCATGTTGATACATTCTTACTGCACCAATTCTGTACACAAAGCTAGTATGAACGTGCATGCCACCCCTCCCCCCCACCACACACAAACACATGCCACTTCACTCTCATGACTTACGACAGCAGTCACATGACTGCCTGGTTCCATTCTGCATCAACCAGAGTGCTTGAAAGCAACAAGTGTGTTCCATTTTGAGGGAGACTGATGTTTTGTTTGGTAAGCTTCCTTATTACTCTGAAATTACAGTTTTCATAAAAAAATACTCACATTGCAACTACATCCCTTTAACAGTAGCTCACACTCTTCCACAGAACAAAAATTTCCACAAACCAAAGTGACTGTATTTGTAGTGCAACACTGATCTCTTCTGCCTGTGTCTCCTTTACACATGCTCTTCAAGGCATATACATTTATCCATCTACTCTTCAGATTTAAAAGTTAAACAACATGCTGTCCAGGAATTTTTTTGTGTGTACTCTTAAAGTAAGAAACCTGTAACACCTGTGATTACACTCCACTTAAAATTATACTATCTAAAATGAATACAAATATGTAATGAACTTTTACTCACTTCAAGTCGTTGCTCCATTGGATCCTTTATATCCCACCCTCTGTGGTATTTGCCTGCTCCAATCATGTAATCTTTAGGATTAGTTGATTGTGTAAAACAATGAGCAGCTGTAAAAGCAGTAACCATGTAGCATTCTTCGCAATCCTAATACAAGACAAATTCTATAACAAAATGTATTTAGTTATGTGATTTCATGGGATACTCTAACATCAAAAACTTGTAGTAGGCTTCAAGTGCTTCAAATTTATTAACTGAAACAACACCATCTTTCCCCACATGAGCAACATCAGGTAGGCAACAATTAGTTATTTGTATGTATACTGTGTAAATATTGTTTGATTTATTAAAGTAGTGTATTTTGTGTTTGTTACATGTGGGGCACAGACGTTCCTGGCAGTGCAATCCAGTGGTCATGTACAGATGTGGTGTGCATCAGGGTAATCATTACAGATAGTCAACCAATGGCCAGCACCTGGGAGAGATTCAGGATTACACTGTTGAGATCTCTATGAATACTGATGTGATGAAAAGAATTAATGTTATAAATAAAATGTTCACTTCTGTATCAGTTCTTGAAAGGTTAACATTATTATGTGTTAAAGACAATATTTTGCTGTGAAGTTATTGTATATCTATGTGAAGCTACTTATACAAATCAACATGGAACAACATCATAATCTATGGATAAAAACTGTTTGGATTATGGATTTATTTTTATTCACATGGTAACTTTTTAAACAAAACTTCAAGATTTGAACATTTACTTATGTGTGGTAGTTTCTATAAATAAATTTAATAATCTAATTACATTAATATCCATCCAAGAAACATTTACACAAAATACATGAACACTACTCCAAAAATCATAAATTAATAGATGTCTCTTTGAAAAGTTTAAAGCACCTGCATCTAAATAAAAATTTGCTGAAATTTGAAAGTTTAACCAGAACTTACATCAAAAGAAAAGGGAAAACAGAGAGAGTTTTGTGGCATTGCTACTAGCAATGCAGTCCTGTATAAAACTGAAAGTGATAAATCGTATTATTCATTGCAACTGAAGTTTGCAGCAACATTGCCTATTATTATTATTTCTTTACTTTCTCAGACGTTAAGTCTGGTTAAAAATTGAAAGTGACGCGGACCTTCATCAAGTGTGACTTACTTTTAACTGTACGGTATATGTTACATTGCATTTAGGAACTTTCGGGTAATTGAACAAGTGTCAATAATTACAGATTTCTGTAGTTGTATATATAAGTTTGGATGTAGCTGTATTGCATTGATGTACTGGTGGATATTGTGTGGTATGACTCCTGTAGTTGATAGTATAATTGGTATAATGTCAACTTTATCCTGATGCCACATGTCCTGGACTTCCTCAGCCAGTTGGATGTATTTTTCAATTTTTTCTCCTGTTTTCTTTTGTATATTTGTTGTATTGGGTATGGATATTTCGATTAGTTGTGTTAATTTCTTCTTTTTATTGGTGAGTATGATGTCAGGTTTGTTATGTGGTGTCGTTTTATCTGTTATAATGGTTCTGTTCCAGTATAATTTGTATTCATCGTTCTCCAGTACATTTTGTGGTGCATACTTGTATGTGGGAACAAGTTTTATAAGTTTATGTTGTAAGGCAAGCTGTTGATGTATTATTTTTGCTACATTGTCATGTCTTCTGGGGTATTCTGTATTTGCTAGTATTGTACATCCACTTGTGATGTGATCTACTGTTTCTATTTGTTGTTTGCAAAGGCTGCATTTATCTGTTGTGGTATTGGGATCTTTAATAATATGCTTGCTGTAATATCTGGTGTTTATTGTTTGATCCTGTATTGCAATCATGAATCCTTCCATCTCACTGTATATATTGCCTTTTCTTAGCCATGTGTTGGATGCGTCTTGATCGATGTGTGGCTGTGTTAGATGATACGGGTGCTTGCCATGTAGTGTTTTCTTTTTCCAATATACTTTCTTCGTATCTGTTGATGTTATGTGATCTAAAGGGTTGTAGAAGTGGTTATGAAATTGCAGTGGTGTAGCCGATGTATTTATATGAGTGATTGCTTTGTGAATTTTGCTAGTTTCTGCTTGTTCTATAAAGAATTTTCTTAAATTGTCTACCTGTCCATAATGTAGGTTTTTTATGTCGATAAATCCCCTTCCTCCTTCCTTTCTGCTTAATGTGAATCTTTCAGTTGCTGAATTTATGTGATGTATTCTATATTTGTGGCATTGTGATCGTGTAAGTGTATTGAGTGCTTCTAGGTCTGTGTCACTCCATTTCACTACTCCAAATGAGTAGGTCAATATTGGTATAGCACAAGTATTTATAGCTTTTGTCTTGTTTCTTGCTGTCAATTCTGTTTTCAGTATTTTTGTTAGTCTTTGTCTATATTTTTCTTTTAGTTCTTCTTTAATATTTGTATTATCTATTCCTATTTTTTGTCTGTATCCTAGATATTTATTGGCATCTGTTTTTTCCATCGCTTCTATGCAGTCGCTGTGGTTATCCAATATGTAATTTTCTTGTTTAGTGTGTTTTCCTTGACTATGCTATTTTTCTTACATTTGTCTGTTCCAAAAGCCATATTTATATCATTGCTGAATACTTCTGTTATCTTTAGTAATTGGTTGAGTTGTTGATTGGTTGCTGCCAGTAGTTTTAGATCATCCATGTATAGCAAATGTGTGATTTTGTGTGGGTATGTTCCAGTAATATTCAAGCTTTCGCAACAGACTGTTGCCTCATCAGGAAAGAGGGAAGGAGAGGGAAAGACGAAAGGAAGTGGGTTTTAAGGGAGAGGGTAAGGAGTCATTCCAATCCCGGGAGCGGAAAGACTTACCTTAGGGGGAAAAAAGGACGGGTATACACTCGCACACACGCACATATCAATCCACACATATACAGACACAAGCAGACATATTTAAAGACCAATACGTCTGCTTGTGTCTGTATATGTGTGGATGGATATGTGTGTGTGTGTGTGTGCGCGAGTGTATACCCATCCTTTTTTCCCCCTAAGGTAAGTCTTTCCGCTCCCGGGATTGGAATGACTCCTTACCCTCTCCCTTAAAACCCACTTCCTTTCGTCTTTCCCTCTCCTTCCCTCTTTCCTGATGAGGCAACAGTCTGTTGCGAAAGCTTGAATTTTGTGTGTATGTATGTGTCTGTTTGTGTTTCTATCGACCTGCCAGCGCTTTCGTATGGTAAGTCACATCATCTTTGTTTTTAAATATATTTTTCCCACGTGGAATGTTTCCCTCTATTATATTGTTAAATAATTTAGTTAGATGTGAATGTGTTGAGGTGAATTTCTTTAGCCAGAAATTTGCTATTTTATCTTTTCCAGGGGCTTTCCAATTATGAGTAGAATTAATTGCTTGGGCGACTTCATGTTGCAAAACTATCACTTCAGGCATTTGTGGTATCATCTTGTACGTATCTGTTTCTGCTTGTATCCACCGTGCATGCCTGTTATGTTGTACCGGGTTTGACCATATGTTGCTCCAGAAGTGTTCCATGTCTGTTATGTTCGGTGGATTGTCTATTTTAATGTGTGTGTTATCTACTGTCTGGTAAAATTTCTTTTGGTTTGTGTTGAATGTTTGGTTTTGTTTCCTTCTATTTTCAATTTTTTTGTATCTCCTAAGTCATTTGGCCATTGCTTGTAATTTCTGCTTCTTTTCATCTAATTGCTCTATTGCTTCTTGTTGTGAGATTTTACCTAACCTTTTTCGTTTTTTGTCAGTAATTTAATTTCTTATAAATTGTGTTAGCTGTCTGACGTCTTTTCTCAGTTTTTCTATTCTGGTCTGTAGCCTGTGTTGCCATGCTGGTTTTATGGGTTTCTTCTGTGTGTTGGTTGGTTCTGATCTCTGCCTAGTGTGTATATTTAGTGTAGTGAGTGCTCCTTTATAAACCAGTAGTTGTAACTCTTCCATAGTTGTATTTTCATTGATTTTGTTGTGTATGATTGTGTTGATAGTTGTTATTGTTGTTACGACTTGTGGGTTATTTGGTGGTCTATGCAAGAATGGTCTAATGTCTGTATTTGTGTCTTTGTATTCTATATATGCCAGCTGAAATTTTTCTCCTATATCTAACATGTGTGTCACTTCGCGTTCTATTTGTGCTTGTTCTGGTGGCTGTCTTAAGATTTCATTTCCCTCTGATTGTTTAATTGACGCGTGTTGTTCTTTGTTTTTTTTTGTTCTGGGATGTTTGAGTCCATTACTGTATTTTCTTCTTCTTCTGATTGCACATTATTTTGTTCCAGTATTTGTTGTACTTGTTGTTTGATGTTTTCTAATTCTGACTGGGGTATCCTGTTATTTTTTATTATTACACGAATCTGATCAGCTAGACTTTGTTCTGTTAAAAGTTGTAATTCTGGGTATCTGGTAATAAATGTTGTGTATACTTGTGATCTGTATCCAGTTGTGTTGGTTCCTAAGTTTGTTGCTTGGTAATAACAGAACATGGGGTGTCGGTTAACTTCATCTGACCATCTCATCCTCTGTCTTTGTTTTCCTTCTAGAGTGGTTGCGGGAAGCATATCCTGCAAAACACCTCTATTTGGATTTAAATCATTTTCCATGTGGCTAGCAGTGTCGTTACCATTGTGGACGGGCATAGGGTTCAAGCGTCGTCCCCGACCATGACAGCACTTGTCCGAGGCTTCATTAGTTCTGTCCTGAACCAACTAATCACACTAAAAGGGGGGTTAGCCCTATTAGTGGTTTGTTCTTTTCGTCGCCTTTTACGGCTGGCAGAACATACCGGAGGCCTATTCTTTTCCCGGGCCTCCATGGGGTTTATTATTATTATTATTATTAAGTGTAAAGACGAAGTTTTATTGTAACAAATGAAGGTTAATTTTAGAGTAAATGTGACACTGCTTAGTCACTGCTTCTGGTCCAATTCAGGAATTGTCTGAAACACAACACAGCTCTTTTGCCATCAATGCAGAGGTCACAGGTTAGTTTGGTCATCTCAGTTTTGTTGTGGTGCTAGTTGCATAGCAGCGGCAATGAAGATGACACTGTGTAATAATTGTTTATGTGAGAAGCTTAAGTCATTACAGAAGAACAAAAAAAGTGCATATGGGAAAAATGGTTGTCAATAAAGCTCTGTATGACACATAATTTTTCTGATTTTCTCTTTGTCACCATTTTTCGAAACATAAGTGGAAGGTATGTGAATACCACCACATGGTGGTATTTCATAAGGCTTTGGCATTGTTTTGTGCTTGAAAACATTCATTGGATTTAGTTTAATACTATGTTGCCCAACTCATCTTGGAAAGTAAGCTCTGTAAATTTTAACATTAAACCTCTCCACGATTCTCGATTCCTCTCAGTAGTGCCTCCACTAATCAGTCAAGTTCAGGGCACACAAGAAACAATACTTTGGCACAGTGTAACATCCAAGATCTACTTGATGATATATGCTTTCTTGACAATGTCTTCTCAAGCTTTGACCCAGATGACAGTGTTGAAATTCCACAACGTTTTGGAGAGTGTCACTCATCATCTTCTGGTGAGGTGTGGTGAGTGTGCAGGCACAGGTGGAGTTCAGCGACCTGTGCCAGTGGGCATGGACTGCCATTCAACTCTCGGTGCTTTCAGTCTTGCCCAGACACTCAAAGCATGAACTACTGGGTGCATTCATGGCCTACCGTATATTGATAAAATGCTACAGACTATAAGATGCACTTTCATTTTGAAGCAATTTTTTAAAAAATAATGTTTTTACTGTTTTCATTATTACATTGCAAAGCCAGACTTTAAAAAATTTTTAGTTTTTAAAACTGAAGTGACCTTTAAAATCCTCACAAAACTTCATCTTCCCTCCTCCTCCTCCTCCTTCCTCCTCCACCTAAGATATAAGGTGGTATTTACTTCCATCAAGAATGTTACTTATGCTGCACTTCTTGAAAGATTTAACAATAATGCCTTGTCTCTCTCTAGACCATGACTGTTTTATCCAATGATAACACTTGTTTGACTGTAGGTCATTTTAAAGTTCCTTTCGGCACGAGTTCATGTTGGGTTTCATTTGTCATCCATTTGTTCCTTTCTTCTCTCATACACACTTTAAATGTTTTATTTATTGAGACATCAAGATGTTGCAAATGTGAATAAGTCCTCCCAGAATAACTTCAAGCTCTGCATGCATGTGAATACCACCACATGGTTGTATTTCAGAAGGCTTTGGCAATGTTTTGTGCTTGAAAACGTTCATTGAATTAAGTTTAATACTATCAGCACAACATGAAAGGACAACAGTGTAGTGTATTTTTTCATGTCTACTTGTTTTTATAGTTCTAACACGTTTCTTGGCAACAGTTCTGTTACTCGGTACATCAAATATCAGAGGAGTTTCATCCATATTCGCTATATGGCTTACTTCCACACTGGTTTTCTTTTGATGTTGAATAATAATACTCTTGTGGCATTTTTAGATATATTTCCTCTTTCATTTGCATGCTAAGTCAATGATGCTTCACAAACCAACTCCACCCTTGAAGTCTATTAAGTTCCACTGCAGCACTAGCTTATGAGAGTTCACTTGAATCATTTTTGTATCAATTCCAATGCCACTTAGACAATGTCCTTGAATCCATTTCAAAATGTCATCTTCTAATTTTGGTCATTTTGCATTTAGTACTCTATTTGTACATTTAATGGTTCAAATGGCTCTGAGCACTATGGGACTTAACATCTATGGTCATCAGTCCCCTAGAACTTAAAACTACTTAAACCTGACTAACCTAAGGACATCACACAACACCCAGTCATCACGAGGCAGAGAAAATCTCTGACCCCGCCAGGAATCGAACCCAGGAACCCGGGAACCCGGGCGCGGGAAGCGAGAACGCTACCGCACGACCACGAGTGCACATTTAATGTTCCTCTTTTTTTTTTTTCTTCATTTCTTGTTTACTAGCCTGCAAATTGTGAAGGTTTTTTTCCATTGGTGGAAGCCCGAAATGCTAATCAGCTGCTCTGTTTCCACATTCTTCTGCATAGTTATTAATTTCAATGTTTTAGCCGGCATCGTATGAATACCTTTTATTTTTTCCATGAAGAAACTAGCTACTACGAAAAATATTTTCCTGACTGATAAAACAAATCGCTTTCAATTCATGTTCACTGCAATGGTGCACCATATGCTAGACAGTGTTCTTGGTTTGTGATGGCAAGGCAGGAGGGAGATGGTGTTTGCAACCTTGTGAATCCCTGCAACTTATATTCATCGTATCAGTGCACTGCTACTTCCAGCTGAATGCAGTGTTGTCAGATAGAGATAGGTTTCCTGTGGCATTGAATATGTGGCCATTTTTAAGACTGCCAGGAATTTTAAATAAAACATTGGACATTTTTATATTAACTTAGAGTATATGATGCACCTGAATTTTAGAGGCAATTTTCCAAAGAACAAAGTATGTCTTGTTGTTGCTGTGGTCTTCAGTCTAGAGACTGGTTTGATGCAGCTCTCCATGCTACTCTATCCTGCACAAGCTTCTTCATCTCTGAGTAACTACTGCAACCTACATCCTTCTGAACCTGCTCAGTGTATTCATCCCTTTGTCTCCCTCTACAATTTTTATCCTCCACACTACCTTTCAATACTAAATTGGTGATCCTTTGATGCATCAGAACATGCCCTAGCAACTGATCCCTCCTAGTCAAGTTGTGCCACAAATTTCCTTTTTCCCCATTCGATACCTTGTCATTAGTTATGTGATCTACCCATCTAATCTTCAGCATTCTTCTGCAGCACCACATTTCAAAAGCTTCTATTCTCTTCTTGTCTAAACTATTTATCGTCCATGTTTCACTTCCGTATGTTGCTTCACTCCATAAAAATACTTTCAGAAATGACTTCCTGACACTTAAATCTATACTCGATGTTAACAGATTTCTCTTCTTCAGTATCGCTTTCCTTGTCATTGCCAGTCTACATTTTACATCCTCTCTACTCCAACCATCATCAGTTATTTTGTTCCCCAAGCAGCAAAATTTATCTACTACTTTAAGTGTCTCATTTCCCAATCTAACTCCCTCCGCATCACCTGATTTAATTTGACTACATTTCACTATCCTCATTTTGTTTTTCTTGGTGTTCATCTTATAGTCCATAAAATATGGTGCAGCTACCAGTTCAGGGCTCTATGCTGAACTCAGTTCAGGGCTCTATGCTGAACTCAGCTGGTAGCTGTCATCCCTGTTGACAAGATTGTCACATTTATATCTCTTAGACACACACACCTAATTTGTTGCATGCAGCATTATGGGTTCCTAAACATACCTGGTATTTGTGTTGTGGCGTAACAAGCTAGTTACGCCACACTGAGAAGGGAGCCGAAAGGCACGCGTACACACACGCCGACTGGCGTCAAGTCTGGAACAAGATACGTTATGACTGCTATAAAGAAAATACGTAGCTTTGGAATATACTTAACTTTATTCTTTGTTGGTTTACAACGTTCTTCTTGAGACATTTATACGATAACTCTCAAACTAGGTAAGGCTAATGGCGCCTTGCTAGGTCGTAGCCATGGACTTAGCAGAAGGCTATTCTATCTGTCTCTCGGCAAATGAGAGGAAGGCTTCGTCCGTATTGTCGCTAGCAATGTCGTCCGTACAACTGGGGCGAGTGCTATCCCGTATCTCGAGACCTGCCTTGTGGTGGCGCTCGGTCTGCGATCACACAGTGGCGACACGCGGGTCCGACATGTACTAAATGGACCGCGGCCGATTTAAGCTACCACCTAGCAAGTGTGGTGTCTGGCGGTGACACCACAATTTGGAAATACCAGGCATGTATAGCAAGTAAATAAGCATTAGCAAAACACAGCCTCAATCAAGGACATTTTAGAAAACTAATACGTTTTTAAGATATTGGCTTCTGGAAGAGCATAATCAAGGAATCATTTCAGGTAAGGCTCCATGACAATGTTGTTAACAGGAATGAGGACTACCAGCTAATTTCGGCATGGAACCATGCACTAGCAGCTAAATGCCAAGAACCCACCCAATAATTGACACTTCACATATCTGAGGGGAAGACTGAATGCACCAAGAGCCTAATAGCGTTTTGCAACCCCCACTATGGGTTGCCCAACTCCGCAACTGGGGATGGATATGAAGGGACAGCTGCTGCTCAGGTATATACACACACCCAAAAAGTTTTGCAATCACCTCGGTCCTGAGTTCTGGAACCTGTACAGAAAATTGGAATAGAGATCAACATAAACATCATTTCCGCCATTTTTATTTCTCATGAAAACAACACATTGCACATTGTACCAACATGCAGTGAGACCTTCAGAGATGGTGGTCCAGATTGCTGCACATACAAGTACCTCTAATACCCAGTAGAATATCCTCTTGCATTGACGCATGCCTGTATACTATGCACTATCCACAAGTTCATCAAGGCATTCTTGGTCCAGATTGTCCCACTCCTCAACGGCAATTCGGCGTAGATCCCTCAGTGTGGTTGGTGGGTCACGTCATCCATAAATGGCCCTTTTCAATCTATCCCAGGCTAGTTCAATAGGGTTCATGTCTGAAGAACATGCTGGCCACTGTAGTCGAGCGATGTCATCATCCTGAAGGAAGTCATTCACAAGATGTGCATGGTGGGGGGTGTGAATTGTCGTACATGAAGAAGAATGCCTCGCCAATATGCTGCCAATATGGTGGCAGTATCAGTTGGAGGATGGCATTCACGTATCATACAGCCGTTACGGTGTCTTCCATGACCACCAGTGGCATACATTGGCCCCACATAATGCCACCCCAAAACAGCAGGAAACCACCTTGCTGCACTCGCTGGACAGTGTGTCTAAGGTGGTCAGCCTGACCGGGCTGCTTCCAAACATGTCTCCGACAAACATCTGGTTGAAGGCATATGTGACACTCATCGGTGAAGAGAACATGATGCCAATCCTGAGCGGTTCATTTGGCATGTTGTTGGGCCCATCTGTACCACACTGCATGGTGTTGTGGTTGCAAAGATGGACCTCGCCATGGATGTCAAAAGTGAAGTTGCGCATCATGCAGCCTGTTGCGCACAGTTTGAGTCTTAACATAAAGCCCTGTGGTTGCACAAAAAGCATTACTCAACATGGTGGTGTTGCTGTCAGGGTTCCTCTGAGTCATAATCCATAGGCAGCAGTTATCCACAGCAGTAGTAGCTCTTGGGTGGCCTGAGCCAGGTGTCATCGACAGTTCCTGTCATTCTTGTATGTCCTCAATGTCTGAAAAACATCGCTTTGGTTCACTCTGAGAAGCCTGGACACTTCTCTTGTTGAGATCCCTTCCTGGCACAAAGTAACGACGTGGAGATGATCGAACCATGGTATTGACTGTCTAGGCATGGTTGAACTACAGACAACACAAGCAGTGTATGTCCTTCCCGGTGGAATGACTGGAACTGATTGGCTGTCGGAACCCCTCAGTCTAATAGGCGCTGCTCATGCATGGTTGTCTACATCTTTGGATGGGTTTAGTGACACCTCTGAACAGTCAAAGGGACTGTGTCTGTGATACAATATCCACAGTCAACGTTTATATTGAGGAGTTCTGGGAACTGGGGTGATGGAAAATTTTTTCTGATATGTGTATAAGGGGAACCCATGCAATCTAAACATTACATCAGAAGATGACTAGAGTGACTCTCTGAAGAACTGTGCTATTTCAGTGCACCCACCCAGATGGAAACCTGATAGACTTTATGAACAGTAAATGATGGGTAAGTCTACATTCACATATATGCATCTTGTTTCAGTATTGAGAAAAACAGGATCGAAATGTCATTCCTTCACCTTCAAGGTGACAAATGAGATTTAAATTATCCAATGTAATTCACAAGCAGTGAGATCTGATGGAGAACATGCTTCACACAATGTAAAACACTCCTCCTTCAAACATGGGCTGAAACTATTTCTCTGTAATCACCAACTCCCATGTTGTATTATACACATACAATATATTTTGAAAACATGCGACTGACAGGATGGGTGACATTGCCATATTCATCCATGAAACTAAAATACTAGCAATCAATGGAACCTTTTTCACTATGAATACAACACCACTCCAGCCCATAAATGTACACATTAACTTTCCAGATGGGCTATTGATAGCTGTGTCTCATAACAACTGAGCCAGATAAGTTGCACTGAATAACATATAGCAGATGCTACAACCTTGTTCATAATACTATAATACATGTCATGGTACTAGGCCACCAGCATGCTGCACTTCAAATATGCTGTCAATGGTAATGGTGTCTGCGCAGGCCTATCGCCAGAGGCCACTTGTAGAGGACCGCATGACTTGTGTACATGGCATGGCATGGCATCCACCAGACTGGGTACTGCAGCCTTTCTCTTTATAAGCACAATGCAACTGTCATTCCCCCTCATATTCTGATTGTACTTTTTGTCAGCAACTGCTTGTACCAGTACCTGGATTGTTTCTGTGTTTGTATCCATTCTTAACTATTGTTCACTTGGATGTGGAAAAGAATATACTTCGCTTCATTGTGGCCATGTTGTTTGTGTCTTACAGTACAATATAGCTGGAACTTCCCCACAGGCTTTATAGCCCTCTCTGGATCTTGTCAGTTCATCTTCATAATTATTTTTGCCTTTTAACAGAATACCAATAATTTTGAGAGGTTAATATGACAATTTGGATGTTTCTGCACTGCTTGACATCTTGGTTGTATTTGTCCAGGGCAGTTTCCTAACTGCAATCTTCTTTAATATCTCAGCAGTATATAGTATCATCCAAATCCTTGTACTGATATATAAGCTTTTTACTCTGAAAATTCCAAATGTCTTCTTCATTCGTATCTATGGGCTGATCCACACTTAATGGGCATACTTTTGGTCCAATAATGGGATGGTGGGCTATACATAATATTAAAATGTCCCCTGCAAGGGTTGATCTTCAGCCCAATAGAGCAACATCTCTTGTGAAACAAACTTCTCCCCCACCAACTGTTAAACATTTCTAGTATGAATAACTACATGCCTCTAATTAAAGGTTGTGTGTCTTCAGAAAACCTGCCATAACTTAGATTTTGCTGTCATAATACTTTATGACTGGATGATACAAATTGTGTTAACAATACAAGTGGAAACAGTGGAGCTTACTTCCCAATACATGTAGCATCTTGTTCCAAAAATGATGCTGGGAGACCATACAATATCAGTAACCTCAACAGCGCAAATTTTGGGACTAATCTGTGACTTGTGCTATGCTCACATCAGACGTTTTCTGAGCCTGTACATGCAATAAACGTTTGCTGGTGGTGGCCCATATTAGTAGAAAACACATCCTCTCCTCTCATGATATTTATCTTATACCACAGACACAACAAATTTAGCATTCACAAAATTGGACAAAATACAGTATCTGTGGATTAAAATACTGATCAAAGTGAAGCAGCCCACACCAAACAATGATAATCTGTTGGACGCACTAGAAATGCCTCTCCATGTTCAATGCTAGTTCATGGTTGATAACTCTAGAGTTCCCAAATGTCTAGAAATAGAGTACCCTACAGGTGCTTTATAGATCATTTGCATTTCTCTAGTGAAATAAAATGTGCACTTTTGAATAATAGCCACTAAACAGGAATGACCCCAGCATTCAGCTGACTGGACTAATCAGTACATTGAAATTTCTTTCTTTTGGTTACTCAGTCCACACAATCTACATCTGCTCCCTCAATGTGAAACGTTAAACATAAACACCATGTTCCTAGCAACAGAGCAAATTCAGTGGCCAGATGCAATTAAAATATTCACTTAACATGCAAAATTAAGTGAAAAACTACATGCTGACAAATTCCTTCTTTTGTCCTGACCTTCACGCAGAATGGTCATATCCCCTGCTTCAGAATGAATCAATATTTATAGCAGAGACAATGGCCATAGAGCAAGCTCTAGACTGAAAAATATTCTGATCAGAGTTTTCTTCTTGTATGTACTATTGGCTTTCAACATATCTAAATTAGGAAAGACACAAATGTCGATGTTATGAGTGGAATATGCATCTTTGGAGAAATTTTTCTGGACCCAGTATACCATAGGGTTCTAACAAAATATGTGGATCTAGTATTTCAAATCATAGTGCTTTTGCATATTTCGAACAAAGAAAATGACTATTAATGCTTTAACGTACCAGAGATGATTCAGATGGAAGTAAAGAAACAAGAAAATAAACTTCATTGATGAACAAGTTTTCCATTTTTTTAGGCAAATTCCCCAAAACTCATCCTGGAGAAGAGCCTTAGGAGATATGAAATGAATCTGGTTACACATTAGTATACAGAAACAGACACTGCTGGGTATGTCTTTAAAGTATACTGACTACATTTGACAACGCTAGTTTACTCACATTGATAATTATGGGAATAACTTCTAGATAACTTTCTAGCAGTATGTGTATATTAGGAGAAAATGGCTATTTTTTGCCAAGAACCACTGCTGTTCCTAAGAGTACTTAGCAGTTGATTTTATCTATTACTTCAAACAAAACATTTACAACACTTTGCCCAGAATACTGTCAGCAATCTATGTACTGAAAAAGTCAAGATCTGTGTGTATTACGAGTGATGTAAATGTAGTTGTGATTTATTAGTCTCACTACATGCATTGTACAGGTCATATGATCTCTTGTACAGGAAACATGTCACACTTAGCAAAAATATAATGTAAAATGATTTACAGAAATTCTTTTTACACTATTTTAAGGATAATGCCAATAAATACAACACTACAATATTTACTATAAATTTACAGTTTACCAATTTCCTTTGTTGTACACTTGCAACATTGCAATATTAGCCACAGATTTTTATTGTTCAAAATGTCAGACTGTCTTCAATGAATTCTTCAATGGTGTAGTAACATTTCTCTATTAAAATATTTTGTAGTAAACTTTTCAGCAAACCAAGGTCCATTGTCAATATGTTTCTTCCTTTTCATTTGTTATTTATTTTTAACTCATGTACAGTGGTGTCTGAGCATAAAGGTTTACATGATGTGAGGGAAATTTGAAGGTTTCCTTGTGATGAGTACCATAGCTATGCTTAAAATGTAACTTTTCAAGATTATGTTGAATATTATATACAAAAATCAAAATTTCAAAAATGTACACTGAAGTAATTGTTAGTACTTTTGATTTCTTGGACAATGGACAACATGACTCATTTTTGTGGGCAGCACACATGTTTCTAATGATTTTCTTCTGAAGAATTGGTAGCCTTGTGCTGTTCCTAGAGTTTCCCCAGAAAATTATCCCATACTGAATAACAGATTAAAAATAACTGTGGTAGACTGTCTTTCTTGTGTCCATATGAGTGGCACCAGATAAAATAAAGATTGCAAAAGCTAGAGAATTTAATTTATTTACCAGGGAATCTATATACCCAAGAATTTCACACGACTCGCTTCTGTCATCAGTTGATTAGTACGGGCTATTTGTACAGGACATAATATTGCTGACAATTTAGAGACAAATTGTATTATCTGGGTCTTATTGACATTGAGCTTTAGTCCAACTCCAGTTTCCCCAGAACATTTTCTATACTATCTGGAATCTTTTCTCTTGTATCATTTTCTATCAGGACTGAGGTGTCATCTGTGAACAAGACTGAATGAGCATCAACATTTAATGGTAAATCATTCATATACAACAAAAACAGGTAAGACACAGTCTTGAACCCTGTGCAACTCCTTAGGAAATTGTTTTCTATTCGGAGTGGTAGTTAACTGAGTTTGATGTTAAAATAACTCTGTTTCCTCTGTCAGATAAGAGTTGAACCACTGTAATGCAGTATCTTTGATCCCATAGCTCTTCAGTTTGTGAAGTAATAATGAGAGGTTCACCCAGTCAAAGGCTTTTGTTAGATCACAGAATAGTCCTGAGGCTTTTGTACTCTGATCTAGTGATGCACTTATTTCTACTGTAAATTCTCTGATGGCATTTATGGTGCTTTTTCTTCTTTGAAAACCAAACTGATTTTACAAATGTCATTTACTGTAAGGAAATTTTCTAGCTGTTTTGCCATACGTTTTTCAAATATTTTAGAAAAAACAGGAAGGACACAGATAGGCCGGTAGTTTCCCATATCTTCTGGTGATCACTTTTTAAATAATGGCTTAATCTCTGCATATTTTAGGACATCTATAAAAAAAAAGTGTTCAAGTCCGTGGGTATGAAATAATATAATGTGCTGCCTTGATTACCATGGAAGGTATTCAATCCCATTCAACTGAATTTTTGTTTTTTAATGATAATATTGTGTCTTCCACATCTTTCTGAGTGATTTTCCTGAATTTTTTAAAACAAATGTCTTGTATGTCATCTCTATGCCTGAGAATCATATTGTTCTGGTTGGCTGTCATGTTTACGTCAGATTTTGCTATATTGACAAAGAAATCATTGAAGCAGTTCGACATTTGAACATGATTTAAAATAATATCACCCTGAAACCTAAATTGAGAAATTTCTTGACTTTTAACATTGACTTTTTTTTTGCTGCGAGTCTCACTTCTTTTAATATAGTCTTATAGCGTATAACATAAGTTACAAAATTAGGGTTTCAATTTACTTTGAGCTCACTGTGCAGCTGTCTCTTTCTGACACTCGAAATTTTTATGCCTGGTGTAATCCAATTTCGTATATTACTAACACTCTTTTGATAAGATTTTAGGGGAAATGTTTCACTGAATACACCCAAAAAACAATTTAGTAATTTATCAAAATTTTTGTTGCTTGAATCACAGTGATCTACAGGCCAGCATTTAACACTTAACTTATCACAAAACAACTCTAAATTTTCTTTGCTGAAACTCCTTCTTATATAAGATTCAGATTTTAGTTTCTCTCTTTTGTAGGATTTACATTACTGTGTCCAAATATTGTGATAAATTGCAAGAGGAGTGGCTTGCAAGATATTTTTTATCTTTGTTTTCGAATATCTGGAGTTGAATATATGCAGATAAACAAATAGGTAACTACTAAATTCCTCAAGGTGTAGAAGGTTGGCACTATGGTGGGATACACATTTAAAAAACATTAGTAAATAGACTAGCAGTTTGTGCTATGCACTGAATGTCCTGAACACAGTCAGTGACATAAAAACACTAGAATATGCTTACTTTGCTTTTGTACAATCAGTACTCGCATACTGCATTCCATTTGGGGGTATCTCACACAGACAGATATTTACTTTGCACAGGAGACTAGTCAAGATAATTAGATGGGTGCCTCTTTCCTCCATCACTAAACATTTATTTCCAGAGATCAATATCCTACAAGCCCCTTGTACCTATATTCATAAAACAGTGTGCTTCATTCATGAACATTTACACATATTTATAAAAAACAAAGACATCCACAGTCACAAGACCATCATTTCAATGCAGTATCTATAATTAGTCAATAGCTACTTATGGGCACAGCATTGTTAGGCACTTGGGAATTGTTGTACACAAGAAGCTACCGAAAAGCTTGAAGCAGAACAGAGAAGACTTCAGAGTTGACCACTGCCTGTGGCTGGGAATTTTTTGACCACTGCTTGTGGCTCGGAATTTTAACACCTGACACACATCACTGGGATGCAAGTACAATGATTGCAATAGTGAGCTATTAATGATAATCCTACAAGGTGAAAACATAGTGCTGATGAATGACAGATCTGCAATGAGAATAACCCCATTGTTACAGGCAATATCAGCAATAGTCCTCAGCTTTGCACTGCCTCATGTGGCACTACTAACCAGCTGGGATGTAAAATTAGATTCTCAATTGGGATTTAAAAGTAGATCTTCTGTGTTCTGATCACCTACCAGTTGTTCTGACTTTACATGGCACAGCAGAAGAACCATGCTGGATCTACCCTGGACAGAGATTGGAAATCGGGAAAGTTCACAGCAATAAATATGTTGACAGATTTAAAAGTGAGCCTCCCATAATAAGATACACTTGACCATCAGGTCCCCACTTATCCAAACAAACACACTGCATTACTGTGGCTTCCGTAGAGGCAATTCCTCAACAGAAAGCATTTTTACCTACAAACAAACAAGCCCTGCGTAGTGGATGCCATGTGTCAGGGAGCCATCAACAAACATAAGGACGAACTGAGGAAATAGACACACATTACCCAACAGAACTACATCAGCCTGCAAAAAATACAAGCAGGAGCCAAGATTGTTTTTGAAAAATAATATGAGGACAAGTTGCAAAAACCTCTGAAACTGCATTGCTAAGAACATTACAATGTCCAGTGAGTGGAAGAAGGCAAAGAGCTTCTAAAAACCCTCGATACCTCACCATTACAATTCGCTACCTAAGAGTTTTATTATTGAACAGATGTTATGAAAGCAAACACCTCCCTACATCATCCATGTAACACAATTTCCTGTGCTACTTGGACATTTTCAATTGTTGAGCTACAGAGATTTTTCTCCTCTGGGAAAAATACTGCCCCAGGGACATAATATCCTTTACAATATTGATGTGTACATAGTTCCGCGTAGTCAGCGCGTACACAACTTTCCCAATAGAGCGTGCCCCGCTAAGCACAACAGCATAGGCGCAGCGCTCATCTGTCTCTGCACTACGAGATGGCACTGTCTTAGAGACGGACCAAATTCTGCTTCCACCGATCCGCGTATTAATATTTAACGCAGCCAATGAGATTGCTGCTAACGTAGACCCTTTTCTCCTCGCGGATCACACTTGCGCAGTGATACCTGAACGCTCGAGGTATTATAAAGAGCGTACAGACCTCCGATTAGTCAGTCTGCATTTGTCTGCATTAGTCTGTACCAGTCTGCCTTGGTCTGCATTAGTCTATAGTCAAGTTTCAGTCTGTGCCTAATAAGATTACCATATTCCTGTACATAGCCAAGACGATAAGTGAATAGACACTTTGTCAAGTATCAGAGATGTGTGAGAATAAGATTAACGTACCAAGACCAAAGGAACTTCAGATTGTCAATTGTAAATAGCATCCAGAACCAAGTTAAGTTATTTTTATGCTTGTTATTATTTTAATAAATGTGTTTGAAAACTAATCAAGTTCTGTTTAAAGTTGGTCACCATCAATCTGCTACTCTAAGCGTGCAAGTGGCATTTCTATCATCTGACCTAACGGCAGAAGATAAACACGCCACGATAAGACCACGAGACATATTGCTGACACTTGCCTACTTCGTTAGAGTGACAAGTCAAATAATCTGATGGTGTGTGCACCGAAGGTCTTACAGTATGCACACCACAAATATGTTATCATTTCTACCTCTTGAAAGACAACAATATCCACTCTGTATTTATAATGAAATTTTGTTTGAACATTACAACATTGGATCCCTAAAGAAAGGCAGAATGGTCACTGTGCTCAAACCAGGGAAGGATCCTGATTCTTTGGGATAGTACTAATTAACAGCATTATGATAATGTCCATAAAAGTGATGGAAAGAAAAGTCAAATCGTAATAAATGAGAAGCACTATGTTGCTTACTTTCTACAACATTAGTGTACATGGTCAACCTGTCTTTGGTGTATAAGGCCATTATCAGACCAACTAACTTGTCACCAAAGGAGTTTCAACATTTGTAAGAACATTGGAAAAGATGTTACTTATCTAGACTGAGGTGCAAATACACAATAAATGTCATCTCTGACAGTGTGATTGTAATGAAATTTAAAGGGTAAAAAGTAGAACAATAATGATAACGGGAGCAAACAGGAAAACAAACATTAACTCAAAAACTGTGCCTATATAACAGTTGACATTAATTAACAAAGCAAATAAAATGAAATAAAAAAAAATAGAACCTCGACAAAACTACTTCAAGAGGTATCAAACACAGAAAGTGATACAGAAGGCAATTAAAAGAAATGATTAACAATTGTAATGACAAAATATATGGAATACATAGGCAGTTACAATAAAATAAAAAGAAATGAATACATACAGGAAAATGGAGGAATATGAAGGAACAGACAGTGTGGAAACTGATGGAAGACAGACGATTATGTGAAGTTGTGAAGCGGGGGCAATATCAAGACATGTTTGGCCATTTGAGATTAAATTCGAACTGTGGGCTAGATGTTTGTTAATTTCAAGGGCTTCTAACAGATTGAGATTTTGGCCTTTGTTTACCAAGTGAATGACATGGGACTGTGGCTGGTAGTTGTGGCCCTCTGTCAGTACATGCTTAGCAACTGTGGCATCTTAATTCTGCATCCTCCAGCTGTGTTCATGTTTGGCCAGCCTATTTGCCATGTTTCTGCCTGATTAACCAATATAAAACTTCCACAATCAGAATAAGTAATTTTGTGCACCCCACTATTGGCTCTTAATTGGGTCTTATCTCTGCTCTTGAAAATATAATGGGTTGTGGTGTTCTTCAAATGGTAGAAAAGACTATAGTTTCACGACTTCAGTGTATCATTGCTTCATCAAGAGAAAGCTCCTGTTCAGGTTTGCATATGGTCTTAAGTTTATCTAGGAGGTACTGTAGCACAGATTCAGTTTTGTAGAGTGTTTATCTGTCTGCTTCGTAAGGAATTTTCACTGATATGACACAATTCCCATATCTGCTCAGATCGATTTTTGCTCATTAGCTTGCCAAAAATTCGTGTCTCTATTAGAGAATCTGTTGACCAATAGTCCTTCAAATAATTCTTTTGTATTTGCCCCACCAAGTTAATCATGCCAAGAATTTTTTCAGTTCAACAGCAGTGATATTCGTAAATTTGGGAGACATGAGAGATTCTTTAAAATGGCTTTGTTTTGTTCTTAATACAAGTTCATTTGTGTTGACATCTGACTGAACAATTCACTCCCCAAAAATAATTACACAGTATTTATAAAGTTATTGATCACACTGAAAAGGGCTTTTACACCTGGGATTCCTCTGAATGTTTCTAAAAATAATGATCTTGTCCTCCTACAACCATCTTTCACAGTCAGAAGCTCCATCATGTAAATCATTCACAGTTATCTCAATTTAGGTGATTATAGCTGTGCTGTTTTCTTCTTCTCTTCCAGGCCAACCATCAGTAATATCATCTGAATCACTTGGAACATCAAGCAATTATGTGCAAACAATTCAGCAACAATCTCACTTTCCGTCAACTGTTTTCATGCCATACTGCACAAGGCAACAACTACAGTACTGACTGTTTCGTGGTACTGACTGTTGGCAGTAAAACAAAAGATAAAAATAAGTTCATACTGTTTTTCACTGCACCGAACCCTCCAATTCATATATAACCTTTTCTTAAATTTAAATAGTTACTGGCATGAGAAACAGGTCTCAGAAAATACATGCAGAATGAAAAATGTAAATTTATGTGATCCGTCCACAGCAGTTGGACATGGAAAAACATAAATCTACATGAGCCACATGCAGCATGTTACTGAAACATTGGAGAAAATGCCAGAAGTGGGAACTTGAGTCCCAATCATAAACCAGGTCCAACAAGGATATGAACCAAAAAACCATCAGATGGTGAGGCAGAGAGGGAAAGGGATAGCTGCAGTGTTGGAAAGGAAGTAATGCTGCAAAGACTGGGATCTGGTGGTAGCCAAGCATGTACTCAAATAGTTGTGAGCCTCCTGGGAGGCATTTCCAATGTAACCAACTTTAAAATGGCTTATCTACAAATTTTCATGCTTAAATACGGCATTGCGAGTACTGCAATTATCATACCATTTGGACTCTTAACAGCTTTTCATGTCATGAGGGATAAAACACAGCACAACAATGTCCTAATCTTTCAGACTACACTCGAAAACCACAACCAACACCTTGAATAAGTTCTCACTGCTCTTAGTGGTAGCACTGTAGTGATCAAAGATGCCAAATCCAATTACAGAAAATGCAAGTTACCTGACTGAGCCATACAGTTAGCACTGTCGGTATCAAACGAATGCAAGATAGAGTCAACGCCATAAGACAGTGTTGTCATAACTGCCACCTGCTTCATGTCTGCTGTGCAGCGAGCTACCTTAATTTAAGTATTAACTGTATTTTTCTTATTTGTCACTTCTTCTTCCGTGTGTTTTTGATTTCAGGAAGCTTTAATTGTCGAGTGCTAGTAATAGTGTTCCATAGATTTTGTGTGTGTTTTGAATACAGTCAGAGAAAGTCCCTTTAGTCATCCACAGTGCCAGTAGTGCTAGTGTGTTTCGAAGAATACAGTCCAGAGACAGGTAGTGCTATTTTCATTGTTTTCTACAAGAAGTGGCTAGCAATCACAGTTTAGTCAACAATCAGCTGCCTTTAGTCAATTAGCAGTCTAGTTAAAAGTTGATTAATTCTCTACAGTAAATTGATTCGGATGGGATGTGTGACTGCTGTGTACGGACGCAGGAGGAGCTGGCCACTCTTCGCGAACAGCTGAGCGTGTTGATGGCCGCGGTCAGTCATCTTCAGGCTGCTGCCTCTGAGTGTAGCGGCAGTGGGGTGTCTGGTGCGTCGCGTGGTACACCCCAGGTGTTACATGCTTCACCCACGGGCCCTGCTGTCAAGACATCTTCGCGGGTACCGGGCGCGGTTGGGCCACTCTCTCCCCAAGGGGAGTGGCGGGTTCAGCGGCGTTCGTGGAGCAGGGTGAATGTGGAGGCTGGCCGTGTGGCATCGCCCGCTCTGCCTGTGAGTGGACATGTGGCTGCTCCTTCAGCAAGATCCGAGCAGGCACACAAGGGGAGGGGTTTATTAGTTATTGGGAGCTCTAACGTTAGGCGGGTGATGGAGCCCCTTAGGGAAATAGCGGAAAGGTCGGGGAAGAAGGCCAGTGTTCACTCTGCCTGCTTGCCGGGGGGTCTCATCCGAGATGTGGAGGAGGCCCTGCCGGCAGCTATAGAGAGCACTGGGTGCACCCGACTGCAAATTGTTGCTCATGTCGGCACCAATGACTCCTACCGTCTGGGTTCAGAGGTCATCCTCAGTTCGTACAGGCGGTTGGCGGAATTGGTGAAGGCGGAAAGCCTCGCTCGCGGAGTGGAATCAGAGCTAACTATTTGTAGTATCGTTCCCAGAACCGATCGCGGTCCTCTGGTTTGGAGCCGAGCGGAAGGCTTAAACCAGAGGCTCAGACAATTCTGCGGAGATCTGGGGTGCAAATTTCTCGACCTCCGCTATCAGGTGGAGAAATGTAGAGCCCCCTGAATAGGTCAGGCGTTCACTACATGCCGGAAGTGGCTACAAGGGTAGCGGAGTACGTGTGGAGTGCACAGGGGGGTTTTTTAGGTTAGAGAATTCCCTCCCTAGGCCTGACAAGACGCCTCCTGAGACGTGGCAAGATAGGAGTAGGCAAAATGCAATGTGCTAATAGTAAACTGCAGGAGCATCTATAGAAAGGTCCCAGAACTGCTCTCACTAATAAACGGTCACAATGCTCATACAGTACTAGGGACAGAAAGTTGGCTGAAACCAGACGTAAACAGTGATGAAATCCTAAACTCAGATTGGAATGTATACCGCAGACTCAGGCTGGACTGTGAAGGGGGAGGTGTGTTTATAGCGATTAGAAGTGCAATAGTATCGAAGGAAATCGACAGAGATCCAAAATGTGAAATGATTTGGTGAAGGTCACGGTTAAAGCAGGCTCAGACATGGTAATTGGATGTTTCTATAGGCCCCCTGGCTCAGCAGCTGTTGTGCCTGAGCACCTGAAGGATAATTTGGAAAATATTTCGAGTAGATTTCCCCACCATGTTATAGTTCTGGGTGGAGATTTTAATTTGCCGGATATAGACTGGGAGACTCAAACGTTTATAACGGGTGGCAGGGACAAAGAATCCAGTGAATTTTTTTTAAGTGCTTTATCTGAAAACTACCTTGAGCAGTTAAACAGAGAACCGACTCGTGGCAATAACATATTAGACCTTCTGGTGACAAACAGACCTGAACTATTTGAAACAGTTAACGCAGAGCAGGGAATCAGCGATCATAAAGTGGTTACGGCATCGATGATTTCATCCATAAATAGAAATATTGAAAAAGGCAGGAAGATTTTTCTGTTTAGCAAAAGTGACAAAAAGCAGATCACAGAGTACCTGATGGCTCAACACAAAAGTTTTGTCTCAAGTACAGATAGTGTTGAGGATCAGTGGACAAAGTTCAAAACTATCATACAATATGCGTTAGATGAGTATGTGCCAAGCAAGATCGTAAGAGATGGAAAAGAGCCACCATGGTACAACAACCAAGTTAGAAAACTGCTGCAGAAACAAAGGGAACTTCACAGCAAACATAGACATAGCCAAAGCCTTGCAGACAAACAAAAATTACGCAAAGCGAAATGTAGTGTGAGGAGGGCTATACGAGAGGTGTTCAACGAATTCAAAAGTAAAGTTCTATGTACTGACTTGGCAGAAAATCCTAAGAAATTTTGGTCTTATGGCAAAGCAGTAGGTGGATCAAAACAAAATGTCCAGACCAAAATGGTACTGAAACAGAGGGTGACAGACTAAAGGCCGAAATACTAAATGTCTTTTTCCAAAGCTGTTTCACAGAGGAAGACTGCACTGTAGTTCCTTCTCTAGATTGTCGTACAGATGACAAAATGGTAGATATAAAAATAGACGACAGAGGGATAGAGAAACAATTAAAATCGCTCAAAAGAGGAAAGGCCGCTGGACTTGACAGGATACCAGTTCGATTTTACACAGAGTACGTGAAGGAACTTGCCCCCCTTCTTGCAGCGGTGTACTGTAGGTCTCTAGAAGAGCGTAGCATTCCAAAGGATTGGAAAAGGGCACAGGTCATCCCCGTTTTCAAGAAGGGACATCGAACAGATGTGCGGAACTATAGACCTATATCTCTAACGTCGATCAGTTGTAGAATTTTGGAACACGTATTATGTTCGAGTATAATGACTTTTCTGGAGACTACAAATCTACTCTGTAAAAATCAGCATGGGTTTCGAAAAAGACGGTAGCGTGAAACCCAGCTCATGCTATTCGTCCAGAAGACTCAGAGGGCCATAGACACGGGTTCACAGGTAGATGCCGTGTTTCTTGACTTCTGCAAGGCATTCGGTACAGTTCCCCACAGTCGTTTAATGAACAAAGTAAGAGCATATGGACTATCACACCAATTGTGTGATTGGATTGAAGAGTTCCTAGATAACAGAACGCAGCGTGTCATTCTCAACGGAGAGAAGTCTTCCGAAGTGAGAGTGATTTCAGGTGTGCTGCAGGGGAGTGTCATAGGACCGTTGCTATTCACAATATACATAAATGATCTTGTGGATACTATGGTATATTGATAATTTTCACTTATGGACCGTCTGACAGCAACTGAATAAAACACAATTTTAGTGCCATACGCGTTTCGCCTTTATTTTCTGCAAGGCATCATCAGTGGCATGTTGCGTAGACAGTTTCTTACATATTACGCTCCTGTTGCATTTTTGGTGTTGTTGTTCTTCCTATGAGCGCCAATTTGCTATTTTTTCCGCATTCCACAGCACTCGGCACTGAACGCTTGTTTTAATGCAATGTTTTGGTTTCAGAAACACGCAACTGAGGAGGACAGGACCACAAAAGTTGAAGACCTTGTGGATGGTATCGGAAGTTCACTGAGGCTTTTTGCAGATCATGCTGTGGTGTATCGAGAGGTTGTAACAATGTAAAATTGTACTGAAATACAGGAGGATCTGCAGCGAATTGACGCATGGTGCAGCAAATGGCAATTGAATCTCAATGTAGACAAGTGTAATGTGCTGCGAATACATAGAAAGATAGATCCCTTATCATTTAGCTACAAAATAGCAGGTCAGCAACTGGAAGCAGTTAATTCCATAAATTATCTGGGAGTACGCATTAGGAGTGATTTAAAATGGAATGATCATATAAAGTTGATCATCGATAAAGCAGATGCCAGACTGAGATTCGTTGGAAGAATCCTAAGGAAATGCAATCTGAAAACAAAGGAAGTAGGTTACAGTACGCTTGTTCGCCCACTGCTTGAATACTGCTCAGCAGTGTGGGATCCGTACCAGATAGGGTTGATAGAAGAGAGAGAGAAGATCCAACGGAGAGCAGCGCGCTTCGTTACAGGATCATTTAGTAATCGCGAAAGCGTTACGAAGATGATAGATTAACTCCAGTGGGAGACTCTGCAGGAGAGATGCTCAGTAGCTCGGTACGGGCTTTTGTTAAAGTTTCGAGAACATACCTTCACCGAAGAGTCAAGCAGTATATTGCTCCCTCCTACGTATATCTCGTGAAGAGACCATGAGGATGAAATCAGAGAGATTAGAGTCCACACAGAAGCATGCCGACAATCCTTCTTTTCACGAACAATATGAGACTGGAATAGAAGGGAGAACCGATAGAGGTACTCAGGGTACCCTCTGCCACACACCGTAAGGTGGCTTGCGGAGTATGGATGTAGATGTAGATGTATACTACCTTCACTCCCTCACAATCATCACCAACTCCACTGCTTTCTTGGAATGTTGAACTTTTACCAGTAACATCTGCTACAAGCAGCAGTGTTAGAAGCATCTCTAACTGACATGCTACCAGATTCTAACAAACATGGATGAAGAAAGATTCAGTGAACCACTGAAATGAAGGAAGCATTCAAACTCACAGAAGACTGCCTTGCATATACTATGGAACTAGCACACCACATTCCAGATGCTCAGCTGTCACCAGAGATATAAGTGACACTGCCACTGGCACTGTACTGACTGGATAGGCATAATCCCTCAATTTCTTGTTGTGAAAAATTAAACCTTCTCAAATAAAATGGCTAGATTTTGATCTATAACTCCTCATTATTTATGAAGTCATGAAATACTTCCATTGAAGGTACGGAAGGCAGTCATGTTATAATGTTTGCAGACCATAAATCACTCAACACCATATGGCACCCAACAAAGGATGTCAACCGCTATTACGACTGACACTTGGACCTTATTCACTCAGTACACGATGGATATACATCACATATGTGCAACAGACAATCTCATTGCAGACTACTTATCATGAGTAAATACCATTTCCCTCGACTCTGACTAAGAAAAACAGGGCATCGATCAAAACAACAATGCGAGCATTGCAGAACTGATATGCAATGACACTACTGGCCTACTTATCTAACAATGGACCATCCTAGAGACAGGTACACCAATGTTCTGCAACATACTCCTTAATAGGATTCAGCTGTTTGTACCACTAACAATGCAACAAGAAATCTACAAGCATCTGCACAGCCTCTCCCTCCCCAGTGTCAGACCTAAAATGTATCTTGTAATGTAACACTTTATGTGGTCCAAAATCCAGCAGGACTGCTGCATCTGGGCACAGGCTTGCATCCTGTAGCAACATAGTTATTTCTGAAAATGCATGCCATCACAGTTAGCCCAATTTGAAATTCCAAGAGATTGCTTCTGTCATGTGCATGGTGATATCACTGGCTCACTCTCAGCGTCAGAGGGCTTCAAATATCTCCTACCAATGACAGAAACAGCCTCATTTGGGTCAAAGTGGTACTACTCAAAGACATCATGGAGTCTACTGCCCACATCTTTGTGCAGATTGGATTGCACAGTTTGGCACACAAGATATGACTACCACAGACTGAGACTCCCCGTTCAAAGAGGCACTCTTCACCAACCTGTGTAACCTATGCGCAGTGAGGCGTAACCGCACTACAGGTTATCACTCTCAGAGCAATGGATCAGCTGAGTGATGGCATCTGACGCTCAAAGCAGCCCTTATGTGTCAAGCCAGATCATGGACTGAAGCACTATCTCGGGTACTACTATGCATCTGAACAGCCTTCAAGGAAGACTTGCAGGCATTCTGAGCCGAGACACTGTAAGGTGAATAATTATCACTGCTGACTTCGTCCTGACCACACAAGACCAGGAACAGACAAGTCTGTGTGTCCCAGTTAGGTTAGTGAAGGATCTCATAAGACATACACAGGTGCCAACACACCCTCTCCCACTGTCTGCCACTTGACACGTAGGGTCTTCGTACACAAATTGTAAACATGTCATGCTGCACAACAACGCTGCCAGGCCAGCGTTATAGCCCCCATACAAAGGTCCCTTTAATGTAATCCTTAAACGGACACAAATGTGACTGACATTCTCATTAGTCTCAAACCAACCAGATTTCAATTAACTGCTTGAAACCAGCTCACAATTTCAATGAAAATATCAGTCACCATTGCATGAACAATGATGAAGACTATCGATCACTACCTGTTACATGATAGTAATCCCTAATACATTGCATCTCGTCACCATTTGGCTTAATCTCAGTAACTTCAACACAGACACCATCACCATTGAGCTCGTCCATAATTATCTCCGCCTCACTGCTGGCAGTAACAACATGTAAGGTCACATGCATTTGATGCTTCGACCACATGTACTCTCTCCCTAGTGACTAGGCTTCTATATCATCTCATCTTTCAACAATAGTGTTCTCATTATCATGTGCCTCAGGGTCCTCTCACAACCACTGCATACACTGGTGCCCCATGATGAGAGGGGCTCTACTGCAGAGATTGCCCCTCTGCACCCTCAGAAGTGCCACCATGTTCAGGTACAAGCACATCAGCTGTTTCCAGCACCATCTACTTCCCTACCAATTCTACACCACCAGCACCACATACAACAAGAATGCAAGAAACAGTCCAGCTGTGCCCTGCAGTGCAGCTAGCCACGACACGGCTGGTCTCAAACACCTGTGCACCGTGGCTCACTCAAACAAAAATTTAGCACCCGTTTCCCCTCCAGCACTCTGCAATCCATGAGGGGAGGAGGGAGTTGCTACGTGGAGATATCGATAACAACAAGCATCACTGGCAAGTGAAGGGAGATTTATCTTTGGATGGAGCAAGACTTCAGCTTGTTCTGTGTCGTGACTGATTTGTGGACATGTGTGTCTCACGCTTCGTAAATAAATCCTTTGGACTACTATTTATTTTGATTATGCTGTTGAGATGTTCCCTGTCTCCTGACAGGGAATATTCCTTGCAGTTCAATATTCAATCATTGTTTCTGTGTATCAATATCTAGACAATATTTTTTGAAAGTATGAGTCAACTGCATAGAGTTCTGTATATCCAAAGCAATCGAAGAGAAGCCAAACATTTCCTTATATGATGCTTTAAAAAGACACACACACACACACACACACACACACACACACACACACACACACACACTGATGAATTTATGATAAAAAACTGCCAGAAAAAATAGTAACACCACAAAATAGTTAATATATAGTAACAAAATTTGGGAATACATTTGTATTGGTAATACATTTCAGTGATTAACGTTGCAGCTTCACTGATTAATGTAAGCACAAGATAAGCCACTGCAAATATGAAATGATAGTACAGGAATAAACAGTGTAACCACTAGAATGTTGAGTGTAAGCACACAAATGTGTTGTACAGGTGCTAGATGTCTGACAAAGTGCAACAGTCATAGAACTCCACCCCACAGACAGTCAATAAAGGGTTAATGGTGTTTGTGGATGACACTGGAGTTGTCATCCAATGTCCCATATGTGCTCGACTGGAGCACATGACGACACACTGAAGAGCATGTTAAAGTACAACAGTAGTATACAGGTAAGTGTTATCGTACTGAAACACCCTTTTCAATGCTGATCATGAATGACAGCATGACAGGTCGAATCACCAGACTGACATATAAATATGCAGTCAGGTTGTGTGAGATAACCACAAGTGTGCTCCTTACGTCACATGAAATCACACTTGAGATCACAGCTCGAGGTGTGGACCCAGTGTGTCTAACATGCAGACAAATTGGTTGCAGGCCCTCAACTGGCCTCCTCCTAACCATTACACGGCCATCACTGGCTCCAATGCAGAGCCAGCTTTCATCAGAAAACGCAACAGACCTCCACCTTGCCCTCCTATGATCTCCTGCTTCACACCACTGATGTTTGCAAATGGCTGTGGTTTGGGGTCAGTGGAATGCACACCAAAGGGTATCTGGCTCTGATGTGTCCTTGAAGTAATAGATTAGCAACAGTTCATTGTGTCACTGTGGTGCCAGCTGCTGCTCAAATTGCTGCTACAGATGCAGTACTATGTGCCAGAGCCATATGCTGAACATAATGATCTTCTATTTGTATTTGTATTTCTTTATGGGTCCCGTAAATCGTGTTTAGGTACATATTTTGTAGAAGCAACGTACGACAAGACAGGCTGGTACAGTTTATACAACATCATACACATTGTTATTTTGAAAAGATAAATAATTAAAAATTATTCAATACATGATGAATATTGATGACAAAATTAATATAGTGAAATAAAATTATAGATTGGTTAAGAATACTTGAGCAGTTATGCTATACTTTTCTGGTACTCTAAAAACTCGGAAACAGAATAGAAGCAGTGGTCAAGCAAGTACTCTTTCAGTTTTACTTTAAACTTTGGTAAATTTTGCATCTGTTTCAAGTACGATGGCATGTGATTGTACAGCATTATGCCAGTATGATACACTCCTCTCTTACAAATGTTTGTACTTACTGTATTGACATGCAAATAATGCTTCTGCCTACTATCATGAGGGTGAAAATCACAGTTATACTTGAAGATATTTCCATTTTTTAAAACACTTCATTTTGTGAAATTTAGTATTTCATACATATATAAACAAGGAAGAGGCAGTATATTGAGATTTTTAAATATTGGTTTACAGGAGTCTCTGTATTTAGCATGGTTTATTATTCTAACAATCTTTTTCTGTAGCCTAAATGTTTTGTTTGTACCTACGGAGTTCCCCCAAAAGATAATGCCGCACATCAGCAGTGACTCAATACTGCCATGGTACATTGTGATCACTGACACATGGCTAGTATTTTGTGAGAGGATTCTTACTGCATACATAAGTGTGTTTAACTTTTTATTTACATGATTAAGAAGTGTCTCCTATTTTAGGTTTTGCTGAATATCGATACCTAAAAATTTTGTGTTGCTCGCAGGTGAGACAGTTTTTCCATCAATTTTAAAAATTGGTCTCGCAGGATGTAGTTTCTGTGAATTGTGGAAATTGACTGTCACTGTTTTTTCATTATTTATTATTAGCTTGTTTGTTCTGAACCATTGTGTTAAATTTTGTATTATACCTGTAGCTGTTTTTTGTAGGCTTTCCTCATCACATGATTTGATTAGGATATTTGAGTCACCTGCAAAAAGTACTGTTGTCCCTTAAGTTATTTTTTCTGACAAATCATTAACATAAAGAATGAAAATAATTAGCCCAAGGACTGACCCTTGAGGGACTCATGGTGTAATGTTTTGTGCATTACTGTAAAAATTACAAATTTTTGTGCTTTTATGTCTTTGTATTTTATTTGAGTGATCTGTTGATGGTCATGAAGGTAGGAATGTATCCACTTGTTTGGCAGGCCTCGTATTCCATAATTACCTACCTTATGCAACAGAGTAATATGATCAATTACATCGAAGATTTTACTAAGGCCAAGAAATAACACATGTTGCTTATTATCTACTGCAGTTAGAATTTCATTTAAGAAGGTATAAATAGCTGACTGTGTTGATCTGCCAATTCTGAATCTGTGTTGCGCATCACTTATTAGAAAAATGGCTCTGAGCACTATGGGACTCAACATCTTAGGTCATAAGTCCCCTAGAACTTACAACTACTTAAACCTAACTAACCTAAGGACATCACACACACCCATGCCCGAGGCAGGATTCGAACCGGCGACCGTAGCAGTCCCGCGGTTCCAGACTGCAGCGCCAGAACCGCTAGACCACCGCAGTCACTTATTATGTTTTCTTTATTTAGAATGGATGTGGATACACAAACAGGAAAAGTTAATGTTTTAAATTAATATACATAGTGTTGCTACAAGAAAAGCAAAGCTTTCACACATAATTGTGGTCTCTAACATTAATAAGCTTCAAGAGAAGCTAAGCTTTCACATATAATGTATATATAATGTATATATTACAAATCGAGTAAAATTTTTAGCCGAATCCAGTGACTTGTCCTCAAAGTTTTCCACAAATAAATTAGCTACCACAGAGGAGAGAGAGCTTTCCGTAGCACTATGTCAATTTGCTCATAATAACAACATGAATGTTTGATCTTCTGGGCTCGAAATACTTCTATATGGCTTGTCATCAAACGCTCTGTGATTTACAAAATTCATCGTACATTCTTGCACGTAGTTCAATTTGCGTAGAAGGAAATTTACTTTGAAAGTAACGCTTTTCAAACCACCATTCACATTATTTTCCTGTGGCCTGTTAGAAATAGGTTCATTTCAGTAGTCGTCACAGAGCGCCAGATAAAAGGCGCCACCGTACTTTACCAGCTGCTATGACACAGGAAGCCCATATGTTGGTATGTGTATAACATTAAAAGATCTTACATTGTGTCATAGAAGAAAAAAGACATCAGAGGATACTCCAAGAGCATCGGAATTTCGTGAACCATACTAAAATCCACATTTAAGGTGCATACTTAAAGAGCACATTCGTATGTTACAATTCCCAATGAAGTACGCCTCGACCTGATGTTAAGCTTTTCGGTGTGCATTTTGGGATGTAAATTTTCTTGGTGTACTAGTACTGGAATTACTCATTTTTGATTCTTTCTTATTGCATAATGCCACATGTGCTAGAAGAGGAAAAGTGCACTTGAAATGCAGCAAGCAGTTGAAATTAGCCAATAGTGTGGAACTAAAAATTTCGTTTTAAACACATTGACTGCCTCAGCGTAAAAAAGTTAATAAAAATCAAATTTCTGTAGCAAACTGACAAAAATAACTTCTTTGTTCTACAAGGTGATTAATGCATGACTGTCAGAAAACTGGAAATAAAATAAAATCTGAAACTAATAACACATATTAGCCTTCCGTAATTATGTGAATGTATTGTAATTCACTTTATAGTTCCCAGCCACAGAAATCCATTTTGCTTTCATTTGAAGTGAGAGCAGTAAACGAAGAGGAAACAGCAAAATCACTGGGTCACGTGGAGACTACACACTTCCCCACTATAACCTAGACTGCTCTGAACATCAGCCCCAGATCTATGATATTTCCAAACCAGGGCAATACTAAAATAGTAGCGTTACAACAGAATGTGTTCAAACACCAACAAGAATGCGTTTCAAAATCATATCAATAATTGATAGACCAACGTGTGCTGGATGCTAGGCGCTTTGTGAAACAAGGTTTTTTTCTCCTCAACAATATGAATTTGGCGCCCCCCCCCCTCCCTCATAGATCTTGTGTGCGGCAGTAAATTTTTTCCCAGTTGCATCTAGCTGCTTGCTGCGACTACTTACACAGCCAACACTCACATCTCTGTAGCCAGAAGGGGGGAGAACATACAACTCATATGCCACTCAACTGCGCATGCACATGAGCCCGCTCGTAAACACTAAAACGAATCTAATATAAACAATTGTGATGTCACGCTCATTGGAGGCAATTTTTTGGTATGGAGCATTGCACAGCCTTCCTAAAGCCTTTGACATATTTTGCTGTTGGCAAACGCTTGTGTGAGCACTGTGTTTTGTGGTTGTATGTGGCACATTTCCTTTGCAATTTATGTTTTATTTTCAAATTTTTTCTCATTCACATTTCATTGTGGCAATATTATTCTGCAGTAGCATGATACAGTAATATCCTTTGTTAGATTATTGATTCTTACCAGTCAAAATTACAAAAATTTAACTGAAAAGTAAAACAACGAAAAATTTCCGGACTTCTAAAAAATTCCCGGGTTTTTCCAGCTTTTCTCCTGGATGAAAAAATTCCCAGGTTTTTCCTGGATCTCCCAGTTGTCCCGGGTTGTATACACCCTGTCCCTGTCAGTAGCGCCATGTGACTGTCCAGAGGCTGGTTTTTTTCCGACTGTACATTGTTGTGACCAATGCTGTAAGCAGTAGGTCTAATGTACAGTGGCTACATTCTTGCCAAGTCTTTCTGCAATATCCACAAGGAACGACCAGCTTCTCATATCCCTATTACATGATCTCATTCAAATGCAGTAAGATGGTGATAATGGCATCTTCATTGCCTTATTGGCATTCTTGACTAAATTAACTAATGATGTTGAAGCTCAAAGGTAACTAATGATCACGACTGTTAGAACTTGTATTTAAAGCAAATCTGATTTACATTCCCATAGTGGTGCTATTAGTGCCACTCTTATGTGACTCATGCAAAATCTGAATAAACATCATTTTTCAGAGGTAGAAACTGCCTACTAACTTTTGTTTATGTTGGACAACTTCTCCTTCGTGTTGCAATTTTTTTTCCGTCGGTGGAGAAAACCATGGTGCATAAACAGTATTTGGAACTTGTAGCTCAGCTGTGAGAAAATGCAGCAAAGTATTTTAGACACACTGTATGTGGCCGTCTTCTGCTCAGCTCTTCAACTATATGGTGTCTGGTTATCTTTGCCTTGCCATTGTTTGTACTCTTTCTACATTTGTTTGGATTGGGAGTTAATAAAGATATGTCAGTAAGGGCAGGTAAGTTCACTGGATCAAGAGAGGGGCACCGCAACAAGATGAGAGGCAAATGAACAGCAAGGTGCAAGAAACAGTCAAGATTTACAAACCCACAATGTTCAGAGGAGTAAAGAGTGAGTGAACAAATTAGAGATTGTTACTGTCGTTAAAGAAGCTTGGCCGATACTACATAATGCCATCAAGAATACATTAACCAAAACACACATTGAAACAACGTATAGTGCAACAAACACTGAAGTTGTAAATGACTCACCAGTTAAAACCAATTTTCTTTTTATAATAGTTCCACCACACAACTGGTCAAATATACCATTTTCATAAATATATATTCCAACATGCCACGGAAATGCCACAGCTGATACAGGCTCTCCATTGATGACATATGTTCGTTGCTTTGGAACTGCTTTTCCGCATTCTGCAACATTTTTATAATTACACATTTCATCTTATCTTCTCTATTATTTTAGTCTTTACATGTATGGCGAGAAAGATTAACCTATCAGGTTTATACTGGTAGCATCAATGTCAAAGACAAGGACATACTCAAACACTGAATGTATATTAATGCAAATCTAAGGGAAGTATAATTTTATATCTACATTTGCAGTCAGAAAATCACTTTGAAGTGCATGGCATACAATATTTTATAGTACTCTCCTGATCTGGTAAAGCAGTTCATGATTAGAGAAGAACTAACTCCCCCCCCACCCCAATCCGTTTAGTGTGGCCATTTACTTTATGTCATTATAGGTTGAGCAGCAAGTTTCTGCTACTATACACTGAAAGACTACATTGACGTTTCATCAATATACATCTTATTGCATAGCTCAGAGGTCGATTTTGTAACTATTTCAATTACTGCTCACTGCATCATTTTTCTAGACTAATATTTAATAATTGTTTTTAATATTCTTGAACTCAATTCAAATGGGAGAAGATGTAAATGTACTGAATGTTAATTGAGCTCCCCATCAAAAGTAAGACAGTTTCTGCTGTATTTACAATAAAAATGGTGTCAGTTTCTGGCCACATTATCTGTTGTCATTCAATTTCACCACAAGCATCAGTATATCTATCACTTCTACTGCCTTTCTACACTATCCCATTACATTAGTGTTAGTTGTGGTGATTTTTCTGTATTCTCCTTTTTTAGCTTATTTTATTATATCCTGAACTGTCTCATGTATTCACTGTAATAATTCGATTCTGTGCTGCTGTTCACCTTCCTTGTCCTCAAAGCAGGACAATAGCAGCTTCTGCTGAGAAAAATATCCAACACTATCCTGGTTTTCAGACCTAACAGTTCCTTGTGTGGGGAGGAGAGGGATTGTTTAGGGAAGAAAAGGTAGATCACTCAGACTCTGGGACGAGAAAGACCCACCTGTTTTTGAGGGCAGATTGAGATGAAGATCTCCCCTCATTCTCAAAACAGGTGGATCCTTCTCATCCTCTAGTCTTTATTTCCTGCTCTTACTTTTTAACCTGCCCCATCCTATCCATATATTCTCCTAAAGATAGGGAGGATTTGTTCCGAAAGATGTGATACTGCTGTGTATTTTATCTATCTGGTGCAAGAAGATTGGAAATTGAAAACATTCCATTGCACTGGATGAAAATACATGCTTCAGTGCAATACTGCATTCTTTGGTTTTCTCTTGGAGCAGACTGAGTGGATACTACAACACACAAAATAATATTTCACTATGTCATAGATAGGAATAATTACTTAACTTTTCCACAGGAATGTCATGAGTATATATAACACACTATGAACATTAACACATCACTTGACACTGACAAATGACAAGCCTTTCATTCAGTGTACATTTAACAACAATTTTCACATTGTGTTCTGCCTAATACATTGATCACACAGCTGGCCTATCAGAAGATGATGCTGCCAACTTAGGTGATTATTGCAGACTGGACTTAGCTGTTCTGTGCTTGGCCATAAATAGGAGGTCCACTGCGCCAACATAACAAAATGTTTCTGGGCATGGCTACACCCATGTCACTCATTTGTCGATGTGGCTCACAGAATCCTTTTATTGGTATATTATGACCACATAATCCAATTCATACAAAATTTATTTGTATTGTTAATTCAATATTTTTTTTTTTTTTTTTTTTTTTTTTTTTAGAAAGGCAGAGGTATAGAACATCATTAATACATATATTCCCAACTCCCAACTACCTTGCAAGTTTTAGTCTTTAATATCTTAAAATATTTTTTAAAGTTCTGTTTCCTCCACACAGAAGTTGGTTTGAGCAAAACGGCACTTTATTAGACACAGTTCTCTTGGAGGTTGTATTCTTTCAACTTTCACCTGCTTTTGAACTGACTACACAGCTAATTAAAGATGACCCTACAGTTTAATGTGGACTTCAAATCACAATGCAACTTGGCATTCTTCACATGAACTAAGATTGCTAGCAGCTGAATGAGTGACTGGGGAATGAGCCCAAAACTCTGGATTTTTAGTCTGGCATTTATCGACATTTTCCTACCAATCTCATTTATTTCCTTAAGTATCAACCACTCTAACCATAAAATACTAAAACTGTCCACATAAAAACAATAATAAAGTGGTACACCAGAATCTTCCCTTTCTCCTTTGAAAAAGATATTTCATAAGTGAATAAAAGCCAGTTTTATAATAAAACCCCAGGGGATTCTATTCTTTGGAATATGCAGATGGCAACTGTGGGGACCCGAGCTGAATGTGTTATTTCTCTCCCATTCCCCCCCCCCCCCCCTCCCTTTTTCCTTTCCCTCCCCACCCCATCTCCTCTCTTGATGTCCTTTGACAAACTTTTTATATGTCAATGATATTAGGTCTGGAGGTGTCTTTCAGTTTCTAGACTTCTTTACAACTTACTGGCATCAAACTTTCCCACTCATTACCTTCCTGAATAAATTTTAATCCAAGGATTTATCCTCATCTCTATATGACAACTTTAAGATTCGACCACAGAAAATATTTTGAAGGAGAATTCCACTGACTGCAAATATAGATTGTAGGAAAGACCGCATTCAAATTTAGTGGGATGTCATTCAGAAGATTATGAAAGGTATGAGCATCCAAAAATCCAACAGCCACCATCACACACACACACACACACACACACACACAAACTCAAAATCTTTAATAATTTAACTTATAAGGATCTCAATCTTCTCGATGAACAGTTTTAACTCTTTGGATCAAACTGGAAAATTAAAGATCATTACTGACACAGTGAACAAACACAAAATAGAATCAGGCTAAGATAGCAGCAAGTGTAAATGCAAGTACTATTAATATAGCAAAGTTACAGTTATATTGTAAAAAACAGTGATCGTGATAAATGTAAAGATAAAATCGAGAAGTTAAATGAATGCTTACAAAGCCTTTAGCGCATTGTTGATATTCTGAGATGAGAAAACACTAACCTTAGAATCTAAAACCATGAGTTAAAAACATTGGGTTCCAGCAGATTCGAAGCAGATTACCAGGTACAAAATTGATATCAAAAACAAAAAATGATATGAAACACATGTGCACAAAAGGTTACAGAGTTCTACTAGAGAAAAACTACCATAAGTGTGTAAACAATTTAAACCTCCTTCCCATTGTAAAAAACAGCTAAAATTGCATAAGTAATTGAATAACTCTTCTCAGTGAAAACAACAGCCAAAAGTGTGTAAACAACTCAAACACTCTTCCTATTTCTCAAGGAATTGTCTAAAAATAATGTCACACTCTCAACAAAATTCATTACATAAAACTAATCTCATGCACACAAACATATTTAGAGTGTTATCAGTAAGCAGCAGTGATTTCGTGAACACTGAAACTTAATGTTCCAGCCAGAGTGTAGGTTACAAAGTGGAAAGTTGTGAAAGTAAAGTCAGCAGCAATGATAAACAGCAGACAGAGAAATGCAATGTGCTATTTGTATTGGACAGCCATGGAAGAACTCTAGTTAACATTTAACAGAATGTGAATATGGACTTTCATGCAACTGGCATCGTGAGACCAAGTGCGAGACCAAAAAAGTTACTGGAGACATCTCTGAACATACAAATATACTGGATGGCGGTGATTTTGTTGTTTGTCTGACTGAAGCAAACAATTTAGAACATAATAGAGCCAAAAGTGTATGACAAGTTTAAAGAATTTTTTTTTTTTACTTAAATGAAATGAAAAACAGTGTTGTGACGATACCTCACGGATGTGACCTGATCTTTAATCCATGTGTTAATGAAGAGAGCCATAAAACTAATGTCTTAAGCTCACAGTTACATTACCTTCATATAAAAATGTGAAAAAAGCCTCCCAAATAATTACACACCCATTTCAATAGTACCAATCATATCCAAGACAATAGGAAGACTGTGTGCATAAACAGATATACAGCCGTTTTGAAAGTAACGAAACATTCAGCTCGGATTCAGTAGTTGGAGCTTTGGTGAATAATGTTTATGAAGGCTAAATAAAAGGCCATCTACGTCTGGAACACTTGATTTAAGTAAAACATTTGACTCAGCGTTGCATGACATAATCAGCAAAACATTAAGATATTATGGGGTACATCACTCAGTTTATTCAAAGTCAATTGAAATAATAGGTTACAGCACGTTCTGCAAATAATCAGAGATCAGCAATACTCTCAAAAATGAATTTTTAATTCGAGAAATAAAAAATCTACTCACCAAGAGGCAGCAGAACACACACACAAAAGACTGTTGTGGTTGGCAAGCTTTTGGAGTCAGTGGCTTCTTCTTCAGGGAGGAGGGTTGGAAGGGAAGGAAGAAGGGTGGAGGAAAAGGACTGGAGAGATCTAGGAAAAGGAGTAGATTTCGAAAAAGTCACCCAGAACTGCAAATCAGAGGAGACTTACTATACAGGTTGAGAAGGAAAGGCTGCAGTCTAGAATCACTGGCTACAAAAGCCTGCCAAGCAGAACAGTCTCTTATGTGTGTGTTCTGCAGTCACTTTGTGAGTAGATTTTTTTATCTATCCAATTAAAAATTCTTTTTTTGGGAGTATTGCTGATCTATGCTTATTTGCATAACATGCTGTAACCTATTACTTTAATTAACTTTGAATAAAGTGAGTGATTTACCCCAATTAAATAATTTTATCAATAATTGATTGTTTTCATTCCCAATAAAAAAAGGAACAACCCAAGGCTCTGTTTTTAGGCCTTTCCTGTTTATTGTCTACATTAATGGCATTTCTAATTATAAACCATGTAACAAAGTAGTACATGCTGATTACATGCTATTAATAATGATGGGTAAGAATTTATAAAATGTACTAGTTAATGGCAGAGAAATGATGAAAATGACTAATTGCAACTGCCATGCCAATCACCTCAACATAAACCAAACTGAAAACATAAGAAACAATGTTTAATCTAAAGTAAACTAAAAAAATGAAAATAAAACAGTAGAACTACTTGAACTGCCCATAGACCAAAAACACTCTTGGGAAGAAAACACAAATTATCTGTGCAGCAAACTAATTTGTGTACATTTTTATTGTATAAATTAATGAACAGTGTGAGCAAACAGTTGTTGTTCCAGTCATATTTTGCTTTTTTCCACTCTCATCTGCAGTATGGATTATTGCTCTGGTGCAATTCCCCAGGAGCTAAATGTATTTTCAGATGGCAGAAGAAGACAATCACATGTTTAGTATGATTACCACCCATAGAGTCCTGCAGAAACCATTTTAAATGTCTTGGCATAATGACATTACCTAGCCACACACACACACACACACACACACACACACACACACACACACACACACACACACACACACACACATCTGTTTGAGTACACTAGAGAAAATCTGATTGCTATAGTCCACAATAACTACAAGTACTTGAGTGTAAAAGTTTTCAATAAGCTACCATACTTAGCTCGTACACCACCGCTAAGTAAATTTAAGGGAGAATTACAAACTTAGCTAAAATATAATGAATTCCATTCAGTTGAAGAGTTCTTAGAAACTAATCATTATAATATATGTTTTCCTGAGTGATGAAGAAAATCTTTCAGTTCTTTAAAAAAAAACTAGTTATTTTCTGTGTTATTTTCTTTGTATGTAACTGATTATGGTATAAAACTTGTCACCACTGTAATCTTTGACAATACCAAATGTACAAAAAATACTGGAAGATGAATAAAAATATTCTATTTTATTCTACAATCATGGACCTTCCAAAAATTAGAAAAAGCAATCAAAACACCATGGAATCCTAAGGATACCAATCTTATAAGAAAATACCAGGAAAGCTAGGCATGAAAGTTGCCCACAATTTGGAAGTGGATTTCTAATAAACCTCAAAGTCCTTGACTCAACTATAGAATTTAAATTTTATTCATCCAAACTTACAATCTTAACTTTGTCAATCTGTGAATAAGACACACGCACAACTGTCAATACACACACACCCGTTAATCAGAAAAATAGAACCCTGAAGGATAGAAAAAAAAGACAAAAATACTGTGATCTCCTGAATAAAACATTAATCAAAATTTCTCCATCAAACATTAACATTAATATTCTCCTTGGTTATTTAAATGCACAACAAGGACAACAGAGAGGATACCGAAATGTCACTGGAAAATGGCCAGCCAAAAACGCTCAAAGGTTGACAAACTTGCAGAAACCACAAACTTACTCAAAATCAACACGCTGTAAAAGGAAACCTATTCATAAATTAAAAACTCTGAAACATCCTGACTTCAGAAAAGACAAATGGTAGCTGGACCCTGTCTGCAAGGATAAATTGCATCATCACAAAATCTACCATTTAAAAGTCAGGGACTGACCTCAATGTTGTAGAGATCAAAATAAAGTTAATCTTTAGGCTAAGAAAGAAACCTCTGAATAAAAATAGGAGAAAATTCAACAAACCAAATTTATATAAAATACGGAGTACTGCAGGAAATCTGGGGAAGAGTCCACCAATGCCAAATCATTACCACAATTGACCATCAAATTAAACTGATAACAAATGAATGACTCCAAAAAAACTCAGGAAGAAACAAAATTGGTGGAATAAAGAATGCAAATAGGCGGTAGAGAGAAGATATCAAGCTTGGATCAAGCATCAAGCCAAAAAGTCAGAAAATAAAATTTAAAACTAATACAACAAAGAAATTCCGTATGTCAAGTCACCAGACAAACAAGATGCAAACATCTTAAAAATACCCTAGAAATGATGGGAAAAAAATTTTGAAAAAAAGTAATTGCAAGATCACAACAAAACTTTCAGCAGATATCTTATGAAATATGAACTCCTGACATTGATGCTAAGAAAGAAATTAAGAAAGTTAGCACACACTAATGAACAAAATGCAGAGATCCTTGTAGAGACAGTCAGCAAACTTGTAAATTGTGATGATCCACTGGAAACATTTCAAGTAAGTAAAAACAAATCAATTTTAATGACCATTGATCCAATGGATTGCCCAATACTGCAACTACATGGTCAGTGTATCTGGCTGGATTCGATTCTCCGTACTGCCAGGGATTTTTGCTCAATCAGAGGACTTAAGCATGGTGAACTCACCCTCAAGATGCCAGTTGAGGGGCTAGTAGCAGTTTCAGGGTAAAGAAATCCAACAACAACAGAGAGTGAAGGGTGATGACCCCATGCCCTCCACATTGTATCTGCATGATGCCAATGGCAGATGACGACACTGTGATTGATGTGACTGGCCGAAAAAGGCCAGAATGTGGAGCAAATTATCTAATAGATCCTCTGCTAATCAAATAAGGTATTTCTCACAATCAGTTAACTAAAAAGTTACAATTCATGCAGTGAAAACCGAAGCAGTGAAGAAAACTGAAAAAGCAGAGGAGGGAGAGAGAGAAAACCTGCAATCATACATATTCATCAACAGTTAAACTACAGAGCACTTGACCAAAGGAATTATCCACCCATTATTTAAAAAAGAAGGTGGACCCAACCCTGGACTGCACATATAAAATTTATTCATGTATAATTTACACCAAGATTAAAAACACTCGGCAACCATATCTTTGAAAATACCAAGGAGGATTTCGCCCATACATAAGCTGCCAAGACCAAATTCTCTGCCAGAAACGAGTAATTTAACTTTAGAAACACAGGAAAAACCAGCTCTTTATTTCATTTATAGATTACAGTAAACAGGGTGTATACGCGGACAAGGAAAAAAAAGTTCCTGGATTTCCCAGTTAAAAATACACTCTCTCCCGGATGAAGACACAATTTTTCCATGTTATTAAGTGACAGTATATTTTCACTCTGAACTGTAAAACTTACCAATCCTTTGAATGGTTATGTTTTTATACATGGGTGTAGAATTTCCTGGCGCTTTAGAAAATGAAAGTCAGGGAAGGACTCTCCTTTTGGAAAGATTTTTGATGTGCAGCAACATGTACGCTGCATATTTTCATATTATGGAAGTATAAAATTGAATTCCACCAAACACCGCATGTTACTTTCTGAACCACTATAATCGAGATTGCTACGCTCTTTTGTAAGCCAGTCATAGTTCACGTCACGTGATCCCGCCAGCCGATAACAGCGTATATTCAGATCACAGGACATGTGATGTAGCCAGCTAATAGCAACATCACTGTTAAGTAGTGTGGATACACAAACAGGAAAAGTTAATGTTTTAAATTAATATACATAGTGCTGCTACAAGAAAAGCAAAGCTTTCACATATAACATTGGTCCCTAACATTAATAAGCTTCAAGAGAAGCTAAGGTTTCACATATAATGTTTATATTTTTTGCACATGTTACTCTTTAGGATATGTCATAAATTGAGTAAAATTTTGAGATGAGTCAAGTGACTTGTCCTCAGAGTTTTCCATAAATAAATTAGCTACTCCAGAGGAGAGGGAGCTTCCCGTAGCACTACATCAATTTGCTCATAATAACAACATGAATGTCTGATCTTCTGGGCTTGAAATACTTCTATATGACTCATCATCAAACGCTCTGTGATTTACAAAATTCATTGTACATTCTTGCATGTAGTTCAATTTGTGCGTAAAAGGAAATTTACTTTGAAAGTAACGCTTTTCAAACCACCATTCGCATTATTTTCCCGTGGCCTGTTAGAAACAGGTTCGTTTCAGTAGTCGTCAGAGCACCAGATAACAGGTGCCACCGTGCTTTACCAGCTGCTATGACACAGGAAGCCCGTATGTTGGTACGTGTAAAACATTGAAACATCTTACATTGTGTCATAAAAGAAAAAAGACATCAGAGGATACTCCAAGAGCATCAGAATTTCGTGAACCATACTAAAATTCACATTTAAGGTGCATACTTAAAGAGCACATTCTTATGTTCCAATTCCCAATAAGGTACGCCTCAACCTGATATTCAGCTTTTCGGTGTGGGTTTTGGGATGCAAATTTTCTTGGCATACCAGTACTGTAATTACTCATTTTTTATTCTTTCTTATGGCATAATGCCATATGTGCTAGAAGAGGAAAACGTGCACTTGAAATGCAGCGATCAGTTGAAATTATTCAATAGTGTGGAACTAAAAATTTTATTTTAAACACATTGACTGCCTCAGCGTAAAAAAGTTAATAAAAATCAAATTTCTGTAGCAAACTGACAAAAATAACTTCATTGTTCTACAAGGTGATTAATGCATGACTGTCAGAAAACTGTAAATAAAATAAAATCTGAAACTAATAACATATATTAGCCTTCCGTAATTATGTGAATGTATTGTAATTCACTTTGTAGTTCCCAGCCAGAGAAATCTATTTTGTTTTCATTTGAAGTGAGAGCAGTAAATGAAGAGGAAACATCAAAATCACTAAATGTAAAGACGGGTCACGTGGAGATACACACTTGCTAACTACAACTTAGACTGCTTTGCGCATCAGCCTCGGATCTACGATACTTCCGAACCAGGGCAATGCTGAGATAGTGACACACACACACACACACACACACACACGCACACACCTCACCCCCCCCATCCCCCCCACCACACCCAACCCCCTCTCAAGAGTCTGATATATAAAATGTATATGTTCGAGGAAATGTAAGACATGTTATTTGGTCTTAAGTGTGCCAGAGTGTAGTGCCACCCCTCTTCACACAGAATTCTTCTATTGCACGTCACTGTATTTCGCTCATTGCAATTTAAACTTGTATATTTTGTATTGGATGCCATCAAACTATATTCAGGAAGTGGAAATTAAAAATGTCCTGTGGTGCCTCTCCTGCTTACAGTCGGCCAGTTTCACATCCTGCCCCTCTTTTAAAAAATCTTGCAAATTAATATTGGATGGGATTATTTGTAATCGGGAGAACAAGAACTCTTCAGAAAATTTGCACTCTTTATTGCCTGTTAGCTAATAACTTTATGTTTTGGGTGAAATAAAATTAAATATAGGCTACATAAAACCAGTTAAAGACAAGAGACAAGCAATACAATAGACATTTCTTCAATCTTTAGCTCCTAGCATTGTTTTCTCTCTAATCCTGCTACAGCTTTACATGGTGTGCTTTCCTTTCTGCAAGAGAACCAGTTACCTCATCAAAGTTCGTCAAACGTTTTGCTAGATGAAAAATCAAAATATCATTGTCTAATACTGTGTAAGCTGTTAATACAAATAGTACCCAAGACTGGTGTGGTTTCTCAATCTGATTATGTCTATTGTCTATTTTGTCACTGTCTGCTAGGTAAAACAAAACAGGTCTTTCTAACACTGCAGAAATTGTAACACACACCAAATAAACGAGACTGTTTTGGCACAAATGGTCATTTTCATAACACAACATTTATGTAGCTGGAAACGGGAGAAAGTACCACTCATACGTAACTCAACTGTGCATGTGCATGAGTCTGCTCGTAACTGCTAAAATGAATCTAATGTAAACAGTTGTGATGTCACGCTCATTGGAGGCGATTTGTTGTTATGAAGCATTCCATAGTCTTCCTAAAGCCTTTGACAGTTTGCTGTTGGCAAAAGCTTGTATGAGCAGTGTGTTTTGTTGTTGTATATGGCACATTTACTTCACAATTTATATTTTATTTTCCTTTTTTTATCGTTCACGTTTTATTGTTGAACTATTATTCTGCAGTAGCAGGATACAGTAATATCCTTTGTTAGAGTATCGATTCTTACCAGTCAAAATTACAAAAATTTAACTGAAAACTACAACAATGAAAAATTCCCGGAATTCTAAAAAATTTCCAGGTTTTTCCCTGTTTTCTCACGGATGAAAAAATTCCCAGGTTTTTCCCAAATCTCGCAGTTGTACCAGGTCATATACACCCTGGTAAAGCACATGATAGTATTCATAGATTCACAGTTCTAAAATTCCCCAGATCACAAGGTCTTCATCTAAAATAAATAAAAATCATCTTGTCAATTTAACCAACACACATTTCAAGGTCAATTTCAAGGAAGAAATTTCAATAGCTTTCACAATAAAAACTGGTTTCAGACAAGATGATTAATTATCCTCACTACGTTTCGATGTAGCCCTCGAGCACACCATGACGATTAGGTAGGAAGAAAACCCACCTAAAAAAAACTGGATCAAAACACTAAATAAGAATGAACTGCCTGGGGTTTGTGGATGATTTAGGTCTCTTAGCTTTTGGCATAGAAGATTTTCATGCACAGCTCATTAGCATCCAAAAAATCCCCAAAAAATAGGATTACAAGATTCCTTTGAGAAAAATGAGAACATGAACATAAAACCTTTGCATATGTAAAATATTCATATACAATTAAGAATATCATAGTTCTAGAATTTAAATATCTTTGAGAAATTATCAGTTTCTAGCCTGGTCAAAGTATAATAAAAAAATGCTTGTCAATAGATACCAAGATCCAACACTATAAAACCATAACTCTTGCAAAACCCACTTACACTATGTGATCAAAAGCATCCGGACACCTGGCTGAAAATGACTTACAAGTTCATAGTGCCCTCCTCCATCAGTAATGCTGGAATTCAGTATGGTGTAGTCCCACCCTTAGACTTGATGACAGCTTCCACTCTCGCAGGTATACGTTCAATCAGGTGCTGGAAAGTTTCTTGGGGAATCGCAGCCCATTCTTCATGAAGTGCTACACTGAGGAGAGGTATTGATGTCGGTCAGTGAGGACTGGCATGAAGTTGGCATTCCAATGCATCCCACAGGTGTTCTATAGGATTCAGGTTAGCTCTCTGTGCAAGACAGTCCTTTACAGGGATGTTGTTGTTGTATAACCACTCCACCACAGGCCGTGCACTATGAACAGGTGCTCCATAGTGTTTAAAGATGCAATCAGCATCCCGAATTGCTCTTCAACAGTGGGAAGCAAGAAGGTGCTTAAAACATCAATGTAGACCTGTGCTGTGATAGTGACATGCAAAACAACAATGGGTGCAAGCCTCCTCTATGAGAAACACGACCATACCATAACATCACGCCTCCGAATTTTACTGTTGGCACTACACACGCTGGCAGATGACGTTCACCGGGTATTTGCCATACCCACACCCTGCCATCAAATCACCACATTGTGTACCACAATTCGTTACTCCACACAACACTCCTTACACCAAGTGAGGCATTGCTTGGCATTTACCGGTGTGATGTATGGCTCATGAGCAGCTGCTTTACCATGAAATCCAAGTTTTCTCACCTCCATCTAACTGTTATAGTACTTGTAGTGGATCCCGATGCAGTTTTGAATTCCTTTGTGATGGTCTGGATAAATGTCTGCCTATTACACATTATGACCCTCTTCAACTGTCGGCAGTTTCTGTCAGTCAACAGATGAGGTCGGCCTGTACGCTTTTGTGATGTATGTGACCATTCACATTTCCACTTCACTATCACATCAGAAACAGCGGACCTAGGTATGTTTAGGAGTGTGGAAATCTCATATACAGACATATGACAAGTGACATCAAATCACCTGACCATGTTCGAAGTCCATGAGTTCCGCAGAGCACCCCATTCCATTCTTTCACGATGTCTAATGACTACTGAGGTCGCTGGTGTAGAGTACCTGACAGTAGATGGCAGCACAATGCACCTAATATGAAAAATGTATGTTTTTGGGGGTGTCCGGATACTTCTGATCACATAGTGTATGCTCTTGCAAAACCTTATATCAAATTAAATATGGAAGAATAACTGATCAGCTCCTTAAAACTGAAAGAAATACCACCAGATCTTGCATAAATTAGAATTATCATTTTGAAAGTGTCTTGAGCATCATCTCCAGTTAAGCTATCTATTGGGAGATTAGATCAGTCACCAGGATAGGGGAGAAATATAGAATCTCTTATTTCTTGCACATCCTGTGAATGCAAGGACACAAGATTCTGCAACAACTTGTGGTGAGAAATCTTAAAAAGACAACTGAAGGACAACGGATCTCAGAAATTCATCATCATCTTAAAGCAGTTTTACTCCAGATTTTTCCTAAGAACCACAAAAAATTTTCATTTTAAATGACACATAGAAGGCCTACAGAGATGTTACATGAATTGACAAAATTATGATCAGAAAGAATGAAAGTTTCTGGCACACAGAAAGAGACAAACAGTACAATTTTCAAAGAAAAACTGAACTTGAACTGATGTGACCCAATGCGGCCGATAAAGTTCACATAATAATAATAATATAAAGAGAGGTTTTCATAGGTGCCAGTCAGTCAATCAGAGCTTTAATATTGAGCCATCAAATGCTCTATTTTGAGGCACTGGAATGAACTATGCTGTTATTATTTACAGCTGTTATTATTTACATTTTATTAAATAAATTTTCTGTCAGCTGAACAAAAGGTATTTTATCTTAACAACACTTTAGCATCTGTTCAACATAAACTATATCCGTAGGAAGTTTGAACTGTTTCTCCTCATTCAACTTTATAAATGTTGAATAGAAGGTGCAGTTGTAAAGGGAACCTGCATTGGTACAATTTTGATTTGCATTAATAAAACTTTTGGCTACATTTCCAAATAAAAATTTTGATCCATCACCACTATAAAATCAAACATTGAACATTATAGACCTATAGCACAGGGATTATTGTTTCTCCAATGATTATAGTAAAAAGAATGTTGACTTCTGTTGGAAGAATTCCTACTGTAAGGAAATAGAAGACGATGCAAGTTGCATATGAACAGTCGAATAAAAATATTAAATTGAACGTGTCAAAAATTCAATATGCCTTTAGACGCTAGTAAAAGGAAAATTATCATATATATATTGAGGGAGCTATTATGAGTACTTGAAGACTAACAAATGGAAAAAAATAAAAGTTATTCTAAAAGAACGGCTGGAAATGGCAAAAGAACCAATCGATTTCTGAAAAAGAAATCACTAACTCCCACCTTTAGCGAGATATATGGACGTGCCTTCTTCACTACTTTTAGATTCTCAGTGTGGCTTCAGGAAAAGCTGAGCAGAACCACAGCAGTTACAAAGTTCTTGCATTGAGTTTGATATCTTTCTGGCAAGAGGAAGTCCAGTACAAGCACATTTTTAGAGCTGACAAAAGCATTTAACACAGCAAACTGTTTGTTACTTCTAAATATACTGAAATCATATTGTAGCAGGGATCCATCCACGGATGTCCTAGTCACATAATTATTAAACCGTAAGCAATGCAATAAACTGCCAAACCAACTAGATGATGAAGTTGTAAGGTTTCAATCCATCAATGAAAGAGTAATACAAGGTGTACCTTAGGGTTCAATTCCTGGGCTCTTTCTCTTCCTCATACCAGACATGATCAAAAAGTAACAGCAATTTTTGTTTTTCTTCAAGTATCTTTCTTTATTCATCAACATCAACTTTTGCCCCTTCAAAGTACTTCCCCTCAAATATAAAAGACTTGTGCAAGCACTTTTTACAATCTTGGAAGCACATCTGGAACTCACTTTTCTGTAAGATACTCAGCTCTTTCAGCGATTCTGTTTTTATCTCATCAGTGGTGGCAAAACAGCGTCCTTTCATCATTCTCTTCAGCTTTGGCATAGAAGTTGCAGGGGGCTTTGTCCTGTAAATACAGTGGCTGGGGCAATATAACAGTTTTGTTTTTTGGCAAAATATCATGAACAAATATTGATGTGTGAGCAGGAGGATTACTGTGATGCTAGTTCAACAAATGGTTTAGCCACAATTCTGGTCGTTCATTACTTCATGCACATGGCACCTAACTTCTAGGTAGTATTCTTTATTGACTGTAGAACCATAAGGCAGGAACTCATGATGCACTATCCCATTGTAAACAAAGAAAACAGTGAAAATAACTTCCACATGTCATCAAACTTGTTTAATTTTTTTAGTCTTGGCTCTTCAGGCAGTTTCCAGTGGGATGATTGAGCCTTGTTTTCAATGTCATAGCCATATATCCATATTTTGTCACCTGCTATATCCTTATTTAGAAGTTCTGAATCGCTATCAACTTCAGCAGTTCCTGAGCAATGTTTACATAATGCTGTTTTTGGTCGAAATTCAACAATTTTGGAACAAACTTTGCTGCTACATATTTCATGCCAAAAACATCGAAAGATTGTTGGCATGAGGCAAAGGATATACAGACATCATCAGCAACATCTCTGATGGTGATCTGGAAATTTTACAGAACTATTTTTTTTACTTCGTTCACATTGTTGTCAGAAACAGATGAGCTTGGACAGCCAGGGTGGATGTCATCTTCAATGTCTTCTTGATCCTCTTTGAAAGGTTTATACCACTCGTAAACTCTTGTCTTACCATAGCAGAATTGCCAAAAGCTTTAGTCTGCACTTTGAATGTGGCACTGCAATTTATTCCATTTTTCAAGTAAAATTTAATGCAAATTCAGTGATCCATAAGTAATCTCATAAGTAAAAATTCACTGAGCACTAAAACATGTATAACCTTTTCAACTGTTGACAATAAACTAAATATTCCGACAGCTGAAAATGCAAACATACATCAGGAAAATGTGTACCAACAACATAAAAGAAAGAAATTTTGAAAATCAAATTTATAAAGTTCTTGAAATTAAAAATATTTATATTACTTTTTGATCACACCTTGTATATATTAACAACACAGTAAAACCCATTAACTCCCTTAATGAGCTATGCAAGTGACATCTCAAACTTGTGAAGTATCCAGGACTTTGAACACTTCTGTAAGAAACACAGGAGCAGGTAGTTCATCCTCTGTATTTAAGAACACGATGAATTCACCACAAACTGTCTTCGTTAACTGTCCCAAACAGGTAAAAAACTTTGTAACTAGTTGCTAGCATGGAAATAAGTTCATAACTAAACACAAGTACTTGGAATACAAGTCTTGGTTGAGGATACAACGCAATGACAGCTTCTACAGTCAGAGTTTGTTCTCAACTAGGTTGGCTAGTTTAAGCTCTTGCTCTCCTTGAGCAGAGCACATTGAAACAGTCTAACACTTAAGTTATAATCTATACAAGTTCACAGTTTCTATAGTCTTGCCAAATGAGTCTGGCAGAATACCAACAGGCCTGAGAGTATGTTCCCAAGGTCCACTGGCAGCAAAGGCAGCTTGCAGTCAAGGCAGCAATGGATCCAGAGCAGACTTCTTCTCTTGGCTGGCTGTATTGTAAGTGCTGTGATCGGCATGTGTGTGGCCCTAAATACCCACACAGAGGAGGTACACTTTCCCTGATTGGCTGCATATGACATTGGCAGATGCTGCAGAAGGTTTGTGGCAGGAGTGACCTCAAGATTTACACACCCTCTGTTCTTTGGCCAGGTGTATGAGAAGGCCCTCTGCTAGTCGTACAGCTAATGACAGATTCAGAATGTCATGTAGTCACAGGGGCTAAGCTGGCAACCAACCCGACGGCAGTGTGTTGCCATTTGGCATCAGCACTTGACAACTTTTGTGACATACCAGTTTGCTGCTATTGGTGTAAGTGCAACAGAACTACCAAAGTAATTCATTGATCAGAGTTTCGAGGTGAGAATCGCCAAATCTGAATTAGAGGTATTTAAAACGGGTGACCACAACAATGTAAATAGTGTATGTAACATCTCATCAACAGAAATTGTGCGCATCATTCCATTAATACTTGTGGTTCTTATGACAGCAGCAGCTGTGTGAACAGCATCGTACTCTTTATTTCAACACATTACCTGTTTCAGTGCCAGTGATCCCTTTTACTACAGTTAGAAGGAATATGATGATAATCTTGCATTATTTAGCTATATGAAAAAAGGGGGGGGGGGGGTGTCATCCAAAGACTGATTACAAAAACATCAACTATTAGGGCTTCTCACCATTCATTTTCATAAAACAGAAATTTAGTAAAGGATTCCTTCATATTACATATGCAGAAAGACATTATTTTGCAGAAGTGACTATTTCAAAAATGAATCTCTAAGTAAGTGCAACCCATTCTACATTATTGGCTTGTCATTACTTCCTCACTTCTGGTATGGACAGAAGAGTCTGCAATGAGCTTTCTCTACAAAACAATTTCAGAAGATTCAACCACTTGGTGCCACTTTTGTTCTAAACACTTCTTCCACCTCACCTCATAATGCTGTAATATCCTTTGCAATATGAATCTTAGTCACCAAACAACATTTCTTTTTCATCTTACACATTCCCTTTATGCATTAGGATTCATCATCTCATCTCTTTTCTTCTCTTGTTTGCTCTACTGGTGACTTTGTATCCTTTTTTGGTCCTTGTATGTGGTTTATCAGTGGTATATTCATTTGTGTGTGTCTAGTTGATTCTTGCCTACAAATTTGTGTTTGCTCTTTTCTCATTAATGATGATTAGAGAAAAGTACCTTGCAGAAATGAGCTCATTAGTATGTGAGATAAGGACTGTTTTTCCACCGTGAATGATGAACATGTAATGGAGATAGAACAGCAATAAATTATCCATACATTATCCATTTCATGATAGCTGAAACAAAGTAACTGGAATGGAAGCAGTAAAATGAATAAAACAGAAAGAAAGAACCATTTAAGATTTAGTTTTTTAAACATTAAAACGATTGTGTAATAATGAAGATGGCTCTCGTATGTCATCTCAAGTCAGAGAAAACCCAGTAAAAGAAGCAGACAAACTGTGTCCCCCACTCTCACAACCTTCCACTAATTCCATTTATACTGGAAGCATATCTATTACTGGTATTTGCAAACTTTCAGGCAGACTGCAATACCAAAGAAAAAAATGAGAAAGGAAGAAAGAAAGAAAAATTACCCAACAGTGCCTAAAGAAGAACATCCTTCGCTGCCCCATGTCCATAAAAGGAAATGATTATTAATACTGTAGTGCTTTTGGGGTAAATTCTAGAAACACTTGGCTCTCCACCGTCTCGAACACCCGATATTTCAATGACGAGGGCGAGAGAGCCTTTTTACTGTGCCACACATATCTGTGTGTGCAGGAGGGACAACTATCACAAGAAGCCAGGAGCTGCGTCATACGAGCGGCACTGACAAGTGGTTACCAGCAGCGCCTTGGAATTTATATCAAAAAGTAAAAGAGTGTTTTTATAATGTTCCATGGTTTATGGTGTCCCGAGGATTGTTACAGAGACAGATGAAGCATGTATTGTATAGAGACTCTTACTTCAAGTCTTGGATCTGCATGAGGCAGCACATATGTAATTGTATGGGTGCTTTGTCGATTCCGACATTTATCTTGGAATCAGTTGGCTTGCTGGAGCTTATACAGAATAAGTGTTACTTTGGGAATGAGAGTTGAAAATGTATTGTTGTTGAACTGAAAAGATTCTACGAGTACATGATTTATTTCAAGAATAGAGAGTTGGTTAATATTATTCCCTTTAACCTGATACAGTCTTCAGAAAAGAATTAAATGGTGAGAGCAACATAGCTCATGACCCAAAGAAGAGGATTAACTGCATGCACAACATATGAGTCAACTGGAAGGGGCACGTGAGTCGTGCAAACCAACACAGCACTGTCTCTTGTCATCCAAGAAAGTGTTAGAATACTTCATACTGATATTGTGAGCAATAAGAGAACAACTGGAGGTGTTGCGACTCTAGTTCTCCAAAGGTTTAGCACTGGCTATTTGTTACACTCTCTCTTCACCACAGAATAACTCAACCATTTACCAAAAGGTACTTGTGTTCCTGGGCTGAGATTAAAGGCTTCAGGAACACAACCAAGCACTTATAGCCATCATTTTCATGCTATAGCGCAAGTGTTCACTTGGACACTAGAGATGTCTTACAGAGTTCAGGGGCTTCATATGAGCTTTATCACCACAATGTGTGCATTCTTCATCACAATTCTTTTACTAGTTTAGCATGGATATGGTTGTTGAATGCCGTGTTACAACTGTGTGAAAGCATACTACACATCTCTATCTGATCAGAAGTATCCTGAAATCCCTGTGTAATGTGGGATTGGCTACTCAACGTCACGCGAGGCAAACCCATCAGTACAAAAGTAGGTGGGGAGTATTGTGTTGCAGAGAAGCAGAAACAGGAAGATGCATTGGTCAGGAGAGCCCACTGAATTGAATATGAACTAGCCATTGGATTTCACTCAAGTAACAAATCTGTCAAGGCCATTTCAGCTCCTCTAAAACTGCCAAAGTGAACTGTTGGTGGTATCATGTGACAGTTAAATAGAAATTCGAAGGAATAACCATAACTAAACCAAGACCAGGCACACTTCATGTACTGATGGTCGGGGAGCATCGAGCATTGTCGAGGGTGACTGTAAAATCTTACATGAACTCAGTGGCAGAAGTCACTCATGAGTTCAAAAGTGCTACCAACAGTCCAGCTAGCATAATGATTGTAGGGAGCTAAAAGGAACAGGGTAACATTGTTCAGCATCTCCTCATGAGCCACACCTTCCCGTATACAATGCTAAACAAAACTTCAGTTGTGTAAAGAGCAATGCCACTACAAAGTGGATCACAGGAAACGAGTGATTTGGGATGACGAATCAGGCTATAGGCCTCCAGTATGGAAGTTCGATGGAAGTGGTTGAGTTTGATGAATGAACCATGGACCTTGCCGTTGGTGGGGAGGCTTGCTTGCCTCAGCGATACAGATAGCCGTACCGTAGGTGCAACCACAACGGAGGGGTATCTGTTGAGAGGCCAGACAAACGCTTGGTTCCTGAAGAGGGGCAGCAGCCTTTTCAGTAGTTGCAGGGGCAACAGTCTGGATGATTGACTGATGTGGCCTTGTAACACTAACCAAAACAGCCTCGCTGTGCTGGTACTGCGAACGGTTGAAAGCAAGGGGAAACTACAGCCGTAATTTTTCCCGAGGGCATGCAGCTTTACCGTATGGTTAATGATGATGGCGTCCTCTTGGGTAAAATATTCCGGAGGTAAAATAGTCCCCCATTCGGATCTCCGGGTGGGGACTACTCAGGAGGATGTCGTTATCAGGAGAAAGAAAACTGGCATTCTACGGATTGGAGCGTGGAATGTCAGATCCCTTAATCGGGCAGGTAGGTTAGAAAATTTAAAAAGGGAAATGGATAGGTTAAAGTTAGATATAGTGGGAATTAGTGAAGTTCGGTGGCAGGAGGATCAAGACTTTTGGTCAGGTGAATACAGGGCTATAAATACAAAGTCAAATAGGGGTAATGCAGGAGTAGGTTTAATAATGCAGGAGTAGGTTTAATAATGAATAAAAAAATAGGAATGCAGGTAAGCTACTACAAACAGCACAGTGAACGCATTATTGTGGCAAAGATAGACACGAAGCCCACGCCTACTACATTAGTACAAGTTTATATGACAACTAGCTCTGCAGATGACGAAGAAATTGAAGAAATGTATGACGAAATAAAAGAAATTATTCAGATAGTGAAGGGAGATGAAAATTTAATAGTCATGGGTGACTGGAATTCGGTAGTAGGAAAAGGGAGAGAAGGAAACGTAGTAGGTGAATATGGATTGGAGCTAAGAAATGAAAGAGGAAGCCACCTGTTAGAATTTTGCATAGAGCACAACTTGATCATAGCTAACACTTGGTTCAAGAATCATAAAAGAAGGCTGTATACATGGAAGAAGCCTGGAGATACTGACAGATCTCAGATAGATTATCTAATGGTAAGACAGAGATTTAGGAACCAGGTTTTAAATTGTAAGATATTTCCAGGGGCAGATGTGGATTCTGACCACAATGTATTGGTTATGAACTGTAGATTAAAACTGAAGAAACTGCAAAAAGGTGGGAATTTAAGGAGATGGGACCTGGATAAACTGACTAAACCAGAGGTTGTACAGAGTTTCAGGGAGAGCGTAAGGGAACAAATGGCAGGAGTGGGGGAAAGAAATACAGTAGAAGAAGAATGGGTAGCTTTGAGGGACAAAATAGTGAAGGCAGCAGAGGATCAAGTAGGTAAAAGGACGAGGGCTGGTAGAAATCCTTGGGAAACAGAAGAAATATTGAATTTAATTGATGAAAGGAGAAAATATAAAAATGCAGTAAATGAAGCAGGCAAAAAGGAATACAAACGTCTCAAAACTGAGATCGACAGGAAGTGCAAAATGGCTAAGCAGGGATGGCTAGTGGATACATGTAAGGATGTAGAGGCTTATATCACTAAGGGTAAGATAGATACTGCCTACACGAAACTTAAAGAGACCTTTAGAGAAAAGAGAACCACTTGTATGAATATTAAGAGCTCAGATGAAAACCCAGTTCTAAGCAAAGAAGGGAAAGCAGAAAGATGGAAGGAGTATATAGAGGGTCTATACAAGGGTGATGTACTTGACGACAATATTATGGAAGTGGAAGAGAATGTAGATGAAGATGAAATGCGAGATATGATACTGCGTGAAGAGTCAGTCATGGCTGCAAAATACTAACGCGAATTCTTTACAGACGAATGGAAAAACTAGTAGAAGCCGACCTAGGGGAAGATCAGTTTGGATTCCGTAGAAATATTGGAACACGTGAGGCAATACTGACCCTACGACTTATCTTAGAAGCTAGATTAAGGAAAGGCAAACCTACGTTTCTAGCATTTGTAGACTTAGAGAAAGCTTTTGACAATGTTGACTGGAATACTCTCTTTCATATTCTGAAGGTGATAGGGGTAAAATACAGGGAGCGAAAGGCTATTTACAATTTGTATAGAAACCAAATGGCAGTTGTAAGAGTTGAGGGGCATGAAAGGGAAGCAATGGTTGGGAAGGGAGTGAGACAGGTTTGTAGCCTCTCCCCGATGTTATTCAATGTGTATATTGATCAAGCACTGAAGGAAACTGTTATATCCTAGCCAGTAATGCCACCCGAGCCCGCTGCCAAAAGGTTGGCAGCATCAAAGTCCGGACGCCGTCCGCATAAGCAGCGCCAGCGAGACAGGAAATCGCCGCAAGTCTGCGCGCGCCACCGCTGGCTTCTGGGTTCTTAAGCACTGGAGTCGCGAGCGCTAGGACAGTTCTGGATTCGCCGCTCAGTTGTATACTCGCCACCGAATTGTGTACTTGCTAGTCAGTTGTGTGTTCATCGCAGCAGAGTTGTTGTTTGTCGTCAGCCGACGCTGACCTAGCCGCTCCGACTCGAACTAGACAGATCTCTGTAGACACGGAGTTCACTATTGTGTTTCTGTATCTTCTTCAATAAAGATAAGTACCGACTTTTATTTAATCAGAGTGTTTGGGTTTCATCTTTCTGTTCACTGTTCCAGCGGACCGGTCGGCCCGCTATTAAAAGTGTGGCGGTGACTTCGTAAGCCGTTTCTACAGCGGATTGTTTGTCGCTACGAACACCGCCACAAAACTGGCGACGAGGTCTTCCGAACTCGTGTGCAGGGCTGGTTCAACTTGTTCGTGTTATACTAATTATAGAGATAAAATTTTGGGGGCTGGTTTAATTTGTGTTCACTATGTCTGCCGAATTACAACAGTTGATCTTGTTACAGAGTCAGCAAATACAAAGTCTGGTGGAAGCAATCGCCAAACAAGCGGCTAATCCTCCAACACAAAAGGAACAAGCACAGGCAGCACCACCATTCCGTGCTTTTGATGCCTCAAGAGAAGAATGGCGAGAATATTACGCGCAGTTGCAGGCGCACATGACAGTCTACAAAATCACAGGTACTGAGCGGCAGCTTTATTTAATTTCCACTGCAGGAGTGGAAGTCTATCGACTACTTTGTAAGTTGTTCCCGGAATCCAAGCCAGAAGCTTTAGACTATGACGTTGTTGTTAACAAGCTTGCTGAGTATTTCGAGTCGCGAGTTCATGTGGCAGCAGCCAGATTCAAGTTCTTCAGATTAAAGAAACTGCCACATGAATCTAATAAACAGTGGTTAACAGATTTACGGGGCCTCACCCGTCAGTGCCGATTTAATTGTGTGTGTGGAGCTTCCTACAGTGATGTCATGTTACGAGACGCTATTACTCAAAACATTGCAGATTCTCGTATTCGTGCTGCTATCTTAAAGTTGCCTGACCCGTCATTAGAGACTGTGATGAACATCATTGAAGCCCAAGATACTTTTGACTATGCTGAGTGTGAGTTAGATCAGCCATGTATTTCTCAAATTGCCTGTGCTAAGCAAGTTATGTCACGCCCGCGGCCCCACCGGCAGAGTCAGACTGTAAACACTAGCCGGCCGCGTCATGTTAAACACATTCGTCAGCCGCGTGTGCACAATGATAGAGTTAAGTCTTGCCCTAAGTGTGTTCTTGCTCATCCTCGTGAACGTTGCCCATTGAGAAACGCAGTTTGTCACTTTTGTCAAAGGAAAGGACACATCCAGACTGTTTGTTTGCGTAAACGCAAGAACAATTCCAGTGCTGCCCAGCCCATGGATATTCATGTTCTTCAAAGCCAGCCCGCCCAGGAGGTCGCGTTTAAAGACTCTTCCACGGTTCGTGTGGGTAATAAACTTGTTCGCAATAAGCCACCCACCCAGCCCTCTGCTATGCGACCCAAGCGTAATTCAAACGCTGTAAAAAGTAATGTACAGACTGCAAGTGACGCGGGAGTTGTTGTTCCACCCGCCCAACCCACGAGTTGTCGTAAGCAGCGAACATGCACTAAACGTGCTGATTTTGTGTCTTCCGCCTCCACTGGACCGATCCAGAGACAGTGTAATAAACTATTTGTGAAGCTACGCATCCTGGATAAGACCTTCAATTTTCAATTAGACACTGGTGCGTCTGTGACTCTCATAAATAGTGCTACGTATGCGGCTATCGGCCGCCCTAAACTTTCAGCGGCCAAACATTCTTTGGCTACTTATAGTGGAGAACAAATTCCTGTGTTAGGTGTATGTAGCGTGCCAGCCACATTCCGTGGCAATACAAAAACAGTTTCATTCACAGTGCTCCGCGCTACAGACAGTGTAAACATTTTCGGATTAGACTGTTTTGACTTGTTTGGCCTGTCTATCCAAGACAATGTGTTGCAACTTAATTCTGTTGTTGTTCCTCAAGACAGCATAACCGATTTGTGTAAACAATACGGTGACATATTTAAAGACGAACTAGGTTGTGCTGCGAACTTTGCCGCTCATATTACGTTAAAAGATAATGCTCAGCCTCGATTTTGTCGTGCTCGTCCAGTGCCTCACGCCCTCCCTTAGTTATTATAAAGAAACCGTCTGGCAAGTTACGTTTGTGTGCTGATTTTAAGTCTACAGTTAATCCTCAGACTGTCATTGATTCTTTTCCTTTGCCTAGACCGGACGAGCTGATGGATAAGTTAGGGGAAGCTCGTTTCTTTTCCAAAATTGATCTCCGTGAAGCATATTTGCAATTGCCCCTCGACGAGCAATCACAACAGTATTTTGTCATAAACACGTCGTTGGGGTTGTTCCGTTTTTTGCATTTGCCTTTTGGTTGTGCGTCAGCTCCAGCTGTTTTTCAGCGTTTTTTGTCACAACTTCTGGCTAATGTGCCATTGTGTTGCAACTATTTAGACGATATTGTTGTGTCCAGTCGGACGCCTGCTGAACATTTCCGTAATTTGGAGTGTTTGTTTAAAGTGTTGTCTCAGGCAGGCCTACGTTGCAACATCGATAAATGTTCATTTTTCCTTACAGAGATGGAGTATCTGGGACATGTTATTAATGCTCAAGGCATTCATCCCTCCCAGTCACATTTAGCAGCTATTCGTGATTTGCCCGCCCCTCGCAATCTGCATGAACTGCAAGCAGTTCTTGGCAAATTGACGTATTATATTAGGTTTATACCTAATGCATCACAGATTGCTGCACCGTTGCATCGTCTCCGCCGTAAGAATGTTCCGTTTGTGTGGTCAGCTGATTGCCAATCAGCCTTTCAGCAGCTTAAAGAGGCTTTATTGAATGATCGTTGTCTGGTCCATTACGACCCTAACAAGCCTCTGGTGTTAGCTTGTGATGCCTCTTCTTTCGGCCTCGGTGCTGTGTTGTCTCACCGAGTCGGTAACACCGAACGTCCTATTGCGTTCACATCTAAATTGCTTAACAAAGCTCAGTGTAATTATAGCCACTTGGACAAGGAAGCGTTGGCTATTGTGTTCGGTGTCACAAAATTCCATCACTACCTCTATGGTAGACCATTCTATTTAGTAACAGATCACAAGCCCCTGACGTCACTGTTTCATCCGTCTAAACCAGTTCCTCAGCGGACAGCTCAGAGACTACAACGTTGGGCTCTTTTGTTATCACAATGCCAGTATGAGATACTGTATCGCCCTACAGCTCAGCATGCAAACGCTGACGCGCTTTCTAGATTGCCGATTGCTGCGGATGATGTCTTCGATTCCTCTGATGACTCTTGCCATCAGATTGACGCCGATGAGCATCAATCCCTCCGGGATTTTCCGATTGATTATCGTCAGGTGGCACGTGAGACAGCTACGGATCCTCATCTGAGTTTACTATTACGTTTTGTTCAACGTGGTTGGCCGTCCAAGGCAAAGGACATATCGGATCCTGTGGTTCGTCGCTATTATCCGCAACGTCATCTGTTGTCTGTTTCGCACGGAGTTTTGCTGTTACGCACCGAGAATGACCAGCTTCGTGTAGTGGTTTCCCAAGTGCTCCAATCCAAGGTCCTCGACTTGTTGCATCAAGGTCATTGGGGAGTGGTCCGCACCGAGCAGCTTGCCCGCCGTCATTGTACATGGATCGGCATTGATAAGCAGATTACGCAGATGTCTACAGATTGTTCGACGTGTGCCGAACACCAAGCTGCTCCGCCTCAACGCTATTTTGAGTGGGCACGCCCTGCCGGTCCCTGGCAGCGAGTACATATTGATTTCGCTGGTCCATATTGGAATTCTCGTTGGCTAATCGTGATGGATGCATTTAGTAATTTTCCGTTTGTTGTGCCCATGCAGTCTACAACGTCTGCACAAACTATACAGGCGTTGACTTCAATTTTTTTGTATTGAGGGTCTTCCAGAGTTTTAGTGTCTGACAATGGTCCACAATTTACCTCTGCTGAATTTGAAAGTTTTGTTCTGCCAATGGCATTCGCCATGTTCTTACTCCGCCGTTCCACCCTCAATCGAATGGTGCAGCGGAACGTTTTGTACGCACATTCAAGGATCATATGGACCGCCTTCGTGCTACGCACTCTCGTCAGCTGGCCCTCATCACGTTCCTGTTGTCGTACCGGACCACGCCACGCGACGGCCCTTCGCCTGCGGAGCTTCTCCACGGCCGTCGTCATCGCACCCTACTACGGTTGTTGCACCCCCCGGATCGACCCGCCGCTTCTGAGCACCGCACGCGTTTTCAGCGCAACGACGCCGTTTTTTTTCAGAGTTTATCACGGCCGCCGTCGTTGGGAACGTGGTACCGTGATAAGTGTCCAGGGTCGCGGTTTTTATACTGGTCAAGGTGCTACTGGGGTGCACAGGAGGCATCAGAACCAGTTGCGCCGCGCTGGCCGCCCGGATTCTGCCGCTCGTTCTTTGTCCACAGATTTGGTCCGCGGCGGGTTCCAGCCGCGCCTTCCGACTTCGCTGCCGCCCCCAGGGCAGCAGCAGCAGCCGTTGCCGCTACCACGCCGACAGCCCGTCCCGTTGATGCCTCCCACGCAGCTTCATCCGGGAGCGCCCCGGGTGGTCGCTCCGGCGCCTGCGGTCCCTCTTCAGTCACCACTGCCTTCGGAGCTGATGGACGTCGACCCCTCAGCCGGGCCGCCTTCCCAAGCGGTGGCTGTGCAGCCTGTCCTGCAGCCGCTTTCCTTGGGCACCCCCAAGGAGTCTGACACCGCAGCGCCTTGTCCGGCGCCCACTCAGCAGACGTCGACGCAGCGTCAGGAGACGCTGCCTCTCTTCGTGGGTCCCGACGCCCCGTCGCGTCCAGTACCAGAAGCTGCGCCCGTGGTCACAGGCGTGCACCCTGACCTCGGTTTTCAGTCGGTGTTTCCTGAGGCCCCGCGCAGCCAATGCTGGGGTGCGGACCGGGGACTGCCACCGACAACAGTCTCCGCCCCGGTCTCTTCTGCTACGCCTGCGGCCAGACCCCTCCCCCGCCGTCGACGCTCGTCACGTCATTATTCAACGACGGTGCGGCGATTTGGGGGGGAGGAGTGTTATATCCTAGCCAGTAATGCCACCCGAGCCCGCTGCCAAAAGATTGGCAGCATCAAAGTCCGGACGCCGTCCGCATAAGCAGCGCCAGCAAGACAGCAAATCGCCGCAAGTCTGCGCGCGCCACCGCTGGTTTCTGGGTTCTTAAGCGCTGGAGTCGCGAGCGCTAGGACAGTTCTGGATTCGCCACTCAGTTGTATACTCGCCACTGAATTGTGTACTTGCTAGTCAGTTGTGTGTTCATCGCAGCAGAGTTGTTGTTTGTCGTCAGCCGACGCTGACCTAGCCGCTCCGACTCAAACTAGACAGATCTCTGTAGACACGGAGTTCACTATTGTGTTTCTGTATCTTCGTCAATAAAGATAAGTACCGACTTTTATTTAATCAGAGTGTTTGGGTTTCATCTTTCTGTTCACTGTTCCAGCGGACCGGTCGGCCCGCTATTAAAAGTGTGGCGGTGACTGCGTAAGCCGTTTCTACAGCGGATTGTTTGTCGCTACGAACACCGCCACAAAAGAAAAATTCGGAGTAGGTATTAAAATCCATGGAGAAGAAATAAAAACTTTGAGGTTCGCCGATGACATTGTAATTCTGTCAGAGACAGCAAAGGACTTGGAAGAGCAGTTGAAGTGAATGGACAATGTCTTGAAAGGCGGATATAAGATGAACATCAACAAAAGCAAAACGAGAATAATGGAATGTAGTCGAATTAAGTCTGGAGATGCTGAGGGTATTAGATTAGAAAATGAGACACTTAAAGTAGTAAAGGAGTTTTGCTATTTGGGTAGCAAAATAACTGATGATGGTCAAAGTAGAGAGGATATAAAATGTAGACTGGAAATGGGAAGGAAAGCGTTTCTGAAGAAGAGAAATTTGTTAACATCGAGTACAGATTTAAGTGTCAGGAAGTCATTTCTGAAAGTATTTGTATGGAGTGTAGCCATGTATGGAAGTGAAGCATGGATGATAAATAGTTTAGACAAGAAGAGAATAGAAGCTTTTGAAATGTGGTGCTACAGAAGAACGCTGAAAATTAGATGGGTAGATCACATAACTAAAGAGGAGGTGTTGAATAGGATTGGGGAGAAGAGAAGTTTGTGGCACAACTTGACTAGAAGAAGGGATCGGTTGGTAGGACATGTTCTGAGGCATCAAGGGATCACCAATTTAGTATTGGAGGGCAGCGTAGAGGGTAAAAATCGTAGAGGGAGACTAAGAGATGAATACACCAAGCAAATTCAGAAGGATGTAGGCTGCAGTAGGTACTGGGAGACGAAGAAGCTTGCACAGGTTAGAGTAGCATGGAGAGCTGCATCAAACCAGTCTCAGGACTGAAGACCACAACAACAACAACAACAACAACAACAACAGAAGAATGTTACCTGTAATCATGTAGTGCCAACAATGAAGTACACAGGAGGAAGTGTTATGGTACAGGGGTATTTTTCACTGTAAAGGTGTTGTTTACCTTATTGATCTTAGGAAAACACTAAATGTGAAAAGCTTTGAACACATTTGGCAGCATTGTGTACTATAAACTAGAGGAATAGCTCAGAAACAATGATTGCATGTATCAGTATAACAGTGCACCCTGTCATAAAAGCAGCATCTGTGGGGCAATGGTTTTTCAGACCATAACATTGGTGAAATAGACTGTCTTGTCCAGGGACCCGACACGAGCCCAATGGAATACATCTGATGAGAATGGAATTTTCACTCTTCAGTGAAGTGTTTCATGAAATGAAACTTCCTAGTGGAAAAGCACTGTGTGCCATACCGAGACACCGACTTGGGACCTTTGTCTTTTACAGGTAAGTGCTTCTTTGAAGTTTGGAAGTTAGAACGTAGCTCAGTTGGTAGAGCACTTGCTCACCAAAGGGAAAGGTCACCGAGTAAGATTCTCAGTTCAAAACACAGTTTTAATTTTTTGGATTACTCTGCTCCAGGGCCCAGTATCCAAAAATTCTGAAAGCACTACATATCCCTCCCCTTAGCTCGAACACGCAATATTTTACACATATTCATCATGTACATTAATATCTGTCACAACACTAGTTTATGTTTCAATCAGTACACAATATATCTCTTTCAGTCCTTGTGTACTTAATACCTAGATTTTCCTTTTCTTGTTTTTGTTCGTTTCGACAATAACTATATGAGCATTTCACCGGATGTTGGAGTTAGTACTTTTACATCTAGGAATTGTGTGGACAACATTTTTGATTTCCAATCACAAACTCCAGGTGGCATAGACTTTTGACTGCCTCATTCTTTAGCACAATTCTCTAACTATCTGTTCTTTGGTACTTAACAGTCTTACCTTCAGGAAGAATGAGCTGTTATTTCTTCACAGATGTTCAGACACCTCACTGAAAGCATTCCCAACAGAGTTCAAGCTGCCGAAGGTGAAGGATGGCTGCATCCCACGTGAACGTAAATATAGGTGTGTGGATACTTTTGATTGGGTAGTATAGCTGGATGAAGAAATCCAAGCTCCACAGCAAGACACACAGCTATGAAATTTTACTGAACTGTTTTTCTGAATGGTAAAAAATACTTAATTTACTGGCAACAACAGACCACCTGCAGCACATATGTGAGTAGCTTATTGTAGCTTGGAAATGTCAAAAGAAATTTAATAAACTGCTCCACATGGAAGAATGTTAAGAATGTGAATATTAGTAACTGAGGAGACACAGGCGACATAGGGGTCAAGGAAAGCTTCAACTGGAAGGCAATGCCAAATTAATGTGGGAAAATAACACCACAGTCACAAACTTCCTTCCCAGTCTAAGTTCAATGAAGTCAGAGGAAAAATATTGATAAAATATAAATGCTTTCTGAAATTATTTGTTGACAGTGCACAAAATTAATCATCTGGAAGTAATATTGATTCGTATTGTCCTTCACTTTGAAACATTACTACAAATTACATGTCTGATTCCCACACTGTTGTTTTAAATTTTTATTCCACTTATGGTTACAATGAGAAAGCACTCTGACCTGGAACACAAGTGAATGGTTGGTTATCCCATGTACCACTGTCGGTGCACGTGAGAGCAGTATAGTTAAACTCCTTGGTCTTAACATAATTTGATTTACATGCTAGATTTGCTTTGCTGCCCACAGACATTGGTTTATTGCATGCAATCTTCTGCCCAAAGCTTGAGTAGCATTTGATATCAAGCAAATCATATACCAGAGGAGGACACTGAGCTGTAACAGTAATTGAAATTTGTATTAGACTGAAGTATCACACAGTTTATATTGAATTAAAGTTATCTAAAAAGCTAGATAAACTATTATACAACTTAAATGATTTGTTATACAGTACCATAATGTAATGTGCTGGAGGTAGAAAACAACCTGCTCTTCTCACAAACTGGTGGTGGTGGAGAAAATGCCTCATCGAGGCAATAGGAATCATTGGGCCCACTGATGTGATATCCTTCATCACAGAAGAACTGCAACTGTGTGCCAGAAGGAACTTGTGCTCCTGGTCCAAAACCACAAAATTGGGAGTCACAGCCAAGCACTTTATAGCCACCATTTTTGTGCTTGAGTGGAAGTGTGCACATGGGGGCTGAAGATGTTCCACACAGCTCAGGAGCTTCATCTGAGCCATCACCTTCACACTGGATGGTACCATCACAAGCTGCATTCCCATCAACACAGGCACCATATGCACATTGGAAGAGGGCACTAGAGCAACTGAAAGATGGATGAAGATTCTCTTAATACCTACAACTGCCACCAATATCCCTCTGTGCACAAGAACAGCACATTCTGATGACTGTCTACATCCATGTAATCAATGAAATAATTTGAATTGCTAGACAGTATATAATACTAGACAGTAATGAAAAAATAAAATTGTATAACAAGCATTAACATTAAGGTACACAACACATCTAATAAAATGTGAAAAACTATATTTGAAGTGCTGCACATTTATATGAAATTATTTGGGTTTTGAGCTGCACTTTTTTTCCATTCTTGTGGTAAAAATATAAAATATGAACACCCAGCTTTAAAAATGAGAATATAATACTATATTTAAACAGTCACACTGATGGCAATCAAACATATTTGTATCACAGATTTTGGCTTTCAAAATAAAATAAAAGAAATAATTCCAATACAAGTATTGTATTCTTATATTTCACTTCTCTCTCATCACATTTTTATTCTTATTTTGACAAATATAATCTCCAACACTGATAACTGTTGCAGTTAGCCCTTATACATATGTTTGTAATTTTGTACTTCAGGAAGACAAGTGTCATCCATTTCAACATGGCAGTGCAATTGATCAATACCAGGAGCACTGAACAAATGATATTACATGTTGGGATGGGTGGAGAAATCAATTCTGAAGGAACATGTACAGTTTGAGACTGACACTGGCAGATGCATACGTTCTTTCTGCAGAGAGGAGATACCATTATCATTTGTTCAGCAAATCCAGTGGAGATCAAACATGGGAACATTTTTTCAAGGTGTATACATGGACAAGGAAAAAAACATTCCCAGATTTCCCAGTTGAAACTACACTTTCTCCCGAGTGAAAATACACTTTTCCCGTGTTAAGTGACAGTATACTTTTCCTCAGCACTGTAAAACTTATCAATCCTTTGAATGTTTATGGTTTTATATGTCAACGTAGAATTTCCTGGCACTTTCAAAAATGAAACTCAGGGGGAAACAACACATTTTGGAAAGATCTTCGATATGCCGCAACATGTACACTGCATATTTTCATGTCACAAAGGTATAAATTCGAATTCCACCAAACAGCGCATGTTACTTTCCAAAGCATTGAAATCGAGATTGCGACGTGCTTTTGTAAGCCAGTCATAGCTCATGTCACGTGATCTCACCAGCTGATGACAGCATAGGACACGTGATGTAGTCAGCCAATAGCAATATCACTCTTGAGTAGCATGAACACACAAATAAGAAAAGTTAATGGTTTAAATTAATATGCATAGTGTTGTTACAAAAAAAAAAACAAAGCTTTCACATTTAATTGTGGTCTCTAATTTAATAAGCTGCAAGAGAAGCTAAGCTTCCACATATATTGTTGATCTTTTTTGCGTGTGTCACACTTTAAGATATACCACACAAATGTGTCAGTAAAATTTTTAATAACGACATAAATATCTGACCTTCTGGGCTCAAAATTCTTCTAGATGGTCATCCTCAAAGAATTGATTTTTAATTGAGAGTCAAATGCTCTGCCATTTAAGAAATTCATCGTATATTCTCCCACATAGTTTGTCTTGTGTAAAAGGAAATTTACTTTGAAAGTAACACTTTTCAAACCACCATTCGCAATATTTTCCCATGACCTGTTAGAAATTAATTCATTTAAGCAGTTGCCAGAGAGTGCCAGATAACAAGCACCACTGCTCTGGTGCAGCTACAATGATGCAGGAAGCCTATATGTTCATAGATGTAAAACATTAAAAGATCTTGCACAATGTCACAAAAGAAACAAAACATCAGAGGATACTTCAAGAGCATCGGAATTTTGTGAACCATACTAAAATGCATAATTTGGCTTAAAGTGCACATTCGTATGTCCAGATTTGGAAGTAAATTTTCTTGAGTACCAGTACTGTATTATCTCACGTTTGGTTCTTTATTGTGACATAATGCCATGCAAGCTAGAAGATGGAAAACATGCACTTGAAATGCAGCGAACAGTTGAAACTAGCCAACGGTGTGAAACTAAACACTTCATTTCAAATAAATTGACTGCCTCAGCACTAAAGATTAATAAAAGCCAAATCTCTTTAGCAAACCAACAAAAATAACTTCATTGTTCTGCAAGGCAATTAATGCTTGACTGTCAGAAAGATGGAAATAAAACCTGAAACTAATAACATATTTTAGCCTTCTGTAATTATGTGAACGTATTTTAATTCATTTGATAGCTCCTGGCCACAGAAATCTGTTTTGTTTTCATTTAATGTGAGAACAATAGATGAAAAGGAAACAGCATAATCACTAAACATAACATGGGTCACATGGAGACTACCCACCTCCCCACTACAGCTCAGACTGCTCTGCGCATAGCCCTGGATCTACGATATTTCCAAACCGGGGCAATATTATATGGTGGCGCCCAGCCACATGTCTGTAGCCAGAAGCGGGAGAACGTACTACTCATATGCGACTCAACTGCGCAGGCGCAAGAGCCCGCCCACAACTGCTCAAACGAATCTAATGTAAACAGCTGTCACGTCACACTCATCAGAGGCAATTTGTTGTTAGGAAGCATTGCATAGTCTTGCTAAAGCCTTTGACACACTTTGCTGTTGGCAGACACTTTTATGAGCACTATGTTTTGCTGTTGTATATGGCGCATTACCTTTGCGACGTTGCTGCAGTATTATTCTTATAATTCTGCAGAAGCGGGATACAGTAATATCCTTTGTTGGAGTATTGGTTCTTACCAGTTAAAATCACAAGATTTAACTGAAAACTAAAACAATGACAAACTCTGAGAATTCTAAAAAATTCCCAGGTTTTTCCCAGTTTTCTCCCGGAAGAAAAAATTCCTGGGTTTTTCCCGGATCTCCCAGTTGTCTTGGATCACAGAAACCCTGTTTTTACAAGAAAGATGAATGCTTATGAAAATTACAAATAACTTAACTTGGAATGATCATACAGATGATGTTGCGGAGAAATCAAAACAAAGATTGCAATTTATTGGCAGAAAACTTAGAAAATCCAACAGGTCTACTGAAGAGACTTGTCACACCACACTTGTTGCCCTCTTCTGGAGTATTACTGTGCGGTGTGGGATCCACATCAGATGAGAACTTGCCCCCCTTCTAACAGCCGTGTACCGCAAGTCTCTAGAGGAACGGAGGGTTCCAAATGATTGGAAAAGAGCACAGATAGTCCCAGTCTTCAAGAAGGGTCGTCGAGCAGATGCGCAAAACTATAGACCTATATCTCTTACGTCGATCTCTTGTAGAATTTTAGAACATGTTTTTTGCTCGCGTATCATGTCATTTCTGGAAACCCAGAATCTACTATGTAGGAATCAACATGGATTCCGGAAACAGCGATCGTGTGAGACCCAACTCGCCTTATTTGTTCATGAGACACAGAAAATATTAGATACAGGCTCCCAGGTAGATGCTATTTTTCTTGACTTCCGGAAGGCGTTCGATACAGTTCCGCACTGTCGCCTGACAAACAAAGTAAGAGCCTACGGAATATCAGACCAGCTGTGTGGCTGGATTGAAGAGTTTTTAGCAAACAGAACACAGCATGTTGTTATCAATGGAGAGACGTCTACAGACGTTAAAGTAACCTCTGGCGTGCCACAGGGGAGTGTTATGGGACCATTGCTTTTCACAATATATATAAATGACTTAGTAGATAGTGTCGGAAGTTCCATGCGGCTTTTCGCGGATGATGCTGTAGTATACAGAGAAGTTGCTGCATTAGAAAATTGTAGCGAAATACAGGAAGATCTGCAGCGGATAGGCACTTGGTGCAGGGAGTGGCAACTGACCCTTAACATAGACAAATGTAATGTATTGCGAATACATAGAAAGAAGGATCCTTTATTGTATGATTATATGATAGCGGAACAAGCACTGGTAGCAGTTACTTCTGTAAAATATCTGGGAGTATGCGTACGGAACGATTTGAAGTGGAATGATCATATAAAATTAATTGTTGGTAAGGCGGGTACCAGGTTGAGATTCATTGGGAGAGTGCTTAGAAAATGTAGTCCATCAACAAAGGAGGTGGCTTACAAAACACTCGTTCGACCTATACTTGAGTATTGCTCATCAGTGTGGGATCCGTACCAGGTCGGGTTGACGGAGGAGATAGAAAAGATCCAAAGAAGAGCGGCGCGTTTCGTCACCGGGTTATTTGGTAACCGTGATAGCGTTACGGAGATGTTTAATAAACTCAAGTGGCAGACTCTGCAAGAGAGGCGCTCTGCATCGCGGTGTAGCTTGCTGTCCAGGTTTCGAGAGGGTGCGTTTCTGGATGAGGTATCGAATATATTGCTTCCCCCTACTTATACCTCCCGAGGAGATCACGAATGTAAAATTAGAGAGATTAGAGCGCGCACGGAGGCTTTCAGACAGTCGTTCTTCCCGCGAACCATACGCGACTGGAACAGGAAAGGGAGGTAATGACAGTGGCACGTAAAGTGCCCTCCGCCACACACCGTTGGGTGGCTTGCGGAGTATCAATGTAGATGTAGATGTAGAGACTGATCAAGGACATCAAAAAAGTGCAAAGAAGAGCAGCTCATTTTGTATTATTGTGAAACAGGGGAGAGTGCCATGGACATGACACAAGAAATGGGGTGGAAATCATTAAAACAAAGGCATTTTTCACTGCGGAAGCAATCTCATGAAATTTCAATCACCAGCTTTCTCTTTCAAGTGCAAAAATATTCTATTGTGTCCACCTACTTATGGAGAAAATATCTTCATGAACATGAGTGGAATTGTAGAGAAATAGCTTGAAGGTGATTTGATGAACCCTCTGCTGGGCACTTAATTGTGAACTGCAGAGTAATCATGTAGATGTAGAAGCTTCCAGATAAATGGGTCCTGTATTACTGCACTGCAATGAATGACCATTGGCAAGTAACAATAGAGGACCTACAGCAATAATGAGCAGGAAAAAGCCTCCTGCATATGTTAGCAGTGAGATCACTTGTAGCTTTCAGTCTGAAGACTAGTTTGATACAGCTCTCCAAGCTACTCTATCCTGTGCAAGCCTCTTGATCTCCAAATAACTACTGCAACCTACATCCTTCTGAATCTGCTTATTGTATTCATCTCTGTCTCCCTCTATGATTTTTACACCCCACACACCAGTGATCCTTCGAAGTCTCAGAATATGTCCTATCAACTGATCATTTCTTCTAGTCAGGTTGTGCCACAAATTTATTTTTCTTCCCTTTTCTGTTCCTTGCCTTCTCATCAATTACATGATCTACCCATATAATCTTCAGCATCATTCTGTGGCATCGGATTTCAAAAGCTTCTGTTCTCTTCTTGTCTAAACTGTTTATCATCCAAGTTTCACTTTTTCACTTCCATACATGGCTACACCGCAGACAAATACCTTCATAAAAGACTTATTTACACTTCAGTCTATATTCTTTGTGCAGTGACATGTACACATACGTGTGTGTGAGAGGGGGGGGGGGGGGGGGGGGGGGAGCTACACATGTGTGACATCATTGTCAGCCTGCCACGGGCCATAATCTATTTTAAGACTAGCCAAGCTACGCTCAGCCAAAGTTTTCTACATGTAGTGCTGTAGCTTGTTGTGGACATGATTGGTTCCTGCTGAATGTTACCTAAATACTGTGTTCAAGTTGTTAATGCTTCCATGGAATAAAGTTGTGTTCAGTCTATTGGTCATTTTGTACTTATACCTAATTACAACATGACTGGCAATGAGTGTGGTCCTGTTCTCAGTGCAAATTTCTACTCCTTTTATTCTCATGATGGCCAATGGTGTTACGAAGGGTCTTTTACATCGGCTAGTCAAACAGTAAGAATCATTCAGCATCTTGTTGCACCACCAGTCAAATGTGCTGGACAATCAAACTCTGCTAATTCAATCACTGGCTTCTGTTTTGTCTAGTCGGCATGCTCCTCACTCTGTCTCACCTGCTGTTTTGCCCTCCACAGCCCCCATGGTTTATCTGCCTCCTTTTCTACATACAAATAGTCTGTTGAGGGATGGGACATACACTGGAAATGTCTGTTACATCACTTTCAAGCTTTTGCAATTACTGACACTTTTTATGTCATGCCTTGTTCCTTTCATGGATATCAGGAAGAATGTATGAAGTCCTATATCAACTCGGCCCTTTGCAGGACAACTCGGCCCTTTGCAGGACCCATCTTCTTTAATGTTTGACCAAATGTGTGAACTTTCTTCAAAATACTACTGTAAGCACACTCATGTTAGTGCATACCAGGTTGAGATTTACCACTGTAGGAAGCACCCACATCAATCCTATCGAGCATGGGCAGCTGAACTCCAGGGACTAAGTCAGTATCATGCATAAAGAGCCCTATACTGATCAGATGTTGAGAGATGCTATCATTCATTTAGCCCTGGATCATGAGATGCCAGAGCATGCCCTCCAATGTAAAAATCCATCCATCTCTGGGTTTTAGCTATTGCGTAGTCATTCGAGGTGTTGCGGGCTGCGTGTAACCAAATTGAGTCATGAATGTGAGGTATCAGCAATCCAACCCTCTCCTCCACAACAAGCTTCAGATAGCCACAGGAAGAAGACATAGTCATGGCTGTCCACACAGTCACAATACCAAGGTGGTTGGCATCGATTCCAACTGTGGTAACACCAACAAAACAAAAAGACCAGTAAACAGCAACGTACACATTATGGGCTCCCATTTTCCCCTTATTGCTTCATTAACCGTGAGTGCCCACACAGGGCTACTTGCCATAATTGCAACAAAAAAAGGTCACATTGCTTCTGTTTGTAATGCAAAAATTCAGCACAACAATTCTGATGCAAATATGGATGTAAACATTGAATTGGCTACTTTTGTTGTGCCAAACAAGTTTTTCATTAATGGTTTGATTTTTTGTAAGGTTCTGCCCATGCAAGTGGATACAGGCAATGTGGTAACCTTGTTGAAGTCTAAAGTTACATGTACTTGGGCTCCCTACTGCTTCTCCCTGTATTACAAAAGGTAGTAAATTACAATAAACGGAGTATTACTATTCTTGGCCAGTTCTCTGCCAGAGTGACCTACAAGCCCGTACTCCAGTCACTTATGTTTTTGTCATAGATAACACATACAAAGGAAATCTTTCTCAATTAGATGCTCTTAAGTTGTTTGGTTTTATCATTTTGAATGAAGTGAATTTAACACCTGAACAAGTGCTGATACACAGTTAGATGCATTATGTTTTGACTTTTCCTCTTTGTTCTCTCCTGGATTGGGGTGTGCCAACAATTTTCAAGTGCATATAACCATGAAACCTTCTGCTCAGCCTCATTTTTTCCAGCCCCATCCAGTTCCAGTGGCACTCAGGGAACAAATCAAACATAAATGAGATCGATTCACAGAATCTGGCATTGTTTACCCAATAGTATCAAATGAATGGTCTACCACCACCTTAACTGTAGTAAAGAAACCATTGGGTTTTCTGTTAATGCAGTATCTATAGTGAATACATAGTCAATACTGCACCCAGACAAACTCTTTGTGAAGTTATCAAATGGTCAATATTTCTCAAAAATTGTCAGATGTCTTAACTGCTACTCCCTTAGGTGCAGAGCTACAACATATGTTAGTTGTCAATGCCCCTTCCGGAGTGTACCAATACTTCCAGTTGTCTTTTGGAGTCGCCAGTACCCCTGATATTTTTCAACATGTTTTGGAAAAAATTACAGCATTAGTTTACAAAATCCCCATACTTTTCTCTGTCCTCCAAGCAGCCGTGTTGAAGTGTAATTTAGAAAAATGTCAGTCTTTTCAACCTTCTAACACTTATCTTGGGTTTGAAGTTTCTCAAAAGGGTCTCAAACTCCTGCATCAATATGTTTCTGCTTTTGTGCTGCTTCCACACCCTACCTCAATCAAAAAATTTTAGGTTTTTCTAGGGAAGGTCGCCTACTACCATAAATTTTTGCCTGGGGCAGCAGCACTCGCACAGCCATTACATGCAATGCTGCGCAAAGGAACTCAGTTTCACTGGTCATTGGCCACATGGTCCTTGCAACAGATGCTTCAGAGTGTTTGTTGGATGCTATAGATATCCCGATAGCTCCAAGCGGCCTTTTGCTTAAGCCAAAAAATGTTGACTTCTGCTCAAACTAGGTACTCTCAAATACAAAAATACAAAAATAATGCAACAATAGCAACTTGGAATGTAAGATCATTATACCAACCAGGCAAAGTAAATAATGTTATACAAGAAATGAAACGCCTAAAAATTAACATTTTGGGTGTAAGTGAAACAAGATGGCCTGACTCAGGAGAAATGACCATTGACAACATGAAAGTATATTACTCGGGAAATTCTGATAGCCAGCACAGGAATGGGGTAGGAATAATTTTAGATGAGTATGCTAGTAAATCTGTCAAAAACATTTTACCAATCTCAGATAGAGTAATCAGTCTACATTTACAAACGAAACAAACAAATATTAATTTAATCCAAATCTATGCTCCAACAGCCGACAAAGACCAAGAAGAAATAGGAAAATTTTATGAAGAATTAACACAAGCAATAGGAACCTCAAAAAGCAGAGACATTATTATCATCATGGGAGATTTTAATGCCAAAATAGGTGAAGGAAGTGAAGGTGATCTTATTGGACCTTTTGGTTTAGGAACAAGAAATGAAAGAGGAGATTTGCTGTCACAATTTTGCCAGGAAAACAATCTGTCTATTACAAACACATTTTTTAAACTCCCTAAACGAAGACTTTATACTTGGAAATCACCAAGAGACTGTAATGAAGAAGTTTGCAGAAATCAAATTGATTTCATACTTATAAACAAGAGGTACAAAAATTCTATTCATGGTGTGAAAACATATCCAGGAGCTGATATATTTTCTGATCATAACCTTTTAGTAGCAAAGTTCCATGTGAAACTGAAAGCCATACAAAAGAAACAAAAGAAGGACTATATAAATACAACTATTCTAAGAGACCCCTTGACTAAACAAAAGACTTCTGAAGAGATTAATAAGGAATTAGTTAGGATAAAGAATAATCAAACAGAAGACATTGATGGCAAATGGGAACTTATAAAAGACACATTAAATAATGCATGTAAAAACACAATGGCGACCAAACACGACAACATGAAAAAGAAGTGGATGACAGAGAAGATATTACAATTGATGGAACAAAGAAGAATACTTAAAAATAGAGATGAAAGTGAGTATAAAAGATTACATGCAGAAATACGAAAAGAAACACGGCGAGCAAAAGAAGAATGGTACAAGGAACAATGCTCTGAAATTGAGAGTTATGAAACAAGACATGATAGTTTCAACTTACACAAAAAAGTTAAAGATTTAGCTGGACTTAATAAAAAGAAAAGTACAAGTTTATTGTTAGATAAAAATGACAAAATAATTCCTGATGTTAAAGGTAAACTGGACAGGTGGACAGAATATGTCAAAGAACTATTTGAAGATACAAGAAAAGATCAAAAATTTTATGATAACATGATCGGAGAACGAGGACCAAGCATATCGAAAGAAGAAATATTACATGTTATCAACAAATCAAAGACAGGGAAAGCCCCTGGACCGGATAAGATACCAAATGACATCCTGAAACTCATAGGAATAGACCATATAGATATATTTGTACAATTGTTTAATGATATTTATAATTCGGGAATTATTCCTAGGGATTGGTTGACATCTACCTTTGTTACATTACCCAAAAAGGCTAATGCCAAAACTTGTAATGATCACCGTACAATAAGCTTAATGAGTCACACCTTAAAGATATTTCTAAAAGTTATACACCAACGAATATACAAAAAAGTAGAAGAAGGTATAAGTGAAACACAATTCGGTTTTAGAAGTTCCCTCGGTACAAGAGAAGCATTGTTTGCTTTTAACAAATTAGCGCAACGATGTATGGAGGTTAACCAGCCACTATATGTGTGCTTCCTGGATTATAATAAAGCATTTGACAAAGTTCATCATGATCATCTCATAGAATTGTTAGAAAAGAAAACACTTGATAAGAAAGACATCCGCATTATATATAACCTCTACTACAATCAAACCGCAACCGTGAACGTAGAAAATGAGTTATCGAATGATATAGAAATAAAGAGGGGTGTGAGACAAGGTTGCGTTCTCTCACCCTTATTGTTTAATATGTATTCAGAAGACATAATCCAGGCAGCTCTATCAGATGAAATAGCTGGCATTAAAGTGAATGGGCTAAACATTAACAATGTTAGGTTTGCTGATGACACTGCACTACTAGCTGGAAACCTCAAAGATCTACAATTACTTCTTGACAAAGTCGCAGAAAAAAGTGAAGAATTTGGCTTGACTCTTAACGTAAGCAAGACTAAGTTCATGGTGATATCTAAAACACACCAACAAGAAAATCTTACAATCAATAGGGAAAGAGTCGATCAAGTACGTAAATTTAAATATCTCGGAACAATTGTAAATGAGGAGATTGAAAGCTCAGAAGAAATTAAATCGAGAATAGGACAGGCCAGAAGTATCTTTAATAAGATGAAAAATGCATTCTGTTCGAGAGACATTTGTTTAAACACAAAAATGAGGTTGCTAAGATGCTATGTATTCTCAAAATTATTATACGGAATGGAAGCGTGGACATTGAAAAAGAAGGACATGAACAGTTTAGAAGCTTTTGAAATGTGGGCATATAGAAGAATACTTAGAATTAGTTGGGTGTCGAGGATTACTAATCAAGATGTCCTAAGAAGAATGGGAAAGGAAAAAGAATTAATTAAAATTATTAAAGTAAGGAAGCTACAATATTTAGTCCATGTTATTAGGGGAGTAAATTACAAAATATTGCAAATAATACTAGAAGGGAAAATTTGTGGGAAGAGAACGAGGGGTAGAAGACGGACATCCTGGATTGACAATTTAAAAAATTGGTACAACTGTTCAACGTCAGAACTCCTTAGATCAGCCAAATCAAGATCAGAAATTGCCATGATGACAGCCAACCTTCTTAGAGGAGACGGGACATGAAGAAGAAGATAGATATCCCGATAGCTCCGAGCGGCCTTTTGCTTAAGCCAAAAAATGTTGACTTCTGCTCAAACTAGGTACTCTCAAATAGAAAGAGAAGCTTTGGCCATTGCATGTGCTGTGCAGAAATTCCATGTTTTTCTCTATAGTACCAAATTCCACTTGGTCACCGATCATAAACTATTGGTTTCCTTATTCAGTGCTTCTGCATCGTTACTGGATAAAGTGCCATATCACATTCAATGTTGAGCCCTTTTCATTTAGTGTTACAACTACGAGATTCATTCCTGCCCTACAAATCAACACACAGATGCCGATGCTTTCTCCCACCTTCTGGCAGGTCTGGACCTACGATTTGATGAGGAGGAATTGCTTTGTTTGCACATTGATGTCACCACACAACAGATGGTTGATGGTTTTCCTGTAATCAGCACACGGATTGTGAAGGCTGTAGCTCTGGATCCTGTTTTGCAGATGGTCATAACATTCATACAATAAAGTTGGACGGATTCACCATCTTCTGGTGTGTTCGACTCCCTCCATCATTATTACATGTTTTGACTTCAATTTTCTGTCATGAAAAGTATTCTGCTTTTAGACACAGATCACATGGCCCCTCATGTAGTGATCACCTAAATGTTTCGTTCAGAGGTTTTCTGTTTATTGCATGCAGATCATTTTGGTTCATCAAGCACAAAAGCGTTGGCTAGTCAGCATATGTTTTGATCTGGCTTGGATGGTGACATTAACCACCTGGTTGCCTCCTGTTCACAGTATACAACACACCAAGTAGCTCCCGGGGCATTGTCATCTCCTTGGCCAATGCCATCACATGGATGGGACTGTATACATCTCGATTTTGCTGGCCCCTTTCTCAACACTTATTGGCTGTTGGTCACTGACACATATTCTTGTTTTCTGTACGTGATTCATTTTGTTTTACATCCACAACTGCCACCACTGCAATCTTGTCCAAAATTTTATTACTCTAAGGCTTGTCTATGACATTAGTGTCTGGTAATGACCCACAGTTTTCATCACAAGAGTTTGCAGAATTTTGTGACTCGCATGGTATCTGTAAAATTCTCACTCCACCATTCAATCCACAATCTAACAATGGAGCACACACCTCATTTGAACATTCACAACTCAGATGGAAAAAGTATGTTGCCAATCTTTGTCCAATGTCACCTTAGATTGGTTTATCTGCTCATACAATTTCACACCATTCAGTGAGAAGAGCCCAGCAAGGCTACTCCATGGGTGCTAACTTAGGACACTGATACACCTCCTGTGTCCCCCACCTGGACATCAACCTGTGCAGCTGCCATGCCACTTACGACTGGGTAAGGCTGTCTGGGCATGCAGTTTCGGATGTTGCCCTAAATGGATTCTAGCTGTCATTGCCAGATGCTTGGGACTGCATCTCTGAGGCATCTGCAAGGAGGATGACCTCTGCTTGAGGCACTATAATGACCTTAACCTTTGTGTCAACAGCCAGGCACCCCGTAGTGTCAGTTGCACCATCATGTCTGAGCCCATCAACATTGGGAGTCACATCATCTGTTGTTGCTGCTGGTTTTCAAATCCCACATGGGTGACAGTATCCATCCTCGGTGGCCGAACCAGCAGTTCCTCTATTGCTCCAGATGCCGTCATCAGGGATTCTGTCACCCATTACCAGAATCATCGGCACCATCAACCATCACCAGAGCTGATGCCTGAGGTCGACATGGAAAGAGCCCCAGCATCACCAATGTTGCCATACGGCATACACCTCCATTGCAGTATGCCACCTTAGCCCAATGATCTTCCCCAAGAGAGGAGGAATGCAGTGATTGTGTGTGTGTGTGTGTGTGTGTGTGTGTGTGTGTGTGTGTGTGCACTTTCAACAGACCGTGTGTGTGGCAGTGCTATGTCATCTGCAAAGGCCACCTTACAGAGTGTGCATGAGAGAGAGAGAGAGAGAGAGAGAGAGAGAGAGAGAGAGAGAGAGAGAGAGAGAGAGAGAGATTACTGTCTTAGCCTGCCGAGGGGCCCCATTTATTTAAGATTTTAAGGTTAGCCATACTACGATCTGCCTCAGTTCTCTGTGTGTATTGCTACAGCTCTTTGTGTACATAATTGTCTCCTGGTGACTGTTACTTAAATGCTGTGTTCAAGTTGTCAATGCTTCCATGTAATAAAGTTGTGATAAATTGACTGGTCGTGTTGTACTTAATTACAACATTTTGCTGGCCAAGTAACAAAACTCATGTGCTACTTTAAGTGTCTCATTTTCTAATCTCATTCCCTCAGCATCACCTGATTTAATATGAATGCATTCCAGTATCATTGTTTTGCTCTGCTGATGTTAATCTTATAACCGCCTTTCAAGCCACTGTACATTCCATTTACCTGCTCTTGCAAGCCGTTTGCTGTCTCTCAGAATCACAATCTCATTGGCAAACCTTAAAGTTTTTGTTTCTTCTCTCTGAACTTAATTCCTACTGCAAATTTTTCTTTGGTTTCCTTTGCTGATTGCTCAGTGTACAGATTGAATAACTTTGGGAATAGGCTATAACCCTGTCTCACTCCCTTCTCGACCACTGTTTCCCTTTCATGCCCCATTGATTCATAAACCTATATTCTAAGATAAATCAAGGATCAGTATTGCCTCACATGTTCCTACATTTCTCTGGAATCCCAGTTGATCTTCCATTGATTTTCCATTCATCTGTAAAGAATTCATGTAAGCATCTTAAGACTAAAACTTATTAAATTGATACTTCATTAATATTCACAACAGCTGCCAACTGCTTTCTTTGGAATTGGAATTGTATTCTTCTTGAAGTCTGAGGATATTTCATCTGTCTCATGTGTGCCTCACGCCAGATGGAACAGTTTTGTCATGGGTAACACTCATAGTCTATTGGTAGTTCAGATGGTATGTCTTCCACTCCAGGGGCCTTGTTTTGACTTTCAGTGCTCTGCCAAATCTTCTCGCAGTATACTATCAGCCCTCTCATCATCATTTATGTCCTCTTCCATTTCTGTAATATTGACTTCAAGTTCATCTCCCTGTATGAACCTTCTATATACTCCCATTTTTCAACTTTTCCTGCTTTGCTTAGGACTGGTTTTCCATTTGAGCTCTTGGTATTCATACAGCTACTTATCTTTACTCTAAAGGCCTCTTTACTTTTTCTGTAGGCAGTATCTATCTTACCCTAACGATATATTCTTCTAAATACTTACATTTTTCCTGCGCCCATTCCTGCTTAGCCATTTTGCATTGCCTGTCAGTCTCACTTTTTAGACATTTGTATTCCCTTCCATCTACTCCTGTATATCTCCTGTGATATCCAATGACTTCTGTGAAGTCTTGTCTCTTCACCTATATGATCATCTATTGCCTTCACTATTTCATCTCTCAAAGTTAACCATTCATTTTCCGTTGTAATCATGTTCCATTTCAGGCAACATTACCAAATGCTCCCTCTGAATATCTTAACGGTATCTGGTTTGTTCAATTTATCCAGGTCCCATCTCCTCAATTTCCTATAGTTTTTTCAGTTTATTCAGGTTTAATCTACAGTTCATAACCAATACACTGTGGACAGAGTCCACAACTGCACCTATAAATATCTTACAATTTAATATCTGGTTCGAAAATCTGCCTTACTATTATATAATCATTTTGAAACCTGTTGTGTCCAATGTCTTCTGCATATACAGCTTCTTTCATGTTTCTTGAGCCAATTGTTAGTGACACACTATGCTCAGTAAAAAATGTATACCAGGCAGCTTCTTCTTTCATTCCTTTTTCCCCACTCCATAGTCATCTACTGTTTTCCCTTCTTTTCTTTTTCTTACTATAGCATTCCAGTTTCCATTACTGTTAAATTTTCATCTCCCTTAACTGTCTGAATAATTTCTTTTATCTAATGACACATTTCTTCAATCTCCTCATCATCTGCCAAGCTAGTTGGCATATAAACTTTTACTACTGTGATAGATTTGGGCTTCATGTCTATCTTGGTTATGATAATATGTTACTATGCTGTTCATAGTACCTTACCCACATCCCTATTTTCTTACTCATTATTAAACCTACTCCTGCCGTACTCCTCTTTGATTTTGTATTTATAACCCTGTATCCACCCGACCAGAAGTCCTGTTTTTCCTGCCACCAAACTTCAGTAATTCCCACTACATCTAATTAATCTATATATTTCCCTTTTAAAATTCACCATTCCTGGCAAATTTTTGGGGAAAAGAAGCAATGATGACAGTGGTGCAGTTACCTTTGGGACTTAGGGAAGTACTGCAAGAAACAAGTCAGAAATACAGAATTATATCCTGTGAAATTGTTTCATGCCAGAATACAATAATATAGATCCTCCTTTCAATGAAACTGTCTAAATGAAAGACAAGTGGACTCATAAATACATCTACAATTGTATACACTTCATGTGAAGGGATTTGCCTTACTTCTAGTGGTGGTTTATTGTAGGTCACCAAGCTTTCCAAGTGACTGGAAAATTATACAACACATTTTTAAGATGCACATAATTATAGAAGTATGTTGCTGATGTCAGTTCGCTGTTGAAGTATGGAACACATTTTATGCTGTTGTGTTACCACCATTTTGAATCTGTAGGAAACAAAGTGGATTCTGATATCAAATATCTTGTAAAACTAAGGGTACCCTGTCCATCCATGAGATTCAGTGTCATAGATACTAGCACCTACACTGGTATGGTATTCCTTTACTTCAAGAAAGGATTCGAAACGTTTCTGTAGTTATACTTAGTGAACGAAATATGGGGTTATGGAATATCAGGCGAACTTTCTGCTTAGATTCAGAACTTTGTAGCACACAGTACTCCATGCACTATCCTTAGCTAGCAAGAATTTTGTGAGTAGCCCATGGTAGTGTTAGAGGGTCTTGCAGCATGTCTCTCCCAAAAAAGGTGTCAAGGATTTTTTCCTGGTGTTTTGGCATATATTTCGAATTTATTTCATGCAATATGTAGAGGGAGTAAGTCCAGACAAATGCTGCACATCATGTGCTTTGTTTCACACACAGTGTCAATAAAAAAAACATCAGTTTGTTTTTCATTATGAATGAAATGTCTGCTTGTGTCTGTATATGTGTGGATGGATATGTGTGTGTGTGCGCGAGTGTATACCCGTCCCTTTTTCCCCCTAAGGTAAGTCTTTCCGCTCCCGGGATTGGAATGACTCCTTACCCTCTCCCTTAAAACCCACATCCTTTCGTCCTTCCCTCTCCTTCCCTCTTTCCTGATGAGGCAACAGTTTGTTGCGAAAGCTTGAATTTTGTGTGTATGTTTGTGTTTGTGTGTCTGTCGACCTGCCAGCACTTTCATTTGGTAAGTCACATCATCTTTGTTTTTAGATATATTTTTCCTACGTGGAATGTTTCCCTCTATTATAACCTATCATTAATTTGAACCCAACAATTACATTTGTTATTGTCGCTGTTGCATTTCAAAATCTTTCCTGTCGTCTTTTTCTCTTTATTTTCTCCTTCTGTTTTTACCAGTAGTCTCACTTTGTATTCACCTTCCCCTTTTTACCGTAATCTACTATACAATTTTATGCCGCCTATATATACTCAATAATACGTAACCCACTTCCAAACCATAACCATAAAAATTTTATTTTCCGCTTTCAACACTACCGCTGCTATAAAATCCACCGTTTCTAGTTCAATAACAGCTGCTTTCACGTATTAAACAACCATTTCGGCTAGTTCTAATAACTTTTACTTTATTTCCACTTCCGTTTTTCGCACATCACTGATCATTTTAGCCGCTCCCCACAGGTTTTCACGTCATTATTTCTTCGTCAGACAATTGTTAGCCCCATTTTCGTAATCTTTCACCACAACACCACTCCTTTTAATACGTTTTTTCGAAATTTTCCCGAATTTCTCCGTCCTTTAACGTGTTTTAGCGGCAACACAACCACCTAACCTTTATGCACATCACTGTCTACCAACCCAAGTTCACCACAGGATCAACTTAACCAACACTTTTTCGCCTTTTTTCATACCAGATCTCCAGTTGCTTTCTAGTTCACCTTTATCTCTCCCCATATATTTTTATCTTTTATTTTCATTTCAATCTCATGGTCTTTAAATATGTCTGCTTGTGTCTGTATATGTGTGGATGGATACGCGTGTGTGTGTGCGAGTGTATACCCGTCCCTTTTTCCCCCTAAGGTAAGTCTTTCCGCTCCCAGGATTGGAATGACTCCTTACCCTCTCCCTTAAAACCCACATCCTTTCGTCTTTCCCTCTCCTTCCCTCTTTCCTGATGAGGCAACAGGTTGTTGGGAAAGCTTGAATTTTGTGTGTATTTTTGTGTGTCTGTTGACCTGCCAGCACTTTCATTTGGTAAGTCACATCATCTTTGTTTTTAGATATATTTTTCCTACGTGGAATGTTTCCCAACATTCCACGTAGGAATAATATATCTAAAAACAAAGATGATGTGACTTACCAAATGAAAGTGCTGGCAGGTCGATAGACACACAAACAAACACAAACATACACACAAAATTCTAGCTTTCGCAACCAACGGTTGCTTCGTCAGGAAAGAGGGAAGGAGAGGGAAAGACGAAAGGATGTGGGTTTTAAGGGAGAGGTTAAGGAGTCATTCCAATCCCGGGAGCGGAAAGACTTACCTTAGGGGGAAAAAAGGACAGGTATACACTCGCACACACGCCCATATCCAACCACACATACACAGACACTAGCGGACATATTTAAAGACAAAGAGTTTGGGCAGAGATGTCAGTCGAGGCAGAAGTACAGAGGCAAAGATGTTGTTGAAAGACAGGTGAGGTATGAGTGGCGGCAAGTACAGAGGCAAAGATGTTGTTGAAAGACAGGTGAGGTATGAGCGGCGGCAACTTGAAATTAGCGGAGGTTGAGGCCTGGTGGGTAACGGGAAGAGAGGATATATTGAAGAGCAAGTTCCCATCTCCGGAGTTCGGATAGGTTGGTGTTGGTGGGAAGTATCCAGATAACCTGGACGGTGTAACACTGTGCCAAGATGTGCTGGCCGTGCACCAAGGCATGTTTAGCCACAGGGTGATCCTCATTACCAACAAACACTGTCTGCCTGTGTCCATTCATGCGAATGGACAGTTTGTTGCTGGTCATTCCCACATAGAATGCATCACAGTGTAGGCAGGTCAGTGGGTAAATCACATGGGTGCTTTCACACGTGGCTCTGCCTTTGATCGTGTACACCTTCCGGGTTACAGGACCGGAGTAGGTGGTGGTGGGAGGGTGCATGGGACAGGTTTTACACCGGGGGTGGTTGCATGGATAGGAGCCAGAGGGTAGGGAAGGTGGTTTGGGGATTTCATAGGGATGAACTAACAGGTTACGAAGGTTAGGTGGATGGGGGAAAGACACTCTTGGTGGAGTGGGGAGGATTTCATGAAGGATGGATCTCATCTCAGGGCAGGATTTGAGGAAGTCGTATCCCTGCTGGAGAGCCACATTCAGAGTCTGGTCCAGTCCCGAAAAGTATCCTGTTACAAGTGGGGCACTTTTGTGGTTCTTCTGTGGGAGGTTCTCGGTTTGAGGGGATGAGGAAGTTGCTCTGGTTATTTGCTTCTGTACCAGGTCAGGAGGGTAGTTGCGGGATGCGAAAGCTGTTGTCCGGTTGTTGGTGTAATGGTTCAGGGATTCCGGACTGGAGCAGATTCGTTTGCCACGAAGACCTAGGCTGTAGGGAAGGGACAGTTTGATGTGGAATGGGTGGCAGCTGTCATAATGGAGGTACTGTTGCTTGTTGGTGGGTTTGATGTGGACGGACGTGTGAAGTTGGCCATTGGACAGATGGAGGTCAACGTCAAGGAAAGTGGAGTGGGATTTGGAGTAGGACCAGGTGAATCTGATGGAACCTAAGGAGTTGAGGTTGGAGAGGAAATTCTGGAGTTATTCTTCACTGTGAGTCCAGATCATGAAGATGTCATCAATAAATCTGTACCAAACTTTGGGTTGGCAGGCCTGGGTAACCAAGAAGGCTTCCTCTAAGCGACCCATGAATAGGTTGGCGTACGAGGGGGCCATCCTGGTACCCATGGCTGTTCCCTTTAATTGTTGGTATGTCTGGCCTTCAAAAGTGAAGAAGTTGCGGGTCAGGATGAAGCTGGCTAAGGTAATGAGGAAAGAGGTTTTAGGTAGGGTGGCAGGTCTCCTTTCCAGATGTGCATGTGCCATAAAACTGATGCAGAATGGCCAACACTTGCTGATGCTGTTCCTCACACAAGCCCTGATGTATTGGTGGCTGTATATCAGATTCCTCCAGTAGATCAGAACACAATTCTACAGTTGTGGCACTGAGCTGACTTCCCTGGAGCAGTTCAGATGTCCATATGCACACCTCTAGGAATGAGTTCTAGATGTTTGTGGCAACTGATGGTCCAGAGCTCTCCTCATCAACTAGTAGTGGTTATGTCAATCACTGGTATATATATTTGTTTTGCGAGGCTAAATATTCTTCTGCACTTGTCTAGCACATTACAGTTTAACTGAATGTCCATATTGAATAGAACTTGTGTCAGTGACGATGGTGTGGCATTTGTATCATCAATTGTATGCAACTGCTGTGAGAAACTGTTGTGTGAAATCAGTGGCGTAGCTTAATCATTCTGGAGCTCCAATCTTCCACAGTCTAAGACTGCTTGTGATGCATCTAAGACATTGCATCCAAGGACAGCATTAGTGCTGCATTGTGGTAAAGCAACAAATTCTGTCGCTGATAGCTAAGTTCAACCAGGAGGTTTTTGTGTTGAGAGAATATTTTCCATTTGCAATGTTTAGCACAATAGCCATATCCTTCTTTAGCTGGTGGCAATGGGCACTTAGTATCAAATAAAATGTCATCCAAAATCACTTGGTTACTCGACAGATTGTTTTTTGGCAACTATGTTGATGGAATTTCCTGATACGCTGACAACAGTCACCCATGGAGGATTTTTATCTACATCAACTTCATGTCCACAGATTGTGCCACATTTGGTTTTCCTGACTCTGGCAGCCGAGGGATACTTTAACAGAAATGAAGCAACTGCTTGACATCTTCAGGTGGTGGTAGCCGCTGCTGTCACTGATGATAATCATCATGCAGCAGCGCCAAAGTTTATCAGGCCAGGAGGAGGCATTAAGAGTGTGCAGGAAGGCACTCACAGTTTGAGGAAAGTGGCACCCCTAGTGCCCCCTGCTGGGAGCCACAGAAATGATTTCTGTGCATGCGCTGTGGGCAATGACTGTGCTCACAAGCTGACTACAACAGCAGGATGCCGCTCCTCAATGGTCCTGCTTATCGCAAGCTAAGAGAGGATCTGACTGGCAAGATCCAGAGAAAAACATTAGACCTTCTCACGAAAAGTTCTGTTCCTTCTAAAGTCATTATAGACTATACCAACAGGTTGCAATTCCCTAAGACTGCACGGCATACGCGCACACTAGTGAGGAGCAGTGGAGCATGTAACTATTTTCTGGCCAAACATCGTACTACGCTGTTGGAACCTCCCATAGGCAAGTGTGACCACCACATCCGGAATTCAGAAGACTTCATATGACACCTGAAGACACTTAAACTACAACAGTCAGATCTTTTGGTTGTCTTTGATATTGTATCTTATTTATGAAAGTACCTCTGAAGGACTTGTTAGTGCCAATCAGCAACCAGGAAAACATTGAATTAAGCACATGTTTAAACAATGCCACAATCTATTTCTTACTCAGTGACCAGTATTTCTAACATGTGGATGGTGTCATCATGGGAAGTCCTCTGTCTCCCTTGGTGGGCAACTATTTTATGCAAGACTGAGGAAAGAGCACTGCAGTTGGCAAGTCTCAAATGCTCCTGCTTATGGTGGTATGTAGACGATACACTTATGGTGTAGTACCATGAAATAGAGACATTACCTGTGTTTCTCTGGTATTGGAACTCATTCCTTCCAAATATACAGTTCACAATGGTATTTTACCACCCCTGGGAGTCATGGTCAGACGAAAAGCTGATGGTACACTGGGACACAGTGTGTATTGAAAACCAACTTACACAGACCTATATTTGCAGGTCACAAATTATCATCACCCTGCTCAACTTGGTAGGGTCTTAAGCTCTATGGTGCATACAGCGCAGGTGGTCTCACATGCTGACCATCTACCCAGTAAGCTAAAATACCTAAGAATGGTATTCCAACCGAATAGATATTCTGATAGATAGATGCACCACACATTCTATTCTATGTAAATTCAAAGCAGGATTGTAAATGATGATATGGAGGCACCCACTGCAACTGCATTCCTGTGCTATTTTGGCAGCATGTCTTCAAGGATACAAAGGATCCTCAAAAGGCACTACATCAAGTTTGGTTTTTGTCCACCAACAAAATTTATTGTGCTTGGTAAAAAAACAAACTTGGCCTTGGGAAATTTAACATGTAAAAGATTTCATGCCAATGTGGAAAATCTTATACTGTGCAGACATACCAAACAGTGCAAGAACATTGCTTCAAACACCTTCATCAAGAAGAATCTGAGACACCAGGGTTTTTCTACTGATTGGGACCTCCACAGTGCTGACCACTGGCAAAATGGACAGCTTGTACTCAGACAGAAATAGTTATTCTGCACCATTGGAGTCATGGTAATACAGATATATGGATTATCCAGTCTCCTCCAAACTGTGTCACATAGAATTCAGAAGCAGGTTCTAGTTACAAGAGCATGGTCATCAACAAGAACTGACACACCACCGTGAAAGCACACTCAGTGAACACATATGGAAGTACACACACAGAGCTGAAGTTCATGCTTCAACACAACATACAGAATATTGTAACTCATTCCATTATTATAGGAATACCCAAGTCCAGAATCTTCAGCAATCACAAACATTAAATTGCAGGAGGTAGAAACTGAACTGGTGATCTGCAGGTTGCTAGCCAGCAACATTAAGGTAAGATGCAACAGAATGCAACAGCATTCAATGGTAGAATGGCAACTGGATCTGATGATACACTTTATGATTCTGTACAGATTTTGAGAAAGAACTGACCCTCTTGTAACAGGTATTTATTATAGGTTGCTGGAGCAAATAATTGGTAAAGTGTGCAAATAATTCCCATGCTTTTGAGGTGGAAGCTATCATGCTTACAACTTCATAGCAATTCTGACGTCCAATAATGATTACTACATCTAAAAAAAAAGTGCCTTGCAGCTAATGGCTGAAAATCTCTAGGATCCATTGAGACAATTTGCAAGATGGGCATTCATGCTCCAGGAATTCAGCTTCACATAAGAATTATGCCTACTGCCTTTTGTCAAATCTACTGTGTGTACAGTACAGTGTTGTTGATACCCCAGTCAGTGCGACACTAATGAATATTGCAGCAGAACGAAGGGAAGATCCTGCATTACTGAAGGCCATGGAGGCTTTACAAAAGGAGGAAGCTGTCAAACAAGAATTCAGATTAATAAAGGAAACATTGTATACATTGAATTATGATCCAACGGGTTGGAAATGGTTCCTTATCATACCAGCTCATCTGCAGGCAGCCACACTAAAGCATTTTCATGATTTTCTGACATTAGGTTATCTGGGATTTGTAACAACCCTTGATAGATTCAAAACCAGGTACCATTGCCAGGGGTCAGTTGATCTGTCAGACATTATGTAAGTCACTATAAGAAATGTCAGTGATGTGAGCACGTGTCACAAGTATCCTTAGGATACCTGATAGCTATTACAACAGCAATTGCCCCATTTTACCAAATTGAAAATGACCTGTTGGAGTGACAATTGAGAACAAATGGATAGTAGTGTACATGGGCTACCTTACTCACTGCACTGGCTCCACTGGTGTATGGACTGCTGAAGCACCAGAAATGACCAGGTCTCTTTTATAGGACAATTCTGCAGCAAGTTGCATTGCGAGTATTTATCTCTCATTACAGATAAATGCTTCTGTAAAGATTGGTATTAGAAGTTACTTCATAATGCAATATCATCCACAGGGTGACTACTGCCTATCACCCACAGATGACTGGTCTCATGGAATATTTTAAGAAGACATTGTATGATGTAATCCAGCCAAAAGCAAATTAGGAACCATTCAATACCAGTGTATGGATTAGATCATTTCTAAGAAATAATAACTTTACAACCAAGCGAGATGGCGCAGTGATTAGCTCACTGGACTCGCATTCGAGAGGACGACGGTTCAATCCCACAACTGGCCATCCTGATTTAGGTTTTCCATGATTTCCCTAAATCGCTCCAGGCAAATGTCAGGATGGTTACTTTGAAAGGGCACGGCCTACTTCCATCCCCATCCTTCCCTGAACCGATGAGACCTCATTGTTTGGTCTCTTCCGCCAAATAACCCAACCCAAAACACCTACGTCAATAACTTAACACTCATCATTTTCTATGTAAGTGATATCCTTCATGGATTGTTGCCTTCATTTGACATTAATACAATAATTTTAAAGTTAATAAATGACAAACATAACTAGGTAAATTTTATAAACTTATTTAAACAATTTTCACTAAATTATGTAATGTTCATGTAAACTTGCTTGTACAGTCAATTTAAATACCTTCATTACCAGCGATCTAAATGATTAGATTCTTTGTCTACAGTTGCAATAGTTCTGTTCTTCTACACACTTGATAACAAGTTTTGTTGAAAGAGTAAGTCTTGAGGAGTTGGTTGCAACAGGCAGTCATGATATTGCAGTCATATGGAGTAGCTGGAATTTTGTAGCTCAATGAGCAGATGAAAATTATAATACTGTTGAAGCTGAATGATTGTGAACTACTGGTTTGACTGTTTCAAAATGCAGAAGCCAAAATGAATAGACATTTATTATTTAGTAGTTATAGTCATCCATTGAACTATTATGATTTTGAACATTCCAGGTTTATTTGTACAAGATAACGATCACTCCCAGAGGAAGACTATGAAGCAATCATAAAACCAGTCAAGAAACAGGTTTGAAATTTATCAATTTGGGCACAACTACAATAAAAAAAGAAAAAGACAAATACCTGTGAAGTTGGTACATCATTGGAGATATAATCATTATTGAAAGAGTAAGTCTGGGACCTGGAACTCTATGGAGAAATTACTTATCACTGATGTCCTCTCCAAGGAATACCACCTTGTTGAAGCACAAACCATATGGGCTGAGAGGCTTGCATTTTTGTGTGAAGCTGAGCACTCTTGTTGTTGTTGTTGTTGTTGTTGTTGTTGTCTTCAGTCCAGAGACTGGTTTGATGCAGCTCTCCATGCTACTCTATCCTGTGCAAAGATTCTTTGTCTCCCAGTACATACTGCAACCTACATCCTTCTGAATCTGCTTAGTGCATTCATCTCTTGGTCTCCTTCTACGATTTTTACCCTCCATGCTGCCCTCCGATACTAAATTGGTGATCCCTTGATGCCTCAAGAACATGTCCTACCAACCAATCCCTTCTTCTAGTCAAGTTGTGCCACAAATTTCTCTTCTCCCCAATTCTGTTCAATACCTCCTCATTAGTTATGTGATCTACCTATCTAATCTTCAGCATTTTTCTGTAGCACCACATTTCGAAAGCTTCTATTCTCTTCTTGTCTAAACTATTTATCATCAATGTTTCACTTCCATATGTGCCTACACTCCATACAAATACTTTCAGAAACAACTTCCTGACACTTAAATCTATACTTGATGTTAACAAATTTCTCTTCTTCAGAAACGCTTTCCTTGCCATTGCCAGTCTACATGTTATATCCTCTCTACTTCGACCATCATCATCAGTTATTATACTCCCCAAATAGCAAAACTCCTTTACTACTTTAAGTGTCTCATTTCCTAATCTACTTCTCTCAGCATCACCCAATTTAATATGACTACATTCCATTATCCTCATTTTGCTTTTGTTGATGTTCATCTTATATCCTCCTTTCAAAATACTGTCCATTCCGTTCAACTGCTCTTCCAAGTCCTTTGCTGTCTCTGACAGAATTACAATGCCATGGGCAAACCTCAAAGTTTTTATTTCTTCTCCAGGGATTTAAATTCCTACTCCGAACGTTTCTTTTGTTTCCTTTACTGATTGCTCAATATACAGATTGAATAACATTGGGGATAGGCTACAGCCCTGTCTCACTCCCATCCCAACCTCTGCTTCACTTCCATGCCCCTTGACTCTAATAACTGCCATCTGGTTTCTGTACAAATTGTAAATAGCCTTTCGCTCCCTGTATTTTACCCCTATCACCTTCCAGTTTGAAAGAGAGCATTCCAGTCAACATTGTCAAAAGCTTTCTCTAAGTCCACAAATGCTAGAAACGTAGGTTTACCTTTTCTTAACCTTCTTCTAAGATAAGTCGTAAGGTCAGTATTGCCTCACGTGTTCCAATATTTCTACGGAATCCAAACTGACCTTCCCCGAGGTTGGCTTCTACCAGTTGTAAGGTGGCAGATTTTGCACCATACACGATGCTAAATCAGTACTAATACACTGAATAATAATTGATAATTGGCCCACCGGTAGAAGAGAATGGACACAGAAAAGGAAGTTGTGTGTGTCATGTCAGACTAACGAGATGGGCTCAGAGGCTGGAACACGGCCGGAAGGAAGGTGTTTATGTCATGTCAAACTAACGGGATGGCCGTGGCTGGACCACTTTGTCAGGTGACACTTCAGACCACCAAAGACGTTCAGAGAGGCTGGGCCATCACAACAAGAAGCGAGAAGGAGCTATATGCGAAAGAGAGAAAGAAGATTTTGCGCCACAGTGGAAAATTTGCAGATGACTGTGACGGGATTGGCGCAGAGCGCATAGAGGTACGTGTTAAAAGTTTGGTGGCAACAGTAACCGCAGGAGAATTCTGTGTCATGGTTGGGTAGAAATGTGGACGGATACATGGAAGTCTGTGTCGTGATTGGCTACCAATGCGCACGGATCCATGTGGCAAAGAACGGCCAGGTTTGCAAAAACTCTCAAGGAGAACTCTGAGGTCAGTTGTGGAGGAGAGCAGTCGCGGTGTCTGGCTGCCCTGCTTGGAGAGTGTGGAGAGAAGTAGGTTGGAGAAGTTAACGGCATTGAGTCCAGTGGTTACTCTCCAAGTCTGAATAGTGTAGAGCATACGACTCCACACACGTAGCATTATCTGTTCCTCTGAGAAGAGAAACAGATTTGTTCTAACTTGTGGTGTACATATGCAATCTGAAGTGTACCTCTGCTGCTGCATACTTGAGTCGACCAACTACTCTTGGCATATGTGCAAGTAGCTTGAACATTGACTAGTGACAGAATCCACAATTGAATACTTGCTAACAGGAGTTTACGGATGCAAACAACGTCCACCTTGGAGATTAAAGCCACATTCGCTTATGGAAAAGATGACATCATGACGTTGGATGGGCCATCCGAATCATTCCAGAGAATTATGGTGATATTAGCAATCATCAGCCAAAGTAGGGCACTGTAATTCTAAATGAGTTCATATTCCGCTAGCTCTTTGACTGGCGCTCTCTGAGACTGTCCATTCAGGCAGAACTTCAATAGAGTCACTTGCGGGTTCAGTGTTGACTAAAGTAGTAAGGAAAAGAGAATGCATTGTGCCTATGATAGGCTAGTTAGGTTAGCGCGTGTATTGGATTGTCATGTTAGGCTAGAAATATTGCTCATCCTGTCCTGAATAAATCTTAATTTGGTATCATATGCTAATCACCGCATTATTGATTTCGTACCTAGCAATCACCATACTTTTGTTTAATAATTAGAGTGTAATGATAATTTCGATGCAAATGATACTTAGGGCATAACCGCGCGTTTAAACAGAGCCAACTTAAGTCAGATAGCAACTCAAGGTTGATTAAGAGTACAAATCGATATTTTTCAATATATCGATATTTTACAATAAACTTTCTGTATGTTGCACAGTTTTTCCATTCGTCTGTAAAGAATTTGTCTCAGTATTTTGCTGCCATGACTTGTTAAACTGATAGTTTGGTAATCTTCACATCTGTCAACACCTGCTGTCTTTGGGACTGGAATTATTATATTCTTCTTGAAGTCTGAGGGTATTTTGCGTGTCTCACACATCTTGCTCACCAGATGGTAGAGTTTTGTCAGGGCTTGCTCTCCCAAGCCTGTCCGTAGTTCTAATGGAATGTTGTCTACTCCGGGGGCCTTGTTTCGACTTAGGTCTTTCAGTGCTCTGTCAAACTCTTCACACAGTATGATATCTCCCATTTCATCTTCATCTACCTCCTCTTCCATTTCCATAATATTGTCCTCAAGTACATCGTCCTTGTATAGACCCTCTATATACTCCTTCCACCTTTCTGCTTTCCCTTCTTTGCTTAGAACTTGGTTTCCATCTGAGCTCTTGATATTCATACAAGTGGTTCTCTTTTCTCCAAAGGTCTCTAATTTTCCTGTAGGCAGTATCTCTATCTTACCCCTAGTGATACATCCTTACATTTGTCCTCTAGCCATTACTGCTTAGCCATTTTGCACTTCCTGTCGATCTCATTTTTGAGACGTTTGTATTCCTTTTTGCCTGCTTCATTTACTGCTTTTTTATATTTTCTCCTTTCATCAATTAAATTCAATATATCTTCTGTTACCCAAGTATTTCTACTAGCCCTCGTCTTTTTACCTACTTGATCGTCTGCTGCCTTCACTACTTCATCTCTCAAAGCCATCCATTCTCCTTCTACTGTGTTCCTTTCCCCCATTCTTGTCAATCGTTCCCTAATTCTCACCCTGAAACTCTCTACAACTGCTGGTTCTGTCAGTTTATCCAGGTGCCATCTCCTTAAATTCCCACCTTTTTCCAGTTTCTTCAGTTTTAATCAACAGTTCAAAAACAATAGATTGTGGTCAGAGTCCACATCTGCCCCTGGAAATGTCCTACAATTTAAAACCTGGTTCCTAAATCTCTGTCTTACCATTACATAATCTATCTGAAACCTTCCAGTATCTCCAGGCCTTTTTCCATGTATATAACCTTCTTTTATGATTCTTGAACCAAGTGTTAGCTATGATTAAGTTACGCTCTGTACAAAATTCTACCTGGCAACTTCCTTTTCCATTCCTTACCACCATTCCATATTCTCCTACTACATTTCCTTCTCTTACTTTTCCTACTATCGAATTCCAGTCCCCCATGACTACTAAATTGTCGTCTCCCTTCTCTATCTGAATAATTTCTTTTATCTCATCACACATTTCATCAATCTCTTCTTCATCTGCAGAGCTAGTTGGCATATAAACTTGTACTACTGTAGTAGGCGTGGGCTTCATGTCTATCTTGGCCACAATAATGCATTCACTACGCTGTTGGTAGCAGCTTACCCGCCCTCCTATTTTTTTATTCATTATTAAACCTACACCTGCATTATCCCTACTTGATTTTATATTCATAACCCTGTATTCACCTGACCAAAAGTCTTGTTCCTCCTGCCACCGAACTTCACTAATTCCCACTATATGTAACTTTAACCTATCCATTTCCCTTTTTAAATTTTCTAACCTACCTGCCCGGTTAAGGGATCTGACAGTCCACGCTCTGATCCGTAGAACTCCAGTTTTCTTTCTCTTGATAACGACGTCCTCATGAGTAGTCCCCGCCCGGAGATCCGATTGGGGGACAATTTTACCTCCGGAATATTTTACCCAAGAGGACGCCATCATCATTTAATCATACAGTAAACCTGCATGCCCTCGGGAAAAATTACGGCTGTAGTTTCCCCTTGCTTTCAGCCGTTCGCAGTACCACAACAGCAAGGCCGTTTTGGTTAATCTTACAAGGCCACATCAGTCAATCATCCAGACTGTTGCCCCTGCAACTACTGAAAAGGCTGCTGCCCCTCTTCAGGAATCACACATTTGTCTGGCCTCTCAACAGATACCCCTCCGTTGTGGTTGCACCTACGGTACGGCTATCTATATCGTTGAGGCACGCAAACCTCCCCACCAATGGCAAGGTCCATGGTTCATGTGGGGGGGGGGTTACGCATCTAATACCAACAGACTGAGTAAACCAAGCATTGCGCCAAGTTAAGTCTTTCACTTAAAAACTATGAATGTCCATCTGCTGTGCAAGCAAGCTTGACCAACATCTGCTGTTTTTTAGCCCCTGACGTAAGAACGCTTATGTCTTTCTTTTCTTCGGCATCAACCATATAATGTGACGGCATGTCAAAATATACGGGAGTTTGGTCGGCATTTCCTATCTTACCAAAAAGGTATTGCTTTTCTGTGTGCTGCCTAATTATGAATCACTGTAATTCAACAAGATTTTCTTCATAATTTTCGGCAGCTTCTGTGTAACTGAAGTTCACCTCTGTAGTGAAAAACCCCAGCGCTTTATAAACAGATCAATCCAGCTGCGACTAGCCTTAAAATTTTCTGTTCTTTGCTCTCTATCGATTTCATGTGCCTTAATTTTTAAAATTTTGGTATTCACAGGCAGGAATTTCTGATGCTGTTCCTTAACAAATTCATTTAAAATCACTTCTAGTGCATGATATCGGCCACACTTTGGCCCACTAAATGCTTTCCTGCTACTTGAACATTCAAATAATTTGTCCCTCTGCAGTCGCCATCACCTGACGTTGCTCTCATCAATCCCATATTGCAGATCTGCAGCACGATTAGAACTTTGTTCCGCAAAAGAAATAACTCCCCTCTTGAATTTGGCACTATAATGAAAGCACTTCATTATGGTTCACTAACACCAACAAGCACTTCACAAAATTCCACGAAGTAATAGGTGCCCCTACGTGAATTCTTAATGAGCCCCAGCGTATCAACTCGTGCAACAATCCTAAAGCCTTGTGCATTGTTGATATTTTTGGGTAAAGAAATTTATTTTTGTTGCTACGAGTATTTGAAACGCTGCTACATTGGAAGATGAACACTACGGAATTTCTATTTACTACGTTGGATAATGCACGAAAATGCAGTGGTTGAAACTTGGGTCAGAGAAAAAAGCTTGTCTTCTACCTTTCTTTTTAATTTATTTACTGATGCAAAGGTTTTGGCACCAGTATTTATCTTTGTGGCTGCAAAGCATGCCTTTGTAGCACTACATATGCTTGATGGCAGAAGGTAGTTGTGTCACCATCTACCAACATTTTTCAGAACTTCTGCTTACTTTGCACTTGATTCTAAGCCACAGGTGGTTTTTTGGATTACAAAAACAGGAAAAAAGTGTGATTTAGATTAGAGTAAATACGGTAATAGAGATGCAGCAGTTGCAACTAGGAGTATATATACCTGCTGTGCAGGGAGTCACTTGCATCATGAGTATTCTGAGTACCACGAAATAAGTAGTTCTACTGGGATGTCCAAAAGGGAAGATAGACACAGTACGGGAAGTGGGGTAGACTGATGCAGAAAAATTTAGACTAAAATTTCATATGTAAATGTACTAAATAACTGTTTTTTAAGCTTAGTATATCACATTATCTATTATTATTGTAATATTTGTCAAGAGAACTACTCAAGTCACAAGAAAAAGTACATTTTATGTTCTGAGTAAAAAGTGGCTTCTACATCTCTCTGTCCCACCTATGGGGCACTTAGATACTTCACTTGGAGCACATTGATTCAAAGAGGAAGTTGTATAAAGTAGGTTTCAGTTTTAAAGACTTCCACGAAAATTATACCTTTACTGTGAAGAAATCTTATTCAGTCTTACATTTATCACAGAAATTCAAGTTATGTATGAAAATTAAATTTTATTTTTTAATAAAATTACCAGATAAGTTGTTCGTTTTAAAGACTGGTAAAATTACTAGCAACTCTTGTTAGGGTAATAAACCTTCAGTGTATACAACATTTTCTTTTTTAAAAAACATTACATTCTCAATAACAATAGAAGCAACTTTTACTGCACAAAAATCAACAGAAAAAGCATACAGAAATTAAGTTTGAGATATGCCTTTTTAGTAATTTGGCTTAGGCAAGTGTAAAACTGAACACAACACTTGTTATGTCTTCTTCATTTTGGAACACAAAAGAACAAAATTCTGTTTTTCTGAATTATGACACTTGAGAGTCAAATTGTACATTGTATTTGGAAATTACTTTGATCATATAATGAACTTCTGATTTCTTCTTCTCAAATCTGATATGGAGGAAATACCCAACAGTTATTTTTTAAGGAGTGAGAGGGTCCAACTCTTCTCCAGCCTCTGCATCAGACTGCCATTCTAAATCTTCCCTTTCACTGTTGCTTAATTCCAATGACTCATTTTGACTTTAATCCAAATCTGGCCACAAATTTTTATGCTTTTTGGTTTCTGTAAACCACAATAAATTCTTCAAGTGCTTTGCTTTCTGCTTTATTAGTTTCACTTGTTATTTTCTTTTCTTTTCTTCTCTTTGTGTAACATTTGTAGATTATATTTTTCTGTTGTTTCAGTATAAATCATGGATTTTGCCTTCTTATTTCTTTTCTTAGATGCTTTTTCATTAAATATGGTTTATTGTTTCTGGTGACAATATTGCCTTAGAGCTTGACAGAAAAAACTCCAGATATGTAAAACCTCTGCAAGGTAGAATCACTCTTGGCGATGCAATAGCATCTGTTGGCCACAAGGTTCCACTCTGTGAGTTATCATTTTGTCTACCTTGCAACTATCAATAACTTTAGTTCACCTTCTTCCCAGCTCCACATAATTTATTTCCTTTCTTTCAATGTCTTGTCTATTGCCACCATTTTCTTGTCAAGAACTCACATTAAAAATTCTGTAGGCCCAAAATTGTCATCTCCAAACAAAAACATGTTAAATGCCAAATTCCTGGTCTTGAGAAGTCACTTGTAATATTCTTTGGCAGGGAGGCTAATTTTGAAAGTTCAGCTATGTCATATAGGGATAAAGTCTTTCCAATAAAGCAAATGTGCATAATTGAAAGCTTCTTTTAGTTTGCATTGGAACTGACCAAAAGTGCTGACATACAATGCTTGTAGCTTGTGGGGGCAAACCAGCTGATTGCTTCAATCAAAATGTGTTTCATGATTCTCATAAATAACAAGAATTCGATTATCCATAGTACATGAAGTGTGGCGCAGAGCAGGTTACGAAAAATGCATGAACAATTCTGTTGTCATCTGGCCCCTTCTGTCTGCCAAACCTAGGCTTCCTTCTGGAGCACCACTTAAAAACGTATCTTTGAAATCCAAATGAGGAACGACAAACAGGAAGAATAGCTGTGCCTGTTGCAGTTACTATTCTGCAAAATGTTTAACTCTCCTAATTCGGCTTACACAGTTTGTCGTATTTGTCTCAGTTTCTTTCCTGTCAAAATTTTAGGTGCTGGTAAGACTGTGTTAATTCCTGATTTGTCAAGATTTATTACATGATCAGGCATAAATTTATAGCACAACAGTACAAGCTCAACACTGTAAAAAAAATACCTCAAGAATTGCATTTTTCTTAAATATAAAACTTTTTGCTGTGCTTGTGTTTTCAGCTATTCTGAGACTAAGTTACTGTTTCCTTTTTCTAAATCCTGCTCCCCTGTCTTTTCCAGCACATTAATTTTTTTCCCCATGATTCTGAAAATTTACATCCCAAACATTCTGTGTATTCATAAGTCACTGTCAAGAGTTTCTGCATGGACATTCTGTAGTGCATTTTGCTGCATGTCAAATATTCTGTAAACATCTTGTTGCGTTGTAAATACCTGAGCAACAGTATATTTTGACCTACATGATTTTGAAGATTATTTTTCAATATGATGTTGCAAGTTACAGGTTTGATCCTGTACTTTTCAACAGCTTTTCATATAAATAATATCTTCAGAGTAACTTCATTTATGGCTGTTTTTAACTACTTCTCATCTGTATTGCTTCTCTCAGCCTTTGGTATATATCTAAATACAATTTCCTGGTGAAAATGAAAAATAATTATATAAGAACAAAACTGCACTTTAGCGGGGCACTTTCATACAGAAGTGGAGTACATTGATAAGTATTTATGTGCCTTGCACTTTACTGAAACAATGTGTCCCATCGGATATTTTTCTAACAACAAAGGCTACAAATAAAACAATCTTACTGATTTTAAAAAATGCATGAGATCCTTAATGCTCAACGTCTGACTAATCTTTAGTACATATTGCTTGTCATACACTGACACAGAAGGTTAATGAAACCATTAACTTCAATGTACTTTTTTTTACCTGGCGGCACTAGGAACATATGCAGTCTGGTCAAACAAAATTGGCTAATTGGCGGCCGGCACTATTGTAATTGTTGTATTCACATATCCATCAACACGTTTTAGAGTTGTCACCAACTGATTATATAACACACTTGTTTATCAAATATGCCCTATGCATCATTCTGCCCCACCTCCCCCAACCTTCCATTGGACAAGGCAAGGAATGGCATGTATGTGGTATAGTTTCAGTGAACCAAGAATCAAGATTGTGAATTAGCATATGAAAGGAAATGGTTTGAAGAATTACTTAAACAAGAAGAAAGGACTTACATTAATGATTTCTGTATTGCATAACATGATTTATTTCATCTGCTCAGAATAGACTGATCGGCCGTAATATAATGGCAACTGATCTATTGATATAAATCTGTCAAGGTGATAGTAGCATCACCTGGAAATGAGTGACTGCTAGCAGACACATGCACAGCGCGTGTAGTGTTGGTGAATAGGCTGTCTGTGTGTAGAATTGGAAAGAAACGCAATCTGAGTCTGACAGAGGGCACATCGTGATGGTCCATAGGCTTGGCATGAGCATTTTGGAAACTGCATGACTTGTCAGATGTTCAAGGAGGGCTGTGGCAAGTGTCTTCAACACATGGCAAAACTCTGTTGCGATATTATGGAGTTGAGTAGCCATCCCTCATTATAGATGTCTGATGTCATAAGGGAGGGCAGATTGGTAAAACAGGACAGGCAGTGAACTTTGGTGTAACTAACATCAGATATTAATGCTGAGTAGAGTACAGCTGTATGTGAACACATGGTGCATTGAACACTCCTAATCATGGGCATCCACAGCCAACAACCTATGCAGGAGCTGATGTTAGTACCATGACATTGACAACTATGATTGAAATGGGCATGTGACCATTGGCAATGGACATTGGCACAGTGGCAGAGCACTGCATAGTCTAATGAATCCCAATCCCTCCTTCGTCATGCTGCTCGGATGACGTGAATCCATCATTTTCCACAGAAAGAGCTCCTTGATACTTGTACTGCAGGAAAGAGAGAAGCTTGTGGCAGCTCCATTCTACTCTGGGGAACATTCGCATGTGCATCCATGGGCCCAGAAGAGCTTGTGCAAGGCACCTAGATGGCCAAGGAATATCGTACACTGGTTGCAGACCACATACACCCCTTCATGAGAATCATGTTTCCCGATGGCAATGGCATTTTTCAGAAAGATAATGCACCATGTCACAAGATGAGGATTGTGACGGAGTGGTGCAAGGAACAAAGTTGTGAGCTCCAATTGATGTGCTGGCCCCCCACCTCACCATGTCTGAACTCTATCAAACTCATCTGCAGTGTGATTGAATGTGGTCTCACAGCTCATCATCCAGCTCCCTGGAAATTACAGGAATTACATGACCTGTATGTGCAGATGTAGTGCCAACTCCCTCCAGTGACAAGAAATGGCTCAAATGGCTCTGAGCACTATGGGACTTAACTTCTGAGGTCATCAGTCCCCTAGAATTTAGAACTACTTAAACCTAACTAACCTAAGAACATCACAAATATCCACACCAGAGGCAGGATTCGAACCTGCGACTGTAGTGGTCGCGTGGTTCCAGACTGTAGCGCCTAGGACCGCTCTGCCACCCCGGACAGCCTCCAGTGACATACCAGGGCCTCACTGCTTCCATGCCACAACACGCTGCTGTTATTCATGCCAAAGGCAGACATACTGGCTTTTAGGTAAGTGTTCATAATGTTCTGGCTGACCAGTGTAGATTAACACACACTAAGGCAGTGAAGCATGGAGTTAAGTTGAAACCAGAGGTGCAAGGAGAAGTGGTAAATATCTGGCCACATCAACTACCCAAAGTGCAAAAGGAAGCCCTATTAAATGAGATAAATGCAATGTTATGGGAATATATCATTATGTGGAGCAAAAGTGGGTGCAATTTTCTGTTCCAAAATGAGATAAATGCAGTGTTACAGGAATATGTCATTAAGCTAAGCACAAGTGGGTGGAATTTTCTGTTGCTGATGATTCCCAAGAAGATGGATGCTTCAAGGAAGCAACACTGGAGAACAGTTGCTGACTACCAGAGATTAAATGTCACTGTATTAGCACTATGTTTCCACTGTCCTGTATTGAGATTTTAGACAGCTTAGGAAAAGTCAGTTACAATGTGTACAACTTTTCTTCCGCCATGCTTTCCCCAACATTTGAGGCTTTAATGAAACAAACTGGTTACACATGTATCATTCAAAGTATTTTCCATCGCCATCCACTACTTTCTCCCATCTTTCAGGCAGTGTATGAATCCTGTATTGAAAAAATTGTTCAGCTTTTGAAGCAATCCACAAATCGATCCAATTTGTGACTTCTTCATGAGATCGGAAGTGTTGGTCAGCCAGGCCATGTGCCATTGATCTAAACAGGTGATAGTCAGAGGGAGCAATGTCTGGAAAATCTGACGGGTGGGTTAGGAATTCCCATTTTAACATTTCCAAGTACGTTTTGGCCTCTTTTGCAACATGGGGTTGAGCATTGTCATGCTGCAGAATCACTTATCATGCTTCTCACTGTATTGCAGCCATTTGCCTTTTAATGCTTTGCTCAAATGCATTGATTGTGTTCAATAACGAGCACCTTGTTTCACTTGGTTTTACCATCTTATAGTACACGATGCAGACTGGTCCCACCAAATGCAGAGCATGATATTGGAGCCGTGAATATTCGTTTTGGCCGTCAATGTGGAAGCATGGCCGGAATATCCCCATGATTTTTTGTGTTTAGGGTTATTATAATTAACCCATTTCTCATCCCTGATCACAATGTGATGCAGAAATCCCTTCCGTTTTTGCCTCTGAAGCAACTGTTCACAAACAAACAAACGCCGTTCAACGTCTCTTGGTTTCAGCTCACACGGGACCCAAGCTCCTCGTTTCTGAATCGTGCCCATGGCCTTGAGGTGTTTTGAAATGGCTTGCTGTGTCACTCCCAGTAATCATACCAATTCTTCTAGAGTTCGACACGAGTCTTCACTCAACAATGTCCCCAATTCTGCATGTTCGAAAACATTCTCTCTCATCACTATGCCAGTCTACGACATTAAAATCATTGTTCTTGACGTGTTGAAACCATTCATGACACGTTCTTTCACTAATAGCATCCTTACCATAGGTACTTGAGAGCATTTGATGAGACTCAACTGCTATTTTCTTCATATTGAAACAAAACAGTAACACCTCCCACAAATGACGAGAATTTGGCTCGTAAAATGACATTTTCAATCAAGAACAACTTTATGATGCAGACACAAATCGACTAATGTTTGAATGAGGTTATGTTGACCGAGGTCCAAACTATTTGCCTGATGTCTGCAATCTATTTCTTTTGACCACTACTTACCACTGTCGCCACCTATCAGCAAATGGCAGAAGCAATGTTGTAGGCATTATGAATGCATAAGGTTACCAATGGGAATAATATGTAGTGGAGCTACTTTTCAGAAACTGATGAACAAAGTACTAACCAGACTTGTGAGGTGCAAGATGTTTGTTTATTTATTTAGATGATGTGGTTGTGATTGGAGCTATATTAGGAAAGCATAATGCCCAGCTTCAGTCATATCATTTTATCATTGTTGCATCAAGAATGTTAGCTGGAGAGGGATACCAGTACAGGAATTAGTGAGGAAAGGAGCAAACTATAAGTGGTCGACTTACCAGATAGCAGCTTTGCAGGAATTTAAAGAGAAAATACTTAGCCTCCAATCATACAGTACCCTGATTTTTCAAAGCCATTCATTATCACATCAGACACTAGCAAGCAGTCTATCAGTTCCTACTAAGTGAAGGAGAAGTAGGACAGTATTTAACAGTAGCCTTTGCATCCAGAATGATGAAGCATGCCAAGAGAAGATACAATATGATCAAGCAAGAGCCCTTAGTCGTAGTATGGGCAGTGAAGCTGTACCGACCTTCTGTGTATGAAAGAAAAATCGTTGTATTTACTGATCACTAACCCTTTAAATGGTTGGGGCACATAAGTGATCAGTCACCAAGATCAACAAAATTCGATATTAATACTATACAAAAGGTTTTGCAAAACACAGTAATAGATGGATTGCCATGTACGTAGTAAATGTACACGTAATTATGACTGTGACCAAAAGGTGTCAGTAGTTAAAACATATTTTGGAAACAAAACTGTAGTTATTGTGATTATTAAGACTCATTAATTATTGCTAATTTGTTTATTAACATGAATGATGGTGTGAATGGAAAGTAATATATTAAATGAATATTGTTATGTCTATGAACTGAATACACATTAGTGTGAGAAAATTATTTGTACAGAGATACTGAATTATACTCTCAGAGGAATTTTGTAATGCATAACTAACCTGTTTATGGGACTGGGAAATGGAGATACATTTTACAATAACTCTGCTATTTAAAGATAGAGCTATTTTGATATTTGTGGAGTTTCTAAATTTGTTCATTTAGTAGACTATTCATAAAAGCTATTAAGTTGTGATTGGTCAAATGTAAAAGATGCAAGACTGCTAGTTTAATAACAGCATCAGATTGGCTATAGTGTGTATTACCCAATCAGAGGACAGTACATTTGCACATCTTTTGTGGGCTACAGAATTGCTTTGTGAAGTCTAAAAAGTTCAGTTTGGAGCTCAGACATCATCATGTTCAGATCAGATATAAGGAGCTATGAAAATATGTGATAATTTTGTAGAATAATTATCACTTTTCTTCGAAAAATTGCCTCCAAAATCCAGGTGCATCTTGGTGCTTGAATTAAAATTCTCACCAGTCTTAAAAATGGCCATATATTTGATACTGTGGGAAACTTATGTCTATTAGGTAACATTGGATTCAACTGGCAGCAGCAGTGGACAGATGTGATTAACATCAGCTGTGAGGATTCACAAGCTTGCTAACACTGTCTCCTTCCTGCCCCACCATCACATACTCAGAACACTGTCTCACCTATGGTGCATCACTGCAGTCTATAGTGTCAGTGTACTTGAACTGAAAGTGATATATGTTATCGGTAACAATAAAATGTCTGTTAGTAGCTAGTTTCCTAATAGAAAATAAATAAATAAATAAATAAAATAAAAGGTATTCATGTGATGTGGGCACATGCAGAAGAACATGGAAACAGAACAGCTGAGTGGCATTTTGGCCCTCCACCAACAGATAAATCATTTGTGATTGGTATGCTATTACAGAAGAACTGAAAAAAAAAAAAAATGAGGAAGACTAAATGTGCAAACAGAGGGCTGAACGCAAAAGGGCTGAAACTAAATGATTATGTATTGAAATGGACTCATGGGCACTGTCAAAACAGCATTCCATCTATTACTGTGTTTTGCAAAACCTTTTGTATAATACAAAAAAAGATTCAAATACATGCTCATGTGCTAGTGGAACTCAATATACTTTAAGGCTGGAGTTGATTGGTGCTACAGGTTTACGAAGTGTCTTGGACGTAGCATATGAACCAGAACCAAAGTATCTCAGAAAATGCCATTAGAGCCTAAAGAGAAAATATTATCTTCCCGTCACTTCATTATTGAACATCAAAAGAAAATCAGTGTGGAACTAAGTCAAATAGTGAATAAGGGCAAAACTCCTCAGACATTTGATGTGCTGAGTAACAGAACTGTTCCCATGGTAAGTGCTAAAATTGTACCTACAAAAACAAGTGGATATGAAAAAATGCACTACACTGTTGTCCTTTCATGTTGTGCTAACAGTATTAAACTTAATCCAATGATCATTTTTGAGCACAAAACATTGCCAAAACTTCCTGAGATACCACCAGGTGTTGCTTACATACTTGACAAGGGTTGGATGGACAAGGCTGGTACGAAATTATGGATTAACAGAGTTTGAGAGAGAATGAATGGTGCTTTATTGATGAGTTCTCTTCTTGAGCTAGATCAGATAAGTAGTCATTTGAAAAACACTGTGAAACAGAAATTGAGACAGGGAAATACAGAGTTTTCTGTTATTCCAGAAGAACTGACTTCACAATTGCAACCTCTTGCTGTCTCAATAAATAAACCATTTAAAGTATGTATGAGAGAGAAGTGGATGATGGATGAAACCCAACATGAATTTATGCTGAAGGGAGCTTTAAAATGACCCACAATCAAACAAATGTGTCTGTGGATAAAACAGTCATGGTCTAGATTGGGAGAAGACATTATTGCTAAATCTTTCAAGAAGTGTGTCATAAGTAATGCTCTCGATGGTAGTGAAGACCATCTCATATATTAAGTCGACAATGATGATGAAGAGGAGGAAGAAGAAGAAGAAGAATACAGTGCAAATGACTGTTTTCAGGGAGTGTAAGGATCAGTTTGGTTTTATAAACTAAGAATTTTTTTTAGTCTGGCTTCCAAACTAATAATAAAAATAGTGGTAATGTTATTTCTTTAACAAAATGCTTGAAAATTAAAATGAATCTCATAGTCCCTAGCATCTTCTAAGCCATAAAATATGGTAAAACTTAACCATGGAGTGCCACAAAGTGAATGAAACTTGTGAGAAAAATGAACATGTGAAATTCCAATTTTAACATGTAAACTGTGACTTTTGAATAACCAAAATCCACATGGCAATTATAAAAGCCACTATATTTGTAGTGGTCAAATTGTGTAATATCTGAGTGAGCAGTCAGTCACAGATAACCTGTTTGGTAATCCTTTTGGTAACAGGTTCGGTTAGTTACCATAAGCTGGCTATTACAAGTAACTGTGATTGTGTGTGTGAGTACTGAAACTAGAATTTAAGATTACTGTGGGCTTAGCAGTATTTTTGTATCAAACAAGTGGCAATATATGCAAGTTTTCACTCACAAACTATCTTTCAGTCAATCGCTCAATTAACCTGATACTGAAAATATTTGTTGGACCTGTTTGATTCGTAAATGCCACTGATGGTACTATAGCTTTTCCAGAGGTGAACACCATTCATTTTTAGCAGGGAGGGCATGTGGACCAGACTGCAGAAGAAGAAATCCCTGCAAGGTTAGTGAACATTATTTTTGTAGCATGAGCACATCATAACCGTGATGCTGTACAGTGATTAGTGAAGAGAAGAAACGAGCTATTCTGAAAAAGTTCCATGATTCAGGAATACATGAACACCTAAGAATCAGCTGCAAATACAACTGTATTGGAGGCTGTTGATAAATTAGAGGCGTGAAGGAAGACATTTATGAATATATTGGAACTTGCAAGAGTTGTCAGAAGACAGATTATACAGAATAAAGGTGCCCTTAGCACTGAATGAAATACCTGCTCAGGTACTCACTCAATGTGATATCGACATAGTATGACTGCTTTGGATAACAGAGAAATGGAACATATATATCCTAAAGTTTCGGATGCTCTCATGAAGTTTGCTGTATCTGAGCATATAGCACAACAGAATGCTAACAACAGCACGAGGCTCAGTACAGAGAATAATTAGCAATTACAGAATACCATCAGTATTATTAAATGACCTTGGAATAACCTTGCTAAGTAACACACTAAAGAGGATTTGTTTTTTACTGAAGACTGAATCTTCTCAATCTTATGTATACCCTCCGCTAACAAAAGGAGCGCTCAAAAGAATGCATCCAACACTATGGCATTATATGGAAATAAAGCAGGAAAACTGGAGTGAATGTGTGCATTTTGTCACTGCATCCATCAGTTTGGTTCACTTCACTTGACTTATTTTTTGGGAGAATATGCAGCATACCCAGTATCCTACAGAGGGTCTGTCTGAAGTGCAACACAACTATGATGACTGTATAATGAAAATAAAGGAAAAGATGTGCCAGGCACATCAAGTAGCAAATAATTTTAGTAAGAAATGTAAGAAGAAGAAAAAGAATATTTTCATCAGACTCAAAACTCTAAGGAATTCAAGGCAAAAGACAAGCTGGTACTACATGACAAAAGTGTGAGAAGAGATTAATCAAAAAAGTTAACAAGCTCTAGGAGATGACCTTTTCATGTTTTACAGATCATGTACAAAATTTAGTGCTCCAATTAATAAATAAGAAGTTCATAACAGTACACATGAACAGATTAAAGGAGTTCATGTAACTTTAAACATGTGAGGTTGTGTTGAAGTCAAGTTAATGTGTTCTGAAACAAAGGAGAAAGAATGGGCTACAGTATATTTAAGACTGTTAAAGAGGGGTTTACACACTTGAAAGAAATAGGTGAGGGGGACATAGTGGTCAATCCTTAGACGTTGCCTCTATTAACATACTCTGGCAGCAGTAGCAGCAAGCAGAAGGAATAGGACAGTGTGTGCATGGATTAGAAAATAAGTTAGCACTGAGACTGCAATGAAAGACCAAATCTTAAATTTTTGTGAAATTAACAAAGTCTTCTCAGATGGACAGTACAGTTTCTGGAAATGCAAATCTAAGTCAGCAGCAGCACCATGGTTACCAGAATAAAGCAAAATTTTGAAGAAAAAGAATTGTTAGCACTGACACTTTGTGAACTTAGAAAGGCATCTGACTGCATTCCTCATAGTGTCCTCCTAAACGTATTCTGTCAGTATGGGGTTGGAGGCATTGTTTTGGCAATCATCCAATCTTATCTGGAAAACAGAAGGCAGATTGTATCAGTCCAAGGAGTGCTATCACGAATGGATGTTGGCATAAGGCATGCATCTCCAGTTTCCAGTTTTTTTGTAAATGACAAGCTCTCAGACAGTTCTCGCAGTCTGCACATGACCCTGCTTTCTCCTCAAAAGGCATTAATTCCAGAAAGGCTAAAGAAGAAGCAGATGCTCCATTTGATGTGATAGAAGAATGGATTGTTATAAACAAAATTAAATCAATGAAGGAAAAATGCAAAAATTGACATGTAGCCTCACTTACAAAGGATATATTAAGAGTGAGGGTTGCAAAATGCCCGAGTTTCATATTGAGCAACAAACTCAGTTGGTAAGAACACATTGCACAAGTGTGACAATCTGTTGTTACCACCTGAGAAAATTTAAACGTGATAGCTGATTAATATCTCTTAATAGTATAGTACTCATTGTTTCAACAACAAAAAGCAATAAGGGTTATAACACCGATTAGAAGATAGGAGCACTGTAGACCATTGTTCACAAAATTGGAAACAATGATTTTATAACAATTCTCTATTTTTGCACCACCTTCACATTACGGAAAATTTAGATTCCTTCTGAAAGAGGCATGAGATACATGACCACAACACCCACAACAAACAGCATACACATACTAATTTATCAACTGACCAGAACAAGAGAGAGCTTTCCAAACCTTGCCCTGATAATCTTTGGTTCACTACTCATGGATGTGCAGGTCGTACCACTGGAGAGATTCAAGAAAAAAATGTTCAAGATACGTAAAACTATGTCCTCTCTACTTCATCATGGAATTTTTGACTGAAGAAAGTGGACGGATTTACAGAACTTCCTCCAGAACTATAGAATATCAGAATCCAAATGCCATAGTAGATTTAATGTATCTAAAGTAAAATGTTTAATGTATTCAACTTTATTGTATTGTTACATTTTATTTGTACTGTCATATTAGTTTTGTAATTTTTGACACAGTCTATCCAGCCATGGGTGTTGAACAACACAGACTTAGTAATAAGCTGGTAATCATAGGAGTGATGCTTACATATCTGTAACAGCATCAAGTGCAGGAGTGAAAAGAAGAGAAGTGTTATAACCCTGTAAATGTGAATTGTGATCCAGCTCATGGGAACATCTCACAAGAAGCGCACCTTCCCGAGTGAAATATTCCTAGCCCCACTGCTTTGACACTGGGTACATCAGATCACAGGTGAAGGGTGGAAAAGATGTCATTACTTATCATAAACATTTGTGTTACAGGGATTTATTAATTGCATCAATGGAAAAATGTATGTATCAGAGAAGGAAAGTTGCTACTCACCCTATAGCAGAGATGCTGAGTCGCAGTAGGCGCAGTAAAAAGATTCACACAACTATAGCTTTCGGCCATTAAGGCCTTTGTCAGCAGTACACACACACACACACACACACACACACACACACACACACACACACACACACAAACGCAACTTGCACACACATCTGCAGTCTCCGAGAGCTGAGACCACACTGCAGTGTCATTTGTTTTATCTACATGTATTTACATCTGTAGGTCTTTCACTGTGACAAGTATTCAAACCTAAGGGTTTGATTAAAGCAATAGAATCTGTCATTTCCATTGTTCAGGTTAGCCTATGCACCCAAATCACACTTACAGGCCGAGGTAGCCATCTGTTCTGGTAACGTGCTGGAGAATATTGTAATGCTTGGCTATGTTTTATAAACTGGTGTGTGCTCTTCTGCATGTTCACAGCAAACACAAAGAAGGTCATTCTGTAAAATCTCCAACCAAAGAGACCTGAAAGATTTACACCTGACCCCATTGTTGTTTCACTGCTGTGCACAACCACTCATGTACTAAGAAACATGATGACCAAAAATCTCCCATGCTGCCTCTGATCTGAGTGTGAACTTCTGAGTAGGCATGTAGTGACAATTGTCGGGTTATGACAGACTGACAAACAGATAAGTAGAATAACAGTTTTACATATTTCTGAAGCAGTATTCCCAAGCAAATGACACTGATATAAAAAGAATGGTTTTACCAGGAATGTACATTACACTTTGTGTGTGTTAACTATTAACATAAATGCCATAGAGGTACTTACATTTCGTTAATTTTATGTTAGAATGTGCAGGATATTTCTTATCCTACCATTTTGTTTTGTAAGATGTTTAAGGATTTGAGAGGAATAAGCTTAAGTCTCTGTTACATTTGTTGAATCAAGCGCATAAGAAAAAACATTTTATGCACTTCCTACCATGTCTTTTTCTTAAGTTGAGTTTAATCATAGCAAGGTGGAATTGTTTCATTTGATATCATTCCACTTCTTAGATTTTTTTCTTTTCTTTACAATGTATTAATACTTAGCATGCCATATCCACATAAAATGTTGAAGTCTTTATTTAGTCTATATCACAAAATGGATACAATGGATTTCTATTTCTACAAAGTTGAAAAGTTAAATGGGTTTGAATCTGTCACACTACCAGGAATCCATTTGGACCCACAACTGAAAATGCATGAACAGACCAGTTATGCATTAAACTACCATGTGTGATTACTTACCATGAAAAATACAACCCTGTGTCAGTATGGAACAGTTTCAGTCTTTGTATTATGCTTTCTTATGCATTCACGTATGGAAGTATCCTATGTGGCAACTCTTCTGGTGCAATAACATTGATTATGTGGCAAAACAAAAGCAGTTGTAACAAATACAGGCATTCTAAACAGTCATGTCTGGTACATTTTAAATAAGTACAAATATTAACTGCACTTTCCCTCTATATAAAGCTGGACTCTTCACATAAAAAAGAAACAGCCAGAGACCAACTTACAGAAGCTTCATTCACAATTATGGACTAAGGAAAAGAAATAATATAGACTTAAAAAATACTAGATTAAGTATGTCTGAAACAGTTCCAAATATACTGGCATAAAGCTGTTTAATAAACTACATCTCACAGTAAGAGACATACCAAAGAATTGTTTTGAGATTTATGTAGAGTAACTATTAATCAACAGCACTGTTTATGAAGTAAAATAATTCTATAATAGTTTGTATTCTAAATAAAAATTTAACTCCGTATGCGAAATATAAATGTCATGTCTAAATTTTAATGTCAAATTTTATTATAATTACCTGTCAGTGCCAGAAGGATTTTTTTTGTTTTTTTTGTTTGTGGTTTTGGGGCGCAAAACTTCTATGGTCATTAGCGCCCAGCCCGTGACTTAGGAAACAGTAAAAAACCGAAATTGAAAACCAGCAGCAATGGGAACAAAGTCATAAAATTGAAGAAACTAAAAGCAGAAGGAATGCTTAAAAATCTACTACAGAAAGGGGTTGGTTGTCCCCAAAAAAGCTTCAAATGACTGACGTCATTTCACTGTCACTAATAAACTGGAGAACGCGGTCGGCTGAGCGCGTGTCATCTGCTAAAATCGACGATAGATCAGGCGATAGCTGTAGACGGGAGCGTAACGGATTAAAATAGGGGCATTCAATTAAAAGGTGTCTTACCGTCCACAGCTGAGAGCAGTGGGGACAGAGTGGGGGAGGATCACCGCTTAAAAGATGTCGATGGCTAAAAAGACAGTGCCCTATCCGGAGTCTAGCTAAAATTACCTCCTCCCGACGACGCGTTCGGGAGGAAGAGGTCCAAGCGCAAGGAAGGGCTTTCACTTCGCGCAATTTATTATGGGGAAGTGTTGACCAATGCGCATGCCATAAATGAGCAACTTGGCGACATAAACCGCTCCGTAGATCGGTGAAGGGAAGCGACTGAATAGCTGGCCGAGGAAGAGAGACTGCAGCCTTGGCCGCTATATCGGCCGCCTCATTCCCACAGATACCAGCGTGTCCCAGGAGCCAGAGGAACGCCACCGAGACGCCCCCCAGGTGGAGCAAGCGCAGACAGTCCTGAATCCGGTGGACCAGAGGGTGCACAGGGTAAAGAGCTTGGAGACTGAGGAGAGAGCTGAGAGAATCTGAGCAGATTACGTACTGTATCCGCTGATGGCGGCGGATGTAGTGCACAGCCTGGAGAACAGTGTAAAGCTCCGCAGTATAAACTGAACACTGGTCGGGAAGCCGAAAGTGATTTGGGGTGTCGCCAACAATATAGGCACTCCCTACACCTAACGATGTTTTCGAGCCGTCTGTGTAAATAAATGTGGCGTACGTCATTTGTGCACATAGAGCAGCAAATGCCCGATGATAAACAAGTGAAAGAGTACCATCCTTGGGAAACCGACAAAGGTCACGGAGCAGGCAGATCCGGGGACGGAGCCAAGGCGGCGCTGTACCCCAAGTTGTCAAGAAGGTTTTAGGAAAGCGGAAGGAAAGACAATGGAGCAGTTGACGGAAGCGGACTCCCGGGGGTAGTAGGGAGGAGGAGCGGCCTGCATACCCTACATCAAAGGAGGCGTCGAAAAAAAGGTCATGGGCTGGATTAGCAGGCATGGAAGACAGATGGCTAGCATAACAACTCAGAAGGACTGCTCGCCGATTGGACAGCGGAGGTTCAGCAGTCTCAGCATAAAGGCTTTCCACAGGGCTGGTGTAAAAAGCTCCAGACACTAAACGTAATCCACGGTGGTGGATAGAGTCGAGACGCCGAAGAATAGACGGCCGAGCAGAGGAGTAGACTATGCTTCCATAATCCAATTTCGAGCGCACTAAGGCGCGATAGAGGCGGAGAAGGACCACTCGGTCCGCTCCCCAGGAGGTACCATTCAGGACATGGAGGGTGTTAAGGGATCGCAGACAGCGAGCCGAAAGATAGGAAACGTGGGAGGACCAGCACAGTTTTCTGTCAAACATAAGACCCAAGAATTTAGCGACGTCTGAAAACGGAAGGTTGACAGGACCTAGATGTAAGGAGGGCGGAAGAAACTCCTTACGTGGCAAAAAATTAACACAAACGGTCTTACTGGGTGAGAAACGGAAGCCGGTTTCGATGCTCCACGAGTGGAGGCGATCGAGACATCCTTGAAGACGTCTTTCAAGAAGGCTGGTCCATTGAGAGCTGTAGTAGATCGCAAAATCGTCCACAAAGAGGGAGCCCGAGACATCAGGAAAGAGACAATCCATAATTGGATTTATGGCAATGGCAAACAGTACAACACTCAGCACAGAGCCCTGGGGTACCCCGTTTTCTTGGGAGAAAGTACGGGAGAGAGTAGTGTTCACCCGCACCCTAAATGTGCGCTCTGCCATAAATTCGCGAAGAAAAAGGGGCAGCCGGCCTCGAAAGCCCCAAGAGAACAGTGTGCGGAGGATGCCTGTCCTCCAACAGGTATCATATGCTCTCTCCAGATCAAAAAATATTGCTACCGTTTGGTGTTTCCGGAGAAAATTGTTCATGATATAAGTGGAGAGAGCAACAAGATGGTCAACTGCAGAACGATGCTTTGGGAATCCGCATTGGGCTGGTGTTAAAAGACTGCGGGATTCCAGCCACCAAGCTAAATGGTAATTCACCATACGCTCCAAAACCTTACAGACACCACTCGTGAGAGAAATGGGGCGATAGCTAGAGGGGAGATGTTTGTCCTTTCCAGGTTTCGGAACGGGAACGACAATAGCTTCCCGCCATCGTCTGGGAAAGGTACTGTCAGTCCAAATTCGATTATAAAGGCGAAGGAGGTAACGCAGACTATGGGTTGATAAATGCAGCAACATTTGGACATGGATACCATCCAGTCCTGGGGCGGAGGATCGAGAAGAAGAGAGGGCTTGTTGGAGTTCCCGCATGGAGAAAACAGTATTGTAGCTTTCGTGATTTTGAGAGGAGAAAGCAAGATGTCGCACTTCCGCTGCACGTTTCTTCGGGAGAAACGCTGGCGGGTAATTTGAAGAGCTCGAAATCTCAGCAAAGTGCTGACCCAATGAGTTAGAAATTGCGACGGGGTCCACTAAGGTATCATGCGCGACAGTGAGCCCAGAGACTGGGGAGAAACTAGGCGCGCCTGAGAACCGTCGAAGCCGACTCCAAACTTCCGAGGAGGGAGTGAAGGTGTTAAATGAGCTAATAAAGAATTTCCAGCTTGCCTTCTTGCTATCGCGGATGACGCGACGGCATCGCGCACGGAGCTGCTTATATCGGATACAGTTGGCCAAAGTTGGATGGTGACGGAAAATGCGAAGAGCAAGTCGCCGCTCACGTATTGCGTCACGGCATGCCTCGTTCCACCAAGGAACTGGGGGGCGCCGGGGCAATTCGGAGGTGCGTGGTATTGAACGTTCCGCAGCTGTAAGAATAACGTCGGTAATATGTGTGACCTCATCGTCGACGCTGGGAAAGCGACGGTCATTGAATGTCGCTAGAGACGAAAAAAGTGTCCAATCGGCTTGGGCAAACTTCCAGAATCGCGAGCGCATATATGGCAGTTGAGGCTGCAGTCTAAGGACACATGGAAAGTGGTCACTCGAGTGTGTATTATCAAGGGCGAACCATTCGAAGCGCCGAGCTAGCGGAACAGTACCGACCGCAAGGTCCAAATGAGATAAATTTGTCGTGGAGGCAGACAAAAATGTGGGGACCCCAGTGTTGAGGCAAACTAGATCCGCTTGGTGGAAGAAGTCTAGCAATAGTGAGCCACGTGGACAGGGATGTGGAGATCCCCAAAGCGAGTGGTGGGCATTGAAGTCCCCAACCAGCAAATAGGGGGGTGGAAGCTGACCAAGAAGATGAAGGAGATCAGCTCGTGCCATTGGTGTGGACGATGGAATGTATACCGTACAAAGAGAGAACGTGTATCCAGAAAGGGAAAGACGGACGGCGACAGCTTGGAAGGAACTGTTTAAGGGGATTGGGTGATAATGGAGAGTATCATGGAGAAGAATCATGAGTCCTCCATGGGCTGGAGTGCCTTCAACAGAGGGGAGGTCATATCGAACGGACTGAAAATGAGGGAGAACAAAGCGGTCATGGGGACACAGCTTTGTTTCCTGAAGACAGAAAATGACCGGCGAGTAGGATCGTAAGAGGATCGACAATTCATCCCGATTGGCTCGAATGCCGCGGATATTCCAGTGAATAATGGACATAGGGTGAACAGAAAATGGAGGAATGTGACCAAGGTCGCTGTCAACTCAACGACTGCTCAGAGCTTGCGACCGACAGCATGGAATGGCATTCAGTCGAAGGCAGAAGATCCTGATCCATAGGTTGGTCAGGAGCAGCTCCTGCCACCAGCGATCGGCCGGTTGACCGGCCACCAGCAGTGCGCCTCGGCGACACAGAAGACGGCCGAGGGTGATTTCCGCCAGGTGGTGCTGTAGATGGGACACGCCTTGGCGGAGAAGGAGAGGAACTGGGTTTCTTTGTAGCCTTCTTGGAAGTATGATGTTTAGATGAAGGAGGAACCGATGGTTGTGAAGTTGCAGTACTTAAAAACTCTTCACGAGTATGCTCCTTTTTGAAGACTTGGCGTCTGACTTTTGGGCTCAAGATTTAGCAGAACCCGACGAAGGGTGAGCCATTGAGTGGGCAGGCGAAAGTGGTGAGGTTGAACAGGCGATCTTTGCGCTGGCCGATCTGACGACCGTGGTACTATAGGTGAGGTCGCAAGTCTGCATGGCCACCTCCTTTGTTGGCCGAGGAGAAGCAAGGACAGTGCTGTATGTTCCTTTCTGAGGCACGGTGGGCTGTCTACTGGCGAATAATTTTCGAGCAGCAAAGGTCGACACCTTTTCCTTTACTCTAATTTCCTGGATGAGCTTTTCGTCCTTAAAAACGGGACAATCTCGAGAGGAAGCAGCGTGGTCACCCATACAGTTGATGCAGCGAGGGGAAGGAGGTGGACAAGCACCCTCATGGGCATCCTTGCCACACGTAACACATTTGGCCGGATTGGAACAGGACTGGCTGGTGTGATTGAACCGCTGACATCGATAGCAACGCGTAGGGTTTGGGACGTAAGGGCAAACGGAAATTATCTCATAGCCTGCTTTGATTTTCGATGGGAGTTGAACTTTGTCAAATGTCAAGAAGACAGTGCGGGTTGGAATGATGTTCGTGTCAACCCTTTTCATAACCCTATGAACAGCCGTTACGCCCTGGTCAGACAGGTAGTGCTGAATTTCTTCGTCAGACAATCCATCGAGGGAGCGTGTATAAATGACTCCATGCGAGGAATTTAAGGTACGGTGCAGTTCCACCCGGACAGGGAAGGTGTGGAGCAGAGAAGTACGCAGCAATTTTTGTGCCTGGAGGGCACTGTGTGTTTCTAACAACAGGGTGCCATTCCGTAATCTGGAACAAGACTTTACAGGACCTGCAATTTCGTCGACACCTTTCTGAATAATGAAAGGGTTGACCGTGGAGAAGTCGTGACGTTCGTCAGACCGAGAAACAACAAGGAACTGTGGCAACAATGGAAGAACCGTCTGTGGCTGAGACTCAGTGAACTTACGTTTGTGAGCAGACATAGTGGAAGGTGAGGAAACCATTGCGGAAGAATCCCCCATGATTACCGGCGTCTCCGATGGCGCGCTCCTCCCTTGTGGGGGCCCTCACTGAGGGCACACCCGCCTTAGGTGATTGTTCACACCTCAGGTCACACCTCCCGACAAACGGACGGAGGGACCAATCGGCACTTTCGGAAGGTATCAGCTCGGGTAATCACCCCTCCCTGGGCCTGGCCGTTACCAGGGGGTACGTACGTGTCCTACCTGTCTACCCGGGGCGGGGAATTACGCGTTACCCCGTCACCGGCTACGCATGGAAGTGCGTGGGTCGGCCTTCAGACACGCACAGGGAGGAAAAAAGAGAAAGGGAAAGGAAAGAGGAGGGGGGTCTCAAACGCCGCAGCGGAGAAAAGGGCAAAGAGAAGAGGGAAGGAAAAGAGAAGGACAGAGGAAGGACGAGGACTTGCAAGTGTAGAAAGCAAAGAATTTGGAACAGTTTCGAGCATCCATCTCCGGACGTAGGCACAAACCATACTCCCAGAGGGGGAGAAAGAGAAGGAAAGAGCCAGAGGTGAGGGGGGGGGGGGGGGGGGGCGAAGATGGGGGACGGGGAAGGATGTGGAAAGGGAAGGGAAGGGAAGGGAAGGTATGCAGCCCGGAAAGGAAGGAGGGCCACATTAGCTCGGGGTCCCGTGCTCGCTACGCACGTGTCCACAAAAGAGTTGTGGACCCCCTGGGGGGAGTGCCAGAAGGAGTGCATCCCTATATTAACATAAAAAAAGCTTCCAAAATAGACATTTTATTGCCCACATCACAGCTGATACGTATCTTGATAACTAGTTTCGGCAAAGTTACACTGCTATCTTCAGATCTGTTAGTGTTACAAATATGTTACAGCTTTAATTATCATATATAATTTTGAAAAAAATCATTAATTCAATTTTACGTACCATTGGACACCTGAGTTACAAAGCCACCACAAGTGTGGTTCTATACCATCTGGCCACTGAAAACATGGTGGCAAATTGTGAAATGAAAAGTATTACATAAAAGAAAGTGTTAATTTTTCATGGTGACTAACATCACAGACTAAAATAATGTTTACCTTACAGCAAAGACACCTTCATGCAACACTAAGTACACTAAAATAAAGGCCATAATTGTATCAGCAAGTAACTGAGGTTTCAAGTACATCAAATAGAGCACATACACTTTGTCAGATGTATGATGTCGATCACCTGCTGCGTACTGCCAAAAACTTGCCAAATGAACTGTATAATACTACAGAGCTCCATCAGATGGCAGTAGTCTAGATAAAACATATTTCTATACATCAATACCAAGCTTATAAAATTATTGCAAGATTATAGAGCATGCAATAATTTTTGTGATCATATTGATCAAAAAATATTTAGAGAAAATAAGTCACATTTTGTTACATTTGAAAAGATGTGCCAGCGTCAAGGAATAATACCATTTGAAAATAAAATACAATGGTAGCAATTTATACATATACACACCAAAATAAAGCATGTTAAGATACATAATGTCATACAATTACAAAATCTTCTAGATGGTTGCAGAACAGTGTGAGAAGTATAACCGAGTATATTACAATATTGACAATATGCACAGAGGCAGAGCCATGATTATCAGTGGTCAACATTTTACACCAGATGCAGTATGATAGTAATACTGATGGCACACCAACGTTAGACAAAGTGAAATGATTGCCTCAGCTTGTGTTACAATTATGTTAACAAAGCACGATATATCTCATATAAGCCTTGACCAGGCTACGTTAATGTGCAAATTTACCTCGAACACTAAGTACAAAATGGTTATACACTTTGTAAAACTGATTTAAAGTTTGTCATGTTACTTACATAATATGCAGAAACTTGACTAAAAAGTTACAAAAGGGGACCAAGAACATAACCAAGGGAATAACAAAGTATGTGAAACATAAAAATGTAGAAAAAGCCAATTAAAAAATATGTTAACATGCTAAAAAGCACATGTAAGGCATAAGGACGTGACAAGTATTTCAAGATTTAGGTCGATCAATGGAAGTCAGGGTAACACACAGGCCACTAATATGCATAATAATATGAACATGACCAGCCTTGCAATGATTTGTAATAAAAATATAATAAAGGATGACATATATAAAAGATAATAAAAATAAGTGCTACCTATTGTATAGAAGAGAACGATACGTATCCCGAGGTTTAGCTAGGTCATACAGACCTCACAGTATGCAGGCTAGATCCTCATTGTAGGTATTATATTATAATAAAGCCATCTATTGGGTTAATATAATATGTAAAAAAAATGGACAGGAAATAGGAGCTGAACTAGGTCGTCGTCGTCGTCGTCGTCGTCGTCGTCGTCGTCGTCGTCGTCGTCGTCGTCGTCGTCGTCGTCGTCGTCGTCGTCATATTATTGTATGGAGCCACATGATATGTAACTAGGGATTTAAGTCAAGGTAGCTACATATGTCTGTTACAATGGCAAGAAATAATCTTCAAACCTACTTGAATACAATGTGTCAACAATACATAACCTGATATGTCCTCATGTTCATGACATACAGGAAAGAGAACAGCACTATGGTTATGTTAAATGTGAAGCTGCAAGTTATTGAAAAAGTATGCAAAAGTTTGGTTCCCGAGGTCTGGGAAAACTTAAGCATAAATAAGATCATACAAATTACTGCAAGCCCTGTAATGCTGCATAACTGTGTAAGTTTGGTGTTGATGTAAACAATTTGATAAGCTTTGTATATAGCTTAATGTTGTTTCTACATTGTGTGCTTTTGTGAAGACTGCTGCCATCTGGTGGGGCTTGATAGTATTATGTAGTTACATGACAGCAGCATATGTTCGCAAGAGTTAGCAAGATGGCGCCATGTGGTAAAGTCGTAAGTGAAAACTGCACCAGCAAAAATAAACTTAAAAGTGCAAACAACTGCACAGATTGTGACACAAAATAGTTAAAAAGTGTCCAGTGCAGAAACTGTCACTGTTGGTTTCATGAGAAATGTTCCAAAAAGCATAAAATTTGTAACTGATGATTATTCATGGTCTTGTCTTATGTGCATTAGTGATGCCTGTGAATGCAAATTTAAAGATAATCAGAAAAAAGGATGAAATAAATCAGAGCACTTCAAAGTAATATGTTTGTTCTAAACAAAAAGTATACTGCTTTGAAGAATAAGAGGGCACTTTTGTAAAAAATACACTTCTCTCCGTCACAAGAAGATCACAATAAAGAATCTGATGTAAACAAAGTGGACATGTTATTCACTGTACAAATTGTACTTCATGAAAAGAAGACAGCTGTAAACACCTGGAAACTGCAAAAGGCATCTCATCTTCATGTAATAATGGTTCTTCAAAGGAATATGCTAAATGTACATCCAACAATGGCTCAGCAGTGTAAAAAGGGCTACGGAAGAAGAAAGTGAAATTACACTATCTGATCTAAAGTATCTGGACACCTGGCTGAAAATGACAAGTTTGTGGTGCCCTCCATCAGTAACTCTGGGATTTACTATGGTGTTGGCCCACCCTTAGTCTTGATGACAGCTTCCACTCTTGCAGGCACACGTTCAGTCAGATGCTGAAAGATTTCTTGGGAAATGGCAGCCCATTCTTCATTGAGTGCTGCGCTGAGAAGAGATATTTATGTCAGTCGGTGAGAGCTGGCACGAAATCAGTGTTCCAAAACATCCCAAAGATGTTCTATAGGATTCAAGTCAGGACTCTGTGCAGGCCAGTCCATGACAGGGGTGTTATTGTCTTGTAACCACTCCACCACAGGCCATGCATTCTGAACAGGAGCTCAATCATGTTTAAAGATGCAATTTAAAGATGCAATTGGCCTCCCCAAATTGCTCTTCAACAGTGGGAAGCAAGAATGTGCTTAAAACATCAATGTAGGCCTCTGCTGTGATTGTGGCACACAAAATAACAACGGGTTGCAAGCCCCCTCCATAAAAAACACAAACACACCATAACACCACCACCTCTGAATTTTACTGTTGGCACTACAGATGCTGGCAGATGACGTTCACCAGACATTTACCATACCAAAACCCTGCTATCGGATCGCCACATTGTGTACTGTAATTCGTCACTCCACACGTCATTTTTCCACTGCTCAGTCGCCCAATGTTTACGCTCCTTCACCAAACGAGGCATCGTTTAGCATTTACCAGTGTGATGTGTGGCTTATGATCAGTCACGACCATGAAATCCAACTTTTCTCACCTCCCACCTAACTGTCATAGTACTTGCAGTGGATCCTGATGCAGTTTGGGATTCCTGTGTGATGGTCTACATAGATGTCTACCTATTACACATTACAACCCTCTTCAACTGTCAGCGGTCTCTGTCAGTCAATAGATGAGGTCGGCCTTTACGCTTTTGGGCTGTATGTGTCCATTCTTATTTCCACTTCACTATCACATCGGAAATAGGGGATGATTAGGAGTGTGGAAATCTCGCGTACAGATGTATGACACAATTGACACCCAATCACCTGACCATGTTACCATATTCAAAGTCTGTGAGTTCTGTGGAATGCCCCATTCTGTTCTCTCACGATGTCTAATGACTACTGAGGTCACTGATATGGAATACCTGGCAGCACAATGCACCTAATATGAAAAACTTATGTTTCTGGGGATGTCCAGATACTTCTGATCACATAGTGTATTTGGCAATAGTCATGCATGAAACATTGCAGATTTATAGATAAACAATGTGAATGCCTGTGTTCAAGTTCCTGGCATCATAAAACCTGGTGCAAATTTCAATAGTGTAATTGTGAATGTTAATGAAGAATGTTCTGATTTCACAAACACAGACTGTGCTGTGCTCAAACGGGGCACTAATAACCTCTACAGGAATGAAGCTAGTGCCTTTATTATCAAGCTGTTTCAAGCACTGCGGTTCCTGCATTTTGCCAATGTCATCGTAACAACATTGCCACTAAGGTGTGACTTACGAGACTGGTTGTGCCTTAACAAAGAAATTAGACTTACTAATTTGAAGCTGAAACTCTTCTGTGCCAATTTTGTGAATGTTAAGGTGACAGACATTAGTAACTATGAAAGAAACTGTTTCACATACCATGGCAGGTACCTCAAAAAAAACGTTAAAAGGATGCTAGATTCTAACATTAGCAGTACTCTTGAAGAGATCTCTCTTGTCAAAGAAAGTAATAATAAGTCCCATTATTGTGCTGGGCTATCCTTCACAGGGAAACTAACAGAGTGGACCAATTCCCAAGGAATTTGGTCCACGAGAAACAAAATAACTGAATGCAATTAAGAATTAAAGACCAAAGCAGGTGTGACATTCGATGACCAATTAAATGATTCCCTGTTTGATTTAGTTCATGATAATTTCATCTTAATATAGGCGGTCTATCAGTAGGAATGATGAACAATCTGTATGAACTAGAAGGGCTTCTGCAGAACACAAGTTCTGTGGAAGTTAATGAACACTGACTTAAAAGTGAAAATATAAACTTGATAAACTCACTTTCAGGTTACAATTTAGCAGCGAGTTTTTGTAGAAAAAACGGTTTTGGAGGATTGTGCATTCTAGCACAAGAATCACTAAGCTTTGAAGTTAGGCGACTTAATTGCTTGAATGAGGAGCTATTATTTGAAAGCTGCTGCACTGAACTTTTGGAATACAGCGTATTAGTTATTAAAATATGTCATATCCCTGACTATTCAGCTACATGTACATTTCTGGGCAAATTTAAAACCTTGCTGTGTAGGTTGCAGGCAGAAAAGTTACATAAAAAGTATATAATTTGTGCTGACTTCAATACATATTGAGAGAGGATGACAGGTTTGCCATTTCTCTGAAGGACATCTACAAATGGCTTAAACATTAAACTTTAGTGTGTACACTAGAAGAACAGCATCTTCTCCAACATGTATAGATAATAGAATGAGCAATATCAACTAGGAGGCTACAGAAACGTTCGTCTTGGAATTAGGTATATCGGACCATTCAGCCCTTTTTATCTCACTGCCAAACTTAGATATAACTAACAGTGAAACAAGTTAGGGACTTCAGCCAACAAAATCTGAATACATTTTTCTCAAGAATAAATTAAATGAGCGGTACTCAGTAAACAACAACTACAATACTTTTGTATCAGAATTCATAAGTGTTTCTCCTTCAAAACAGCATGTGACAAAAACTGTAAAGAAAGGTCATGGACAACTGAAGGTTATCTCAAATCTATAGGCTGGGATGAAGTTCCAACAAAAATAATAAAGGCAGAATGTAATAATATTGCACCCCAACTCTGTCGCATAATAAATCAATCGTTAGATGAGGGCTACTTTCTGGACAGCCTGAAGTATGCAGAAGTTTGACCTATCCATAAAAAGGACGAGAGGACATAGGAAATTTTTGCCCTGTATCAATACTAACAATTATTTCTAAAATATTTGAGTGGGTAATGTGTAAGCAACTAGAAAAGTATAACAAAAAACATAACATTATTCTTCACAATCAGTATGGATTTAGGATGGGCCGAAGCACTGGGCATGTTATTAATGAACTAATCACTACCAAGCAAGGTGGCGCAGTGGTTAACACACTGGCGTTGCATTCAGGAAGACTACAGTTCAATCCCACGTCCGGCCATCCTGATTTAGGTTTTCCGTGATTTCCCTAAATCGCTCCAGGCTAATACTGGGATGGGTCCTTTGAAAGGGCACGGCTGACTTCCTTGCCCATCCTTCTTTAATCTGATGAGACCGATAACCTTGCTGTTTGGTCTCTTCCTCCAAACAACCCAACCCACCTGATCACTAAAATAAGCAAATGCCTTGATAACAAGGAGAGTGTGTCCAGTATCTTCTGTGACCTCAGTAAGGCATTTGATATGGTTAACCATCAGCAGCTCCTCCTCAAATCAGCTTCTTATGGCTTCCACGAAAAATCTAAGCTCGTTCAGGTATTATCTCAAAAATATGAAACAGAGGGTGGTTACACAACACAAGGGCAAGAAAGTTTACTCTAGTTGGAAAAAAATACAAGCAGGTGTACTCCATGGGTTCATACTAGGCCCGCTACTATTTCTACGAGTATATTATATAAATGACATGCCAGGTAAGGTAAATTCAGATACATTTCTGTATGCATATGACTCAACATAAGTAGTCTTCTGTAAAAAACACTGAAGAGTTAGCACATAAAACTAAACAAACTCTTCAAGAACTAGAAAATTTGATAAATAATAACACTATGACACTAAACCTAACAAAAACACAAATTGTACACTTGAGGACCAAACAAACTGTTGAATATGTAACACAGTTAAGTTGTCTAAGTGGAGAACTGATCACCGGAGAATCTGTTAAAATTCTTCAAGAGACCATAAATGAAAACTTGTCATGGACTGATCATGTGGATTGTTTACCGAAACAGTTAAATAGTTTTGTTTTCACAATGAGGGTTCTATATAAAGTAACTGACTTAGTTGTTAGGACAACTGTGTATCATATGTATTTTACATCATCTGTAATATATAGCATAATTTTTTGGGGAGTTGAAAAAGGTAGCCTCCTCAGAGTGTTCTAGCTACAGAAAAAATTATCAGAGCTGTGACTGGAGCAAACAATCGACAATCACGCAAAACTTTATGTGCAAGCCTTGACTTACTGACAATTCCTTCTATGTTTATATATGAAACTTCTCGTTGTTGTTGTTGTTGTTGTGGTCTTCAGTCCTGAGACTGGTTTGATGCAGCTCTCCATGCTACTCTATCCTGTGCAAGCTTCTTCATCTCCCAGTACCTATTGCAACCCACATCCTTCTGAATCTGCTTAGTGTATTCATCTCTTGGTCTCCCTCTACGGTTTCTACCCTCCACGATGCCCTCCAATGCTAAATTTGTGAGCCCTTGATGCCTCAGGACATTTCCTACCAACTGATCCCTTCTTCTAGTCAAGTTGTGCCACAAACTTCTCTTCTCCCCAATCCTATTCAATACCTCCTCATTAGTTACGTGATCTACCCACCTAATCTCCAACATTCTTCTGTAGCACCACATTTCAAAAGCTTCTATTCTCTTCTTGTCGAAACTATTTATCATCCATGTTTCACTTCCATACATGGCCACACTCCATACAAATACTTTCAGAAACGACTTCCCGACACTTAAATCTATACTCGATGTTAACAAATTCCTCTTCTTCAGAAACGCTTTCCTTGCCATTGCCAGTCTACATTTTATATCCTCTCTACTTCAACCATCATCAGTTATTTTGCTCCCCAAATAGCAAAACTCCTTTACTACTTTAAGTGTCTCATTTCCTATTCTATTTCCCTCAGACTTACCCGACTTAATTCGACTACATTCCGTTATCCTCGTTTTGCTTTTGTTGATGTTCATCTTATATCCTCCTTTCAAGACATTGTCCATTCACTTCAACTGCTCTTCCAAGTCCTTTGCTGTCTCTGACAGAATTACAATGTCATCGGCGAACCTCAAAGTTTTTATTTCTTCTCCCTGGATTTTAATACCTACACCAAATTTTTCTTTTGTTTCATTCACTGCTTGCTCAATATAGAGATTGAATAACATCGGGGTTAGGCTACAACCCTGTCTCACTCCCTTCCTAACCACTGCTTTCCTTTCATGTCCCTCGACTCCTATAACTGCCACCTGGTTTCTGCACAAATGAAACTTCTCTTTGAGCTAAAAAACCCACACCTATTTCAGGGAATTTTGTTTACACATGCTTACAAAAAAGACACAAACAAGATCACATATTGCTATAGACTAACATTATTTGAAAATACTCCATATTACATGGCTTTGAAGCTTAGCAATAAACTGCATTCAAAATTCAAGAACTGCAAGCTAGAACCCACAGGTGTAAGCACTGAAAAATATTTAAAAAGCAAATGTTACTACAGTGTGAATGATTTTATAAATGAGGAAGACAAGTAGGCGATATTACTTCGGTTTTGTTTTTCTGTTTTTTCTAGATCATGTTCTGTATGTATGAGTATGTTCTCTTTTAATGGAGGAATAAGTTCTTTTTACATGTGTCCGTATTTGAAAACTATGTACTGTGTAAACTCTGTGTATAAATATCTAGATGTATTCATATATACTACTTTTATGGAAGTATGTGCTCTTATAAAGTATGTCTATATATATAAACTACAGAAACAAAAATGAAAAATACTTAAAGAGAAAGTTTTTAAACCATTCTGAAAAATTTTAAGAAACAGGAAAAAACATGCCGTTATCTTTTTATGTTGTAATATGCTTCCGAGAGCATCGATATGCTTTATTTTAATGTATCTTATTTTAAGGTATACTTAGGTGGTAGGCATAGAATTATTCATTGATGAATCACCAATGTTTCAATCGAATGATTGTATATGACATTTCATATGAAATAAAGATTCTATTCTATTCTATGTGCTATATTTGATGTATTTAACACCTCATGCCTTACAGATACAATTATGACTTTCATTTTCATGTGCTTAGTATTGCATGTGGATGTCTTTTCTGTGAGATACACATTATTTTAATCCATGATGTTGGAGTCATCATGAAAATTTTTTAATGTTTTCTTTTATGTAATATTTTTAATTGCATAATTTTCCTCCACATTTTCAGTGGCCAGATGGCAATGTACTGAATGTAGTGGCTTTATAGTTCACATATCTTATGGTATGTACAACTGAATTAATGTTTTTTTTAATTGTATGATAATTATAAATGTTGCAACATATTTGTAACTCTTTCAGATCTGAAGATGGCAATATAGCTTTGGTGAAACTAGTATTCAAGATATGTATCAGCTGCAATCTGGGCAATACAACTTTTATTTTATCAAACAATGGAAAATCCAGGATGGAATGTAACAATGCTATGAAAAGTAAAACTGGTACTTACCATATAGTGGAGATGCTGAGTTGCAAGTTGTTGTTGTTGTTGTTGTTGTTGTTGTTGTTGTTGTGGTCTTCAGTCCTGAGACTGGTTTGATGCAGCTCTCCATGCTACTCTATTCTGTGTAAGCCTCTTCATCTCCCAATACCTGCTGCAGCCTACATCCTTCTGAATCTGCTTAGTGTATTCATCTCTTGGTCTCCTTCTACGATTTTTACCCTCCATGCTACCCTCCAGTACTAAATTGGTGATCCCTTGATGCCTCAGAACATGTCCTACCAACCGATCCCTTCTTCTACTCAAGTTGTAACACAAACTCCTCTTCTCCCCAATTCTATTCAATACCTCCTCATTAGTTATGTGATCTACCCATCTAATCTTCAGCGTTCTTCTGTGGCACCACATTTCGAAAGCTTCTATTCTCGTCTAAACTATTTATCGTCCAAGTTTCGCTTCCATACATGGCTACACTATACTTTCAGAAATGACTTCCTGACACTTAAATCAATACTCGATGTTAACAAATTTCTCTTCTTCAGAAACACTTTCCTTACGATTGCCAGTCTACATTTTATATCCTTTCTACTTCGACCATCATCAGTTATGTTGCTCCCCAAATAGCAAAACTCCTTTACTACTTTGTGTCTCATTTTCTAATCTAATTCCCTCAGCATCACCCGACTTGATTCGACTACATTCCATCATCCTCTTTTTTCTTTTGTTGATGTTCATCTGATATCTTCCTTTCAAGACACTGTCCATTCCATTCAGCTGCTCTTCCAGGTGCTTTGCTGTCTCTGACAGAATTACAATGTCATAGGCGAACCTCAAAGGTTTTATTTCTTCTCCACGGATTTTAATTCCTACTCCAATTTTTTCTTTTGTTTCCTTTACTGCTTGCTCAATATACAGATTGAATAACATTGGGGACAGGCTACAACCCTGTCTCACTCCCTTCCCAACCACTGCTTCCCTTTCATGCCCCTCGACTCTTTATAACTGCCATCTGGTTTCTGTACAAATTGTAAATAGCCTTTCGCTCCCTGTATTTTACCCCTGCCACCTTCAGAGTTGCAGGTAGGTACAAGAAAAAGACTGTCACAATTAAATAAGGCTTTTGGACAGTAAGGCCTTCATCAAACATAGATGACAGAGATATATACACACACACACACACACACACACACACGCACACACTCGCACACACAAGCACACACACGCACACACACTGAATGGACTGGAATAGGTGGTGGTGGCAGGATGTATGGGACAGGTTTTCCCTCCAGATCTATTACAGGAGTAGGAATCATGAGGTACGGGGTTGGGAGCAGGAGTTGTGTAGGGATGGACAAGTATATTGTGTATGTTCAGTGGATGGTGGAATACCACTGTGGGAGGGGTGGGAAGAATGGTGGGAAAGACATTTCTCATTTCAGGGCATGACGAGAGGTAGTCAAAACCCTGGCAGAGAATGTAATTCAATTGCTCCAGTCGTGGGTGTTACTGAGTTACAAGGAGAATGCTCTTCTGGGTGTGGACTGTGGGACATTGTGAGTTGGTGGGACACTGGAAAGATAAGGCACGGGAGATCTGTTTTTGTACAAGATTGGGACAGTAATTGCCTGTGAAGGCTTCAATGAGACCCTCGGTACATTTCAAGAAGGACTGCTCAACACCGCAGAAGCAACGACCACGTGTTTCTAACCTGTATGGAAGTGACTTCTTGGTATGGAATGGGTGGCAGCTGTCGAAGTGGAGTGCCTTTCCCAACGCCCAATGGATCCGAAACCAACAACATCCTTCCTAGTTGCCATGATCAACTATATCTTCTATCCTCACCAATTACTTCTCCTTTGAAGGCATTACCTACAAACAAATCTGGGGTACTGCTATGGACAACCACATCAAACCCTCCTATGCCATCCTATTCATGGGCCATCCAGAGAAACTTTCTAAACATCCAGAATTACCCAAACTCCTAACCTGGTTCAGATTCACTGATGACATCCCTGTCATCTGGATCAAGGTTGAGGACACCCTATCCACATTCCTTCTCCCTCATTTCCGTCACCTGATGCTACTCAATCCAACAAGCCACCTTCCTAGATGATGACCCCCCACCTCAAAGATGGCTACATCTGTACCTCTGTCCACATCAGACCTAACTACCAGCAGTACCTCCATTTCAACAGATGCCACCCGTTCCATACCAAGAAGTCGCTTCCATACAACCTAGCCACCCATGGTCCTCACATCTGCAGTGACGAGTAGTCCTTCTCGAAGTATACCGATGGTCTCATTGAAGCCTTCACAGGCAATTATCGTCCCAGTCTTGTACAAAAACAAATCTCCTGCGCCTTATCTTTCCAGTGTCCCACCAACTCACAATGTCCCACAGTCCACACCCAGAAGAGCATTCTCCCCGTAACTCAGTAATACTCATGACTGGAGCAATTTAACTACATTCTCCACCAGGGTTTTGACTACCTCTTGTCATGGCCTGAAATGAGAAATGTCCTCCCCACTATCCTTCCCGCCTCTCACACAGTGGTATTCTGCCATCCACAAAACCTACACAATATACTCCTCCATCCCTACACAAACCCTGCTCCCAACCCCTTACCTCATAACTCATAACCCTGCAATAGATCTAGATGCAATACCTGTCCCATACATCCTCCCACCACCACCTACTCCAGTCCGGTAACAATCACCACCTATCACATCAAAGGCAGGGCTACCTGTGAAACCAGTTGTGTGAGCTACAAGCTACGCTGCAAACACTGTGCTGCATTCTATGTGGGCATGACTACCAACATGCTGTCTGTGCGCATGAATGGCTACTGATAAACTCTGACCAAGAAACAATGGACCACCCTGTTGCTGAGCATGCAGCCAAACATAACATCTTTCATGCCAATGACTGCTTCAGAGCCTGCACCATATGGATCCTTCTTACCAACATCAGTTTTTCTCAATTGTGCAGGTGGGGACTTTCCCTACATCCTATGTTATTGTAACCCTCAGTCTTCAGTAGTCACTGTCCTCACCCATCCAACCCCTTCCTTGTTCCCATTCCAGCACTACACAGCCCTCATTCCACCACCCCACCCAGTGCTTTGATTCTCTCCTTCCCCCCCCCCCCCCCCCCCTCCTCACCCCTGCCCTGGTCTAACCTGCAGCACTTCACTGTCTGCCATCTCTGCCCTACTGTCCCTCCCCCTCCCCATCTCAGCCTTCTTACCCCCATCAAGCGCCACTCCCATCATGCACTTGTGCTGCTGCTCGCAGTGTCGTTTTCAGTTGTCTGAGACTGCAGTCATGTGCGAAAGTTGCATATGTGTGTGTGTGTGTGTGTGTGTGTGTGTGTGTGTGTGTGTGTGTGTGTTTTGTCTATTTTTGATGAATGCCTTACCTGTTGGAAGCTTTATTTACTTGTGACAGTCTTTTTGTTGTGCCTATCTGCGACCCAGCATCTCTGCTATATGGTAAGTAGCAAATTTCCATCTTGTATTATTATCAACTTCTGTTTTGGAAGCATTTTTACATTAAAATCTCATTAATGCATATATCAAGACCCATATTGTGTACATGATCAATGGTTGATGAATAAATATGAAATATGGTAATTCCATTAAAACTTATTCCTTATTTAAGCTATGCTGATCCACATGATCCATTTAGTTCCACATAAAAGATTTTCTTTTAACGAAATCGGTAACTGATTGTAGATTGCAGAAACGTCATGAGATGATAATTGCTTGTTTCCAAAGGAACCTATCTCATTCAAAGGCTCCAATTTCTTTCTCTTCATAGTCAGTTTACTTTACTGGAAAATCTAAGTCCACAACTTTTCATCCGTCTGAAAATACTTTCATTACTTGAACTTTTACACCCCTTCAGGCACCTAGACAGGATTGGAAAGTGTTGTGTGCTTGTACTAATATGTATACTGAAGTTTAGGAAGAGAAACTGTATTGGCTTAATTGCTCATGGGGTAGGGAGGGGGGGGGGGGGTGGGGGAAGAGGGGTTATTTTGTGAAGATTGCCAGGTGGATGAGAGCAGATAAACTCAGTAGCTCACACATCCATCTGAGGAAAAGGAAAATTCAAAGATAAAGAAATGAAGCCAATTAGTATCTAATCTAGGAGCTGGCTCGGAACAGATGAAAAATGTTTTTCGGTAGCAGTTCCGAAAACCAGTGTTGTCAGGTTTTCCTTTGACATGATCTCATTGGCAAGGTGGTTTTGCTGATGGTGTTTATGCCTGTTCTGGCATGAACCAGTCAATCTTTGTTGCATCAGCTGAAAGGTACCAGACAAAAAATGCAGCCACTTTGTAAAATTTAAATAACGTAAATTTCTAGCATTTGGGTCCTGGGGCCACTTTGTGCAAACTTTTAATCTTCTTTAATTCCCAGATCTGTTGTTATTCTTCTGCTGCCATAATTTTTCTGACTGGATAAGACATTTTACTGTGTGAATAAGATACTAATAAAGAAATCAAGGAAATTAGGAAATGAACAATTCTGAGAAGTTTACATGAAACTTGGAAAATCACCATGTAGGCATACATTTTATCAACCAAATAGGTCATCTGACTATTATATGTTTAGTTATCTAACACACAGTTAAACAAAATTGTTAACTGAAATAAGATCACACCACTATTGAATTTGTCCCCTATACCATTAAAAGTAAAATCTAACTACTGGTTTCACTATTTATTCTTATGTGTATCTATATATGGGGTGTCCCATTTATCTTGACCACCCTAAATAACTGTTTGTCCAGATGTGAATTACAAATTGTTTCAAGCAAATGTTCTTTAGCCATCAGGGGGATATCAATCAGCATGATTGCCTTCGTTGTAGCTTTGTTTTTTTACAAAGGTATGAACATCGGTAATACTTTTTTAAATGGCACCCCGTATTTTTTATTTGGTACTTTATTTCCTCTCCTAAAGACCTATTCAAAAGTGTATCACTGTGTACCATTCACTGAAACACAATGTTATTAATTACATAACACAACATTGACACTGATGTTCCCAGCACTTCGTGCAGGTACTCAGGGTAATGGAACACATCCACGTGCTGACGCTGACAGAGGACAAATGTAAACATAAGTAGAATGCACACCCGTCATTTTGTCAATCATCCTCAGTTGAAGAGTTGTGCGAGTAGGATGTACACCAGCGACGAGAAGGTAGAAATGCTACTCATCTATGGGAAATGTAAGTTAGCAGAACAGTAATTGCAATACTGTTTTCTTATGTTCGGGTACACTTAGTACAGTAGTTTAGTCCTTTTTAAATACTGTTGTGTAGAGTAGGCATACAGTAAAGGCTATCCTTCCTATAAACTGCATCGACATAACGTTTCTTTTATTGTTGTTGTTGAAGGTAGGCAAAATGCTTCACAGGCAGCGGAACTTTACAGAGAGTGGTATCCTGTCAAGAACCCACCCCCCTGACAGATGTTTTCTCATCTTGTTGCGATGCTTCCGGAAACGTGAAGTTTCAACCCCCGACAATGCAATTGTCGTAACACTCACACAGACAAAGCTGCCGAAGTTACTGTTCTCGCTTCCGTTGCTATGAATCCATATGTGAGCACATGACAGCTTGAACATGAAATTGGCATTCCTAAAACCACTGTACATCATATTCTTACACATCACCGGTTCCATTCTTACCATGTACACCTACATTAAGAACTGCATGGGAATGATTTCAAGTATATATCTGAAGACAGTAACTTTTTCTTGAAAGAACAGTTACTGTTGATGACCGTGCAGCTTTTCCCTGGAATAAATGATGACTAACTGACAACCTCAGCTGCCGACAGGTGGTGTTGTTATACCTCGATGTGGACAGCTGAAAATGTGTGCCCCGACCGGGACTCGAACCCGGGATCTACTGCTTACATGGCAGACGCTCTATCCATCTGAGCCACCGAGGACACAGATGAATAGCGCGACTGCAGGGACTTATCCCTTGCACGCTTCCTGTGAGACTCACATTCCCAACTGTCCACAATTCTACTTATGTATTGTACCTTATAGACATTTGCTCACCCACTCATTTACTCGCGCGCGCGTTGGCGATTCCCGTAAGAGTTTGGGCAACCTGTGCGCATTTGCACAGATGAAAGGTCAATGGCTGGGTAGCCTTTAACTATATATCTGAAGACAGTAACTTGTTCTCGAAAGAACAGTTACTGTTTATGACCGTGCAGCTTTTCCCTGGAATAAATGATGACTAACTGACAACCTCCGCTGCCGACAGGCGTGCAAGGGATAAGTCCCTGCAGTCGCGCTATTCATCTGTGTCCTCGGTGGCTCGGACGGATACATCTGCCATGTAAGCAGGAGATCCCGGGTTCGAGTCCCGGTCGGGGCACACATTTTCAGCTGTCCACATAGAGGTATAACAACAACACCTGTCAGCAGCTGAGGATGTCAGTTAGTGATCAATGATTTCAAGGATCGTGTTCTGTTCTGTCAGTGGGCACAACAGCATATCCTTGCCTACCTGAACTACTTCTCCTATGTTCTATTTACCGATGAATGTTCCTTCTCAAATGAAGGGTAGGTAAATACAAGGAACATGCATTATTGGTCCAGCAACAACCCACAATGGCCTAGGCAGGTAGAACATCAATCAGCATCAATGGAGAGTTAACGTCTGGTGTGGGATGCTTGGCACTACAATTATTGGCCCTTACTTTATCAATGGTGGTCTAAACAGCTCAATGTATGTCAACTTCCTCAGATGAATTCTTCCTCCTCTTCTAGGTGAAGTGCCGCTAAGAAGCAGAATGCTTACGTGGTATCAGTATGATGGATGTCCAGCACATAATGCCTTGTGTACGAAATGCAGAAGTCGTCTGCATACAGAGAGGGTGAGACAGACAGCCCTACAGCTGCTGCTAGACCATTAATGGCCACTAAAAATTGAGATACACTCAATACAGAGCCCTGCGGGACCCCATTCTCCTGGATATGGGGGGGAAGTATGGGAGGCAACAACTTGGACATGGCAAGTAGGAAGTGACAAGAAATTCTGGATAAAAATCTGGAGCGGGCCTCGGAGACCCCACTCGTATAATGTGGCAAGGATATGATGAAGCCAGGTGGTGTCATACGCTTTTCGTAAATCAAAAACAGACTGCAACAAGGTTTTGGCATCTGAAAAAGGCTGTTCGGATGGCAGACTCGAGGGGGACAAGATTATCAGTGGTAGAGCGACCCAGGCTGAAATTGCCCTCGTACAGAGCCAGTAGGCCACGTGACTGCAGGACCCAACCCAACAGCCAACACACCATATGTTCCAACAGCTTACAAAGAACGTTGGTGAGGCTGATGGGCTGATAACTATCCACATCAAGCAGGTTTTTGCCGGGTGTGAGCACTGTTCTGATGATACTCTCACGTCAGTGTGACGGAAAGACACCATTGCACAAGATCCAGTTGACAATCATGAGTAGATGTTGCTTGTAGTCAGACGGGAGATGTTTAATCATCTGACTGTGGATCTGATCTGGTCCAGGAGCTGTGTTGGGGCAATGTGCAAGGGCACTGAGGAGCTCCCACTCTGTAAATGGAGTGTTATAGGGTTCACTGTGGCGTGTAGTAAATGAGAGGACTTTCCCTTCCATTCACCGTTTGAGAGTGCAAAAGGCTGGGAGGTAATTCTCCGATGCAGAGGCTCGAGCATAGTGTTCAGCAAAGTGCTCGGCAATCACATTTGCATCAGTAGATAGCATGTCATTTATGTTCACACTGGGAACACCTGTTGAGGTCTGGTACCCAAAAACTCGTTTGATCTTTGCCCAGACATGGGAAGGTGACGTATGGCACCCAATGGTCGAGATGTATCTCTCCCAACACTCTAGTTTCCTTCTTTTGACAAGCTGGTGAACATGACCAAGGAGCCATTTAAAGGCTATGAGGTGCTCCAGGGAAGTGTGCTGCTTATGCCGCTTTAGAGCTCGCTGACCTCATTAAGTGCCTCAGCGACTTCTGGTGACCACCAAGGGACTGTCTTTCACCGGGGGCACCCTAAAGAACGAGGGATCATGTTTTCTGCCACATAAATGATCGTTGAAGTTACCAGCTCAACCACCTTGTCAATGTTTGCATGTGGGGGAGGTTCAATGGTGACAGCAGAGGTGAAAGCATCCCAGTCTGCCTTGTTTAAAGCCCATCTGGGCAGGCATCCATGGTCCTGACACTGGAGCAGTGACAGAAAGATGGGGAAGTGGTCACTACCACACAGGTCGTCACGTGCTCTCCAGTGTATAGATGGGAGAAGGCCAAAGGACTGCAAACCAAGAGATCAATGGACAAATATGTGCTATGTGCTACACTGAAATGTTTGGGGGCCCCTGTATTTAAGAGGCAGAGGTCGAGCTGTGTTTTCAACATCTCTGCCTCGGCCAGTTAGCACGGTGCCACCTCATATGGGGGTTATGAACGTTAAAATCTCCCAGAAATAGGAAAGGTTTAGGGAGTTTATCAATCAGTGCACCTAACACATTCAGGGATACTGCACCATCTGGAGGAAGATATACATAGCAGACAGTTATTTCCTGTGTCGTCCTTATTCTGACAGCCCCAGCTTCAAGAGGGGTTTGAAGGGGCACACGATCACTGCATACTGAGTTTAGGACATAAAAGCAAACTCCACCTGACACTATTATAGTCACTATGGTTCTTGTAATATTCCCTATAGCCATGAAGGGCAGGCGTCTGCATTGCCGGGAACCAGGTTTCCTGGTGGTGGAAAAAACCACAGCAATTCAACTGGAGGATGACGTTATGATGAGACTGGTTATGCCTCAGGTCACCTGCTACCACCAACTGAGTATTTGTATCCACTCTTATTGTGGATGAGACATCAGTCAGATCCAGGTCCTCAGGGGATGCCGAGATCTCCACTTCATCCACAGGTGCAGGACTGGTAGGGAGTGGTGGTGTTGGGGGCACCGGAGGGGTCCTTTCTCTTAGCAGACTTCTTTGTTTGCTTGCCCTCTCGCTTCTCTTTAGCGGCTTGCTGGAAGGACTTCTCTGAAGTCGCTTCAGGCACACAGGAAGACCGTGAAGCTCTTCGTCCAGCAGCCACTGGCAAGTGTCCGCTGTGGCATTAGTGGAGACCTTGGGAAAGACGGTCCCAGAGGAACCCTTCCACACGAGAGGAACTGGAGGAGGCTGCTGCTCCTCCAGCTGGGGGGAGGGGACCGATGACCCCTGTGTTTGGTGGAATGGGGGGCGGGTGGCCTTGCTCCTGAAGTAAGTACTTTGGGAGCAATGGAAGGAGATTTTCCCCCTACCACCAAGGGGACAAATGCATTCTGGAGGCCCAGAGAGCCCACTGCTCATGGCACAGAGTGCGGTACGACTGGTACTTGTGATGGCAATGGCAATGTAGCTGCAGTGTATGTGGACATCAACCGAATGGGGTGTAATCATTCAAGTTTAGGTTTAGTCTCTTGGTAAGTTAACTGGTCCAGGGTCTTGTACTCCATGATTTTTTGCTCCTTTTGGAGTACTGTGCAGTCTGGCGAGCAGGGGGAGTGGTGCTCTCTGCAGCTGATGCAAGTGGGAGGAGGCGCACAGGGAGTGTCTGGATACAGTGGATGTCCGCAGTCTCGACATGTGGCATTGGAAGTGCAGCGGGAAGATAAGTGCCGAAATTTCCAGCACTTAAAGCATCACACAGGGGGAGGGACATATGGTTTAACATCACTGTGGTAAACCATCACCTTGACCTTTTCAGGCTATGAATCAACCTTAAAGGCCAAGATGAAGGCACCAGTAGCATCCCTGTTGTCTCTGGGTCCCCTGTAAACATAGCGGATGAAATGAACATCCCTCCATGCTAGATTGGTGCAGAGATCGTCGTCAGACTGCAAGAGGAGGTCGTAATGGAATATCATTCCCTGGACCGTGTAGAGGCTTTTATGGGGAGTGACGGAAACAGGAATATCACCCAGCTGGTCACAAGTGAGTAACGCCCGGGATTGGGCTGGGGATGCTGTCTGAATCAAGACTACACCACTTCTCATCTTGGACAGTGCTGTCAGTTCCCCAAACTTATCCTCAAGATGTTCAACAAAAAATTGAGGCTTCATAGGTAGAAATGAGTTCCCATTCATTGTGTCACAGACTAAGTACTGAGGTGAATATGGCTCTCTTCTTTCTGTAGTGCTACGTTCCCCCGTGGTGTAGTGAGGGAGGAAAACGATTTAGAGTCATATCTGTCAGCATTGTACTCGATCTTGCCCTTCTCAGGGACTGTTGGTGTTGTACAGCCACCATCGAGAGATCACTTAGTCTGCTTCATTCCAGGCCATCCTCCCTGATGCCACCCACTCCAATCAGGGTCTCTCCCCACAGGCGCCACCCAGCCACAGCAAAGGAAGAAGATGACATACCTCAGAAAGTGTTCTTACCCAAATAGTTGAATTGCAGGTGGAGATGCAAAGCCATGACAAGAAGTTCAGGAGGGCACTAGAGTAACTCGTGCACCACGTTAGGCATCCTTCACCATATGCCTTGCACTTCTGTAGAATTTGGAAAGTGCCAAGTCAAACCATAAAACTGGACTTGAACTTATAGGGCTGAAAAGTGAGAGACTCCTTTTAGTCGCCTCTTATGACAGGCAGTGATACCTCAGGCCTATTCTAAACCCCGTATCCATAGGGGGAGGAGTATCACTTGAGCCCTGCAAATTGCGAACACTCTGGGAAGCTGTCCCAGGGCGTGAGTTTCACTTCGGAGCATTAACTGGTAACTCCGTCCTCCAGCTGAATACTTTAAGGCATCACAGTAGAAGATGGCCACAAAATGGCACGTCTTAGCAGAGGCAACAAGCTTTACACTTGCTCCTGAGAACTGCAATGAAAGTGGGTTTATGCAGGTTTGAGTGCTACTACAGCAGTCCCCACTCGGAAAAGGACTGGGGGCAGGGCCAATTGATGTTAAACACTGTTGTTGCTGGCCATAATAGGAATGGCAATGACATTTATCTTTCAGGTGAAGGCTGTTGTTACCAAACTTGGAGTTTGTTAACACACTGCATATGGCTCCTGTAGATTTCCATGCTTCCACGTCCAACTGTTGTGGGCGGATCATGTAAATTTACTTTTTTTTTGTTCTGCATGCATTTTCTAATACCTGTTGCTCATCCCAATAACTACTTCAATCTAACAAATGGTTAAACATGAATTGGAGGGTTCAGTGCATTGAACAACATTATGAACTTATTTTTATCTTTCACTTTACCAACCACAATCAGTACTGCAAAATATTCAGTACTGCAGTTGTTGCCTTGTGTGATATGGCATAAAAACAGTTAAACTGTTAGCAAACAATTGTTTTGATGTCCCAAGTGATTCAGACGTATGATATTACTGACAGTGGTAGGGGAAGTGAAGAAGAAAATAATACGGCTACAGTAAACCACAGTGAGATAATTATGAATGATTTAGATGATGGAGCTTCTGACAGTGAAAGTTGGCTGAAGAAGGACAAGATCATTATTTTAGAAGTATTTAGAGGAATTACGGGAGTAAAACCCTTCCCAGTGAGGTCAATAGCATTATAAGCACTGTAGAATTATTTCTAGAGAATGAATTGTTTGATCAGATGTCAACACAATTGAACTTTTGTTACAAACAAAACATAAACCATTATAAAGCATCTTCCAAGTCTCCCAAATTTTTGAATATCACTGCTGTTGGCACTGAAAAATATCTGGCCGTTATTGTCTTGATGGAGTAAATAAAAAAAGATGAAGCAATGATACCGTGGAGAAGACAGCTTTGTTTCCAGGTATGGTTTGCTTGTTTGTATGGGTTTGAAAAAGTATAAGTGTATATATCTCCAATCTAGAAATATGCACTGGGGAAGGAAAAAAGTTTGAAGACACTATTCTCTCTGTGCTTTCACCTCACCTTGGCATGTGGCACCACATTAATCAAGACAATTACTATAACAATACAGCAATTGCCAAAACACTTCCAGAAAGGAAAATAAAAGTTTGTGTCACAATACAAACAAGTAGAGATCTCCCGCCCTCAATGTCTACAGACAGAAAGTAAACCTCTAAAGAAAGGTGACACTACATTTCAAAGAGAAGGTGACATTTTGCTGCAGGTATGGAAAGACAAAAGGGAGGTGAGAAAGATAACAATTCACAATGTATCCATGGTTGCTCCAGGAAAAAAACTCGACAAGGGAAACCATACACAATCAAAAATGTATTGTGATGTACAATAAAGTTATGATCAATATCTTTTGTACTGGGAGATAATGTGGAAAACCAATAAATGGACAAAGAAAATAGTTTTGTTTCTAATAAATCCTGCTTTGTTTAATGCATACAGAAATCTAAATCCGGATATACAAAAAAATATGTAACATTTCTGATAGAATGTGCGTCCAAGACAAACTTTGAAGTAGAATCAATTAATAATATCAAGGATCTGCAGAAGGAACATTAGCATATCTCTTTTTTCAAATATGTATTATGTAACCTCGCAGGAGAGCTTCTGTGAAGTTTGGAAGGTAGGAGACGAGATACTGGCAGAGGTAAAGCTGTGAGTACCGGGCGTGAGTCGTGCTTCGGTAGCTCAGATGGTAGAGCACTTGCCCGTGAAAGGCAAAGGTCCCGAGTTCGAGTCTCGGTCGGGCCCACAGTTTTAATCTGCCAGAAAGTTTCATATCAGCGCACACTCCGCTGCAGAGTGAAAATCTCATTCTGGAAACATCCCCCAGGCTGTGGCTAAGCCATGTCTCCGCTATATCCTTTCTTTCAGGACTGCTAGTTCTGCTAGGTTCGCAGGAGAGCTTCTGTAAAGTTTGGAAGGTAGGAGACGAGATACTGGCAGAGGTAAAGCTGTGAGTACCGGGCGTGAGTCGTGCTTCGGTAGCTCAGATGGTAGAGCACTTGCCCGCGAAAGGCAAAGGTCCCGAGTTCGAGTCTCGGTCGGGCACACGGTTTTAATCTGCCAGGAAGTTTCATATCAGCGCAATCTCATTCTGGAAACAAGGTGGTGTGTTTGCAGCCAGAAGGACATTGGGAGAGATATTGTTTATAGTGACATGGATGAAGGGCATGTTAGTGCATAGGAAGGTATCCAGAATAACAATCAGGTAGCCAGATAGTAGTGTAGTAAGCATGACGAAGAGAAAATAAAGGAAGTGGTCAATCATTTATACTTTTTTACTATGAACTTTAGAAATTAAATCTCCAATAAGGAACAACCATGTGCCTATCTCTATGTGTACCATTTGATGCATACAGCACATATATGTAGTAGCTGACTAGTCCAAAGCATTAGCTTCTTTGGTGAATGATAAATTTCAATAAAATGTGAAAACATAATAAATTGCAAAATACTCACAGTCTTGATTTGCAAGTCACTTTACTTTCATCAGATTTATCTGAACAGTCGGCAGCTCCATCACAAACCTTGAAGTTTCTTATGCATTTTCCATTCTGGCACCGGAAGTATTGTGGTCTGTAATTTGTTTTGGTTAAATAGAATCATGATATTGATTGATCTGCAATTAAAGACACCAGAAAATGAGAATCACTTACCCACAGTCCTGTCTTTTTACTCTGGACACGGAATTTTCTGCTGTAGAAGAAACTGTAACAGAAATAAACATTTTCAGAAATATTGGAAGTCAAAATATTGTGAAGTCACCAGATGCCAAATGTACATAGAATAAAAATTTTTACAAACACCTAAGTGCAATATGTGTGTTTCAGATTTTGTCAGTGGGAAAATTTACAGGTAGTTCCACTGGTAACAAAGGTAAACCTACATCTATGTACATATTCCACAAGTCACAATACAGTGGATGCCACAGGGTACCTTTTACCACCATTACTCACTCCCCTTCCTGTTCTACTTACAAATGGAGCAAGGAGACAATTACCTCCACATGACTTGTCTTGATGTCTTTCATGCAAAATTTACATTGGTGACAGCAGAATCTTTCTCCAATCAACTGCAATTTCTGGTTCTCTAAACTTTCTCAACAGTTTTTCAAAAAGAAAGTTTCCTTCCTTCCAGGGTTTCCCATTTAAGTTCACAAAGCATTACTGTAACACTCACGAGTTCATCCAACTTACTGGTAACAAAACTGGCAGCACCATTTTTGAATGAATTGCTTTGAAGTTTTCCTTTAATCCAACTTCGTGCAGGTCCTGAACACTAGTGCATTCCTCAAGAATGAGTTCCACTAGTGTTCTACACTTGTTCTACATTCAGTCTCCTTCATGGATGAATTACATTTTACTAGAAATCTCCAAATAAACTGAAGTCTACCATCAGCTTTTCCACCTTCCATCCTTATGGTGTCATTCCATTTCACATTGCTTTTCACAGTTACACATAAATATTTAATTGATGTGACTGTCTCAAGTCGCACACTACTAAAGCTGTATTCTAAAATTACAGGACTCCTTTTCCTATTGATCTGCATCAACTTGCATTTTTCTATATTCAGAGCAAGTTGCCATTCACCACAGCAACTAGAAATTCAACACACAGACACACATCAGAACATGTTGATTCCTGAAGTGTGCAATTTCAGTTGTCACCCAAGTGACAAACTGTGTAGTATCTTCTGTGGTTGCTTCTGGGACAGTATATGTTGGCAATTTTGGTGGTAGACTATTCACTACTGAAATATGTTAAGTTAAAAACTGAGTTCAAGCCAGATGAATCACACGGGCAGGGAGAAAAATAAAGGAAAAATCTTCTCTATACAGAATTTTAAAATGCCAATCATCTGAAACATAATTCATGCTCTGCATACATGATATAACAGCTATCTATATATATATATATATATATATATATATATATTTATTATCAGGTCTTTTGACTAGCTTTATGTTAAACACCACTACATGCTGGCTAAAGAAAAATTGTTCTTACTGTATCTCCAAGCAGGTTGCAAATTAACTACGGTCATCTATGAGAAAGTTTACAGTAAGAGTTATGTAGGTCAATTCATTGCGATTCATAAGAAGCATGGAGGGATACAGGGGTACTGCAATTCAATGGAAAGACATTGTACGAGTCTGGATTTGAGTCTCACAGAAAGTCGACAGATTGTTCCTTTCTCGCCACACTGCTCGTTACTGAACAGTACAAGTGAGGCTATGATGGGTCATCCATCTAACAAAAAGTCAGAATCTGCCAGCACTGAGGAATTATAACTGTAACTTGTTCATATAATTAATGACAGAAGCGAAACCTAATACTGTTTTCTACGCACTGCATGGTACTAAAATAATACAAAATGTCTGTCAAACCTTGAGAAAAGAAACACCCAGACTACATACAAACAGAAAAACAGTGTTTAGAAGGCAATACCCTGATTTTTTATGTGTGTCTTTGCTATCAAGTAACTTCAAAAAACCTTCTTGCCTCGATATAAGTTACTGTAGCTGATTGTTCCGACATGTAAGGAATTTTCGTTGAAAAAAGATTTTCTGGTAGTGTATGTTCTTATTTGCGCTAGGTGTGGATGTTTTTCCCTTTGTTTAACTATTCGTTGGTACAGCGCCATTTCAATGGTTATACGTTAACCATGGGATTAATGAATAATTTTGATGAGTACGGTGTCTGTATCAGGTCGTGCTAACGGGTGAGCATGAAACTGCAGAATTTATTTTTTGTCACGCCGGGGTGTGATGTAGAAATGCATAAGCATCTCAACTGACAAGACAATAAAACACCTCGTTACACTTCACTTCGAAAACTACAAGAGACCGTACCAGAACGGAATTGAGAAAATTATACTTGACAGCTCTCTAGATTTCGCAACCCTAGATGACCGTAAACTAACAATAGTTTGCAAAGATCCATTCTACCTAAAGTGCACCCGTGAACTGAACGAGGAATTAACTTCACTACACAAACCGTAAATGTTGCTTCTGTCCGTACCACACAGCTTAATGTATTTTGCATTTTATAGATGCAGAGTTGAGTTGTCATCCTGAAACTTTGACGTTCCACCGGCTTGGAACATCTGACGACTTAATGGATTATTTCTAAAAGGTGAGTGTGGGTGATGTAATGCACTGAGGGTTTTGCCTTTCATTGCACATTTCGTCCCCATTTATTAAGGTGTTGGTATCTGAAATTTAACTTTGGAATTTGAAACTACAGTACAAGAATTGTGCGACAGTCCTCGAAGCGGCATTGACTGCAGAACAGATTTGTTTCGCGTCCTGGAAGTGTATCACGATTACTGTATTATCGTTGAGGAACATTAAGACGTCAATGGCCCCTCACTAACCGCGCAATACTGTCTTAACAGCGTGAATACCAAAAGTGAGACGCGTATAATTGATACAAACAAAAATGGTGCTTTTTCTGTACCGGAGACGGTTACAGTTCCATGAACCAGTATTTACAAGTTACCGTTTCACTGAACAGTATTTACAAAATACGAAGGTTTAGCTAACGGCAAATGCAGTAACACCCAGTGTCTACGAACGAGGTAAAGGTCTGTAGTTGGCAGGCCTACTGGTGTGGGACACATCTCAATACAAACAGGATGTATGATCTGAACAAATTGTACCGATAATTTGTAATGTCGCTGTAATGTCGTTCTTGAAGGCATACCGCAACAACTGAGTCTGTAAACGGATACAATTTACATTAAGATCAATATTATTGAAGACTGTAACGTAAGCAGTGTTTACAAGCAGTAACTTACAAGCAGTGAGAAGCAGCAATACAATCACCAACTGCTCTCGACGGAGGCCCATCGTGCACTGACGGACAGCACGCAGATCCTGCATAGCGAACCGAAAGCTTCCCATGTAGCGATCGCTGGGAAGACAAATACCGTTAGTGACAGGGAATGCCAGAGAAATGACAACACGGAGATATGTCGACAACTGGGTTTTCAGGAGAACTGAGGACCACCTTCGTTAGGTAGCGGCCGTGTTCAACAATAGCGCGCAATTTAAAACAGATAATTGTTTCTGCCACACCCTGTACCCACAACTGCAGCTATGCTCTGCGAAATACTGTGATGTGAATGGCAGAGGGTAGTCCCACTGTATCGGTTATTAGGGATTTTTCCCGTTCCATTCATGTACAGAGCGCGAGAAAAATGGTTGTTATAATGCCCCTGTGGGTGCTGTGATTAACCTAATCTTATTCTTACTATCGCTACGAGACCGATATGCAGGGGGTTGTAAAACGAGGGCTGTTCAGTAAAGAATGATCTTTTTTTTTTTTTTTTTTTTTTTTTTTTTTTTTTTTTTTTTTTTTTTTTTTTTTGACAGCATGTCTTTGCTTATCCTCATAATTTTGATGGTCCTTCTCGAAGTTTCTGCCAGTCTTCAAATACATGCTGGAAATCGTATTGAGAGTTCCTTCAAAATCGCCTCCGCAGCCTTCACCACTGATTCTGATGATTGATAATGCCTCCCACGAAGGTGTTTCTTCATGTTACGGAATAGAAAAAAATCACATGGGGCTAAATCCGGACTATAGGGAGGGTAGGGGATGCACTTCAATTTCAAGATATTCAGCAACAACATTGGCAATATGTGGCCGCGCATAATCGTGGTGCAGCATCCAGCCCGCTTCACGGAAATATGGTCTTTTGCGCCTGCTATGGTCTTGCAATGTTTTCAGGACATCCCTGTCGTATTGTCCAGTTACTGCTGCGTCTGCAGGTACAACATGCTGATAAACCATTCCATGAATATCAAAGAATGAGATGACCATATTTTTCCCAGCAGAAGCAACCACTTTTGCTTTTTGGGGGGTTGGTGATGAAGGAGATTTCCACACTGAGCTTTGCTGTTTGCTATCAGGATCAAAATGATGTGGCCACGTTTCATCAGCAGTGATTACATTTGAATGAAACTCCGGATCTTCCTCTAATATCAACTTTAACTGCATGCAGACCTGCGCGCGAATGTCCTTTTGTTCGGGATTCAAGTCTTGGAACACATCGCGCACAAACACGTGTCGTGTGTAATTTTTCTGACATCAATGTGCAACGTTTGGTCGGCATCCAAAGAAATGTTTAGTATTTCAGAAAGTGATCTTAAGGTAATCCGTCGATCGTCTCACACAATCACAGCAGCAGTGTTGATGTTTTCTTCCCTAAGAGCACTAACTGGAGCACCGGGTCCACATTCCTTTGAAATTGTCTCCCCTCTTCAGACATTTTAAACCACTTCCGAGCTGTGCTGTAGGGAAGAACAAACTCTCCACAGGCCTCCTGTAACATTGTATGGGCCTCAGATGAAGATTTGTTAAGACGAAAGCAGAATTTCAAAGTCGCATGCAGCGGTAAGCTATACTGGACATATCTGACCTTGCCTTTCTCTCACAGGCGGGAACCAGGAGTTCCAACAATGAAACTACTACCGCGTGTTTGTTGCACATTAAGCTAACAGAATATTATAAGATTAAATTTTAGCGCGAGAAATTACGACCATAAAAAAATTATGATCATTCTTTACTGAACAGCCCTCGTATATTCATACTGTCATTATTTAAAGCCGGATCTTGAAACTTTTATCAATAGATGTTCTCAGGACAGTATCCAGGTATCCGCAAGAGTGTCAGTTCAGTTCTTTCAACACCTCAGTGACACTCTCCCGCGGGTCATCCAAACCTGTGATCATTCGTGCTGCCCGTCTTTGCATATGTTGAATGTCCCCTGCTAGTCCTACTTGGTACCTGTCCCACACACCTGAAAAATATTATAATATGGGTCGCACGGATGGCTTGTAAGCAATCTCCTTTGTAGACTGATTGCAGTTCCCTAGTATTCTAATAATAAACCGAAGACTGCTACCTACTTTACCCCCGACTGAAGCGATCATTCCACTTCATGTCCCTGCTAAGTGTTACACCCAAGTTTTTGTATGAGTTTACAGATTCCAAATTTGATTCACGACGTTATTTCCATAGGACACTATGTCTTTTTGTATTGTGAAGTGCACAATTATAAATTTTTGATCATTTAAAGCAAGCTGCCAATTATAGCACCGCGCTTAAATCTTATCAAGGTGTGCCTGAATATTTGTACAGCTTCGTTCAGACTGTACGCCACTGTATCGTCTGCGAAAAGTTTGAGGTTACAAACAAGCGGAGGTAAAACTCTTAAATATATACAGATTTTGATTTTAATCGACACGGAAATAAATATCGATACAGCTGGATGTCTTGTTTCCTTCAACATTTGCGATAATTTCCTGACATTGATGTGCATTTTACTGACTGCCATTTGTTGTATAAATACGATGTGCTGGTCGAAGTGGAAGCAGTTTTCCACAACTGCAATGTGGAGTACTGCTGCTATTTTGCTCCACGAGCTAAACTGTGTTTCAATATTTCAAATGAAAGCCATGTCATAGAGAATAATTTATATACCACATTCCCTATTGTTAAAAATAATTATTATAAATATGATGTGTCAATCATAAGAATAAACTTGATGTATACATTGCTGTAATCTCATTTGGATTTCGTTTCAAGTGGAGCTGTCTTGTACAGTCACATGTGATAATAAGCCAAGACTAGGCGCCTACCTAGGGCAGCAACACTTTATGGGCGGCAAATGACGGAAAATATTAATTTTAAATCAAACAGCGAAGAAACTGAACAAATGAGGAAAAAATGAAAAATATCAAATATTAAAACCCCAAATTGTTTTCAAAAGCTCATTCTTCCTAATTCAATTATTATGGGGAATTTCAAAAATTGAGGGCAAAAAATAATCAGAAATTGAGGACATTTGTTGACCTCACTCAGGTTTAAAAAAAATTCAGGACAAAGCATGAAAATTGAGGATTGTTCCCAAAAAATGAGGATGCCTGGTTACAACAGTTTAATTATTAAAAGTATAATAGGAGATTTGCACTGTTATGTTGGGAGTCGGTGGTGGTGGGGAGGAAGGGGATGTCGCAGAGACCGATGGTAGCAAATAAGAGAGGGCGTCATTTTTCAATTCTCGCCTATGGCGACCAAACTCCTAGCAACGGCCCTGCAACTGGCTGGTCCAACTATTAACCTACAGGAATGTAAGAAGTTGCAGTTAAGACGTAATCAGAGACGAGTAGAGAAACAATATAGTCATTTAATTTGCAAACAGAATGAAAAAAATATGCGGCAGGACTTCAGCAATATGTTTCTTAGAGGGCAGTCAGTCATCTGATAATCTCTGAAGTTCTTCCATAACCGACTCCGAGGAATCCATTTCAGTTCTGGGACTGTCATCTGCTACGCTCATATCGAGGCGACCAACAACAGATGCCACGAAACCATACATGCGCTACATTTTCTCCTCTTCTTTTCCGACGTGCCGTTCTGTATGCCGCGAACCTTCGCCACTGATACCTGCAAAGCTTCGTGCATTAGTTCTAGTAAGTCTGGCAACTGTCTTATTTCTCGTGACAAATCGCGTAACTGGGGTCCATATCAATTCTGTTTAGTTCAGATCGCAGTGGTACGGCAGCTACTGTAAAAATGCAGCATTTGTATGGTGTGCTCGATGCCGTGAAAATTATTAATTTCCAAGTTTCTACCATGTTTATCACTCTGGATCATATAAAACCCATTTTTGGAATAAGGCAATCAGCATAGTCCAAAGAATGAGTACTTGATTTCTAATTCTTGTTCCAAAAATTTAGTTGGTAATATATTCTTAATTTAAGCTATCTTTATCAACAATCTTTTATAAAATATCACTAACAATTTATATTTACAATAAAATCTGGAATGTCGCATAAGTACGAGCAAAAACAGAAAGATGATGATTAGATATATTAAAATGACGTAAGTATTCGAATAGAACAAAAAACCCGAAAAAAATATTACACCAGACTGTATTCGAACCAGCGATGCACAGAATACCCAGTTATTATTCACCAATGCTACGAATTATGAACCTCGACTACAAAAACTTTATATACTAAATATCATCGAAAAATTTCAAAGCCAATTTTCTCTGTAAACCTGTGAAAACTTTAAGAACATCCCGTTTCTCTCCATTTTTAACGGTGTTCTACGGGCGGAATGCGCTACGGAGCAGTAAGCCGCATTCGCAGCATATACTAACAGTGCAACAATCACTTCACTGCTAGAGTTTCCAGAGATTGCGACTGTACATGATTTTTGAAATGAGAGTTACACAGCTAAACTACGATTAAGAACGCTGTTGACGGCTCTTAATGCGTTAGAATATCTTAATTTGCAGTAGCATAGTGAAGGTATCTACTACATTAGTAGGGTCTACTTCCAAGAGCGCAGCAACGCCAGCATACTTGCTCTAAGGCTGCTAACTAATCGTCGCGTTTGTTTTTATTTACATCATGTTTATTATTATGATAAACGAAGTATAGTTCATACTAATCAAAAAGTCATATCTGGGGCTTGGTTGCTAGACGTACGTGGTTCCTCGTACAAATACGAGATTTGTGGTCTGCTGTACGAGGTACGAGGGCACATTTAGGCTCATACAGCTATGTCCGAGATTCCGACGTAGGAAATTTTATAACATGATTTTTTTATTGTGGGTAACAATTTATATCATAAAAAAATGGGTTGTTGCACTTTGGCTACATTGGGCGTGTTACATGAAAAGTAGACACACTGGGTATGTTCGCGGATTTTTTTCATTTAATCGTATCTTTTAAAGTTTTCCTAGTTCCCTTAGCTCCCTCAGTTTGCCTCGGAGCTCGTCGGCAGAGTTCGGAACGTTCCGTAGTTTTACGCACTGCTGCCAACGAATGCGATTTGCAGTGTGCGGCACTACAATGGACAGAAATTCAGTGTGCAGTGGACACGATGGTGTTAATGATGATGATAGTGATGATGAGGATAATGATGATGATGATGACACTGAAATCTAGAGTCCATAAGAATGCAGTGCATGCGAGTGACTTGTTAATGATTATATCCGTTCTGAGTATTAAAGTAAATTTTTACATGGTTTTAAATGTAATTCATGTCTCACTCATTGAATAACTGTGTCACGTCATGATTTACTTTTTTTTCTATATTTCATATTCATTGGTATAAAAAGTACTGTAATTTAATATAAACTTGCACAAATACGCTCTTTCAGTAAATGTGTTTACTTTCGTGCTGTTTATACCACATTAAGCGAGGACTGCCTGTCCGCTGGCAATACTGCGAAGAAGCCATTCCGCTGTTTGGCTTTTGCTTTCGTTCCTCCTTGCCGCGCTTCCCGCACACCCCAGAAAACTAGAAACACTTTACAAGGATACCCACACGTATTATAAGTTATACTTCTAATTTGCTTGGAAATGACATATCCACAACAGATTGTCACTCAGCAATTCAGAAACTGTTAAATGAAATACTTAAGGAGAATGATATATTCTCCATGGTAATACATTAGACTCATTCATTCCCTAAATATAGCGCAATGTTCTGTAAAATTAGCACTTCTGTCGGTAGATTTTTGTACTTTTTAGTTACAATTTAAATTTTGAAAATTTTGATATAAACGCATCGTGGCTACGACTTTCCTATTATTAAAGAAATTAAATGTTTTATTGTAATAATGACATTAATCAATATTTATTTATTTGCAATTCATAAAAAAATAATTAGTTGATAAAGTCTATCTCTGGAATTCACTTTAACTAAGTTTCGAATTTTGCATATTTGAGTACGTGACAATGAGCACGAGAAAGTCTAATGGAAATTAAATAATTTTTTTTCTCATTGATATTAACTTTCGTTTCAGTGGCCATTAGTCACACAAAAATTGTCGTAACACTTGCAATCGTATACTGAAAGTCTAGTCTACGCTATCCCTAAATAAACATGTCATCATTTAAAAGAAAAAGCACTCTGTGGTTAGTGAGCCGGGAATCCGCGGGGAACAAATTCCGTTCTTCCTATTTGTTGTCTCTGTCTATCACAAAAGCAAAAGTACTACTCAGCCAAGAACAGATGGCCCCTTCTTCCGACGCTTACCGACAATTACCGAATTGAAATCGTGCTGCCAAAATATGCAGTCTAACAATGCGTGGTGCGGTATTATTTCAATTACTTCAGTAAGTATTTCATAATGAAGTAGCCACACATTTCAACTTGAACACATACGCAACGCCCTTTAACGAAATCAGGCCATCGCTACAGCGCTCTGAGCTCACAGTGCATCAGTAGTTCAGCGCAGATGTGTTTCCGGCACTGACACTAGCCCGCCTCGCAGTATGGAGTATCTATTTTTCTCTGTTCAATACGTGTAGCATTGTGTTCGTTGTGTAGTTGTTTGTGTTACTTATTTACTACATTAATGAGTGATTGTGAGGAAGACAGTGCTCGTATGTGTACTCTTACTCCACCAAGAAAAATACCCAAAAAAGGCGACTGGACAAGAAAAATGGAAGATAACACATCAGCGCAGCACCGCTCACAAAATTTTAGACATCAGTGGTTAAAGGACCCGGCTTTTAATGAATGGCTTTTGCCATACACCAATGATTCAACTAAAGCTAAGTGTGCATTCTGCCCAGGAACATCGATGGCAGTCATTAATATCGATTGGTACCAAAAAAAGTGTAACTCCCCAAAATAAAGAAAAAGCACGTGCAGAAATTAAACTTGGATTTTTTTTTTTTTTTTTTTTTTTTTTTTGCAGAGTAAAACATTGCACTTTCGGTTGCTGATCATTTGATACCTTTATTAAAAGAAGTTGTGATGGATTCTAAATTAATTAAGGAAATAGAGCTCAAACGAACAAACCGTAACAGCAGCAGTAAAGAACTTCCTTAGAGAAGGTCGTCATACAGAATTAGCCCAAAAGCAAAAAATAAATAAATTTTTGGTCATGACGGACGAGACAACCGACATTTAACGGTCCGACTGCTTGCGTATTTTGATGAAGACGCTGAGAAAATATGTAGGACATTTTGGAAGTTGCACAAAGTTTTTAAGGATAGAACCGATGCTGATGATATTCCCACAGCCATCGCCGACATTTTATACAGATCTCTTACCGATTCATTTACCAGCTATAATGTCCAACTGAAAAATGTTATAGGCTTTGGCTCAGAGGGGTGTAACGTCATGACGGGTGAAAACAACTCTGTAAAAACTAGATTACAACGTGATTTTAAGGGAATCACAGTAGTGAAATGTGTGCCAGGGAAGCATGCAAACAGTTACCTGAAATTATAGAGCAACTAATTCGTAATATTTACAACGTCAATTTGATTTTCGTAACTCCCAGTCATTTGTTGGTGTGGAGCCTCTCAAAATTCTTAAGCAATCTCAGACTAGACGCCTTTCATTATCAACAATGGCTGAAAGAATTTTACAACAGTGGGAAGCCCTACGTTTATTTTTTATCGATTTCATGACAAATCGTGCACATAAAGCCAAAGCCGATTTATTTCTGAAAAATTCAGCAACCCATTCTGTTGTTGTTGCTGTGGTCTTCAGTCCTGAGACTGGTTTGATGCAGCTCTCCATGCTACCCTATCCTGTGCAAGTTTCTTCATCTCCCAGCAGCTGCTGCAACCTACATCCTTCTGAATCTGCTTAGTGTATTCATCTCTTGGTCTCCCTCTACGATTTTTACCCTCCATGCTGCCCTCCAATGCTAAATTTGTGATCCCTTGATGCCTCAGAACATGTCCTACCAACCGGTCCCTTCTTCTAGTCAAGTTGTGCCGCAAACTCCTCTTCTCCCCAATTCTGTTCAATACCTCCTCATTAGTTAGGTGATCTACCCATCTAATCTTCAGCATTCTTCTGTAGCACCACATTTCGAAAGCTTCTATTGTCTTCCTGTCCACACTATTTATCGTCCATGTATCACTTCCATACATGGCTACACTCCAAACAAATATTTTCAGAAACGACTTCCTGACACTTAAATCTATACTCGATGTTAACAAATTTCTCTTCTTCAGAAACGCTTTCCTTGCCATTGCCAGTCTACATTTTATATCCTCTCTACTTCGACCATCATCAGTTATTTTGCTTCCCAAATAGCAAAACTCCTTTACTACTTTAAGTGTCTCATTTCCTAATCTAATTCCCTCAGCATCACCTGACTTAATTCGACTACATTCCATTATTCTTGTTTTGCTTCTGTTGATGTTCATCTTACATCCTCCCTTCAAGACACTATCCATTCCGTTCAACTGCTCTTCGAAGTCCTTTGCTGTCTCTGACAGAATTACAATGTCATCGGCGAACCTCAAAGTTTTTACTTCTTCTCCATGGATTTTAATACCTACTCCGAATTTTTCTTTTGTTTCCTTTACTGCTTGCTCAATATACAGATTGAATAACATCGGGGACAGGCTACAACCCTGTCTCACTCCCTTCCCAACCGCTGCTTCCCTTTCATGCCCCTCGACTCTTATAACTGCCATCTGCTTTCTGTACAAATTGTAAATAGCCTTTCGCTCCCTGTATTTTACCCCTGCCACCTTTAGAATTTGGAAGAGAGTATTCCAGTCAACATTGTCAAAAGCTTTCTCTAAGTCCACAATTGCTAGAAACGTAGGTTTGCCTTTCCTTAATCTTTCTTCTAAGATAAGTCGTAAGGTCAGTATTGCCTCACGTGTTTCAATATTTCTACGGAATCCAAACTGATCTTCCCCGATATTGGCTTCTACCAGTTTTTCCATTCGTCTGTAAAGAATTCGTGTTAGTATTTTGCAGCTGTGACTTATTAAACTGATAGTTCGATAATTTTCACATCTGTCAGCACCTGCTTTCTTTGGGATTGGAATTATTATATTCTTCTTGAAGTCTGAGGGTACTTCGCCTGTCTCATACATCTTGCTCACCAGATGGTAGAGTTTTGTCAGGACTGACTCTCCCAAGGCCGTCAGTAGTTCTAATGGAATGTTATCTACTCCCGGGGCCTTGTTTCAGCTCAGGTCTTTCAGTGCTCTGTCAAACTCTTCACGCAGTGTCGTATCTCCCATTTCATCTTCATCCACATTCTGTTCCATTTGTATAATATTGTCCTCAAGTACATCGCCATTGTATAGACCCTCTATATACCCCTTCCATCTTTCTGCTTTCCCTTCTTTGGTTAGAACTGGGTTTCCATCTGAGCTCTTGATATTCATACAAGTGGTTCTCTTTTCTCCAAAGGTCTCTTTAATTTTCGTGTAGGCAGTATCTATCTTACCCCTAGTGAGATAAGCCTCTACATCCTTACATTTATCCTCTAGCCATCCCTGCTTAGCCATTTTGCACTTCCTGTCGATCTCATTTTTGAGACGTTTGCATTCCTTTTTGCCTGCTTCATTTACTGCATTTTGATATTTTCTCCTTTCATCAATTAAATTCAATATTTCTTCTGTTACCCAAGGATTTCTACTGGCCCTCGTCTTTTTACCTACTTGATCCTCTGCTGCCTTCACTATTTCATCCCTCAGAGCTACCCATTCTTCTTCTACTGTATTTATTTCCCCCCATTCCCACCGTGTGAATCGAGCCTAAAATTAATAAAAACTGACATAAGAAACCGGCTAATTGTGGAAAGTGCTGCAAAGAGACCAATACGTACCGGAAATTGCGTCTTTTTTCAACCGACAAAAAACATATACAGCCGTATGACTAGAGAAAAATTATAGAGCAACTTAAATAAGAACGCTGTGAGTGAGGCTGAGGATGTACCTGATATTTGGAGACATAAAATAGACTAGACTACAAAATACCGCTAAAAATTTCATAGTTGTACGCAAATTTAGGTTAGATGGCGCCACAGTTGAGTGATATGTGGTTTTGTCGTGGCCTAAGTTGCACCTCTAATGGCAGACCAGAAACGAAAAACGCTTCAGCGTCACCAAACATTTGACAAAGCAACGAAGAGGTTATTCCCGCCAATGAGAGAGGACAATATTCCAGTCAGCTAACAACACAGTTAACTAAAGTGCCTTAATGATCGTCTAAATAATAATAATAATAATATATCATGTAGCTGTGTAATTTTATGAACTCATAATTATCACCTAATTGTTATATCACGTGGTGAAATTGTTTCTTAATGTGCATTCTCATTGTACCTCAATGTACAATGCGCTTTTGTGAAGCCTTGTTAGTGCCAAGAGTGAAATAAAATTATATCATAGTTGTTAATCGATATTATGCGTTCATGCATTCCAGTAGGTCTCATCTCACCGCCTTTAACCCCCCGGGAAACGTGTGTTTCGTGATTCGGGCCTCATAAGTCTGCGTGCATGGTGTAGATTTGTGCAAATTGCTGCTTGCTACAGCTTTTAAATGTTCCATACATTAAAAAATGGGAAAACATTATTAAGCTTTCTTTTCCTATATTTCCTCTAAAGATGAATATCCTGCGCTCGTCTGCTAGAAGAAAACTACTGCCATTTTAAGAGTTCTTCATGAAGATCAATTTTAAAGCAGTTCTTGAGCTCTTATTGGTTCCCCGCAGTTGCATGCACTGGCAACACAAGACCCTCTCCATTTTTTCCAGTGAGACATTGCCGTAATAAACTGATAGCCTTTATTATGAAGATTCTCCATATGTACTTCAGATAAATGTGGTAGTCTTTTCTGGTGCTCTCTTCTCCACTTCTTAGAGCTATGTCGTCAGGTTGTCCACGGGGTATTTTGCGAAGAATAAACTTTTCTCGTAAGAACTCCCGCGTAACAACATAATAACCTCTTCTTTAGATTTCGTGAGTTTAAAATACGTGAAACCACTGCAATGAATCGAAAGTCTGTCCTTGGTCGTTGCAACAACTTCTAGTCACACTAGGGATTTCTGCAGCAAAGTAAGCACAGTGACTTATCTTTCGATTAGCGTGACGTTCACACAGCGCTTTTTCTTTTCTTTAGTTTTTAAGGTCATGTTCATGCGCATACTTTCCTGAATTGCAGAAGAGCATTAAACGCTAGGGAACCATAGTGTGTTTGTTTGCAAGGAAGCATGTATAATAAATGTTTATGGTAGTTACAGATATGAGATGGTAACACAACCAGCTAGTTCTTGAGAATAAATGCATAGCGTCAGACTACAGTCTGTGCAGTTACAGCACGCGTGTCTCCATTATTCTGCTTGGTACTTACCGGTACAGTTTGGTACGCTTCGTGACTGCAACGCATTGTTTTCAGCTACTGACATCCGTAGTGATCTAACGGCTAGTGTATTAAAAAAGGTTTTATTTAATCATATTCGTTACAGCAGGTAAGTACCACGTGTGAACATGAAAGTCCCTATAATGCACTTTCGCTAAACGTTGTTACAGCCGAGTGTCATCTTTGCCGTACTATCCGTTCCTTTCCGCACGCAATGGGAGGGGCTACGCGCACAGACTGAAAAAAAAAAGCCACAAACGATTGGTCCGTAGCCTACCACGATTATTAAGCGTTATTGTCAGTATTATCAGTTTCCGTTCACCTGTAAACAGAGCGAGACGCATTTCCGAATCACTGATTTTCTTAAGAGACAAACTGGTAAGTACACATTCTCGTATTTTCACCATCAGTATTAGGCAAGGCAGTTTGCGTAGTGCAGTAAAATGGTTGTTTTAACTAGTTTTAGAATGAGGAAACATGAAGACTCCCCCCAAAGAAAAAGCCAAATTTAACCAACTCAAGTATATATGAAAATTTGGAAAAAACATTTTCTTTAATTAAACTGTGACCGGACGAATACCGGGCGTTTTGTGTTTTGTGCGAAAAGGGTTTCAGCATTTCTCACGGCGGACAAACCGACTTGGGCTAACATGCAGAATGCAAGGGGTGTGCATTAAAAGAAAAATGTAGTGCAGGATAAAAGAAACTACAGAATCATTTCATAAGTGAAAAGAATGCTATGGAACATCTTAATGTCACTTTAAGTGGACTGGCCTTAGTGAGTCATGGAGTGAAACACAGCCACAGTTACTTCAGTTCGGACTCCGAAAGTAACCTCATTACATACATTTTCGAATGTTTTGCAACAGCTTCAAAGATTTATTGTGGACAAACAAAAGCGGAAATGTTGGTGAAGAACACACTGGCTCCTAAAAGTGTGAATGACTTATTAGACATTTTAAGAGACTCAGGAAAACCTCAAATTATTCTTCACTGGCAAAAGACGCATCAAGTAAGGGCAACTTTCCATATTTTTCTTGTTTACATTTGCTATTTTGACACACTGAAGGAAGTACAAAACAAACTTTTGAGTTTCATTGAAAATATTGATGAAACTTCTTCTAGAGTGACTGATTTGCTACTGCGAAGTTTAGACACCCACAAGTTCAGTGCAAATAACATTTCTTTATATAGTGCCGATAACGTAAGAGTTAATTTTGGCATGAATAAATCAGTCTTTCAGTCACGTCTTAACTAGAACAAAACTATTATAAAGGCGAAATGAACTAATCATATAATCCACAATGTAGTTAAGAATGAGATTGATAAATTATATATCTGTTGAGAGGCCAGACAAACGTGTGGCTCCCGAAGAGGGGCATCAGCCTTTTCAGTAGTTGCAGGGGCAACAGTCTGGCTGATTGACTGATCTGGCCTTGCAACACTAACGAAAACGGCCTTGCTGTGCTGGTACTGCGAACGGCTGAAAGCAAGGGGAAACTACAGCCGTAATTTTTCCCGAGGGCACGCAGCTTTACTGTATGGTTAAATGATGATGGCGTCCTCTTGGGTAAAATATTCCGGAGGTAAAATAGTCCCCAATTCGGATCTCCGGGCGGGGACTACTCAAGAGGACGTCGTCATCAGGAGAAAGAAAACTGGCGTTCTACGGATCGGAGCGTGGAATGTCAGATCCCTTAATCGGGCAGGTAGGTTAGAAAATTTAAAAAGGGAAAAGGATAGGTTGAAGTTAGATATAGTGGGAATTAGCGAAGTTCGGTGGCATGAGGAACAAGACTTTTCGTCAGGTGAATACAGGGTTATAAATACAAAATCAAATAGGGGTAAGGCAGGAGTAGGTTTAATAATGAATAAAAAATAGGAGGGCGGGTAACCTACTACCAACAGCATAGTGAACGCATTATTGTGGCCATGATAGACACGAAGCCCATGTCTACTACAGTAGTACAAGTTTATATGCCAACTAGCTCTGCAGATGATGAAGAAATTGATGAAATGTATGATGAGATAAAAGAAATTATTCAGGTAGTGAAGGGAGACGAAAATTTAGTAGTCATAGGTGACTGGAATTCGAGAGTAGGAAAAGGGAGAGAAGGAAACATAGTGGGGGAATATGGATTGGGGCTAAGAAATGAAAGAGGAAGCCGTCTGGTACAATTTTGCACAGAGCATAACTTAATCATAGCTAACACATGGTTCAAGAATCATAAAAGAAGGTTGTATAGAAATTATCAGATAGATTATATAATGGTACGACAGAGATTTAGGAACCAGGTTTTAAATTGTAAGACATTTCCAGGGGCAGATGTGGACTCTGACCAAAAGCTATTGGTTATGAACTGTAGATTAAAACTGAAGAAACTGCAAAAATGTGGGAATTTAAGGAGATGGGACCTGGATAAACTGAAAGAGCCAGAGATTGTACAGAGTTTCAGGGAGAGCATAAGGGAACAATTGACAGGAATGGGGGGAAATAAATACAGTAGAAGAAGAATGGGTAGCTCTGAAGGATGAAGTAGTGAAGGCAGCAGAGGATCAAGTAGGTAAAAAGACGAGGGCTAGCAGAAATCCTTGGGTAACGGAAGAAATATTGAATTTAATTGATGAAAGGAGAAAATATAAAAACGCAGTAAATGAAGCAGGCAAAAGGGAATACAAACGTCTCAAAAATGAGACCGACAGGAAGTGCACAATGGCTCAGCAGGGATGGCTAGAGGACAAATGTACGGATGTAGAGGCTTATCTCACTAGGGGTAATGTAGATACTGCCTACAGGAAAATTAAAGAGACCTTAGGAGAAAAGAGAGCCACTTGTATGAATATCAAGGGATCAGATGGAAACCCAGTTCTAAGCAAAGAAGGGAAAGCACAAAGGTGCAAGGAGTATATAGAGGGTCTATACAAGGGCCATGTACTTGAGGACAATATTATGGAAATGGAAGAGGATGTAGATGAAGATGAAATGGGAGATACGATACTGCGTGAAGAGTTTCACAGAGCACTGAAAGACCTGAGTCGAAACAAGGCCCCGGGAGTAGACAACATTCCATTAGAACTACAGACGGCCTGGTGAGCGAGATGTATGAGACAGGCGAAATACCCCCAGACTTCAAGAAGAATATAACAATTCCAATCCCAAAGAAAGCATGTGTTGACAGATGTGAAAATTACCGAACTATCAGTTTAATAAGTCACAGCCGCAAAATACATCGCAAATTCTTTACAGACGAATGGAAAAACTGGTAGAAGCCGACCTCGGCGAAGATCAGTTTGTATTCCGCAGAAATATTGGAACACGTGAGGCAATACTGACCCCACGCCATATCTTAGAAATACACTCCTGGAAATGGAAAAAAGAACACATTGATACCGGTGTGTCAGACCCACCGTACTTGCTCCGGACACTGCGAGAGGGCTGTACAAGCAATGATCACACGCACTGCACAGCGGACACACCAGGAACCGCGGTGTTGGCCGTCGAATGGCGCTAGCTGCGCAGCATTTGTGCACCGCCGCCGTCAGTGTTAGCCAGTTTGCCGTGGCATACGGAGCTCCATCGCAGTCTTTAACACTGGTAGCATGCCGCGACAGCGTGGACGTGAACCGTATGTGCAGTTGACGGACTTTGAGCGAGGGCATATAGTGGGCATGCGGGAGGCCGGGTGGACGTACCGCCGAATTGCTCAACACGTGGGGCGTGAGGTCTCCACAGTACATCGATGTTGTCGCCAGTGGTCGGCGGAAGGTGCACGTGCCCGTCGACCTGGGACCGGACCGCAGCGACGCACGGATGCACGCCAAGACCGTAGGATCCTACGCAGTGCCGTAGGGGACCGCACCGCCACTTCCCAGCAAATTAGGGACACTGTTGCTCCTGGGGTATCGGTGAGGACCATTCGCAACCGTCTCCATGAAGCTGGGCTACGGTCCTGCACACCGTTAGGCCGTCTTCCGCTCACGCCCCAACATCGTGCAGCCCGCCTCCAGTGGTGTCGCGACAGGCATGAATGGAGGGACGAATGGAGACGTGGAAATGGCATGGCAAGCCGTTCCACAGGACTACATCCAGCATCTCTACGATCGTCTCCATGGGAGAATAGCAGCCTGCATTGCTGCGAAAGGTGGATATACACTGTACTAGTGCCGACATTGTGCATGCTCTGTTGCCTGTGTCTATGTGCCTGTGGTTCTGTCAGTGTGATCATGTGATGTATCTGACCCCAGGAATGTGTCAATAAAGTTTCCCCTTCCTGGGACAATGAATTCAGGGTGTTCTTATTTCAATTTCCAGGAGTGTAGATTAAGGAAAGGCAAACCTACATTTCTAGCATTTGTGGACTTAGAGAAAGCTTTTGACAATGTTGACTGGAATACTCTCTTTCAAATCCTAAAGATGGCAAGGGTAAAATACAGGGAGCGAAAGGCTATTTACAATTTGTACAGAAACCAGATGGCAGTTATAAGATTCGAGGGGCATGAAAGAGAAGCAGCGGTTGGGAAGGGAGTGAGACAGGGTTGTAGCCTGTCCCCGATGTTATTCAATCTGTATATTGAGCAAGCAGTAAAGGAAACAAAAGAAAAATTCGGAGTAGGTATTAAAGTCCATGGAGAAGAAATAAAAACGTTGAGGTTCGCCGATGACATTGCAATTCTGTCACAGACAGCAAAGGAGTTGGAAGAGCAGTTGGACGGAATGGACAGTGTCTTGAAAGGATGATATAAGATGAACATCAACAAAAGCAAAACGAGGATAATGGAATGTAGTCGAATTAAGCCAAATGATGCTGAGGGAATTATATTAGGAAATGAGACACTTAAAGTAGTAAAGGAGTTTTGCTATTTGGGGAGCAAAATAACAGATGATGGTCGAAGTAGAGAGGATATAAAATGTAGACTGGCAATGGCAAGGAAAGCGTTTCTGAAGAAGAGAAATTTGTTAACATCAGGTATTGATTTAAGTGTCAGGAAGTCGTTTCTGAAAGTATTTGTATGGAGTGTAGCCATGTATGGAAGTGAAACATGGACGATAAATAGTTTCGACAAGAAGAGAATAGAAGCTTTCGAAATATGGTGCTACAGAAGAATGTTGAAGATTAGATGGGTAGATCACATAACTAGTAAGGAGGTATTGTATAGAATTTGGGAGAAGAGGAGTTTGCGGCACAACTTGGCTAGAAGTAGTGACCGGTTGGTAGGACATGTTCTGAGGTATCAAGGGATCACAAATTTAGCATTGGAGGGCAGCGTGGAGGGTAAAAATCGTAGAGGGAGACGAAGAGATGAATACACTAAGCAGATTCAGAAGGATGTAGGTTGCAGTAAGTACTGGGAGATGAGGAAGCTGGCACAGGATAGAGTAGCATGGAGAGCTGCATTAAACCAGTCTCAGGACTGAAGACAACAACAACAAACATATCGATGTGGAAAGCATAGGTCTAAATATGCGTAAACATTATATGGTTTCTACAAAAAGAAGAGAGGACCTGAGATCTCTTATCCTGTTCGTGGAACTGAAATGATTAGAGATACAAGATGGGCTTCTTTGACTACAGCTATTTCCAGAGTACCTATGAGTTTCCAAAATTACTGAGGTCAACTTTTCTTAATGAAATCCTGTACAAGAAGTCATGCCGCAAATATACGTGCATTTCGGGAGCGAAGTTGGAAATATGTTGGATATAATTAACAGAACATTAGAAGGTTGTGATTTGACTTTCTTGGAGACCTTTAAACATATGAGTCTCCTACTGAAAAGCGTAAACAGAGGCTGAAAGATGTTTGTTTATGGCTGCAAGGCAAGGCAACTATTGGGTGGCTTACCCCCTTACTTACAAACTAAGTTTCAGATGATGCCAATGGCTTTTACTGTATTTTAGCTCAGTATCTGAAAAAAAAAGATATGATACTACCGCCAATAATCGATATGCATACTTAGCCGGCTTTTCCTTGGAGAAGGAATTTCCTGAGAGATCACATTTGTATTGATAGCTTGCATGAAGAATTCTCTGAATTCAGTTGTAGGGCAAGAGTGGTGTGAGTGTATTTTATTGGGGTGAATTGCTTACACCAGGGCATTGTCATCAGTTCTAGGGTGAAGCCTTCTCATGGAACTAGTTGCTCTGGACATAATGGCAAATCAGCATGCGCACCATGCAAACTAATAGGGTATGTGAGCTCTACCTCCACTACATATCCTACATCAGAATCAGCTGCCATACCCTCCAAGATCTTTCCATACCTTCGACCTTCGGGCAACCATTGAAACTCACCAATCGGCAGTGATAGTTGCATGGCGTGCCCATATACTTTATTTACATCCAATGACATGATGTAACTTGAATCAGTGTAATGCCTTGAACCAGTCTTCATCTATGCATTATTTGCCTTGGAGCGCCTGTGGTCATGCGTATACTCTGGAATTTCTCGAAAACATCCACAAGCAAGCGCCCATCTGTGTCCGTATAAAACCATGTGTGCTCTCCTAAAGTGGAGATATTGACATTAAAGCATGCTCCTACTCTGCATGCATTATGGCATCACCTGTAAGGTTGCTGGAGAATGCAGTTATGTCGTGTAGCCTGGTTGACTTCTGACACACTATCCAGATACTCATATGAGAAAACCCCCTTCGTAGTCACAAGTTGAAACTTTTCCTCCTTGGGACATGTAGCTCGAGTTATATGCATGTTCCGAGGTAGAGTTTCAACAAGTTTCTGTAGTGGTGCCTGCTTAAAAAGTGTCGTGTCAAGGAAGTGGAGCGTAATTCTTGGCGTCATTCGTTTGGAGAATGACATATATTTCTCAACACTCTGAGACAGGACAATGACTTGATCTTTCTCCCAGCCAAAATTAGACAGTTGCTCAGTGAGCGGCTGAACTGTGGAATTAGCCCAGACATAAGATTTGTAGCGGTTAAGACTTGAATCATGGGACGATACAGTTTGGTACACTGCTGCATTTGGTACGTGTTTTTCTGTAAAGATAGCATGTGAGGCCATTGGGTCACTTTCACAGCGGGTCACAGGAGCGACGAGGCATTCAAAGTTGATGTATGCCACAAATGGGTATTGCTCCTGATGGTGAACATTTTTAAACTTTATGAATTTGTTTTTCTCAGTAGGCATAACAACATATACTGGGTGCTTGGAACGCCAATCCACTAAATGCTTTGCTACTAGCTTGTCTGAGGAAAAATAAATGAGGTACTTTAAATAAATGTACTATCTACACTTGTAGTTATACACTTGAGAGAACAGAAATCGGCACATGTCTTTTGATCCAAACATACTCGTAATGATACTTGCCTTTCTCCTTATTTTTCTCATCATAGAATAAGAGCATGTCTACATGCATCTTACACTCACTGGCAAATTTTGAGGAAAGGAGGGGCCTACAACTATATGCTTGCTCTGCTCATCTGACTTGTTTTGCTTTTTCAGGCCATAAAAATGAACCGATATTCCAGTATTCTGCGCCTAAAATTTAGGTATGTTCTGGAATTTAACAGGGAACTCGATACCATCAAATTTATAACACTTATGAAAGTATCGAGATTTGCGCTTTGGATTCTGTTTAATATTTCTTTCGCAAGCCAGGATTGTCCATGCAAAACAAGCCTGTCCCTTTTCATTTTACACATTCAGTCATGCCTGCTTGGCTGATATATCTTTAGGAAGCTCTATACTGCTGGACCCTTCTTTTACTGGATTGTAGACACGTGTGTGGATGTCCAGATGTAGTATTCAGCACAGTGCGTTAGCTGACCCTGTAACTTCCATCTCGGAAAACCAGAGCAGTATATCTCTCGAGCCGGACTCGGTGATTGATGTGATCCACGTTATCACACAGTTTTTCCCCCAAACATAATGAAGACTTCTCTCTTCAATGCCAGAGGTAACTGGAGGGGTAGTGGGGAGGGGGGGGGGCAGTGATGGCAGAGGGGGTGACCACATTTAATGGCAGGATACTGCGGATCATTGAGGATCTCGAGGAACTGCATTTTCATGACAGGAAGGCACGCTCTTACAAACTCAACAGGGTTGCGGTACCCTCCTGCCAGGTTCTCGATTCTCGTGAACGAGATTCGCTCCTCAAAGGCATCCACAATCACCAAGTATACTAACTGGAATATGGTGTCACTGATCTGACATACTTCATTGAAAGGACGGAAGAGGGAACTGCCACTAGCCACAGAATCATCTCTATTACTAATAATACAACTACTGCATGATGACTCCGTCCACTTCATTGGCGAAGGTGGTTGCGGAGAGGCGTTGAGGGATATGCACCACGGTGGACATACCTTCCGTTGATGGTGATGACGGGTTGGTGGAGGAGGAGGAGGATGAGGAGGTGAGACTACGGTATTGTGCCAGTGTGAGCAGCAGTCTGCAGCTGCTGCTGCCGCAGCCCAGACCAGCTTGCAAGAGGGGGGCGGGGGGGGGGGGGGGGGGGTGGCCTGTGGACGCCAGAGCGGTGCTGGGGGGGCAGCGGGGGCGGTAGTGACGTCGGCTGCAGTGCGGCAGCGGCTTCCCACGCAGCGACCAGAGGCGTCCTTATAGGTGATGTGAGCCTTACCGGACACCACTTTGGCGTAGCAGGCTTCGCTGTCCCCGGTACGCGCACCACACAATATTGTGCATAGAAGAGAGAAAGAGTAACGAAAAAAAGTTAAGTACAGAGTTCCAGGCATCGTCTGCTGCTAGAAGGAAAGAAAGAACACAGATTATTAGTAAGCACAATGAGTATGTATTACCCATTTCGGTCTGGCTCCTTGGCATCTCCTTCATCTCCTTGTGACAACGAAGGTATTCTCCAATTTCCTCCACTCACTAAGGTATTCAGCCATCTGCCCGGCTCCCCTACATACTGTGCAACATAATAACCTGATAGTAAAAAGATACACATGTAAAAAAAATACAAGAAAAATCATGTACACTTACAGGAGATATGTGGTGACTACAGCTTATCCTTGATGCATACCCCCTCCCAATTCATATTCTTCTGCCAAGAAATCATCTACAACAAGGAATACGTGACATATATTTGATTTATATGATGAAATGTTGTCAAAAGCATCATACTACATTAGACTGTACCATGAACAAGAATAAAAATGTATATACTACATATAATGCTGTTGTTGCTGTTGCTGGCTTTCAGCAGCCAGGTCGTCAGTTATCCGCTGGACATGTACTCAAACAAAATGAAATTCTTAGTGAAAAGAAAATAAGTAAAGTTTTATCGATTTTGATCCTCAAAATCATCTACAACCACATTTATGTAAATATTGGATTTTTTTGAAAGAAATTACGTATACAGGATACTAGAACGAAAAAAATTAATGAGCATGTACAAAATTCTTAGCGGCAAAATAACATTTATTGATTTTGATCGAGCAGGAGAGATGCAACCCCTGCAAACTGAATTTTATAAATAAACAATACAGCCTCTGCTGTGTAATTGAATTTCTTGTCAAGAAATTCTTCCTCTCCAGCACAGAGCTGTCAATTTCCAGGTGGGTGGAGGGGAGAGGAGGTCCAGGTGATTTCTCAGAGGGGGGAGAGGGTTACTTAATTGATTAATAAGTCAATCAAATTTATAGAGGGGGAGGGGCTCATCGAATAACTCAGGCCTCAAAGTGTACTTGTATCAATGAATCGCTGAGGGGGACAGGGGAGGGTTGGAGGTTTCCAGAGGGGTGGGAGGAGGAGGAGGGGAAGGGGATCTGGCAGGGTGAGGGTTTACCAGGAGGACGAATTATCCCCAGGGGCTCATAATTCACTTTGTAGAACAATAGGCTAAGGGCCTGTCAATAAAAAGTGAACAATAGATTTGCCCCTCAATGTATGCTGCCCCTGATGTAGGCAACCTGCACAAACAAAATACGTCTGCACCCGTGTTGCCCTACTACTTAGCTTGTATGAGAAATTCTCTGAATTCAAGACTAACTTACTTGAAAGTGTGAACAAGGACAACAGTGATGCATCAAAGTGGTTATATTTCTTTTCAGCTGTGCCAGAGCATAAAGTGCCAAATATTTATAAGAGAGTGGGATTTTTGTTCGGTATTTCAGAACCTAATGCTTTCGTAGAGAGAGTATTCTCATTAATGAATAACAAATGGAATGAGACAAGACTTGGATGTAGCACAGAACTGATCAAGGTGGAACTCCAAATTAAGGTAAATTTTAATCAATCGATTAAAGAAATTTTTGAATATGTAAAACAAGATCTTGAATTATTGAGAGATGTGGAAACATTTACAAAAATCAGTAAAAGGTAGATCACTTTGTATAAATCGTTTTGTCATTTGTAAATAATTGTAATATGTGGAAAGATTTAGTACATAGTCATTTTTACCTCTCAAAAAAAAATCTAGAAAATTCGAAAAGACTCCAGTTTTTTCCTCAAAAAACGGAGTAAATCTAGCAACCCTGGAAGAGCGGAAAGTCACTGCTGCATGTATCTGGTTGCAGCCACTACCGTGGTGCATGTTGATACGTAGGGACTTCAGAGTCACTAATCGACTCTGATTCTGACTACATTCATTATTAACGTGTGGACCATTGACACTTTTGCTTGTTGTTTTCAGTAACAGAAGGCAATAGATTCAGGCATAATGTTCGTTGCAGGGTGTGGTGACTGTGTGGTAATGTCACATACGTCACTCGGAAACAGTGTGTCTCCAGGGGGACATAGTGAGGCAGAATACGAGACCATCATTGCGAGAAACGCAGTTGAAATACTGGTTCATATCACTGTGTCTTTCTGTGCTCGTTCATGAGTAGTATGTTTCGGAGCGAACGAGCGCAGCTATGACCTGCTGTGACACTTGCTTTTACATCCAGTCACTTGTCCTAGGCAGTGGGGTCAGAATGTTCCACATTAGACTCCGATATTTTTAACTTTATTAATTCATCTGTTTTCCACGAATTTCGTCACTCTTAATGTGCAACACCTTCACATTATGTTTAAACCATTACCAACCCATCTCTGCTGCTCCTGTTGCAACGGACACCGAAAGAGCTAACTGGAAACAATTCACTCTCTGCCTACATCTACACCTATATCAATACTCCGTGAACCACTGAACTCTATGGCAGAGGTTTCATGCCATTATGCCAATTATTAGGGCTTTTTCCTTTCGATTCATGTATGGAGTATGGGAAGAATAATTGCTTAAATGACTGTGTGTGCTGTAATTAATTTAATATGATCCTCACAATCCCTAGGTTAGTGAATATTGGGGAGCTGTTGTATGTTCCTAGAGTCATCATTTAAAGCTGGTTCTTGAAATTTTGTAAGCAGGCTTGCGTGTGATAGTCTATGTACTATCTTCAACATCCAGTTCAGTTTCTTCAGCACCTCTGCAACACTCTCTCATCGATCAAACAAACCTGTGATTATTCGTGCTGCCTCTCTCTGTATACATTCAATATATCGCCACTAGTCTGTTTGGTACAGGTTCCACACACTTGAGCGATATTCTAGGATGGATCACATGAGTAATTTGTAAGCTATGCCTTGTATGAGTTGGCTGTTTACTACAACAGTGACTCACTGATATTACAGTCATTGGTTACTACGAATCTTTCTTTTTGTAATGTGCACAGTTTTATTTTTCTGAACATTTAAAGCAAGTTGCCAATCTCTGCACTACTTTGAAACCTTATGAAAATGTGACTGAATATCTATGCAGCTTCTTTCAGTTAGTACTTCATTATAGATAACTGCATCGTCTGTGGACAGTCTGAGATTACTAATAATATTGTCTGTAAGGTCTTAAAAACACAACGTGAACAGTGAGGGTCTCAACATACTTCCCTGGGGCACATCCGAAATTGCTTTTATATCAGACGATAACCGTCCATCCAAGATAACATGTTGCATCCTTCCTATCAAAAAGGTAACTCAGCTTCGCAAGGTATTTAATTTGAAGTTACAAAGGACAAAAATTACGATACTAGTGGGGTTCAAACCCATATTTTTCGAATTATTTACTGCACGCACCAGACAAATGAGCTGTTCATACACAGAGCCTGTTTGTTTGTATAATTTAATTTGTGAAGCTTGCTAAGACAAACCAATTACCAGTATAGTTTTTTTTCGCTTACTAACTACAGAGGAAATTGAAGGGTAAAAAATTAGTTACTATGATTTTAGTTTTTTTAGCGTAGTCTACGCTTTCTTGGTCATATTCTGCCTTGTAAGTCCCTTTCCTTGCTGAACGTGGTCTCGCAAAAACATAAATTTCTTAAAATACCACACCGTGCATTCATACACATCAGCACATCCCATACCACTCTGTCAAAGCCTTTATTTTATTTAGTTCCGACACAAATGTCGTGCGTAAACTTTTCATCTTCGCTATGATTTCAGCATGAGACGAAAATCAACTATTTTGTCTAGTGAGTATTTCCTGGCGTGTTTCTTATAGTATGTGAATGATTTTGTGTGATAAAGACATGTTTAGTGGCAGTAGGCCTCAATAAGAATTCCGGTAGCTTCCTTAGACCACTCCATTATCACACAGTGCATTACCGGTAGCAGAAACACAAAGATGTATGCACTCAAAAGGCAGCCTTATGGCGTGGAATATAGCTTGAATCGGTTGCATGCCATGTACTTGCAATGTGATGCCACGCCACCAGATGGCACGCAAGGTAAGCGTTCACACGAAGCAGTTTACTCCTTACGCCAGTCGTGAAGCAAGTAATGTCTCCGTCTATGCAGGACTTAACTGTCTGTTACACATCCTCGTTCGTCAGTAGTCGTTGACCCCTCAAAGTCTTTTTTAAGGGACCGAAGACGTGATAATCGCACTAGGGAAGATCAGGACTGTAGTGCGGGTACTCTAATGTCTCCCCCTTGAGTTCGCGTTACGACCTTCGCGATATGGAGAAGTGCGTTATCGTGAAGCAGTAGCATTCCTTGTCGCGTTTTCTGTTCTACAATGATGGTTTTCGAAAGACATGCACCTCCATAAACTCATTCTCCGATGGATGTCTACTTGTGTTTGTCCTTCGGCAGCCAAGAAAAGAATAGCAGCTCGTTGGTTCTGTCTGGACGCCTTCGGTAATGACGTCGCCATAGCACGATTCCGCGTTTACCGCACGCACTATGGAAAGATACGAATGTCACACTAATTACCTTCCCTACATGTGGTGCTAATATACCCGCATCGGAGTTGCGCTATGTTGCATATACGCTTTCGTAGTTCCCTCGAAAGGAAATTTTTTGGTCGCTCCTCATAATAATAAAAATAATAATACAGGGTGGTTCTAAAGTTATTATACATTTTGTACTTAAACAAATTTTATTTACCTATATGTAATGGCACTGCAACTTATGTTACAATATGACTTTAATTTCAGTACATTTCAATGTGACCACCATGCATGTCTAGGCACCCCCCCCCCCCCCCCCCTCGCCCCCCAGCGCTCCACTGTAGACCGAAAAACCTGCCCAAGCATATCTGTTGTAATCTCAGCAGCTGCGGCTCGAATCCGCTGTGTTAAGTGTTCATTACTGTGGATCTTCACCTGGTATGCCTTAGACTTGATAAACCCCCATGCAAAAAGTCTAAGGGTGTCAAGCCACGAGAGTGGGGTGCCCACATCCCTGGAGAGCACGACTGCCGGGAAATGCTTGATTCAGATAATCCCGAAAAACGAGGGCAAAATGGGGAGGTGCACCATCCTGTTTAAAAACAACAGTATCCATAATCCCATCAGATATCAACTGGGGCTGAAAAACTGTTCCGACATATCTAGGTATGTGGTTCCAGTAACGGTTTGTTCTGCGAAGAAGAAGGGCCCGTACACTGTTGACCTCGTTATCCCTAACCACACGTTCACTTTCGCTGTGTCTCATTCCCACTCCTGCAGCACACTTGGTTGTTCGTCTGCCCAGATCCTTCAGTTGTGTCTGCTCACATGTCCATAGGTATGAAATGTAGCTTCATCACTGAACAAGACATTTTGCATCAAATTATCATTTTCCACAACTTGTAGCAGGTCAAGACACATAGCTTGTCTGGATGCGTAGTCCTCCGCTTCAAGCTTATGTACGACCTGGATATGTTACGCACGTTTGTGCATCTTGTAACGAATAACTCTCCATACAGTGGTTTGAAGAATACCAAGCTCCCTACAAAGTGTCCTGGTAGATGCGGAAGGCTACGTGAGATCGCATCCTGCACACTTTGCATGGTGTCTGGCGTTATGGCCGGCCTCCCTGGACGTTCTTCATCCGCAACACTACCCGTACGCTGGAATTTATTGACTTGGGTCTTGACAGCAAGCCTGGCGGGGCCTGTTTACCGGAATCGACAGGCAAAGTCTGTCCGCATCTGTTCATACGCCATTCCACGAAGGCGAGCAGAAATAACAGCGATTCATTCTTCTTTGGTTAGCATTCTGTCGTAGTACCTGCCAGAAACAAATACTCCGTTACTATATAATTGAAATGTATAGTGACTTTAGAATCACCCTGTACTGACGGAAGAAAAGCATATGGACAGAAGCCACGCAAATCTCTTCACACTGTTGTACACTGCTGGTGGGAAAATTGATTCTTATTCATTCTATACGGCAGCTGTAACATTCTTCCGGGAAGGGCGACTTCTCTCATCACGAGTGCTGCTCGCTTTGCACTTTGCAGACAGGCTATATTTCTTCCCCAGTACATTATGTCCAGTTCTCTCATGTGAGTTGGCAAAATAGCTTCATTGAGCTTGTGTTTATATAGTAGATAACTCTAGTTTTTTAAGTGAGTACTTATTAAAGAGACTCGATACGGTCAGACAGCATTTTGCAGCTGAGGCAGCCTCCACAATCTGATGGCGACAGCCATAGAGTAAATGTCTCTGGAGTGAGTATTCACACGCGTAAAACAAATTTTGTATTGTCAACATACATTGCCGGCCTGGTCACGTGTTCTCGGGACGTCGTGTGTTTCTCCGTATAGCGCCCTGTATATTTCGAATGTCACTACATCCCTAGTACAGACGGATTCTTTTCGTACGTGTCGTGGATTATTTATATATGTTGCGCAGACATTTTAACAGTGTCCATTTGATACCGGGAATAAACCAGCTACGTAACTTTTAAGGGCAAGTGATATTGCATTCTGCTTCTATGCGATAGGTGTCAGTTCAGATGCACTCGATTTTTGGTAGTTTTCGGTATGATAGGCACTTTATAGTATTACAGAGCCTGACCTACAGTTTTTCAGTCATAGTCTTGCAAAACGACTTGACGGTACGCTAGTACTTTTGCAAGTGTCCGAAGAACACCGAATTTGCCACACATTAGCGATTATATCCCTGCTAATTCGTCCTTTTTTCTGCTGTTTCTGCGTATTTATTTTCTCGTTTTTGCGACCTAAGGCACAATTTTTCTTACTGGTGACACTTTGAAGTGTTTATTTAACGCATTTTACATACTTGCTCCCAGTTTATTAAATAAATAGTAGACTGAGTAAGCAGGGGGAAAAAAGGCGATCGGAGAATAAATGTACTGTAAAGCAAATACAGTTGGTAATGTAACAGTCAACCCATATCACCATTAAGGAAAGTGGAAAGTGACACAAATGAAAGAGTTTGGGAACATGTTTACTAATATTTTGCGCTTCTTAATCAAATGTTGAAGAAAATAAATTGAAAGCAAAATACACCAAAGAAGATGAATTTGTACTTTGATTAGCTACACTATTGTGTTTTTTTATTTGATTTGTGCAGAAAAAGTATTTAAGCTGAATGCAGAAATTGGTAGTAGGTGCTGTGGAAAATTAAAAATAGTTGGTATAGCATCTACCTTCAGCCACACACGTCCAAATTTTTCTCTGTCTAAACATTCCTCTTCAAAGTGTTTTGAACATACTTTGGAATATTTTGTGGAGACAAAATTACTCCTCCTTATTTTCTGGAGCCACATCTTTTCTCGTTGTTCATCCTTCGGGAAACTAAAATATAAATCACACATAACCATTCTCCATGTCCTAGACACACTTAACGTGGTCTCCTACTGTAACTTTATAGTAAACAAAATGGTCTGGACACACATATTATACGAAGACAATTACAGACTCCCACTCTATTGACTTTATCTGTCTCCCGTCTTTCAAATCTATATACATAATCGACAAGTCACTGATAAATGCATGGAGGATAGTATTTGCTGAAACAACTAACCATTCCCTTTCCTGTTCCACTAGCAAATTTACGAGAGGAAGCGATTGTTTGTAAGCTTTTGTGCGAGCCATAATATCTATTATATAGTCATAATATCGTAGAAAAATAGGTATACAGAATCAAGCCTTATAATGCGTCTCTAAATGTTTAAACATAGTACCCGTAAAAAATTACTATCCCTCCTTTCACATATTTTTCTTTGCATCCATAGCGACAACAGTAATTCATCATCGCTATTACACTATCAACAAACGGTGAAAACACAACAAAAACACTTGATATTACAAACTTCAAACTCTGCGGAAAGCACACACGCACAGCGAAGTCCCGAAAACACGTGACTATCCTGGTTTAATGTTGACAACATGCGCAGAACGCAATGCTCACTCCAGAGATATTTACTCTATGGTGACAGCTCCCACTGCTGAGTTTTTTTGCATAACAGATCGTTTAACAACGGCAAACAAATATTCAGTTAATAAACTGGAAAGAACACCACTGTATAAGCACGAGCTCAGTGAAGTCATTTTCTTTACTTACATGACAGAGATGTGCAGAAGATGCTGGGACCGACCGAGGTGGCGCAGTGGTTAGCACACTGGACTCGTATTCGAGAGGTCGACGGTTCAAGCGTGTGTCCGGCCATCCTGATTTAGGTTTTCCGTGATTTCCCTGAATCGCTTCAGGCAAATGCCGGGGTGGTTCTGTGGTGTCACCACCAGACACCACACTTGCTAGGTGGTAGCCTTTAAATCGGCCGCGGTCCGTTAGTATACGTCGGACCCGCGTGTCGCCACTGTCAGTGATTGCAGACCGAGCGCCGCCACACGGCAGGTCTAGAGAGACTTCCTAGCACTCGCCCCAGTTGTACAGCCGACTTTGCTAGCAATGGTTCACTGACAAAATACGCTCTCATTTGCCGAGACGATAGTTAGCATAGCCTTCAGCTACGTCCATTGCTACGACCTAGCAAGGCGCCATTACCATTTGCTATTTATCTTGTGATGCATGTACCGTCAGACAGATGTTTACCAATTATGGATTAAAGTTAAGTATTCCAGAAGCTACGTACCTTTTTTTGCTAGTATAATTACTTTACCTGTTCCAGACCTCACGCCAGCCTGCGTGAGCTTAAACGCGTGCCTTTCGGCTTCCTCTCCTAGTGGCTTGGCTGTCTTGCCAAGTCACAACAGGTTCCTTGGAAAGGGCACGGCTGATTTCCTTCCCCATCCCTCCCTAATCCGATGGGACCGATGACCTCGCTGTTTGGTCTCCTCCCCCCACATCAACCATCCAAAATCCTGGGGAGTTATAGTCTAACTGCAAACTGAAAAGGAGGACCAGTCATGGTGGCGAAAGTTGCCTTCCCGTGAAGAACACTACAGCTACCGTACAGGATGACAAAGAATCAATTTGCCTCTATCATTGTAAAGAAGTGTGCAGATATCTACGTAGATTCTGCTCAGATGTGTTTCTTGCATTAACATTATTACCAATTCATATCTGTATTCCGTGTAGTGTTAACACACTATGCGAAATATAAACACCCCGGATGTGTCTGTACCATGAATCGCCAGTGATTCATAATGCAAGCTGTGAAAGGGTCAGTATAACTTTGCGAAATACCTTTCAGCTGGTTTTGGTGACGTAGTGTGGCAGAGTGAATGGAGAAGTGCCTGCTCACTCTTCATTTTGTAGTCATATGAAAAAGGGAAGTGCACGATCGCAATCTAGCAACTTACCTACCCTCGCACTTCTAACCCACCGCCCCAGCTTTCCACCCTGTTACAACAATTGACCACAATTTATTTCTTAATACGGTTCTACTGCAGTTAGATGTTGCACCCACATTTAATGCCTGTTCTTAACTCACTTCATTTAATATTAAGCATGCATTAAAACACTAATGTGAGGGACAAGTCAAACAATTTAATATCAGTGACGGTAAAAATAGCCTATATTAAAATTGGGGGAAAGCCCAAATTAACAATAGCTGTTTATTGCGTTTTCCCTGTAACAAGATCGGTTTCATACCCTGGAGGTATATCTTCAGGTCATATCTACATATAGAATAAAACTACATAAGTAAAAGCACTAGTAGTCAATATAAGCTACAGAACAAAGTAGACAGTGAAGCAATGTACTCACAAAACTAATAATTCACGTGCCACGAATTCCAACGTACAAGTGCGCGTAAAAACATGTCATTCCTTGGTAAAACCTTGGATGAAATAACAGATGGCCACCCGAACCGAAACTTGCATGATCAATAAGACATCTCCAAAACACAGTCAAAAGACGAGCCTGGACAGCACATGACAATTTACATATAATAGAATAAAACCTATGAGGAGAAAACATTGCAGAACGAACGTAGTTTAAATTAAACCACAGCTCGCGGTGCATACCACCATCAAAATGCACGAGAGATACAAAGAATTAGAAGACACATAATCCGTGGGAGTCATCAACATACACTACTGGCCATTAAAATTGCTACACCAAGAAGAAATGCAGATGATAAACGGGTATTCATTGGACAAATATATTATACTAGAACTGACATGTGATCACGTTTTCACGCAATTTGGGTGCATAGATCCTGAGAAATCAGTATACGGAACGACCACCTCTGGCCTTAATAACGGCCGTGATACGCCTCGGCATTGAGTCAAACGGGGCTTGGATGGCGTGTACAGGTACAGCTGCCCATGCAGCTTCAACACAATACCACAGTTCATCAAGAGTAGTGACTGGCGTATTGTGACGAGCCAGTTGCTCGGCCACCATTGACCAGACGTTTTCAAGTGGTGAGAGATCTGAAGAATGTGCTGGCCAGGGCAGCAGTCGAACATTTTCTGTATCCAGAAAGGCCCGTACAGGACCTCCAACATGCGGTCGTGCATTATCCTGCTGAAATGTAGGGTTTCGCAGGGATAGAATGAAGGGTAGAGCGACAGGTCGTAACACATCTCAAATGTAACGTCCACTGTTCAAAGTGCCGTCAATGCGAACTTGAGGTGACCGAGACGTGTAACCAATGCCACCCCATACCATCACGCCGGGTGATACGCAAGTATGGCGTTGACGAATACACGCTTCCAGTCTGTGTTCACAGCGATGTCGCCAAGCACGGATGCGACCATCATGATGCTGTCGACAGAACCTGGATTCATTCGAAAAAATGACGCTTTGCCATTCGTGCACCCAGCTTCGTTGTTGAGTAGACCATCACAGGCGCTCCTGTCTGTGATGAAGCGTCAAGGGTAACCGCAGCCATGGTCTCCAAGCTGATAGTCCATGCTGCTACAAACGTCGTCGAACTGTTTCGTGCGGCTGGTTGTTGTCTTGCAAACGTCCCAATCTGTTGACTGAGGGATCGAGACGTGGCTGCACGATCCGTTACAGCCATGCAGATAAGATGCCTGTCATCTCGACTGCTAGTGATACGAGGCCGTTGGGATCCAGCACGGCATTCCGTATTACCTTCCTGAGCCCACCGATTCCATATTCTGCTAACAGTCATTGGATCTCGACCAACGCGAGCAGCAATGTCGCGATACGATAAACCGCAATCGAGATAGGCTACAATCCGACCTTTATCAAAGTCGGAAACGTGATGGTACGCATTTCTCCTCCTTACACGAGGCATCACAACAACGTTTCACCAGGTAACGCCGGTCAACTGCTGTTTGTGTATGAGAAATCGGTTGGAAACTTAATTCATGTCAGCACGTTGTAGGTGTCGTCACCGGCGTCAACCTTGTGTGAATGCTCTGAAAAGCTAATCATTTGCATATCACAGCATCTTCTTCCTGTCGGTTAAATTTCGCGTCTGTAGCACGTCATCTTCGTGGTGTCGCAGTTTTAATGGCTAGTAGTGTACTGAAATATACTGGCATGTGTCAAACTGAACTCCACGTCACAGCGCTAGCCACGCACTGAGTACCGTGAAGACAAGTACCTGCACGCCACCCCGTCGCGGGTTGAAGATCGCGAAATCCAGCGGTAGAAACCGAATTAAAAGGACACGCATGTTACACGTTGGGAATCGCAGTAACAAAATGAAACTCAGTGTTAGATAACAGTCCAGTACAAGAGACAGAAAAATGAACCACTGCACTTACGAGAAGTAAGATACAATTAAAATTACTTAAAGCCAAGGAAACTAAACTACCTGGTTCCATCCACAACAAAATAACAGAACTCGACTGAAGCCCCAGTTATTGATGGAAAAATATATTAAACCAATAAAAATATAAAAAAATAATTTAAAATATGTGTAAAACATAAGAAATATAAAAACCAAATATCTATTACTTAGCACCATTTTAGATATTTGGTTTTTATAGCTTTTATATTTCTTATTTCTGTCTCTTGCACTGGATTGTTATTTAACACTATGGTCCATTTTGTTACTGCGTGTTCTTTTAATTTGGGTTCTACAGCTATATGTCGCGATTTTCAACGAGGTGGTGCATGCTTGGCTTCACAGTATTACAGTGTGTAGATAGCGCGGTAACGTGCAGTTCAGTTTGGCACATGCCAGTATATTTTAGTATGTTGACGACTTCCAAGGCTTGTGTGTTCTTTAACTCTTTATTTCTCCCGCGGATTTTGACGATGATAGGTTTCTTCTCTTTTAAGACAAGTGTTGATGAAATGTCGTGTGGCTAGGGCCTCCCGTCGGGTAGACCGTTCGCCTGGTGCAGGTCTTTCGAGTTGACGCCACTTCGGCGACCTGCGTGTCGATGGGGATGAAATGATGATGATTAGGACAACACAACACCCAGTCCCTGAGCGGAGAAAATCTCCGACCCAGCCGGTAATCGAACCCGGGACCTTAGGATTGACAGTCTGTCACGCTGACCACTCAGCTACCGGGGCCGGGCACAAGTGTTGATGGTGTTGAGACAGCAAAATGGCTCTGAGTATCTGAGATCATCAGTCCCCTAAAGCTTAGAACTACTTAAACCTAACTAACCTAAGGATATCACACACATCCATGCCCGAGGCAGGATTCGAACCTGCGAACGTAGCAGTCTCGCGGTTCCGGACTGAAGCGCCTAGAACCGCTCGGTCACCGAGGCCGGCGTTGAGACAGCACAAACAACCAAATTTATTTTCAGTTTCTTTATTCAAAATGTACCGTTAGCGGTTTCGAATCGTTACGATTCATCTTCAGACAGTTTTCATGCTTTCATTACAATATGTGGTGCGTTTTTTAGAGATTAATTGTCGTTAAATGTCGGCTTGGAGTGTTTGTTTTCATAACATTCGTCCAACAGATGTGAATACATTCCCACTGCATTCTTATCGTTGCACACGTAAATTTTTCTCACTGAACGCTTTAGATTTGTCACTCACATGTTTGTAAGCACTTTGTATGTATCAAAACATGTGGAGCGTGTTAGAAATCTATTCTGTGACAAATCTAAAGTGTTCAGCGAGAAAAATTTACGTGTGCAACGATAAGAATGCAGTGGGGATGTATTCACATCTGTTGGACGAATGTTATGAAAACAAACACTCCAAGCCGACATTTCACAACTAATCAGCAAAAAAAAAAAACGCACCACATGTTGTAATGGAAGCATGAAAACCGTCTGAAGATGAATTGAATCGTAACGATTCGAAACCGGTAACGGTACCCTTTGAATACAGAAACTGAAAATAAATTTGTGGCTAGTTGCTGTCTCAACACCATCAACATTTGTCCTCAAATAACAGCCACGGTCTCCAACCATGTCATCATATGACAAAATTTAATCTTCTCTTTTATACTCTACCGACACCGCGAGCTGTGTTTTAATAGACGTAACGTCCATTCTGCAATGTTTTGTGCTCATAGTTTTTATCCTGTCATGCGTGGATTGTCATGTGCTGTCCAGGCTCGTCTTTTGACTGTGTTTTGGAGAAGTATGGTTCAGATAGGATGCCCTTCTGCTGTTTTATCGAAAGCTTTAGCGAGGACTGACATGTTTTTACGCGCACTTGTACCTTGGAATTCGTGACACATGAAATATTAGCTTTGTGAGTCCATCGCTTTACTATCTAGTTTGTTAGATAAGTTATGTTGACTACTAGTCCTTTCATTTATGTAGTTTTATTCTATATGCAGATACGATATGAAGATACACGTTCAGGGTTTGAAACCGGTCGTCATACAGAGAAAACACAATATACAACAATTGTGGATTTGAACTTTCACTCAGTTTTAATGTAGACCATTTTACCATCTCTGATTTTAGATTGTTTGATTGTCCTTCACCGCATCTACAAGTTTTTAGCTGTGGTTGGCCGACCTGTAAGGTTATTTGTAGTACTAGTTTTAATAATTTGCGATATTGCCGTCACCTGCAACACAAACTATTGGTCATAAAGAAAAAGTGAATAGGATCTTTTTGTGGTAAATTTAGTTTAGTTTACTTTTGTATGGGTAAACATATTTGCTAGAAGCCACTGTCTGAGATATTGAACAAAAACTTAAAAAAAAAAAAGACCTTTACGCACTCCCTAGCGCCCTCATGCTCACGTCCCACCGGTCAGGATTTTTAGTATGTTGTTCAAGGCATTTCCCCCCCCCCCCCCCCCCATCCAACAACCATAAAAAAATTCGCGACTACACGAACTTTTTCCCCTAAATTTCCTTCGTTGACTGAATGACAGTCCACACGCTGCAGAAAGGATGCTGCTACGAGAACGGTGGAATGTTAGTAACTATCTAAGGAGTAATTCCATACGACTACGCGTAATTATTTTGAAATCTGCATTAATCAGCGTGATAGGCCAGAGGTTGCACACACGCGTGCACCTGCCAGTTTTCGGAGGAAGAACTGCTCTCTCTTCTTTCTGAACGTTGGGTGCCGTTGCGCCATCCCACACATCATTAGCAACAGCCTGAAGGGAGTCTTCACGAATGTCACAACAGCACTGGTAGAATTATGCTCCGAGGCTATCAGGCCCTGACGACTTTCCTGTAGCTACATGGAAGACTACTTCCTCAGCTTCGTCATCTCCAGTGGAGTTCCCAGAGTGATTCTGTCCGTTTCTTGCACGTGTTCTTTAATGACGCTGATTAGTGTGTGACAAGCCTGATTGCCATACAGTATAGTATGCGTCGTCACAGTCTATTATCCCCCTCTGAATTTCTACTCGCTGGCCGGTGTCGTTCATAATTCAAGTGATTAGGTTTTCGTCGTCGTGCGAGGCATAAAATAAATGGAACAATGACACTATAACTTCTATTCAGCCTCCAGGTCTTTTGGTCGAGTCTGAACAAAGACTCCAGAGAGCTGTTTCCACCATATGTCACTGATTTTAGCGTTAAAACACGAACTTCGCGTATGTCGCAGTGTGTAGGACAGTAGGCTTAGTTCTCTGGTACAGGTCTGTGACGCATGGTAGTAAAACTGTGCCTTCGATTTTTTCCAGAGGCATTTCCGTCCAGCACTTAAACGCAAGAGGTTTTAAACGGTACCTGATATGGAACAAAAAACAACAGTACTGCCGCTAACCAGTACGAGAGCGAAAACAAGCGTGCCCTGTCGATGTGGACCAACATCTCCCCTCTGTTACTATATTGTGTTCGTAATAAGAATAAACCTGATGTAAACATTACGCCGTGTATTCTTCTGCGTTTGCTGGAATCGCGCTCCATTTCGTTTCACGTGGAGCAGAAGCCTAGCTGTCTCGAGTACAACGCTGCAAATTTTAAGTTTCAAACGACATTGGGTTTAAGTGTAAATCTGATCATATGTAATGTTTGTAGATAAAGTTCAAGAGAGGAATCTCCTACAGACACGTTGTTAATTATTTACTTAACTGGCAAATGATGTCAGTATCCAAGGGTGGCAATAACTATTTAGTCTCAGTAGGTCCTGGGTTGTTGAAGTGATGTGGCAGAAGCTTAGTAACAAATGTCCAGATTGTGATGTGCTATTTTCATTTAACACATATCAGTTCACAGTTACACACACTGTCCAAAATCACAAGACAAATATAAACTCCAAATGCACATAAAAGTTATTAACAGATCCATTGTTTTTCTAATCAGAATAAACCAAAAATCTTCACATCCTGTTCTCTCTCTGTCATACAGAATAGAGTCTGATGTAACTGGCGACAAGCAAGAATAGTGTATACCTTGGGCATTGTTCTAGGAAGCTTCCAGGAAGTTCTATAGATCAACTTTGTTTCAGCTATAAATTTACATTTCCCAAATATAAAATTTTTTACATATTTATGAAAATAGCAGGTAATAACAGTACTGTAAAATAGGAGTGAATACTTCTAAAGTCATTGGTTTTGTTTAAAGTTGGTACCTTAGTAGTGTAGGACAGTAGGCTTAGTTCTTTGGAACAGGTCTGTGACGCATGGTAGTAAGACTCCGTATTCGGTTTTTTACAGAGGCATTTACGTCTAGCACCTCGACGCAAGCGGTTTTAAAGGTACTGGATATGGAACGAAAGACAACAGTACTGCCGCAAACCAGTACGAGCGCGAAAACAAGCGTGCCCTGTCGATGTGGACCAACATCTCCCCTCTGTCACTATATTGTGTTCATAATAAGAATAAACCTGATGTAAACATTACGCCGTGTATTCTCCTGCGTTTGCTGGAATCTCGATGCATTCCGTTTCACGTGGAGCAGAAACCTAGCTGTTTCGAGTACAGTCAAGTACGATAATAAGAATACATTTTACACTGTGTTTTACGCGCACATCGACTGAGCGGTAACGCCTCATTAAACTTGGACAGCATTTGGCAGCCAGCTGGTTCAGCTAACTTGCAGCGATGTGAATAGTTGCAGTTACAACGTAAAAAGAGACGAGCAGACAAAAAATACACTTTCAAATGTCATTATTTTCATCTCGACAGCGACAACAGCAACTGTTACGAAATTGTCTCGGATGAAAAACAGCCCACAGTTGCTCTAAATTATGTTTATTTTAAGCCTTGACCATGGTTTCTACTATAATAATATAGCCTTCTTCAGAAATCATACACACTAATAAATGAAAAATGTCTCAGCCCGGTGGCTGCGTCAAGACTGTGTAACAGTTGTAGTGGCGGAGGACATACGGTGCCATATGTAATTTTACTTATGTTCGAAACAGGCTTATGTCTGTTAAAGTTATTTTATTGGTCTTGACGCAGCCACTGGGCTAAGACATTTTTCATTTATTAGCGTGTATGACTCCTGAAGAATGCTATACTACTATAGCAGAAACCATGGTCAAGGCTTAAAATAAACATAATTTAGTGCAACTGTGGGCTGTTTTTCATTCCAGACCTTCGAATGTCATTTGATTTTTAAACAGAATGAAGTAATATTCGGCAAAACTCCAACAATACCACATGCCTCTTATGGGACCGGACGGAAAGCATAACATACGCCTACTCTCATTCTTGGCTAACGTAGTATTGTAATTAAAAACAAGAGAGATAACATTTCTAACTTAAATACAGGGTAATATTACTGAGCGAGCTATGAGTGACGCAAGAGAGTATTGCAAGAATTTCACTTTATAGTTGAATACTGAAACCATTGAAGGTAATACAGTGACTCGTCTGGTAATCTCTGAACTCCTTTCATATCCCAAACCGAGAATACATTTTAGTAGTGGAACTGTCATCTATAGCTGATAAAGAGTCGATTAGTAACAGAATAAACGAAGCCATCAAGCGCCACATTTTCTCCTCTTCTGATGTGCTGTTCTGTATCCCACTAGCGTTCGGCAGTGATGTGTGACAAAGCTTCGTGCGTTAGTTACGCCATGTCTGGCAGCTTAAATAACTTATTGTTCCTCGCGACAAATCCTGTAACTTGGCTCAACATCAGATCTGATCGGTTCGTATCACAGCGGTACGCTGATGAATTTTACATTTAAGATATATTGGTATTACAAACTGAAAAAAAAGACGAAAGCGAGATTCGAACTATCAATCCACGACCAGCAACACGTTAACATTCCACAACACTACCGATACGTCGGCATGGTCGGCATGTAGCTTTACATTCCATTTTAAAAACGGCTTGATTTTAGATACAGTTTCTAGGAAAACTTCAAAGCAGATTTTTGAAAAACATTAAGAACTACCTGTTTGTCGCCACTTTTAACTGTTTTCCACGCAGTTGTTTCACAACGGAGCAGGAAGCAGCAGCAGCCATTTTCACAGTGCATATTAACAGTGCGACAATCATAGTACAACCTTATAATTTTTGAAATAAAAACTACATAGCTATAGCATGGTTAAGAAAACGTTGATGGCTGTTAATACATTAGAATAGTTTAAAGCTTCACTTGGCGTAACTTATTAATGAGGTATCTAATACATAAGAGTAGGACATACTTCCAACACCGTAGCAACACCAGTGTGCGTATACTACGGCTGTACATGAAGCATCGCATTTGTGTTCATTTGCATCAGGTTTATTCTTATGATGGACAGAGTATAGCCCACCTCAAATTGACACAACTACTACACCACGCTACGGGTTCCAGTTTTCCGCGAAAGTTTCAGATTCAAATCAAGTTCACTATCATGCATCCTCGACTTCATAACCGAGCGAGGTGGCGCACTGGACTCGCATTCAGGAGGGCGTCACTTCAAACCTCCGTCGGGCCATCCAGGTTTAGGTTTCGCGTGATTTCCCTACTTCATTTAAGGTCAATACTAGGATAGTTTTTTTTGAAAACAACACGGTCGATTTCCTTTGCTATTCTTCCCCGTACAAAACAACCAAAGTAACGCTTTACGAACTTCCAGCATGTCGGAATATCTGTGGGTCAGCAACCGTGTCCGCTGTAACTGTTCGTTACATCTTGGGAAACACCATTTTTGACTATGTTACGATGTTTTGAAAATGGGTCTCGGCCCGAAACTAGTCATCGAGTGAAAGAAAAGTAAAATTTGCGACTTTGGACTGATTTTTTGTTGTACTGCTGGTAACACTTTGCAACTCGTATCTTTCTAGAGATAGATATAGCCTACGAGGAGGGCGAAGAGAAGCCCCTCCAGGATTTTCGTCTTTGATGAATACAAGGATCCCTACGCATTTTTGCGCCACCCGTGACACCACTCGACGCCTTGCGTTGCTAGTCTGGCATATATGGCACAATGGCATGTCCACGGCGATTCGTCCAGCAGCACCCATTATCCAGTAGTATTATCGATACCGCATTCGATACCCACTGGCGATCTGGCGAGATGTTAGCGTAAACTGGTAAATGCACTCTTCTGAAGCCTACCTCGCGATACCTCAGGAACAAGACATTGACTACATAGCGCAAGAAATAACGAATGTGATTGTCCATACAGCGCGCTATGCAATGCACTTCTGTTCCGAACATCTGTTCCGAACTTCTGTATCATGCTGGTCTCGAGAAATAGCTGAGAGCATGAAACAGACGCAGAGGATTATAGGGACAAAGGAGACACCACTCCGCTAATAATCTAATTTTGTATAACAACTACTAGTGAAAGCACATTATTTGACCAAAGAACGAAAGCGGTCTTGTTGGAAACAAAACGTTGCTTCAGTCGACGCAGACATATTAGATGTCCATGTGCAGGCAAAACTGCGACGTATCAAGGGCTAATCTTTCGCTACCAGAATACCCGGTGTTTTATGCGATTGCAGTCTTTCTCGGAGTATTCCCACTGATGAATTCTTCTCGGGCTATCAGCCGAGTGGTGGCGTCGTGTTGTCGCAACGTTTCAATGACTCTCGTACCCGTCTTCGCCAAGACGATGATGGGTACGAAACTCACTGAAAAGTTGCGACAAGACGACGCCACCACTCGGCTGATAGCCCGAGAAGAATTTACCCTGTGTTTTACGCCGAGAGTATTTCACACGAATCCTGACGACGTACTACGCCGAAATGTCAGCTTCAAACAATTTTCACCCACATTTTACTCAACTTACAACTTTAACAGAACTTAGCGTTCTATGTTTTAACACACGACACTTAGAGACTCTTTACAGACCAGAATTCAGCAGTGCACTAACATAATGTAAAGGTACCTCCCTAGATCCAGACTACGTACACAACTGTATGTTTCATCACTTTCATAACAAAGCGTCTTGATAATGTTTAACAGGATTTGGTGAGAGAGAGTTTTTCCTACCCAGTGGACAGAAATACTATTTACCAAAATTAAAACCTGGTAAAATCCCCCACAATGTAGACTGGTCAGATTAAAGGCGACACTAAGCGAAGTCCTGGAACAGATGGTCAATCAAAGACTTTTTGACGGACCTCCAGCATGCTGAAGGTTTGTCAAACTATACGCACTGCAATTTGGATTGTTCTACTGTGCCTATTTCAAATATGTATACTTGACTGTATGTCAGTTAGTTATAAAGGATACTTCTCAATGCAACTTACGACAGACTTCCAGCCGTTGATTTCAATAAAGACTTTTTTGGTGTCTGGAACCCCGAAATTTCCTTTCACCATTTCAATGAGGATTTCGAAGGTCCGAAGTCACAACTGACCACCTTTTACCACTGGAGTCCCCTGTTAGGAAGGCCTTCGTAATTTCATGACACATGGTAGTGATATTCGTCCTCTTACAAAAGGCGTATGATACAATGTGGTGATAACACATAGATGTAGCATCCAAGGCAATCTATAACTTCTATTAAAAACTTCTGATTCCTTCGTCATTTCGGAGTTAGAGTTTGTGTGGCCCTTAGTAATCACCATATACTGGAAAAACGGATTCGATAGAGTTCAGTTTTGAGCGTTACCATCCTCGCAATTGTCATGTACGGAATTGCCGCCGTTACGAGACCAAATATACACACATCAAAAAAAAGTTTTGCATCACCTCGGTTCCGAGAGTTCCGGAACCTGTACAGAAAATTGGAATATAGATCAACATAAACATCATTTCCGCCTTTTTTATTGCCCATGAAAAACCACACATTGCATGTTGTACCACCATACAGCGAGACCTTCAGAGGTGGTGGTCCGTATTGCTGCACACACCGGTACCTCTAATACCCCGTAGAACGACCTCTTGCATTGGTGCATGCCTGTATTCGTCGTGGCATACTATCCACAAGTTCATCAAGGCACTCTTGGTCCAGATTGTCCCACTACTCAACGGCGATTCGGCGTAGATCCCTCAGAGTGGTTGGTGGGTCACGTCGTCCATAATCAGTGCTTTGCAATCTATCCCAGGCATGTTCAATAGGGTTCATGTCTGGAGAACATGTTGGCCACTGTAATAGAGCGATGTCGTTATCTTGAAGAGAGTCATTTACAAGATGTGCACGAAGGGGGTGCGAATTGTCGTCCATGAACACGAATGCCTCGCCAATATGCTGTCGATATGGTGGCGCTATCGGTCGGAGGATGGCACTCACGCATCATACAGCCGTTGCGGCGCCTTCCATGATCACCAGCGGCCTCACATAATGCCACCCAAAAACAGCAGGAAATCTCCACCTTGCTGCACTCGCTGGACAGTGTGTCTAAGGCGGTCAGATGCATTTTTTTTTTTTTTCGATGTCCTCTCTCAATCCCATCTGATGAGGGTACCACGCCACACAACGGCACTCCAGAAGCGCGTGGACAATCGTAGTGTAAGCAATAGACCTGTAGCAGATTTGAAGTGTTCTGTCAATAAATAACAATCTTTGGTTTGCTTTCCCCACAACATTATGCATGTGGCCGTTCCAATTTAAGTTACTGGGAATTGTAATCCCTAAGTATTTAGTTGAGTTTACAGCCTCTAGATTTGTGTGATTTATCGTGTAACGGAAATTTAGCAGATTCCTTTTAGTATTCATGTGGATGGCTTCACATTTTTCATTATTTGGAATCAACTGCCACTTTTCGCACCATATACATATCTTGCCCAAATCATTTTGCAGTTGGTTTTGATCACCTCATGACTTAGCAAGATGGTAAATCTGGAAAAAATCTAGAGGGCTGCTCAGATTGTCTCCTAAATCGTTTATGTAGATCAGGAACGGAAGAGAGTCTATAAGACTTCCTTGTGGAACGCCAAGTATTACTCCTATTTTACTCGATGGCTTTCCGTCGGTTACTACGAATCACAGGCGCTGACTCCATGGGCCTGAGGGGGCCCGAGTCCCCTCAAAAATTCATTTGGAAAATTATTACTTATATTATGCTTTGTAAAATCACAAAATTATCTTGGAATTTTTTATTTTCCTTGTTTGACGATAGTTACCATTTAAAATACATTCAGTAATGAGTTAAAACAAACAATTATCACTGTAGTAACTAGGTTAACTGAAAACGAGTGGTGTGAATCATTATAGTATTACGGTGCTGCGAGCACACTTCGAATTTGTCCCAGTGTACCTGGAATTCGGTAGTAGGAAAAGGGAGAGAAGAAAACGTAGTAGGTGAATATGGATTGGGGGTAAGAAATGAAAGAGGAAGCCGCCTGGTAGAATTTTGTGCAGAGCATAACTTAATCATAGCTAACACTTGGTTCAAGAATCATGAAAGAAGGTTGTATACATGGAAGAACCCTGGAGATACTAAAAGGTATCAGATAAATTATATAATGGTAAGACAGAGATTTAGGAACCAGGTTTTAAATTGTAAGACATTTCCAGGGGCAGATGTGGACTCTGACCTCAATCTATTGGCTATGAACTGTAGATTAAAACTGAAGAAACTGCAAAAATGTGGGAATTTAAGGAGATGGGGCCTGGATAAACTGACTAAACCAGAGGTTGTACAGAGTTTCAGGGGGAGCGTAAGGGAACAAATGGCAGGAATGGGGGAAAGAAATACAGTAGAAGAAGAATGGGTAGCTTTGAGGGATGAAGTAGTGAAGGCAGCAGAAGACCAAGTAGGTAAAAAGACGAGGGCTAGTAGAAATCCTTGGGTAACAGAAGAAATATTTAATTTAATTGACGAAAGGAGAAAATATAAAAATGCAGTAAATGAAGCAATCAAAAAGGAATACAAACGTCTCAAAAATGAGATCGACAGGGAGTTGTAATATTAGTAATTTTCACCTCACAAACATTAATATACGCTCAATAGTAAACGCCTGATGGCCTAGAGTTATCGAACAATTGTAAAGCAAAAGAAATGAACCATCGCATAGCAGTGACAGAATCTATTATTCTTTATCTTTGCCGTTCTTGCGCGGTGCCAGTAAATCTCTATGTACATGTATCGATTAATGGTATAAAAAAGAATTCTGTTGTTTCAAGACAAATGAGGCTTTTGGCGCCTCACCTTTTACTGTTTGTATTCCATGAGAGGCGGATGCGGACTTGCTGCGTTCCACAACTGTATATTATATTTGATGTGAAAATATTGAGTGAATATGCTAATTGTTATTTTTTTCCAATCAGAAAAGATGTAGTTTCTTGTAACTGATATCGAACAGACAGCATCCAGAGGACATTTTGACTGTTATGTATGAAGTATTTAACCACAATGGTCATCTATTGTAACTTAATATGAAAAGGTACGTAGCATTAAAAAAAAACGTGTGTTAAAGATAAGTGTGCTTATTTTCGTAAATTAACCTTGATGATTCCATCTCCTGATTTAACTGAATGATAATTATTTTTGTGTTACTTCATCAGAAATTACGATCACGCTGATGGGCCGAACGCAGCATGAGGCAGAAGGAACATTATCGTTTTCCTATTATTTCTGAACCAACTTTCTCGTGTAGTGTTGCATTTCTTTTAAAGTCTATAAATCTTCTGGTCCCTTAGTGTTGATCCAGGTATGACTACATCGCGACTATAAAAATGCACAGAAATGATAATGTTTCTTCCGAGCAATCTCAAATATATATATATATATATATATCAATATGCTGCTCTTATTCAGGTATTTAATGGTCAACGTATGTTACTATAATAGCGTAATAAATCCCTGATTCTGTTGCCAAGTGGCCCACCAAAATATTCACTTTTTCGACATTAAAAAACAAAGTAACAGTTCTTTTTATTTTTTGTCCCCCAAGAGCAACGCTACACTTGGCGCCCGAACAGGGACTTGATCAAAAAATCATTTCATGTATTGTGTTTAAAAAATTTTCAGTTCTTGTTCTAATAATTGTTTCATTTTTTCATGTGGGTGCAATTCAACCGAGAAAGAGAAGTGGGAAAACCTTTTAATTAATTCAGAAGAACGATTGATGAAATTACCAAAAAACGCGAGTATCCAGCTGTATCATTATCAAGACAGCCATAGTAAGTCAAATTTTTATACGCAGTAGCCACGCTTTCGTAGTGACGTAGCATCTTTCGAGTTGATCAGAACGTAAACCTGTCTTTCCTTGTCTTGAAACAGCTTTATTTCAATTTGTCCATAGTCCATTCTTATGTAGTTAAATTCAGTGAAAGTGTACCATTGTTGTCAGTGCGTAAAAAAAATTACGATATGGCGGATAACTACGCTCAAAACTGGTAAAGCGTGTGATATTTCATTTGTTTGTAATTAGTAGGAACCATCTTGTCTTCTTGGCGTAAATGAACGTCAGTTGTTACCAAGAGTTAAAATTTTATCTTAGGTCCCAGTAAGCCATAGCACTACGTCACAGACAAACGACTGACGGCAGTGACAAACAATATCTGTAGCATTTTGACGTTTGACAAATAATTCATGAACATGGCTGACGGTAAACAGCGGAATCAAACAAAACCAGACGACAGCGGTGATGCGAATGGACCTCACTATCCATTACGATCACGCGCGATAGGTACACGAGCGGAGGCAGAAGCAGCCTCGACCGAAGTTTTAGAAGCTGGTCCTAGTGTGCAAACTATTCCCGCTTTTGAAAAAAATGACTTGGCTGCAATGATCGAAGCAATAATGGAACGCAAGTTCGAAAGCCAAAAACAGGAAACATTAGATGAAAAGGCCCGCGAGGAAAAAGAGAAGGCCGAAAGACGGCATAATAAAAATCAGGTCCTTACAAATTTGTGCAATTCAGTAAAAGCAGACATAAATTCAGTAAAAACAGATCTGCAAACGGAGATAAATGACCTAAATACACGGTTAAATTCGGTAAAGGCCGAACTAAAGGCAGACATAACAGTTGATTTAAATACCCTGTTGGGTAATGTCCAAAGCCAAATCAGTAGTCAGATCACGATCATGAGGCTAGAAATTGACACACAAGTAGAGTCAAAAATAGAGGATATTTCAAAACGGTTAGATGAAAAAATCGAAGCAGCCAAGGGAGAGATAAATTCAAATGTGATAGAATATCAAAAACAAGCTGCGACCTTAAAAGAAGATTATACTGCAATCTCTGATGAGGTCAAAGGAGTTAAAACCGCAGTAGACACGATCGAGAATGTTGTTGATGATCTTTCCAAACAGATTGAGACTCTTAATGTAGAGGATCAAATAAAGAATACTGTTAAGGCACATGCTGAAGCATTGTCCGACCACTACCAACAGTGGATTAGAAACAAAGACGGATTCATAGAAGACAAGGTCAAGAACGAACTCAGGGAAACTGTCAGAAACGTGACCTTTGAAATATTGGCAGCCCCTGGAAAAACAGGAGACACGGTGATGTCAGAATTAGACCAGATAAGACGAACGTTAGCTCAAGATTTACCTGGATGGCGTCAACAGATAGTTGATGAAGTTCGTACACTAAAATGTCAAGTTGAAAATTCCCTGCCACCCGTGTCAGGAGACTGGAATAATTCACCACGAAGTAATGAACAACAGCAGGTGCATTACCGTTCACCATTTGTTAACGCTCAAACTCATAGTTCTATAGAAGCACAAGTTAACCAGAGTACCAGCCCACCCACTTTTGTCAGTTTGATGCAGGAGGAAAGCGTGATCAAACATCGTATTTTTCCGACCTTTCATCCACAGAAAAGAGAAATTCATCCTATCGTGTTCCTCCGAAATTTTTCAGGAATTTTCCCGAATAGCTGGAGTGACCGCCAGCGAATTCAATTCGTTAGTGGATTTATCGTAGGCGATGCAACAGTAAGCGCGGTAGTTTGAGAAGATATTTTGAAAAGTATTTAGCGAAAATCAAGTTCTGGGATTCGCCGATCACCGCCAAAGACGTTATTATGATTCTAAAAACTAAGTTACCGATTGCGATCAGAGAAAAGTTAGTAAACGTGTCTGAGGACGATACGGACACTTTCCTATCTGTGTTAGACTCGTTAGATCTGATTTACGAGGACGCTAGAGTTGATGTTGGCAACGCCCACTTCAGTGCAGGCGGCCAGCACAATACAGAATACGCAGGCAACAATGGTGGCCGAGCGAAAGCGCGTCACAGCGACAGCCAGTACCAACCCCACAACGGTTTCAAAAGTAAACACACTACGTACTCCAACAGCAAATACAAAAATAAGTACAATAACGGCCAGAGATACAATCCAATATATAATTCGTCACCACCTCAGTACGAAAATGCACATTATAACACACAGCCCCAGCAATATGGAAACACGCAACCGATCAACGGTAATTATCAAAACGATCAGTCTTACGATTCAAATCGTCAGTGGAAAAGAAATAAATGGCATAATCAAGGTGGAGACCAATGTACACCTTTCAGTAACGGTTACAATCAACACAAGCCACAGCAAAATACCTTTCAGCCACAAAATATACACTTCACGCAACAAGCGAACGGACCTTCGGGAACTCTGAAGCCTAAACGCCCACATAATACGCAAATTTATTATGCGCAAGCGAATACGCCAGGACAACAAGATCCGTTTCCAACCGAGTTCGTACCACAAAACCAACACCAGTTCCAGACGGAAGAAACATTAAGAAATATAAATCAGCAGGAAAGTAAGCGTCAAGCGGAAAATTAAAAGCAGCACCTTTGAGCCTCCTAGAGGATGCTGCAGGTTTGAATGGGGGCACCCTGTCCCTTAGTCCACACGAAATTAAAGCAATTAGGTATGACAAAGAGACAAACTTACGGGATGATCTAGTAGCAGACACTGAGACGAAAGACAATGATGACGTATGGGACGAACAAGTTCAAGCTTCCATAAGAGTATCAATTGCCAACATACCAGTAACAGCCATTGTAGATACAGGAGCTAATATAAATGTCTTATCTTTATGTTTATTTAAGCAAATATCCTCTGTATGCAAAGTTTTATCACTTCCAATTCAAGGTTGCACCGTATCGGGAGCAATTGGTCCACTAACACAACGTGTAAATCTTCAGACTCAGCTTCAAATCCAGATAGACTCTATTTCAGTAACGTGCATTTTTCTTATTGTTAAAAACCTATCAGTGCCATGTATCCCGAGTATGGAATTCTTGAGGCAGACGAAAGCTAAAATTGACATCGAGTGTGGAATCTGTACTCTAGTAGCGAGCCAGCAACAAGTAACTGTAAATTTGTTAAGAAGTAAGGTGAAGACAAACTTTGGGGTGCTTCAAATAGCAGTACGGCCATGGACTAAAAGACAACAGTACAGTCAGACAGAAGACATGACAGATCTTGAAAGTGTTAATGACGATGAGTATAAAGACCTAATTCCCGGTCAGAATGAATTATACGGTAAAGCTAGTGAGTCCATTGAATTATCCAAACAACAGAAGAATGAGCTTTACAATTTGTTAACAGATTACGTTAAAGTATTTTCTAAGAAACCTGGACTAATAAAAGGCTTTGAATATCGAATGGATGTCCTGCCCCATTCAACCTACTGTAGAACAAGCTATTCCATTCCGTATGCGAGACGCGAAGCTGTCAAGTGCGAGATCAGGAAAATGTTACGATGGAATGTGATAGAAGTATCTCATTCACCTTATTCGAGTCCTTTATTGTCTGTGCTAAAATCAGATGGTAGCGTAAGGCTAGTCCTAGATGCAAGATTAATCAATAAAATTATAGTACCCATAAGAACGAGACCAGAGGCTCTTGAACAGCATCTGCAGAAGTTTCTTGGAGTTAGTTATTAGTCAGGACTCACTTTAAACCATCCCTGTTGTTAAAGAAGAATCGTAAGTGGCAACACATTTATGAAGGTCCCTTTGTGATAATGAGGAAAACACACATTGGTAGCTATTTGTTATCTGACCCTGCCACGAATAAAATCAAAGGATTGTTCCACCATCAAGATTTAAGAAAATTTTATAACGCCAGGAATTAAGTTAATTTAAGCTGTAAGAAAATTCTAAGGTATTGGAGATCAGGATTAACCAATGAGTAACAAGAACGGAACTGAACTGACTACGGACGTTAGCCGGTGCTAAAAGGAAACCTTATGTATCAAAACAACGTGTATGGAAAATAAAATACAGAATAAGTTGTAGACAAGTATTTACATGAATAATCTTTATGTAAACAGGAGGACATGTCCTAGAGGCGATTTTCAATTTTAGTTATAAGTTAGTATGTAAGGAAAATGATGTACTCGAGAGGTATTAATTAGCCCCGAGGTACTAAAATGAGGAAAGAGGAAGGAGCGAATAATGCACTTCTCTCGCTAAATAGTAATTTGAGAATGAGCAGGAAGGAGCGAATAATGCACTTCTCTCACTAAATAGTAATATGAAAATTATGATTATATGTGCTTAAAAGTAAGTGAAATTTAATCGAGGACAAATTAATGATCTGTTTTAAAAGGAAATACTTAAACGTCCAGACAAAAGAGGAAAGTTGTGTGAAAGATTCGATTCTATGAGGTTATTTCCTATTTTCAAAGGTGACGTAAATAAGGCACCACCTGTTAGCGTAAAACAGTCGGTAGATTTAACTTGTAAATTCCAGCACAGTACTGTGCCAGCGATAAAATAACATCTCTTTGAAGTGAACAGATACCTAGGATTAAGCAGGAACAGATTGATAACGCAGTGCAATTGTTCTAAAAAGGCCTGACGTTAACCTTAAGTAAAAGCGTGATGGAATAAAAAGGAAGTTTATTATATAACGCAAAGTAAGATGAGTCCAGACTATAAACAAGCTGAGTAAAAGAAGATATGAGTAACATGGTTTATTGTGGCAACTTCACGGTACTATTGAGCATTAGCGATACTGCAAATTCACAAGCTAGCAGCACATATAATAAGGATCTCGCCCAAGCTTCACAGGTAGCGACAGCAGCAAACAACAACACTCTAGTGAGAGGCTTATATATACAAATGATAATTAATACCCAAATGCGTAATGCATAAACTTGACTTAGTCTAAGAAATGAGCAATGAGTAGTAAGCAAGCTGCAGCAAGATACATTTTAGATATACATGCTTGAAGTGATAGATTTTATTTTAAGTGTGCACTGCAATATTTATTGTTTTCTCTGTGATTATGTGATTATTGAATCCCTTTCCTAAGTGCAAATCCTTTAAGATCCTTGATCCTATCCACTCCTCAGGATCAACTTGTAAAGATGCACGTGTGCTTAGGAAGTGAGGCACTACGTATAAAAATGAGTAGGTTCGCGAGGCGCATATTGATTTTGTAATGCGCAATGTAAATTAAATTTTCGACCTGGTTGAGGAGTAATTTAGATTCTGTCGACGATCCGCGAGTAGGCCCGCTTTTCCCACTTTTTTTTTCGACTGTTTGTATTTCTACACGAAACTCAGAGGCGGAATTGCTATTTTCAAATCTGTCCTCGAACTTTCTTTAAGTACAAGCACATACGAAAAAAAACTTTTGACATAAATGAAGCTCCCCTCACAAGTCACTAAATAAGAGGAGAACTAAAAAAAAAAGTATTGGTCCTACAAAATGAATAAGCAAGCGTGATAAAGATTACTATGAATGAAATTAATTTGTAAAGGAGATTGGAATGGATTTGGTCAAAGAAAAAGGACTCATAATAGCCTACCTGTGACCGTAGGCTTAAATAAAAAAAAAAGACTAATTAAGAAACAATTGTTTTGATTCAAAGTGGTCAATTAGATTATTTATCGATTTAAATGAACTCTTGTAAATATTAGTATGTAAATCAACTTGTAAACACCGTGTGATGTTATGACGCGAGAATTTCTTTTAATACACCGTTCACGCAGACGCTCACCACAGTGCAAGTGAAGTTTTAAAGTTCGACGATTGTCAGTGGCAGTATTCTACTGCACCATATGTGTGAAAATTTCGTTGATGTGTGCAGTGTGTAATAATCAGTGTCATTCCACATATGCAGTTGCAGCGGTAGCTACCACTTACCAGTGAATCCGTAACTGGATAGTGGACAGGAAGTGATGTGAGGCAGTTTCGGTGGCAGAAGCTCCCTCCAGCAATCTAAAAAACCACAAAGCCACGATCCGCCGAACAAAAGCGACGCACGGCACCTCAAGCGCGAAATCAACGCTCTGCAAGAAAGCTCCGGTCACGTGCGCGCGCACAGACTGAATTTCAAGATTGCTCGTAACAGTGGAGGCGGACAGCCACCACGTGACGAAATAATGTAAATGTTCAACCGCCAACACAGTTGCTGTGCGCTATATTCTGTAGCAAAAACATTCACACCCAGTACTGAAAACATTTTTGTGTGTATCATAAACCTTCCGAGAGACTCTAAGATAGAGAAGTTAGCGTAATTATTATAATGACTGATTGTACACAGAGACAAGTCACAAGGTCACCTCTGAACACTGTTGAAATGTAAACTTTAACGAGAGGTCACGATACGAATGAAAATAAGCACACGAAAATACGTCAAAGGATCCGATCCTTCCTATATCCCATCCCACATGTATATAAAATTAGTTTTGTAAGCTATTCTAATATAAGATATTTTATCTGTTTCATATGTGAAATAATTCGGAGAGCCACACTCGAGCCCTGAAAGTGAAAGATATGGACTTCCTTGTCGAAGCCATCACCAGTGGCCGCTCTACAATCCAAGTCTATCATAAATAGTGTATGTGCGACGAAAATAAATGTATAATTAAGTGCGACGACGGACAGGGCAATCAATCGACAAGACGATGACAATATAATGAATACTGTCAAAACAGAAAGTTGTGTACCAGTTGTGATAGTCAAATTACTTTTGCAACGATGAAAAATGAAGTGTGACTCTATTTCCTTATAAATTTTGTAAATATGTGTACTTATAGCCTTAATTTTAAGAATCATCAAAAAAGACTGAATCCATGCAAACACTGACAGAAAAACAGAACAAATTCACAATGATCCACCGTCAGTAATTACAAATTGAAACGTTAATTCTTTTGTTATGGAATGAATATGAAATGAAACTTCTAATAACCTGTATGTTACATCCGAAAATTACAAATATTCCAATGGGCATGAGGATGAAAGTAATACCTTCGGAATTCCTTCCCTCCTCATGGGAGGCAGTGTAATATTAGTAATTTTCACCTCACAAACATTAATATACGCTCAATAGTAAACGCCTGATGGCCTAGAGTTATCGAACAATTGTAAAGCAAAAGAAATGAACCATCGCATAGCAGTGACAGAATCTATTATTCTTTATCTTTGCCGTTCTTGCGCGGTGCCAGTAAATCTCTATGTACATGTATCGATTAATGGTATAAAAAAGAATTCTGTTGTTTCAAGACAAATGAGGCTTTTGGCGCCTCACCTTTTACTGTTTGTATTCCATGAGAGGCGGACGCGGACTTGCTGCGTTCCACAACTGTATATTATATTTGATGTGAAAATATTGAGTGAATATGCTAATTGTTATTTTTTTCCAATCAGAAAAGATGTAGTTTCTTGTAACTGATATCGAACAGACAGCATCCAGAGGACATTTTGACTGTTATGTATGAAGTATTTAACCACAATGGTCATCTATTGTAACTTAATATGAAAAGGTACGTAGCATTAAAAAAAACGTGTGTTAAAGATAAGTGTGCTTATTTTCGTAAATTAACCTTGATGATTCCATCTCCTGATTTAACTGAATGATAATTATTTTTGTGTTACTTCATCAGAAATTACGATCACGCTGATGGGCCGAACGCAGCATGAGGCAGAAGGAACATTATCGTTTTCCTATTATTTCTGAACCAACTTTCTCGTGTAGTGTTGCATTTCTTTTAAAGTCTATAAATCTTCTGGTCCCTTAGTGTTGATCCGGGTATGACTACATCGCGACTATAAAAATGCACAGAAATGATAATGTTTCTTCCGAGCAATCTCAAATATATATATATATATATATATATATATATATATATATATATATATATATATATATATATCAATATGCTGCTCTTATTCAGGTATTTAATGGTCAACGTATGTTACTATAATAGCGTAATAAATCCCTGATTCTGTTGCCAAGTGGCCCACCAAAATATTCACTTTTTCGACATTAAAAAACAAAGTAACAGTTCTTTTTATTTTTTGTCCCCCAAGAGCAACGCTACAGAGTGCAAAATGGCCAATCAGGGATGGCTAGAGGATAAATGTAAGGATGTAGAGGCTTATCTCACTAGGGGTAAGATAGATACTGCCTACACGAAAATTAAAGAGACCTTTGGAGAAAAGAGAACCACTTGTATGAGTATCAAGAGCTCAGATGGAAACCCAGTTCTAAGCAAAGAAGGGAAAGCAGAAAGGTGGAATGAGTATATAGAGGGTCTATACAAGGGCGATGTACTTGAGGACAATATTATGGAAATGGAAGAGAATGTAGATGAAGATGAAATGGGAGATATGATACTGCGTGAAGAGTTCGACAGAGCACTGAAGGACCTGAGTCGAAACAAGGCCCCGGGAGTAGACAACATTCCATTAGAACTACTGACGGCATTGGGAGAGCCAGTCCTGACAAAACTCTACCATCTGGTGAGCAAGATGTATGAGACAGGCGAAATACAGTCAGACTTCAAGAAGAATAAAATAATCCCAATCCCAAAGAAAGCAGGTGTTGACAGATGTGAAAATTACCGAACTATCAGTTTAATAAGTCACGGCTGCAAAATACTAAAGTGAATTTTTACAGACGAATGGAAAAACTAATAGAAGTCGACGTTCGGGAAGATCAGTTTGAATTCCGTAGAAATATTGGAACACGTGAGGCAATACTGACCCTACGGCGTATCTTAGAAGCTAGATTAAGGAAAGGCAAACCTACGTTTCTAGCATTTGTAGACTTAGAGAAAGCTTTTGACAATGTTGACTGGAATATTCTCTTTCAAATTCTGAAGGTGGCAGGGGTAAAATATAGCGAGCGAAAGGCTATTTACAATTTGTATAGAAACCAAATGGCAGTTATAAGAGTTGAGGGACATAAAAGGGAAGCAGTGGTTGGGAAGGGAGTGAGACAGGGTTGTAGCATATCCCCGATGTTATTCAATCTGTATATTGAGCAAGCAGTGAAGGAAACAAAAGAAAAATTCGGAGTAGGTATTAAAATCCATGGAGAAGAAATTAAAACTTTGAGGTTCGCCGATGACATTGTAATTCTGTCAGAGACAGCAAAGGACTTGGAAGAGCAGTTGAACGGAATGGATGGTGTCTTGAAGGGAGGATATAAGATGAACATCAACAAAAGCAAAACGAGGATAATGGAATGTAGTCGATTTAAGTCGGGTGATGCTGAGGGAATTAGATTAGGAAATGAGACGCTTAAAGTAGTAAAGGAGTTTTGCTATTTGGGGAGCAAAATAACTGATGATGGTCGAAGTAGAGAGGATATAAAATGTAGACTGGCAATGGCAAGGAAAGCGTTTCTGAAGAAGAGAAATTTGTTAACATCGAATATTGATTTAAGTGTCAGGAAGTCGTTTCTGAAAGTATTTGTATGGAGTGTAGCCACGTATGGAAGTGAAACATGGACGATAAATAGTTTGGACAAGAAGAGAATAGAAGCTTTCTAAATGTGGTGCTACAGAAGAATGCTGAAGATTAGATGGGTAGATCACATAACTAATGAGGATGTGTTGAATAGGATTGGGGAGAAGAGAAGTTTGTGGCACAACTTGAGTAGAAGAAGGGATCGGTTGGTAGGACATGTTCTGAGGCATCAAGGGATCACCAATTTAGTATTGGAGGGCAGCTTGGAGGGTAAAAATCGTAGAGGGAGACCAAGAGATGAATACACTAAGCAGATTCAGAAGGATGTAGGTTGCAGTAGGTACTGGGAGATGAAGAAGCTTGCACAGGATAGAGTAGTATGGAGAGCTGCATCAAACCAGTCTCAGGACTGAAGACCACAACAACAACAACAACAGCAGTTTCGGTCAGTGCATGCTGCAGACGTGTTTAATGTTCCGACTTTGGTGTCTATTGGACTATTTTATATGACTATATTTTATTCGTTAACTTTAGTCTCTTAGTGTATCGTGAATGGATAAATTTGTTACCAAAATGGCGTGCTTGGAAGTTGATGACACTGCAAGTCAACCTCCAACAATTACTGTGTCGTCAGTTGCTTCGTTATCTTCAGGCGAGAACCGTTCACAGCCGAAACCTGGATAATCCGATAAGGGAAGATCATTTCATAAGTCTTCGTTGATCAAATATACCATGGCTAGAATATGAAGTATCTACCGAAAAAGTTTTTTGCAAAACCTGCAAAGAGGCAGATGCTAAAAATCTATTACAATTTTCTTCAAAATAAGAAGACGTATTTACTTCCATAGTGTTTTCTAACTGGAAAAAGGCTTTAGAATTCCGTCTTCATGAAAATGCGTTTACGCATAAAGAAGGTGTTTTAAAACTAAATTCTGTCACTAACCGAAGTGTGGCCTCCCAGTTGAATGAACAGTTAGATACTGATATGAAGAAAGGCCGTTTAGCTCTTCAGAGAATTTTTACTACCGTGCAACTTCTATGACAACAAGGACTAGCAATTAGAGGGCACGAAGGTGTGAACTCAATTTTTTTTCAATTGTTGGAACTTCGAAAGAATGACATAACCGAGTTTAAAGATTGGTTTGGGCGTTCGTGTTATAAGTGAACGTCCCACAATATTCAAAACGAGATCATTGCTCTACTAGGAAAGTCTGTGTTGAGAAAGGTATTGGCATCAGTCAAGAAGACTGAACATTTTTCTATTATGGTTGATGAAACAAGTGATTCTTCGATTCACGAACAAGTGTCATTTTGTATTCGTACTGTCGATGATTCCTTAATCATCAACGAAGACTATTGGCTTTTACGAGACCCACAACACTGAATCACAAACTCTGTTTAGTATTTTAAAAGACGTTTTTGCTCGTCTTGATTTGTCAATGAATAACTTAAGAGTACAGTGCTGTGATGGTGCCTCGAATATGAGAGGTAAGTTCAAAGGACTAAAAAAATTAGTTTTGTTTATACAACCAAAAGCACGTTTTGTGCACTGCACTGCTCTTATTAGTTTAGACTTGGCGGTTGTAGACAGTCTCCGCCATCTTACGTCTATGAGGGATATTATAGGTCTGGCCAAGGACTTAAGAAACACCATAAGGGAATCCAACAAAAGAATGGCACTTTTCAGAAGCATACGCTGTGAGAAAGCGAACGACCAAGCTGGTCTGCGACCCCCTAGCCCGACTCGATGGACTATGCGAGCTTCTAGTATCTTGAGAATATTGAAAAACTTTGAAGTTTTTTGAAACATTTTCTGCAGAGGATAAAACAGAGGCAAGTTACAAATGTGCATACTACCTTGAGTCAATGTTACAGTTCAAGACATTTATTTTTACGTCTTTATTGCCATGCAATGAACCCAATAGAGGATGTGAATGAAAACATTCAATGCCATCATCTAAGTGTTGCTGATCTGGAAAAAATATTTGAGGGCTTGATTTGTATATTGAATGGAAGGCGTGATAGTTTTGAACACTTTGGAAATTATGTTTAAAAGAAAAACCTTCACAAGTTGATGATCCTTCGCTTCCTCGGAATCGAAGTACACCAAAGAAGTATGAAAACAACTAAGCCAGCTCATCGCACACTTTCAAAATCCCAAAGGAATACTACAAAGCTATTTACATTGAATTTTGTAACACGTTGCAATCTTGCATTACTGAGCGGTTTGCTTCAACTGGTACTCACACACGTCATTGCAGTTGAACAAGAGTGCTTGCTTTTAGTAAAAAGAAGTGAAACAAATTTGGAAAAATCAACTGAGTTTTTCAAAAATGACCTAGAAATTGAGAGACAGTGTTTACACTTGAATATGTTAGCCGATATCGCTAATAAAAAACAACTGGTCTTAAAAAAATTAGTGATGTAAGAAAGTACATTACACAATATCCTGCAGTTGGAGAACGTTAGGCCGGCCGTTGTGGCCTAGCGGTTCTAGGCGCTAGAGTTCGGAACCGCGCTGCTGCTACGGTCGCAGGTTCGAATCCTGCCTCGGGTATGGAAGTGTGTGATGTCCTTAGGTTACTTAGGTTTTAGTAGTTCTAAGTTCCAGGGGATTGATGACCTCAGATGTTAAGCCCTATAGTGCTCAGAGCCATTTGAACCATTTTGAGAAATGTGATGTGAAGTAGTGAAGTGCATTAAGCTTCTCGAAGTAGTTACAATCACTACAGCAACAACAGAACGGTCATTTAGCGCCCTCAGACGTCTGAAGTCGTATCTCCAATCAACAATGGGACAGAAGCGATTGAACAACTTGGCTGATCTTCATGCCCACCGAGATGTTTTAGATGAATTGTATATCCGACCCGTCATCAACGACTTCATATTCAGTAATCCAGAAAGACGGTCGACATTTGCACCTTTCTAAAGACACACTAGCCCTAATAGTGGTATTTAGAGCAATATTAAAAATCTTTATAAAATAGAGAATTAATTACATACCTAATGTTAAATTTTCAGTTTCGAAATATTAGTACTAGTTTAGTACTATATTACTATAGTACTGTATTAGTTATTTTCAAATACTTAAATACACTACTGGTCATTAAAATTGCTACAGCAAAAAGAAATGCAGATGATAAACGGGTATTCATTGGACAAATATATTATACTAGAAGTGACATGAGATTAGATTTTCACGCAATTTGGGTGCATAGATCCTGAGAAATCGGTACCCAGAACAACCACCTCTGGCCGTAATAACGGCCTTGATACGCCTTGGCATTGAGTCAAACAGGGCTTGGATGGCGTGTACAGGTACAGCTGCCCATGCAGCTTCAACACGATTCCACAGTTCATCAAGAGTAGTGACTGGCGTATTGTGACGTGCCAGTTGCTCGGCCACCATTGACCAGACGTTTTCAGTTGGTGAGAGATCTGGAGAATGTGCTGGCCAGGGCAGCAGTCGAACATTTTCTGTATCCAGAAAGGCCCGTACAGGACCTGCAGCATGCGGTCGTGCATTATCCAGCTGAAATGTAGGGTTTCGCAGGGATCGAATGAAGGGTAGAGCCATGGGTCGTAACACATCTGAAATGTAACGTCCACTGTTCAAAGTGCCATCAATGCGAACAAGAGGAGACGGAGACGTGTAAACAATGGCATCCCATACCATGACGCCGGGTGATACGCCAGTATGGCGATGGCGAATACACGCTTCCAATATGCGCTCACCGCGATGTCGCCAAACACGGAAGCGACCATCATGATGCTGTAAACGAAACCTGGATTCATCCGAAAAAATGACGTTTTGCCATTCGTGCAGCCAGGTTCGTCGTTAAGTACACCATCGCAGGTGCTCCTGTCTGTGATGCAGCGTCAAGGATAACCGCAGCCATAGTCTCCGATCTGATAGTCCATGCTGCTGCAAACGTCGTCGAACTGTTCGTGCAGATGGTTGTTGTCTTGTAAACGTCCCCATCTGTTGACTCAGGGATCGAGACGTGGCTGCACGATCTGTTACAGCCATGCGGATAAGATGCCTGTCATCTCGACTGTTAGTGATACGAGGCAGTTGGGATCCAGCACGGCGTTCCGAATTACCCTCCTGAACCCACCGATTCCATATTCTGCTAACAGTCATTGGATCTCGACCAACGCGAGCAGCAATGTCGTCGTACGGTAAACCGCAATCGCGATAGGCTACAATCCGACCTTTATCAAAGTCGGAAACGTAATGGTACGCATTTCTCCTCCTTACACGGGGCATCACGATAACGTTTCACCAGGCGAAGCCGGTCAACTGCTGCTCGTGTATGAGAAGTCGGTTGGAAACTTTGCTCGTGTGAGCACGTTGTAGGTGTCGCCACCGACGCCAACGTTGTGTGAATGCTCTGAAAAGCTAATCATTTGCGTATCACAGCATCTTCTTCCTGTCGGTTAAATTTCTCCTCTGTAGCACGTCATCTTCGTGGTGTAGCAATTTTAATGGCCAGTAGTGTAATTTTAGGGTGTAAGACCCAATTAAAACCCGCTATTTACGTCCTTTTTGACTGAAAGTATTAGGTATACTGCGTTAAATTTATTAACTGTATAAAAGCATTAACTTTGAGATATTGTTTTTACTTAATGAACGCTGAGCCTTATTCAAAGTAAGCTTAAATTAGCTATTTCACTTATTAATCAAAGTGCTATTACTGTGCAACAGCAATACTTTATGATTTATTCTTTTAATGACAATTTAGGATTTATTTAAATATAATTTCAGTCTTTTCAGAGCTATATATTTACTGCTCTGTAATAGTCTATAAACATGATTATTATTGTAAATGAAATTACCTTTTTACGAAAATATCGTGCGTGTTTATGTTTTATTTCTTTTTTCAAAGCCAAAAAATGTGTCATGCTTGTCGAATTTCCCGGAGTGTCGAGTTAGCGAGAGTCCAGTTGTCGGGGTCCTAATGTTGATCATATGACTCTAAAATGCTCAAAAACCTTTAAAACTCACTATTTTTCATCTAAAATTTAGAAAATTTCCCTGGGCAAGACCGCCAGTAAGGGGCCTCCCCAATATTTTTTGTAAGCCGGCGCCCCTGCTACGAACTGTGGCCTTCCGTACAGGAAATCACGAAACCACTTGCACAGCTGAAACAATACTCCATAGTCACGCAACTTGTTCAGAAGTAGCTTGTGTGTCTCCTTTTAGAAGAAGATATTCCACCTTAAAGTGGAAGGCACGCCGTCCACAACTCCTACTTACAATGCTGAGATAAGCTGTACAGTGGAACATCCCTGTTAGTGTTTTTCCGCCACCCTAACATCAGTTTTCTTTTGAACCGTTTGAAGAGAGGAAGAACAGTAGCGGTTAAACTAAAAGATATGCTCTGGGAGTGTTGTATTCGCAAAATACACTTGACGTCCATCTTAAACGTGGCCAGAAGAGAACGCTTTACCACATAAAGTAGTTGCTGTTATTGAGGTGGGTTGCTAGTGCTGTTGCCGCAACAGTGCAGGGCAGAAATTGGCAACAAAAATCAGCAACACATAACAAATTCATTAATAGCAAATTTCATGATTCTTAACTAAAGTATAAGATTAGGCGTGGCAATGTCAAAAAAAAAAAAAAAAAAAAAAAAAAAAAAAAGCACTTGCACTCGTCGCTGGTCTTGTCCTGGACCTACTGAACAATAAAAGGCTTGTTTCACATCTACCCGGTTGTGGGGGTGAAGAGCTTGCGGGACGTTTCACACCTACCCGGCAGACGACGTGGGCGGCTGGACGACAGCCGACAGCCGGGCCGATGCCGTGGGATGCCGGCGGCCCCCACTGTGTCGGCTGTCGTGGGGAACACCCGGCGCTTGTAGTGGGGCAGGCAACAGAGGGCTTCACATCTACTGTCGTCTGCCCATCAGTTGCGTTTTGCTTTGCTCTGGTGGTTCAGCCTGTTCTGAAGATTTCTAGTGTGCAATGGAGGAAATCGATGTCGAAATTCTAATAACATTAGTGCAGGATCGACCAGTTTTATGGGACAAGACTTTAAGTAGTTATAAGGACGGAATACAAACCAGGAATGTATGGATCGAAGTCTGTAAAGAATTGAACGAAGGTTTTGAACGGACGTGTGACAAGGATAGAGACAACTATGGTAAGTACATATCTTTATTTTTTATGTTAAATCCACAACATTTTTTATAATCAGTGGTACATTAAATTTTACATAATTGCCATTTCACAGATCCTTCATCCACAAAATTTTTTTACAATCAGTGGCACATCAAATTTTTGGATAATGGTCATGTCACAGATCCTTCAGGTGTCATAAAATAGTCCGTCATGATTTTTCGTACATTATTGGCAGAAATTCCCCCACGTGCAAGTTCACTTCTTGTTATACTTCAAGTCCAGTTATGGACAGAGTATCCTCAGAGTTGTAGCCTTCGTTTTTAAGAACAAAATTGTGCAAAACAACACATGCCTTAACAATGTCAAGAGCAAAATCGGGTTTTAAATTTATAGGTCTGTGGAAAATCCTCCATTTATTAGTCAGTACCCCAAATGAACACTCCACGTACTTCCGGGCTCTTGATGGCGATAACTGAAGACTCTTTTAGTAACTGTTAATTGGTGTCCAGAGAACGGTCGTAGAAGATATTGATGCAGTCCAAACACTTCATCACCAACAAAAAAATAAGGTACCTTTGGAGTTACTGTACCAGGAAGTCATCTGTCTTCAGGAATTACCAGCGTCTTTTCCATCAGTGATTTCCACAAAGAACATTCTTTAAATATAGTGGAATCACCCACTTTGCCATAACTGCCGATATGTGCGTAGATACGAGGGCTATCCACAAAGTACATTACGTTTTCGTTTGTGTCCGCTAGGGGCGGGGTTAGCGCGGCCCTCTTGGTGTCATGGCATTCCGTCGCTCAGTCGGCATCCTGCCGTGCTAGTGAGAGGTTCGTGCTGTACTCCGTTGAGTTACTGTGGCAGTTTGAAATGTCAGCGTTAGTTGAAAATGCTGCGAAGTGTGAAGTGCGTGCTGTAATAAGGTTTCTGACTGCAAAAAACTGTACACCGATAGAAATCTATCGGCAGCTTTGTGAAGTGTATGGGAACAACATAATCACTAGAGATGGAGTGCGTCAATGGGTCATAAAATTTAAAAATGGCCGAACTAACGTTCACGACGAAGAGCGAAGACCCAGGATAGTGACTGCCGAACTTGTCGAAAAAGTCGATGCCGCGGTCCGTGAAAACCGTAATTTCACAATAACGAAACTCTCTATGAGTTTTCCACAAATTTCACGAAGTTTGTTACACGAAATCATTACCGAAAAGCTTGGTTACCACAAGTGTTGTGCAAGGTGGATACCAAAAATCTCGACAGAGATTCACAAAAATCAGCGAATGGCTGCAGTGTTCACGTTTTTGGACACTTACGAGAAAGATGGCGACTCATTACTCGATCGCATCGTTACTGGCGACGAAACATGGGTTAAGCATGTGAACTGCGAGACAAAATTGTTGTCAATGCAGTGGGGGCACACAAATTCCCCCCAAAAACCCAAGAAATGCATGCAGACAACGTCGGCAAGGAAGGTGGGACAGAAAAGGTGTGATTTTTGTGGATTTCCTGGAAAGAGGCACTACAATAAACTCTCAAAGGTATTGCCAAACTCTGCATAACCTCGGAAGAGCAATACAAAATAAGCGCAGGGGAAAGTTGGGCTCAAAGATCTTGCTGATTCACGACAACGCCCGGGCCCACACGGCAAATGCCACTCGTGAAGTTCTCGAATCTTTTAAGTGGGAGTTGTTTCCTCAGCCGCCGTACAGTCCCGACCTGGCACCAGCGACTTCCACCTATTCCCAGCAATGAAGAAGTGGTTGGCTATGCAGCGTTTTCATGACGACGCACAGCTTCAAGAAGAGGTAACCACGTGGTTGAAGGCGCAGGCGGCCGAATTTTACGACGAAGGAATTTCCAAGCTCGTCCATCGCTACGATAAGTGCCTTAATTTAAATGGCAACTATGTAGAAAAGTAGTATTTAAGTGTGGCTTTCATCTGTATATAATTTAAAAAAATTCCAATACTTTATTTATTTTTAATTCCAAAACGTAATGTACTTTGTGGATAGCCCTCGTGAAATTATAGTCTGAGTCTGCCACAGCCATCAGCACTAATTATTAATATCCTTTGTAATTGTAACACATTGAGTTAGATCGATGGACGATTCGAACATGCTTTCCATCTACAGCCCCCATGCAGTGAGGAAAATTTGCTCTTTGCTCAAATTTTGCAGCAATGTTTTCGAAGTCTTCTTTGGTGGATAGAGGCATATATTCACAACGTAGACACTAAATAGCTTGACACACACATCTGACTATTTTGCTGATAGTGGAAATGCCAACTCTGTAACTATAATGAAGCTCTGTGAACGTACAGCCACTGGCCAGATATCTGAAAAGAAAATTTCAGTATTGTAGAATGTCAGTGTAGCTTTCTGGAAAAGTAAACTGAATAACTGCCGATATGTGCTGTAACGTTAGCAATAAAATGAACTATCCTACATTAGGCCCAATCCATGCACAGCGATCTAAAATGAGAAAGTATTCCTCCATGAACATCACGGATTTTGATTAAATTTTGTATGAACGTTGACACATGACCAATGGCAATGTTTAACGTTAACCAATTAAATATTTCTGGAAATATTTGACCCTATTGTGCACCTTTTAACAGTCCGCCCCTAGTTTTCGACAACGTGGATGTATGTCTCTGGCAAAATATTTTCGAAAGAAACAAATCTACGACATATTGTACAACGTTTTGGCCTTCTCACGTGAAATAAGAAAAAAAAATTGCATGACCAATTTTCACGAAGGGGATTTGAAAAGAAGACTGACGAAAAAATAGTTGCTTGAAAGAAGTGTGAAGTCAGGCTTTTCATATGTCGAGAAGAAATTGCATGATAAACCTTAAACTTCGTGTGTAATAACTTATCAAAATACGGGTTTACAATGCAAAATTTCATTCTCCTACTCCTTTCCAATACTTTTTATATTGTGGGCAACACTGGTTTTCTAAAAACGTTAATTTCTAGACCACTAGACTCTTTAATTTTTCCGGCTTTCATGACGCTTTTATATCAGACAGGTTGAAAACCATTAAACTTCTTTTTGTAAGGATAGTAGTGTGATGTACCTCTTCAGCTAGCATTTTTGTTTCAGGCAAATTAGTTAGGAAGAAGTGGGCGAATATTCGCGATTCTTTCCAAAGAAACGAGAGGATGTATAAGACATCTCTAAAATCTGCGAGTGAGAGGCAACCACCCAGAACGTACATATACAGCCAACAGCTTCAATTTTTGAAGAAAACAACAGAAGCACGTCCGACAGCCGACAGTTTCTCGCTGACTGAAAATGCGACCACGGAAAGATCAGTTTCTGATTACACTTTCTCCTTCACTTACGATACTCAGGATCCAGAAACTGATTGCAATGAGACATTCACAGAGGAAGAACGTAATTCTGACATACCGAAATCACGCAGTAACAGTAAGAGGAAGCTTGACCCTGTAGAGGTAGAGCTGATCAATGCACTGCACAGAAAATCCAGTCGCCATATGTCTTTTTTCAGCGGGATAGCTCCAACGCTGGAAACATTCGACGACAATGAGGTAGTAGAGTTTCAGTTAAGAGTTACGCAGATTGTTTCTGAAATTAAACAGCGTAAAAAGTTGTGGGATAAAAATAATACTGCCGTTCATCCAAGTACATCACGTGAATACACGTGTTCACCCCTTTAAGAGGTACAACCAATTACAAATGCCGAAGTGAATAGGCAACGACCCACAACAGCCACACAGTGTTACCAACAAGCAGTGGAGCAATTTTCAGAGACATGTTCCAGATCCTCTACGTCATCACAAACCTCAGAAAATTCATGTGCTGGGTCGTTCAATATTTAAGCTATATTTCAATTTTTTAATATGATCACAAAAATATACATCCTTCAGAATAATAAACTTTTTTTAAAATTTAACTATTGTTTATCCCACTAACCTGATTGTAATTGCCAACATTTGTTTAGGCTGGATAAGTAGTTCTCGTAACATGCAAAGATCAGCACATTCCTCAAACTAGGGAACTATCAAGAATGGGGTTCCACAAGGGTCAGTCTTGGGTCCTTTGTTGTTCTTATTATACACTCCTGGAAATTGAAATAAGAACACCGTGAATTCATTGTCCCAGGAAGGGGAAACTTTATTGACACATTCCTGGGGTCAGATACATCACATGATCACACTGACAGAACCACAGGCACATAGACACAGGCAACAGAGCATGCACAATGTCGGCACTAGTACAGTGTATATCCACCTTTCGCAGCAATGCAGGCAGCTATTCTCCCATGGAGACGATCGTAGAGATGCTGGATGTAGTCCTGTGGAATGGCTTGCCATGCCATTTCCACCTGGCGCCTCAGTTGGACCAGCGTTCGTGCTGGACGTGCAGACCGCGTGAGACGACGCTTCATCCAATCCCAAACATGCTCAATGGGGGACAGATCCGGAGATCTTGCTGGCCAGGGTAGTTGACTTACACCTTCTAGAGCACGTTGGGTGGCACGGGATACATGCGGACGTGCATTGTCCTGTTGGAACAGCAAGTTCCCTTGCCGGTCTAGGAATGGTAGAACGATGGGTTCGATGACGGTTTGGATGTACCGTGCACTATTCAGTGTCCCCTCGACGATCACCAGTGGTGTACGGCCAGTGTAGGAGATCGCTCCCCGCACCATGATGCCGGGTGTTGGCCCTGTGTGTCTCGGTCATATGCAGTCCTGATTGTGGCGCTCACCTGCACGGCGCCAAACACGCATACGACCATCATTGGCACCAAGGCAGAAGCGACTCTCATCGCTGAAGACGACACGTCTCCATTCGTCCCTCCATTCACGCCTGTCGCGACACCACTGGAGGCGGGCTGCACGATGTTGGGGCGTGAGCGGAAGACGGCCTAACGGTGTGCGGGACCGTAGCCCAGCTTCATGGAGACGGTTGCGAATGGTCCTCGCCGATACCCCAGGAGCAACAGTGTCCCTAATTTGCTGGGAAGTAGCGGTGCGGTCCCCTACGGCACTGCGTAGGATCCTACGGTCTTGGCGTGCATCCGTGCGTCGCTGCAGTCCGGTCCCAGGTCGACGGGCACGTGCACCTTCCGCCGACCACTGGCGACAACATCGATGTACTGTGGAGACCTCACGCCCCACGTGTTGAGCAATTCGGCGGTACGTCGACCCGGCCTCCCGCATGCCCACTATACGCCCTCGCTCAAAGTCCGTCAACTGCACATACGGTTCACGTCCACGCTGTCGCAGCATGCTACCAGTGTTAAAGACTGCGATGGAGCTCCGTATGCCACGGCAAACTGGCTGACACTGACGGCGGCGGTGCACAAATGCTGCGCCATTCGACGGCCAACACCGCGGTTCCTGGTGTGTCAGCTGTGCCGTGGGTGTGATCATTGCTTGTACAGCCCTCTCGCAGTGTCCGGAGCAAGTATGGTGGGTCTGACACACCGGTGTCAATGTGTTCTTTTTTCCATTTCCAGGAGTGTATATTAATGACTTGCCATTCTATATTCATGAAGAGGCAAAGTTAGTTCTCTTCGCTGATGATACAAGTATAGTAATCACACCTGAGAAACAAGAATTAACTGATGAAATTGTCAATACTGTCTTTCAGAAAATTACTAAGTGGTTCCTTGTAAACGGACTCTCACTGAATTTTGATAAGACACAGTACATACAGTTCCGTACAGTGAATGGTATGACGCCATTAATAAATATAGACCTTAATCAGAAGCATATAGCTAAAGTAGAATATTCCAAATTTTTAGGTATGTCCATTGATGAGAGATTAAATTGGAAGAAACACATTGATGATCTGCTGAAACGTTTGAGTTCAGCTACTTATGCAATAAGGGTCATTGCAAATTTTGGTGATAAACATCTTAGTAAATTAGCTCACTACGCCTATTTTCACTCATTGCTTTCATATGGCATCATATTTTGGGGTAATTCATCACTGAGGAATAAAGTATTTATTGCACAAAAGCGTGTAATCAGAATTATAGCTGGAGTCCACCCAAGATCATCCTGCAGACATTTATTTAAGGATCTAGGGATATTCACAGTAGCTTCTCAGTATATATACTCTCTTATGAAATTTGTTATTAACAACCAAACCCAATTCAAAAGTAATAGCAGTGTGCATAACTACAATACTAGGAGAAAGGACGATCTTCACTATTCAAGATCAAATCTAACTTTGGCACAGAAAGGGGTGAATTATACTGGCACTAAAGTCTTTGGTCACTTACCAAATAGTATCAAAAGTCTGACAGATAACCAACAAGTATTTAAGAAGAAATTAAAAGAATTTCTGAATGACAACTCCTTCTACTCCATAGAGGAATTTTTAGATATAAATTAAGAAAAAAAGAAAAAAACAAAAATATTAAAAAATAAATAAAAAAATAAAAAAATGAAGAAAAACAAAAAAACACAAAAAATAAAGTTGTTATATTAACTTAAGTATGTTGTTAAATTAACCTAATTACGTCATGTATTGGAAAATTCGACTCGTTCCACATCATTACGAAATATCGTATTCATGATCCATGGAACTAGTATTAATCTAATCTAATCTAATCTAATCTCGGAAGGACGTGTTGCGGCGCTGAATGGAACCCTTCATTCGATCATGTAGATCGTCAAAAGTTCTAAACTCATCAGAAAATAATTAAAAAATCTGCATCTACGCTTAATTCCTCAAAAGGAACAAAGAATGCACCCACTTCGTCTCTTGAGTGGATGAACCCAATGCAACCCTCTTCTTCTTCTTCTTCTTCTTCTTCATCTCTTGAAACGTCTGTTCAAGAAAAGCCACGCTAATAACTGGTCGTGTTCCATTTGTCGTCTGCAAGCAACTGTTGGCGGAAGGACGGCGCGGCGCGGCACGCCGTGCTGCTGTCGGGTGAGTGTCAAGATGCGCGGCTCTTGCGTCGGCGCGGCAAGGATGCCGGCTTGTCGGCTGCCGGGTAGATGTGAAGTAACCGGTAGAATGTGCAGTCGGCTCTCCTGGATACGACGGTCTCTGCAGCTCGTGATCTAATGGCTAGCGTTGCTGCCTCTGGTTCATGGGCTCTCAGGTTCGATTCCAGGACGGGTCGGAGATTTTCTCCGTCTGGGGACTGCGTGTTTGTGTTGTCCTCATCATCGTCATCTGATCATCATCCGGGTAGTAGCGGGACTGGAAATGGAAAGATTGGAAGTAGTTGTACGGGCGCTGATGACCGCGATGTTGAGCACCCCACAAGACAATCACCATCATCCTGGAAGCGACGGTAGGTAAGGCCTGCTGCTGTATTCAGCATATATGTACACTGTGACACTGGCAGACTAATGGATGAGCATTCACTTGAGTACTAAACTGCCAGAAAAAAATTGTATACCCTTTAAGAGGTTTCCAGTTCTTTCACTATTTATTGTTATAACATTGCATATAGAGTACATAAAATGATTACGTTTACTGATCAGTAGCACAGTCGGCTCTGAGGTACCAGGTATCGACGATTGCTGGAACACCCATAACAGTACGTAGTGTGGTCTCCAAGGACAGCAATGCATACTCTGAATCTGGTGTCCAATAGACTGTACAGACGGCGGATACTGTCCTGGGACACGTTACGCCACACCTTCTCTCACCTGTAAGAGTTGTGGTTTGAGGAGCCGCACGAGTCACTTCTCGTCCCGTCATATCCCACACGTGCTCGATTGGAGCCAAGTCCGGAGATCGTGCTGGCCAGGGAAGTTGCTGCCCGTCCTGCAGAGCACATTGAGTTTCACGGGCAATGTGTGGGCTAGCGTTATCCTGTTGGAAAAACACTTCACCTTCCTGTTGCAAGAACGGCAAAAGAGCGTGTCTAACAACATTCCGCGCATAGCGAGCGTTGTTTAGCGTCCCCTCCAGAAACACCAAAAGTGGCCGAGAGCTGAAGTTTATCGCACCCCAGACCATAAGGCATGGGGTGGAGCCAGTATGTCCTGGACGATATCACTTTACGAGACAGCGCTTACCAGGTCTATGTAGTACGCACAAACGATCATCTCTTGCGTGCAGGCAGAATCTGCTTTCATCGCTGAAGACCTCGGCATGCCATTCCATCTTCCTGGTGATACTCTGACGGCACCAGTCGGGCCGTGCACGTCGATGTTGTGGCGTGAATAGAAGACGGGCTAGAGGTGTGCCTGCCCATAGTCCCACTGTTAATAACAGGTTTACAACACTTTGCTTTGACACGTCGGGGCTCACCAGCCCTCTTATCTGTGCTGTGGTGGCTGTACGATCTACCACTGCTGCCCTTATAATGCGACGATCCTGGCGGGCGTCTGTGCTGCGTGAACGTCCAGAACCTCGCATACAAGTGTGAGAACGTTCACGTTACCACTGACACCAGTCTCGTTGCACAACAGACACGACTTTTCCAGCTTGTGTGGCAGTTCTCCGTAAGGACCATCCCGCCACTCGGAAGGGCACAAATTGACCCCTTTCAAACGCTCAGTTGGCTGTAGGTAGCACGAATGCATCTCTGTAGCACGGTTTCCCGCTTGCTTTCCACGTTTACACGATACTGAGCCTTCCCACTGCGAGCTTGCCCTATTAAAGGGTAGACACAGATGACAGACACAGATGACGTTGAAACCATTATCAGTACATCTACTATCCCCTAGGCGGCATATGCCGTCATCGGATCAAAATCGACGTCGTCTTTTCAGGTGTACTAATGTTCTCTTTTGGCTGTGTATTTGCGTGAGGTCAGGTAGCAGCATGATATAGTCCGTGTTTCGTGCGCCCTCTATGGCATCGGACTATATGGTATATGGATATCGATTTGAGGTCTATTTGAATAAAGTGCATCGAAAGCATAATATAGTCTGTGTTATGTGTGCCCTCTATGGCGTCAGACCATAACAATATTGCTTCAAAATGGAGTCTGGACTTGACGTGGGCCGCTCTCTCGTGTATGGCTGTGTACCATGTCTTCTGACGAACACAGCAGGGATCTCTTTTCTCCAAGATAACTCGGCCACCTAACCCACACACGTAGCCCTCCCATGGGTGTATTGGATGTATTCCCCGACTTGTACACTACTGGCCATTAAAATTGCTACACCAAAAAGAAATGCAGATGATAAATGGGTATTCAAAAATGGTTCAAATGGCTCTGAGCACTATGGGACTCAACTGCTGAGGTCATTAGTCCCCTAGAACTTAGAACTAGTTAAACCTAACCAACCTAAGGACATCACAAACATCCATGCCCGAGGCAGGATTCGAACCTGCGACCGTAGCGGTCTTGCGGTTCCAGACTGCAGCGCCTTTAACCGCACGGCCACTTCGGCCGGCAATGGGTATTCACTGGACTAATATATTATACTAGAACCGACATGTGATGACATTTACACACAATTTGGGTACATAGATCCTGAGAAATCAGTACCCAGAACAACCACCTCTGGCCGTAATAACGGCCTTGATACGCCTTGGCATTGAGTCAAACAGGGCTTGGATAGTGTGTACAGGTACAGCTGACCATGCAGCTTCAACACGATTCCACAGTTCATCAAGAGTAGTGACTGGAGTATTGTGACGAGCCAGTTGCTCGGCCACCATTGACCAGACGTTTTCAATTGGTGAGAGAGATCTGGAGAATGTGCTGGCCAGGGCAGCAGTCGAACATTTTCCCTTTCCAGAAAGGCCGTACAGGACCTCCAACATGCGGTCGTGCATTATCCAGCTGAAATGTAGGGTTTCGCAGGGATCGAATGAAGGATAGAGCCACGGGTTGTAACACATTTGAAATGTAACGTCCACTGTTCAAAGTGCCGTCAATGTGAACAAGATTTGACCGAGACGTGTAACCAATGCCACCCCATACCATCACGCCGGGTGATACGCCAGTATGGCGATGACGAATACACGCTCCCAATGTGCATTCACCGCGATGTCGCCAAACACGGATGTGACCATCATGATGCTGTAAACAGAACCTGGATTCATCCAAAATAAATGACGTTTCGCCATTCGTGCACCCAGTATCGTATTTGAGTACACCATCGCAGGCGCTCCTGACTGTGATGCAGCGTCAAGGGTAACCGCAAGCATGGATGGTCTCCAAGCTGATAGTCCATGCTGCTGCAAACGTCGTCTAACTGTTCGTGCATATGGTTGTTGTCTTGCAAACGTCCCCATCTGTTGACTCAGGGATCGAGACGTGGCTGCACGATTTGTTACAGCCATGCGTATAAGATGCCTGTCGACTGCTAGTGATACGAGGTCGTTGGGATCCAGCACGGCATTCCGTATTACCCTCCTGAACTCACCGATTCCATATTCTGCTAACAGTCACTGGATCTCGACCAACGCGAGCAGCAATGTCGCGATACGATAAACCGCAATCGGGATAGGCTACAATCCGACCTTTATCAAAGACGGAAACGTGATGGTACGCATTTCTCCTCCTTACACGAGGCATCACAACAACGTTTCACCAGGCAAAGCCGGTCAACTGCTGTTATTGTGTGAGAAATCGGTTGGAAACTTTCCTCATGTCAGCACGTTGTATGTGTCGCCGTCGGCGCCAACCTTGTATGAATGCTCTGAAAAGCTAATAATTTGCATATCACAGCATCTTCTTCCTGTCGGTTAAATTTAGCGTTTGTAGCCGGCCGAAGTGGCCGTGCGTTTAAAGGCGGTGCAGTCTGGAACCGCAAGACCGCTACGGTCGCAGGTTCGAATCCTGCCTCGGGCATGGATGTTTGTGATGTCCTTAGCTTAGTTAGGTTTAACTAGTTCTAAGTTCTAGGGGTCTAATGACCTCAGCAGTTGAGTCCCATAGTGCTCAGAGCCATTTGAACCATTAGCGTTTGTAACACGTCATCTTCGTGGTGTAGCAATTTTAATGGCCAGTAGTGTAGTCTGTATTTTGTGCACCCTCTATGGCGTCTGACTATAACTATGGTATATGGTCCTCCGCAACATTATATACTGATAGGTCGAAGGACAATGAGAAATTCGATTATGCAGGGTTTTCGGGAATTCTACGTGTGTATCCATATCGATACTCCGCAATCCACCTTACGGCGTGTGGCGGAGGGTACCCCATAACACTACTAGCCATTTTCTTTCGTGTTCCACTCGCAAATAGAACGAGGAAGAAACGACTGTCTATATGCCTCCTATGAGCCCTAACTTCTCGCATCGAGTCTATGTGGTCCGTACGCGCAGTTTATGTTGGAGGCAACAGAATCGTTCTGCAGTCAAATGCCAGTTCACTAAATTTTCTCAATAGTGTTCCTCGAAAAAAAGTTGAATTTCCTCCAGGAATTCCTATTTCAGTTCCTGAAGCATGACCGCAACACTCACGTGTTGTTCGAACCTACCGGTAACAACGCTAGCAGCTCGCCTCAAAACTGTTTCGACGTCTTCTATTAATCCGACCTGGCATGGATCTCAAACACTCGTACAACTCGAACAAGAATAGGTCGAACTAGAGCCCTATATGTGGTCTCCTTTACACTTTCCTAGATTTCTCCCAATAAACCGAAGTCGACCGTTCGCCTCCCCTACCACAGTCCTCACATGCTCGTTCCATTTGATACCGCTTCGAAACGTTACGCCCAGATATTTAAACGACGTGACTGTGTCAATGCTGTATCCGCACATTACGAATTTGTTTTTCGTACTCCTCCGCATTAACTTGCATTTTTCTACATTTAGAGTTAGCTGCCATCCATCACTCCAATTAGAAATTTTGTCTAAGTCATCTTGTATCCTCCTACAGCCACTTAAGACGCCTTGCAGCACGTCACAGCATCATTAACAAACAACCGCAGATTACTGCCCACCATGTCCGTCAAATCATTTATATATGTAGTGATTCTGTCACACTTCCATGGGGCGCTCCTGATGCTACCCTTGTCACTGATGAACACTGTGTTCCATAACTTAAGAAGTCTTCGAACCACTCGCATACATGTGAACCTATGCTCGTACCTTCTTTAAGAGCCTGCAGTGGGCCACTATGTCAAACCCTTTTCGGAAACCTGGAAATATGGAATCTGCGTGTTGCTCTTCATCCATATACCATGTGAGAAAAGGGCAATCAGAGTTTCGCACAAGCGATGCTTTCTAAAACCATGCTGGTTCGTGTACATAAACTTCTCGGTCCCAAAAAAAAAAAAAAAAAAAAAAAAAAAAAAAAAAAAAAAAAAAAAAAAAAAAAAAAAATTTATTCGAACTGAGAATATGTTCAACGATTGTGCAGAAAACAGAAATTAGGGATATTGGTCTGTAATTCTGCGGGTCCATTATTTTGCTCTTCTTATCCTTTTTTCTAGTCGCTTGGGGCTTTGCGCTGGGCGAGAGACTCGCGATAAATGCAAGCAAAGTAAGCGGCCAATAACGAATTGGGATTCCGGTTATAAACTTCTAGAACATGTAGAGGGGAGTGAGTAAATAATATTTTAAATAGGAACAGAGGTCCGGAAATGTGCCGTTTCCGTTCTACGACGGTTTCAATTCGAATGTGTGAACCGCTTGTCACGGTATGCAGTAGGATAGACAGGATGATGTGTACTGCGTGAGACAGTCACATGATCTCACTTGACGTCTGCTTCGTTCGGAGACCTATTCAATGCCTGCACGTCTCCGATACAGTAAATACGGTTTGGTACACCTTTCCACGTCAAGTACTGTTCAGAGACGAATGTAAGTTCACTAGGGACTGTGTTCTGAATGCGCGAAACAGCCATGTCTGGGCAGACGAAAGCCCTCTTGCCAAACACATTCGAGGATTTCAGCACCAGGTTGGTATTAACATGTGGTCAGATATTCTGGGAGGTCATGTGATTGCGCCATACCTCCTTCCACTAACTCTAACGGGTCCTGCATGCCTGATCTTCCTTCAAAACGTAGTCGACCCATTCTTAGAAGTTGTGCCACTGAATGTCCATCAGGAAATGTGGTTTCAGCGTGGCGGTGCACCACCCCTCGTCTCACGTGCTGTTTGGTGACGTCTAAATGCCTGTGAGCACTATGGGACTCAACATCTGAGGTCATCAGTCCCCTAGAAAGAACTACTTAAACCCAACTAACCTAAGGACATCACACACATCCATGCCCGAGGCAGGATTCGAACGTGCGACCGCAGCGGTCACGCGTTGGTGACGTCTCAGCGGAGGATATGGTAGTCAGATTTAATTCCTATGGACTACTTGTGGGGTCGTATGTGAGGCTACCGTAGAGACAGAGGAAGATCTACAGGCACGAATTCTAGCTGCTGCACTAGAAATTGAAAAGACACTGGGTGGGATGGAGAGTGTGTACCAGAACATACTTCGAAGGTACAAAGATACATAGAGTCGCTGTTGTAATGCATTAGCACTGTTCTATATGTGCAATATGCTAATTATTTTGTTGTTGTTTCCGTTTTGGAATAATTTAAACACATAATGCTTGAGTGTTAATACAAACAAGTGATAAATAGGTGTTTCGATATGTTTGTTTTCGAATTGTTACATGATAACTGTACTACGTCACGCCCAACTCAATTCACAAACGGAAGTGGATGAGTATAACATCTGAATTAAAACGGTACGTTTCCGGACGTGTCTCCCTATTCAAAATATTTTGTACTCAATTCCCTCTAAATTCCTAGAAGTTTGTAACGGGAATTTCCGAGCACTCTGTATATTTATCGATAAAAGTATTTATGAACAAAATTCCATTCCCATCATATGAAGTATCTGTACGGCGGAGACGCGCGGGGTAACCGCGTGGTCTAGGCGTCTTGTCCCGGTCCATGCGGCTCCCCCCGTCTGAGGTTCGAGTCCTCCCTCGGGCATGGCTGTGCGCGATTTCCAAAGCGTAAGTTGGTTGGATTAAGTAGTGTGCACGCTTAGGGACCGATGACCTCAGCCGTTTGGTCTCATAAGACCTTACCACAAATTTAAAAATTGTACAGCAGAATACGAGTAGCAATATAGAGAGCTCTCACACCCATACAACGTTGTTGTTGTTGTTGTGGTCTTCAGTCCTGAGACTGGTTTGATGCAGCTCTCCATGCTACTCTATCCTGTGCAAGCTTCTTCATCTCCCAGTACCTACTGCAACCTACATCCTTCTGAATCTGCTTAGTGTATTCATCTCTTGGTCTCCCTCTACGATTTTTACCCTCCACGCTGCCCTCCAATACTAAATTGGTGATCCCTTGATGCCTCAGAACATGTCCTACCAACCGATCCCTTCTTCTAGTCAAGTTGTCCACAAATTTCTCTTCTCCCCAATTCTATTCAATACCTCCTCATTAGATATGTGATCTACCCATCTAAACTTCAGCATTCTTCTGTAGCACCACATTTCGAAAGCTTCTATTCTCTTCTTGTCTAAACTATTTATCGTCCATGTTCCACTTCCATACATGGCTACACTCCATACAAATACTTTCAGAAACGACTTCCTTACACTTAAATCGATACTCAAAGTTAACAAATTTCTCTTCTCCAGAAATGCTTTCCTTGCCATTGCCAGTCTACATTTTATATCCTCTCTACTTCGACTATCATCAATTATTATTCTCCCCAAATAGCAAAATTCATCTACTACTTTAAGTGTCTCATTCCCTAATCTAATTCCCTCAGTATCACCTGATTTAATTCGACTACATTCCATTATCCTCGTTTTGCTTGTGTTGATGTTCATCTTATATCCTCCCTTCAAGACACCATCCACTCCGTTCAACTGCTCTTCCAAGTCCTTTGCTGTCTCTGACAGAATTACAATCTCATCGGCGAACCTCAAAGTTTTTATTTCTTCTCCATGGATTTTAATACCTACTCCGATTTTTTCTTTTGTTTTCTTCACTGCTTGCTCAATATACAGATTGAATAACATCGGGGATATGCTACAACCCTGTCTCACTCCCTTCCCAACCACTGCTTCCCTTTAATGCCCCTCAACTCTTATAACTGCCATTTGGTTTCTATACAAATTGTAAATGGCCTTTCACTCCCTGTATTTTACCCCTGCCACCTTCAGAATTTGAAAGAGAGTACTCCAGTCAACATTGTCAAAAGCTTTCTCTAAGCCTACAAATGCTAGAGACGTAGGTTTACCTTTCCTTAATCTATTTTCTAAGATAAGTCGTAGGGTCAGTATTGCCTCACGTGTTCCAATATTTCTACAGAATCCAAACTGATCTTCCGCGAGGCCGGCTTCTACCAGCTTTTCCATTCGCTGTAAAGAATTCGTGTTATTATTTTGCAGGCGTGGCTTATTAAACTGATAGTTGGGTAATTTTCACATCTGTCAACCCCTGCTTTCTTTGGGACTGGAATTATTATATTCTTCTTGAAGTCTGAGGGTATTTGCCTGTCTCATACATCTTCTTCACCAGATGGTAGAGTTTTATCAGGGCTGGCTCTCCCACAACGTTAACGTGCCAGAAATATTCTCCTATGGAGTGACTTTCTCAGTAGTTCGAAGGTTGATGAAAGTTGCTCACTGATTCATTCTTTGGTCTCTGCCACTCATGAACTTTTATACGACCACAATACAGGGAGCTCCATGGACTTCCTTTGGACGCCGAGTGACGTAGGCATCCTGGTCACTGATTGTGCTGCTATATTAGCTAAGGAAGCCTCCACAGTGGACCTGCTGCCAATACAAGCCCTAGAAGCTCACACACGGGCGCATCTCAGACACAGTATCTTATTAAAATGGAAAGAAGAGTGGATGACTAACAACATACCCGACAATTGCCTATTGATAGAAGCGCCCACCAAGAACTTCTCGATATGTCGCACTCATTCTGGTCATACCCATCATATAAACAACAACACTGCACTGCAAGAAAACCCACTTCTGTGCATCCGCGTAATGTGCTTCACATTTCGCCGCTTCCTTGAAGCGTGTCCAGATGCACTTGACGTCCAGCACTCATTATGTTTTAACGAGTTATTGCCACAGTTTCTAGCTGACAATGCAAAGAAAGCATCCTACATCTTAACCTTCGTATGAGGAAATGGATATTACCGCATGATTTAAAGCGCTTATTTTAGTAGTTAACTTATGGGCTGAAGTTGGGCGAAGGTAATATCTTATCACATTTTTTACTCCAGGTGGGACAGAAGAGGCATTTCAAGCCAGATACCTGCCCCAATATAAACTAAAAATCTTACCTAACTACAACTGACATCTATCCATGATCCATGTCTTATTTGTCTAGTCCACTGAATGACATATTTGTACTGTGCGGCTGGTCCCGGCAGAGGTTCGAGTCCTCCCTCGTGCATGGGTGTGTGTGTTTGTCCTTAGGATGATTTAGGTTAAGTAGTGTGTAAGCTTAGGGACTGATGACCTTAGCAGTTAAGTCTCATAAGAATTCACACACATTTTCATTTTTGTAGCACCTTCTCCATGCATCGGTGCTGACGGAGAAGGGAAAATAATTCAAGGGGTACATCCTTCGCCTCAGCACTTGTTCTGAGCAAACCCTTGAAACGCGTCCGCCAGTTGCCGGACTGACTTGCTTCATGTAATGTCAATTTCCGCCACTCTGTTGACAGAAAATGAGCTTGGAAATCAACAACAACAGAAATAATTGCAGAAGATTCCCAACTTTCGCTACTAACGTAGATGCAATTTCTGCAGAGGCACTGAATTAACAATTTTAATTTTTACTAAAGCCAATTAGCTTTCGCTTTGTAGTTAAACTACTTTGCGGAGAGGAAAACAAAGCTAATAGTCAGCACGCCACCCTGGCTGAGTGTCACGTAGGCGGCCCAGTGCGGCAGGTGGAAACGGGTGACCTTTTGTTGTCTTACAAAAGACCTGACTCTGAGGGAAGAGCCTTCTAAACTCTAAAGGCTCGTCTCCGTTCTCCACAAGGGCGACTGACAAGATGGTGCCAAGTGGGCGAGTGGCAGCCCCAGGCGCATTCCTCGTGTTTTAAAGAAATGAACTGTGGGTTGAGTTTTATGTCTTCTGAATAAAAGAACGTGCTAGACAGACTGTTGCCACAATGGTAGGTTACAAACAAGCTTTCCCTTCTTGGGTGGAAACGTCCAGTTGATTATTTTCAAAAACCATTTAGGAGAGGATTTAGAAATGTCGATCTCCTGTCATCTCAGAGGATGACCACTTTTTATCTGTTTTGATGAGCTGATACAAGTCTAGACGAAGTTTTTTCCTCAGGGAGCCAAGGAGAGTAGAGAAGTCAGGTTTTTCTGCATTGTGACTTCAGACTCCGACGGGCACTCTGGCTTCCGGTATCGACGGAGGTAGACTTTCCGACATGAGATTCTGATGGAGAGACTGCCTTCAGATACTGGTATCAAATCCAATGGGCACAGTCGCTGCCTCCAGACTCTAACGGCGACTCTTCGATTAGAAGTGCTATTGCGCTCTGGTGGTCGAAGTAAATCAGAGGTAGATAGGATGTAGGTTCGAGCAGCCGTTATCAGTCCCAAAGAAATTTTATGGAGATGCGTGATTTATTCTGTTGCATGCCAACAATTCCATCAGTTCTTTTCTCTGATGCACGAGAGGACAACACCTTAGGGTATTGTGACCACATATTTCTGCCAGATTGCTCTTGCAGTGCCAAGCGCACATCATTAACATCTATCTCTGTTGGTCCGTCAGGGCCAGGGGACACCGGCTGGTAAGTACTTTTCATTGTCAATAGACTTCACCAACAGCCTTATATTTTGAGATATTTTGTTTTATTCTGAAATCAATCAGTTTTGGCAATCATTTTGCCAGCTTCAGGCCCCATACACCTTTATCCATACAACGAACGTATCGTATAGTGCCATATAACATTGGGTATCGTGAATTCGAATTGTTATACAAATACTTCATACGAAGATGTGTCAGCAGCTCTTCATATGCAGTATTTGTATAACGATTGGAATTCACAATATTGTGCTATACGATACGTTCGTTATTTGGATAAAAGCGTGTGGGGCCTAAAGATGGTAAAATGAATTGCCGGAACTGGTTGCTTTCAGAATGAAATATCTCGAAATATACGGCTGTTGGCGAAGTTTATTGACATTCAAAAGTCATTAACTTCTTGTCTGTCTACTTAACATACCCTTCTTATAACATGATCCATGAAATTGTTTCGCCACCACTGATGAACGTGTATTTGACTGAGATCCTTTACGTATTGTCTTATCAGTTTCCTGCGGCCCACTCTCAGATATTTAATATACAATCCAGGTGATTCTTTCCCATATTTATAAATACTTTTTCTTTCTCTCTCATGTGTAAATATCCTGTAGATTTTACTTCGCATTCATGTGCTCATGAGAGATATTAAAGTGGACATATCTGGACTTATGGTGCCTTTTCAATAGTTGGATAATCCCTGCACCTATCATTTAAGAATTAATACAAAAGTGATACCAATAGTGTGTTATACATTACACAAAATTTTAATACTGCTATCTGACTGCATGGATGGTGCTGTTATCCCTGATAATTCGGATAGGACCCGGCTTTGTACTGACCAGCTAAGCTGGAGTCCACATTAATCTTGCATACTATGGTGACCCTGCCAAGATTTAGAAACTTGGATACTTCTAATGACAAGTCACAGTGAAACGCGCATGTCTCATATGTATTCAGTACCAGCGATGGCGAGGCAGGACAGAATCTCTGACCAGAGAGTTATTTATCGTTGCTAGTCTGCGCTTGACCGCGCGAGAGTTCAGTTGTGTGTGTGGAGTCGGCAGAGGGAGTTGTCAGTTGCGAGTTGCACTCTGTCGGCAGTAGCACTCAGTCGGCAGTAGTTGTAGCGAGTGGACGGTTGTACTGAGCGGGCGTCGGCATGCATCGGCGGCATGCTCTCCTTGCATCTCTGGTCACGATTCAGGATGAGGTATATTGTTATATAAGGTAATGAAGCAGCATTGCGCTCAGCTAATAACATATGTTAATTGTAATTAATTTGTTCAAGAATTGCCCCAATAATAATTTTCTTTTAAAATAACTGTTTTAAACAAAAGGATTCACTTCAAGTTAAATAATACTTCCTATGCATTCCCTCCAAGAATCAAAATTAAATATGGGCCAGCATTGCACGGAGCTGTGCCAAAAAATAAGAGCAGATATTGATGCAGTTTACTGAGGTAAGAATTTTGGTTTCTCTATTCAGGTTTAATTATTTCACAGGGCCGAAGGCCAGCGCCGCTGCCCTTATAAAATTTATCAGGTTATTGCTGTTGAGATGTTACATTCAGTTCATAGATCATTATTTAATTAATATTATTGTGGGTTTAATGGTCATTAATTATTTTTTAATTTTGTGGGAAGTTTACATTTGGGCCATTATATTTCATTATTCTTGCGGGGAGGTTACAACAGCATGCATCCAGGCAGATAGTATAAAATTATCAACCATTTTTTAATGATGCACATCAGCTGACATGTCTCTTTCCAAGTTAATTTTTTCTTTTTGATTGTTTAATATATGCATGTATGTCATTGGTTGTGTCTTTCACGTTCTGATGTTCTCTACTGAGCCTGTTGTTTTATGGCGTTGCTAAACCAGTGTTGCAACTTCTGAAGATGTGTGTGTGTTATGAATTTACGTGCAGGCGAATTGCTAGGGAGACAGCCTCGTATCATGTTTCACCTAACGAGTAGCCTCATAAGGATGTGCTGCAAACGTAGAATTAGAGGAAGTCTCTGTCCCGGAGTAACTATATAGATATAGAGACGACTAACGATGACTATATGCGCCTAAACGAGATGCAGTTGTAGTGTAAGAAAGCTTACATAAAACTTGCTATTGTTGTTTTCCCACCAAAACTAAAACATAACGTTTCGGGAGGCCCTTATTTTTCAAGTTTGGTTGTTTCCTTATGCTACCCAACAGTTTGGTTTCTTTGCACAAATAAATGAATTGTTCATGATTTGCATTAAGCAGAAAAAGGTGAAAGGCTGCCTCTCCATTTGAAGAATCATAGAATGCAGTAAAATGGTATTTAGTTTTTGTCTCAAAAATGGTTGTTCAGAAGTACCTGTTCAGCAAAAAACTTCATTAATTTCAACTTAATTGGGAGCACTGTATTGCTGCATTAACTTTAATATTACAAACCACAGACCTACTATTTGCTATGTGGGTGAGGCAAATATGACAAGAAAATCACATTTTCTTTTAAACATTCAGGGTGTCCCTCTCAAACCTCCCTGACTTCAAGGACCCAGGAGAGAAAAACCACAGTTGATACGACAATGAAAAATGGACCACTTTGTAGAGCATCTCAAAGAATTTATATTCCCGCATCAGAAGTGCCAAATATCGTTGCCAGAGTGCAGTGTGGTCGCATGAAGTGAAAATGGCGACTCCACAACAGTGCGTGCAAGCAGTAGTGTGGTTTGCAGCAACAAAATCGCGACTAACTGTGCAAAGAAATTATCGTCGTATGTACGAATGTGATCCACCTGATGCGAAAACAATTAAGGAATGCTATAGGAAGTTTCTGGCAACAGGAAGTGTTCTGAAACATTCTGGTGATGCACACCACGGAGTTTCAGAAGAGACAGTGGAGGACATCAGACAAACATTTCTCAGAAGCCCATGTAAATAAATTCGTCAAGCATCTAGGCAACTTGATGTACCTCGATCAACACTGCATCGTGTTGTTCACCGGCGTCTTCGTATGTGTGCTTACTAAGTGCAAATTCTGCAACATCTGACGCCGAATGACAAACCACGCGGACAACAATTTGCTGCGGATATGCTGCAGTGTATTGGTATGGATGCCAGCTTCCTGTAAAGATGTTTATTCTCAGATGAGGCAACCTTTCATCTATAAGGGAGGATTAATAGGCATACTGTTCGGATTTGGGGCTCGCAAAATCCGCACATTGTCATTGAACATGTTCGTGATAGCCCTAAATTAAAAGTAAGGTGAGGGCTAATGCACGACAGGATTGTTGAACCATTCTTCTTTGCGCAACAAACAGTGAATGAGTCAGTGTATATGGCCATGTTGGAGCAGTTTGTGTACCCTCAGATACAAGACTTGCAACTGAACATCATTTTTCAACAGGATGGAGCTCCGCCGCATTGGTCATCGGCTGTTCGCAAGTTCCTGGATAGGGAATTTCCCAATCGTCGGATCGGACGCGGAGGACCCATTGCCTGGCCACCACTTTCACCCGACATTACGCCGCATGATTTCTTCATGTGGGGATTCGTGAAGGACCGAGTGTATGCGACCAAAGTGGACGATATTCCTACGTTGCGACATCATATCACTAATGCGATTGTAACAATAACAGAGGAAATATTACAAGGAACTTGGCAAGTATTTGAATATAGACTCGATATTCTTCAAAATGGTTCAGATGGCTCTGAGCACTATGGGACTTAACTACTGAGGTCATCAGTCCCCTAGAACTTAGAACTACTTAAACCTAACTAACCTAAGGACATCACACACATCCATGCCCGAGGCAGGATTCGAACCTGCGACCGTAGCAGTCACGCGGTTCCGGACTGCGCGCCTAGAACCGATATTCTTCGTGGTACAAATGGTTCACACGTAGAGGCGTATCGATGATAAATAAATAATTCTTTGAGATGCTCTACAATGTGGTGCATTTTTCATTGTCCTACCTACTGTGGTTTTTTTCCTGGGTCTTTGAATTCAAGGAGGAGTGGGACACCCTGTACCTGCTCCTCGATAAAGTGTCCTTTTTCTTCACGTTAGAGACTTAAGCGAATAATCAGGCACATCTTGAAGTATATATATCTTCTGTTCCTCGTTTTTTTAAATTATTTATCACAGTGTTACGTGAGCTTGCGGCCTGTCTCAGACGGGTAATTCACAACGTTTAGCTTAGACGCTTAGTAACTAGGTGTAGAGTGAAACTTCCTGGAAGATTAAAACTGTGTGCCCGACCGAGACTCGAACTCGTGACCCTTGCCTTTCGCGGCAAATACTCTACCATCTGAGCTACCGAAGCACGACTCACGCCCGGTCCTCACAGATTTACTTCTGCCAGTATCTTGTCTCCTACCTTCCAAACTTTACAGAAGCTCTCGCAGGACTGATGACCTCAGAAGTTAAGTCCCATAGTGCTCAGATCCATTTGAACCATTTTTGAATCTTCTCATGAAATTTCAATCACCAACTTTCTCTTTGGAATGCGAAAATATTTTGTTGACACCAAACTACATTGGGAGAAACGATCACCATGATAAAATAAGGGGAATCAGAGCTCGTATGGAAAGATACAGGTTTTCGTTCTTATCGCGCGGTATTCGAGATTGGAATAATAGAGACAGTTAATGTGCTTTGCAGAATATCCATGTAGATTTAGATGTCTCGGCGGCAAAATTCACCTGATGTAAATCGTATGGAACCTATCTGGGCCGCTTTCGCGCGCCATCACAGCGTACGCAAATAAGCGGCCCATTATTTGTGACAATTACATGACCTGTACGTTGACATCTAATGCCACATACCTCCAAACAGTCTACCAACAAACCATCGGATCTCTGATACGCAAAATCAATTATGTATTTCGTTCCAAAGACGGACAAAGAAGCTCTTAAGCAGGCGATCACAATTTTTTGGATCATCAGTGAACGTATTGAAGAAGTTTATGTTCCTTGATGAGGTTGAATTACCACCACAAGAATAGTTTGTAATATGTTCTATTTGTTATTTTCCTTGCCCCTATGTATGCCCAAGCATGATCCTGTGCCAAAGCTGATTACTTCGATTTAAGAATTTTTTCAAAATTTCGTATGTATATATCAGGTTCTCGATAGTGGTATCCCGCTTGTGGCTTTCCAGAAACTGAAATAACATTTGTGGTTCTTTCCCTAATTCTGGCTGCTTAATGTTTTGAATCAAAAATTGAAACAGTCACTACACTGAATTGGGAATTTCTTAAGACAAATTCCTTACAGTGGCGTGAAATGAACATGACAACACTCTACACCTAGAATGAGATTTTAACTCTGCAGCGGAGTGTGCGCTGATATGAAACTTCCTGGCAGATTAAAACTGTGTGCCCGACCGAGACTCGAACTCGGGACCTTTGCCTTTCGCGGGCAAGTGCTCTACCATCTGAGCTACCGAAGCACGACTCACGCCCGGTCCTCACAGCTTTACTTCTGCCAGTATCTCGTCTCCTACCTTCCAAACTTTACAGAAGCTCTCCTGCGAACCATGCAGAACTAGCACTCCTGAAGGAAGGAAAGGATACTGCGGAGACATGGCTTAGCCACAGCCTGGGGGATGATTCCAGAATGAGATTTTCACTCTGCAGCGGAGTGTGCGATGATATGAAACTTCCTGGCAGATTAAAACTGTGTGCCCGACCGAGACTCGAATTCGGGACCTTTGCCTTTCGCGGGCAAGTGCTCTACCATCTGAGCTACCGAAGCACGACTCACGCCCGGTCCTCACAGCTTTACTTGTGCCAGTATCTCGTCTCCTACCTTCCAAACCTTACAGAAGCTCTCCTGCGAACCATGCAGAACTAGCACTCCTGAAAGAAAGCGGTCGTGCGGTTCCAGACTGTAGCGCCTAGAACCGCTTGGCCACTCCGGCCGGCGTGAGAAGATTCCATTGCAACGAAAAACGCCTTTGTTTTAACGATGTCCACCCTAAATCCTGTATCATTTCAGTGAGACTCTCTCCACTATTTCGCGATAATGCAAAACGTGCTGCCCTTCTTTGAACTTTTTCCATACGCTCAGTCAATCGTATCTGGTAAGGAGCCCACATCGCGTAGCGGTATTCTAAAGGAGGACGGATAAGCGTAGTGTAGGCATTCTCCTTAGTAAGTCTGTTGTTACATTTCCTAAGTGTCCTGCCAATAAAACGCAGTCTTTGATTAGTCTTCCCCACAACATTTTCTATGTGTTCCTTCCAATTTAAGTTGTTCGTGATTGTAATTCCTACGTATTTAGTTGAATTTACGGCCTTTAGATTTGACTGATATATCGTGTAACCGAAGTTTAACGGATTCCTTTTAGCATTCAGGTGGATGACCTCACACTTTTCGTTGTTTAGGGTTAGTCCCCAATTTTCGCACCATACAGATATCTTTTCTAAGTAGTTTTGCTATTTGTTTTGACATTCTGATGACTTTAATAGTCGGTATATGACGGTGTCATCTGCAAACAACCTAAGACGGCAGCTCAGATTGACTCCCAAATCGTTTATATAGATAAGGAACAGCAAAGGGCCTATAACACTACCTTGGAGAACGCCAGAAATCACTTCTGTTTAACTCGGTGACTTTCCGTCAAATACTACGAACTGTGACCTCTCAGAGAGGAAATCAGGAATCCAGTCACGTAACGGAAACGATATTCCATAAGCACGCAATTTCATTACAAACCGCTGGTGTGGTACAGTGTCAAATGCTTCCGGAAATCCAGAAATTCTGAATCAATCTGAAATCCGTTGTCAATAGCTCTCAATACTTCATGCCAGTAAAGAGCTAGTTGTGTTTCACAAGAACGATGTTTTCTTAATCCATTTTGACTGTGTGTCAATAGACTGTTTTCTTCGAGGTAGTTCATAATGTTCGAACACAATATATGTTCCAAAATCTTGCTGCATATCGACGTTAATGATATGGACCTGTAATTTAGTGGATTACTCCTACTACCTTTCTTGTATATTGGTGTGACCTGTGCAACTTTCCAGTCTTTGGGTAACGATCTTCCTCCCAGCGAACGGTTTTATATGACTGTTAAATATCGAGCTATTGCATCAGCATACTCCGAAAGGAACCTAATTGCTATATAGTCTGGACTGGAACACTTGCTTTTATTAAGTAATTTAAGTTGCTTCACTACTCCGAGGATATCTAGTTCTACGTTACTCATGTTGGCAGCTGTTTTTGATTCGAATTCTGGAATATTTACTTCGTCCGTCTTCTTTTGTGAAGGCATTTCGGAAGGCTGTGTTTAGTAACTCTGCTTCGACAGCATTGTCTTCGATAGTATCTCCATTGCTATAGCGCAGAGAAGGAATTGTGTCTTGCCACTAGCATACTTCACATACGACTAGAATCTCTTTGTATTTTCTGCCAGGTTTCGAGACAAAGTTTCGTTGTGGAAACTATTATAAGCATCTCGCATTGGAGTCAGCGCTAAATTTCGAGCTTCTGTAAAAGATCGCCAATCTTGGGGATATTGTGTCCGTTTAAATTTGGCATGTTTGTTTCGCTGTTTCTGCAACAGTGTTCTGACCGGTTTTGTGTACCAAGGAGGATCAGCTCCGTCGTTCGGTAATTTATTTGTTATAAATCTCTCAACTGCTGGCGATACTATTCCTTTGAATTCGAGCCACATCTGGTCTGCACTTACATTGTTTATTTGGAAGGAGTGGAGATTGTCTCTCAGGAAGGCGTCAAGTGAATTTTTATCTGCTTCCTTGAATAGTTATATTTTCGTTTATTTTTGGAGGATTTGGGGGTTCCAATATACACTTTCGCTATAACAACTCTGTGGTCACGAATCACTGTATCCGTTTCGATGCACGTTATTAACTCCGGATTGTTTGTTGCTAAGAGGTGAGCTCACATTATAAAGCGCCTCAGACCGCTCTAGCACGGTTTTGGTTCGGAGACACGGAGAAGTAAACTGTAAAAGATGACATCGCTGTTGAGGAAGACATTAAGTCTGAAAGGACGCAGGTGGTTCACAGCTGTCAGCTGATCCCATGCAAACTCAGGAGAATGTCTCCCATAGCATAATACCGCTCCCAGCAGTCTGCGTCCGTGGCGCGCTATGCGTTCACCTCGATGACTGCGGCTGTGGAGAGCACCATGCGCCTAGAACAGCAAAAATGTGATTCACCCGAAGAGCCGACAGGTTTCCACTGATCAACGGCTGAATCCCGATGGTGCCTTGCGCGATGCAATCGTAACTGACAATGTCATTGGATCAACATGTGAACACGTTGGGGTGGGCATCTGCGAAGCCCCACGTTCAACAATGTATGATGAACGGCGTGCTCCGAAACACTTATGCATATACCAGCATTGTGCTCTTTCGGCAGAGATGCCACAGATCACCATCTGTCCTACTTTACAGAGGAGACAAGTCTCCGAACGCCATGTTCTGTGAAGAGTCGTGAACTGCTTGTGCATATACCAGAATTGTGCTAAACTCCCACACCACTAAAAGTGGTCATATTTTATACCATAGCGACAGAAAATAATGATTTAACAGAAAAGCGACTCAGTGAGAGTTTTCATTGACAACTTTTTCCTGCCACTTTCCACAGTAAATTAAACGGCCGAAATGAGTGTAAAATTACCGGCACTGAACTACTAGTGGAATTTTCTTTTCTATTATTTTCAAATACTTTTGCCCGTAAAATTTATATTTTAACGGCATTAATACATAATTCAATGATTTTCTGCATTTCATATTCGTTTCACTCATGCTTCTGCTCGCTCAGATCTTCCCTTTCTCAAGCAACTGTTGATTGATTCCGTGCATGTATCTTGGAGCGCTTTTCAACTACTGGCTGATCGAAAACTGGTTATCTTTCTCGATTGTAAAATCTTCAGAGCATTGACAAGTGCGACGTCGCAGCGTATTTGTGTAGTTCCGCTGTTGCTGATACAGATCTTGTAATTTTAGTATGCAGTTTCTCAGCTGCTGTGTCGGAAGTCGCTAACTTTCCAATTTATCTTCACTTACACACCGCATGGAACTTGAGGTGTAGTTAATTCACACACCCAAAAATTGTGGAAGAAACTATTTATGTTGGTTTCACAAATTATAGTTTAGTCTACTTCCAGTTATTTTATGCTTGTAATAGCCACAAAAATGTATATATTTTTTTACAAACGAACTGAAAGCCAAGACACTGTATTTGCTGTGACTACGAGCTTAACCTCGAAAGTAAATGACGATTGCGGTTTTGTGCCCTGGATAATAAACAGGTTCCGTAATTCGTGTCTCTGTACAGCTTATCTTGGGCTCTCCCTACCTGTCTTGTGGTCATTGGCCCATCACGTCAGCCGACTAATGTGTTGCTTTATGAGGACACATTCAGCTAGGGATATCGCAGTAAACAACCTGTCTACATTAGGTAATAAAATTTATCTAAAATTCTCATAGCACGCAATTAGATAAAAAGGGAATGGCGAACGAGTAAAAATGAGTGGTCGTCAAAAAGGAACGACCCACCAGTGAACTAGTTCCCAAAGATGAACGAGTTTTCCCGTCTCTAGTTCCTTATAACATATTGCTCTAAGAAACAAACGGATAAACTATATTGGTCAGTTTGAAGAAATAGTTAACAACTTGCCCCACACGTCTGTTAATTAAACGCCTGATAAATTACTGCTGCGAAAAGCTGAGAAAAATGAATGGGTAAACCCTTTACCGAAACTTCCTGGGAGCAAAAGGTAAGACAGACACTAGTAAATCCAATTGAGAAAGCCGCAGCAGAAAGAGATTTTTTGACAAAAGCTTGGTAAAATGCAACGTTATGAGACCGGAAAAGTTCTACTGAGAAACGACCCTAAAACTTCACTTTTAAACAGAAAGACTAAAAAGTGGAGGGAGCCTCACATAAGGCCATTTGAAATTGCAAATGTACCACTTGCTGGGGCGTATTTGCTTCTGCATCCCGGAACCAATAAAATTACAGGCATCTAACTACATCGGGGTTTGAAAACATGTTACCAGCAGCAAGCGTAAAGTAGGAACCCATACTAAGATATGGAAAAATGTAGTCAAGACATCCAGTAGATAGAAATGTGTAATGGAAGATTATCTATATAGTACATAAAAAGTAGAGATTTATTTGAGAAACTGCGATCAGCTGACTAGCACATGTTCGCTTGTATTTACTGCTAAGCAGTAATTTCCAGATAACTGAAATCTAGAAATTCTGCACATAGCTGTAGGTATCAAGTGTAAGTTATGTTGGTAAACCGTATCTCATAAATATGAGATTTTGAAGGAAAAATAAACGAAATTTTGCTGGAAAAGTAATGAGTTAGAGAATAGTGTGTGACTATGAACACGAGTGACATTCCAATTTATGGGCGATGAACAGACAAGACTTTGTATGGCAAGACTTTGTCACAGGCATGTCTTTTCTTTTATTTTTGCCGGCCGTTGTGGCCGAGTGGTTGTAGGCGCTTCAGTCTGGAACCGCGCGACCGCTACGGTCGCAGGTTCGAATCCTGCCTCGGGCATGGGTGTGTGTGATGTCCTTAGGTTAGTTAGGTTTAAGTAGTTCTAAGTCTAGGGGACTGATGACCTCAGACGTTAAGTCCCATAATGCTCAGAGCCATTTGAACCATTTTTTTCTTTTATTTTACCGTAGTAGCAGACATAATAATTGGGTTATTGATCTTTTTAACTATTTCATTACTTGTCCTATTTCCGATTAAATGAATCGGAACACATTATAAATTTATTAAAAGACTGTACAGTTTCCTCTTTTGGATCGCAGCATGGCATTACTCTTTTAATATTGTTGTAAAACTTATCATTTAATATTTACATGGAAGAGTAAATCTAGAACAGAATACTGTGTTCCTCCAGATTCTGATTGTTGCATAAGTTCACTGAGTCTGTGGTTGACAGGAAAGTAACAGGTTTTGCCCTCATCTAGTTGTCGGCAATGCGCCATGAAGACTTTTCTTTAATTGGTTACGTATGTTGATACAGCATATAGCTTAGTGTAATATTGAATCTATTGCGTAGTTTTATTAACTGTTGCCGTATATAACTATGGCGGCAAGACATTCAAAGCGCAGTTGGCGCCGCGTATTATTTCAGTTGAAATTTGGCTTATTCATTTTGCTCAAGAAAAAAGTTTGCTTTATGTCTGGATCATTGTATTGTACGTATACTGAGGAGACAAAAGTCGTGGGATAGCAATATGCACACATGTAGATGGCGGTAGTATCGCGTACACAAGGTATAAAAGGGCAGTGCATTGATCGAGCTGTCATTTGTATTCAGGTGATCCGTGTGAAAACTATCAGACGTGATTAAGCCCGCACGACGAGAATTAACGAACTTTGAACGCAGAATGGTAGCTGGAGCTAGAATACATTGGACTTTCCATGTCGTAGTTCGTTCGAAAATTCAGTGGTCTAAGATCCAAAGTGTCAAGAGTGTGCCGAGAATATCAGATTTCACGCATTACCTCTCACCACGGACAAAGCAGTGGCCGATGGACATCACTTACCGACCGAGAACAGCGGCGTTTGCATAAAGTTGTCAGTGCTAACAAACAAGCAACACTGCATGAAATAACCGCAGAAATCAAAAATGGGGCGTGTGACGAACGTATCCATTAGGTCAGTGGGGCGGAATTGGGTATTAATGGGCTACGGCGGCAGACGACCGACGCGAGTGACTTCTTAAGTAGTAGAACCCAGTACGTTGTCCTCGATGTTGAGTGTTCATCGGAGGTGAGGGTATCATCTGGAGTGCCGCAGAGAAGTGTGGTAGGTCCGCTGTTGTTTTCTATCTACTTAAATGATCTTTTGGATAGGGTGGATAGCAATGTGCGGCTGCTTGCTGATGATGCTGGGGTGTACGGGAAGGTGTCGTCGTTGAGTGACTGTAGGAGGATACAAGATGACTTGGACAGGATTTGTGATTGGTGTAAAGAATGGCAGCTAATTCTAAATATATATAAATGTAAATTAATGCAGATGAATAGGAAAAAGAATCCTGTAATGTTTGAATACTCAATTAGTAGTGTAGCGCTTGACACAGTCACGTCGATTAAATATTTGGGCGTAACATTGCAGAGCGATATGAAGTGGGACAAGCATGTAATGGCAGTTGTGGGGAAGGCGGATAGTCGTCTTCGGTTCATTGGTAGAATTTTGGGAAGATGTGGTTCATCTGTAAAGGAGACCGCTTATAAAACACTAATACGACCTATTCTTGAGTACTGCTCGAGCGTTTGGGATCCCTATCAGGTCAGATTGAGGGAGGACATAGAAGCAATTCAGAGGCGGGCTGCTAGATTTGTTACTGGTGGGTTTGATCATCATGCGAGTGTTACGGAAATGCTTCAGGAACTCGGGTGGGAGTCTCTAGAGAAAGGAGGCGTTCTTTTCGTGAGTCGCTACTGAGGAAATTTAGAGAACCAGCAATTGAGGTTGACTGCAGTACAATTTTACTGCCGCCAATTTACATTTCACGGAAAGACCAGAAAGATAAGATAAGAGAGATTAGGGCTCGTACAGAGGCATATAAGCAGTCTAGGCGCTACAGTCTGGAACCGCGCGACCGCTACGGTCGCAGGTTCGGATCCTGCCTCGGGCATGGATGTGTGTGATGTCCTTAGGTTAGTTAGGTTTAAGTAGTTCTAAGTTCTAGGCGACTGATGACCTCAGAAGTTAAGTCGCATAGTGCTCAGAGCCATTTTCAATACAGGCAGTCATTTTTCCCTCGTTCTGTTTGGGAGTGGAACAGGGAGAGAAGATGCTAGTTGTGGTACGAGGTATCCTCCGCCACGCACCGTATGGTGAATTGCGGAGTATGTATGTAGATGTAGAGTGCCTTTGCTATCAACACGACATCGCTTGCAGCGCCTCCCTTGGGGTCGTGACCATATCAGTTGGATCCTAGACGTTGGAAAACCGTGAGCCGATCAGATGAGCCCCGATTTCAGTTGGTAAGAGCTGATGACAGGGTTCGAGTGTGGCGCAGTCCCCAAAAAGCCATGGATCCAAGGCCTGTGCAAGCTGGTGGTGGCTTCATAATGGTGTGGGTTATGTTTACATGGAATGGACTGTGTCTTCTGGTCCATCTGAACAGATCATTTACTGCAAATGGCTTTTTCGGCTATTCGGAATTTGCAGCCATTCATGGACTTCATGATCCCAGCCAACGACGGAATTTTTATCGTTGGCAGTGCGCCTGTCACCAGATCACAATTGTTTGCGATTGGTTCGCAGAAAAATCTGGACAATGCGAGTGAATGCTTTGGCCACCCAGATAGCCCGACATGAATCCCATAGAACATTTATGGGCTGTGTCTGAGAAATCAGTTCGTGCACAAAATCCTCCACTGACAACTCTTTCGCAATTACGGACGGCAATAGATGAAGCATGGCTCAATATTTCTGCAGGGGACTTGTTGAGTCCGAGCTACGTCGAGTTGCTGCACTACACCGGGCAACAGAAGGTCCAAGTCTCTATTATGAGGTATCCCAACACTCTTCTCACCTGAGTGTGTATCTATGTATATAGAAGAACGCTAAGTATGGAAGTGACGAGTGTGTTATTGAGGGTTAACTTCTGTGTGATGAACCCATATTGTTGGGTGCTAAATCCCTCAAGTTTTTGTGCAAGAAGATTTGCGTTGTCATTTATGAGCTTAATTATTCTGGTTGGTTAACGTGTGCCGTCTTGATTATTCTAAGGTCGCTCTTGGAGTAAGGTGTAAAACGCTAGATGTGCTTGTTATTAGTAAAATATTTTTTCAAGTGTTACTTGTCCACGCTACCTCCAGCACATTTCACATCTCATCCCCAAGCTCACTACCGTTACACTGATAGCGAATTGTGGTTATATGGGTGATAGACAACAATTGGAATATATTTGTTTCAATTGCAATTGTAAGATCCTTACAATGTGTCCAATTTGTTACAGTTGCTGGAATGGAGACAATGGACGAACTGCGATCGAGTGACCTCAGGAAAGAGCAAGTGCAATATGAAATCGCTATTCGTGAGCTGGACCTACGTGATGAGATACGCAGGCAGCGTGGTGCGTCTGAACAGCAGCCCGCCTTCCGTCCGGAGTGTGGTGAGTGTTGCCCACTCTACTGGTTTTTTGGCCTTCTCATAATCAGCAGAATCATTTAGAAGGAATATTGAGCCTCTAGAGGGGTAGGGTGCTCATTATGGCAATCTACATCTACATGACTACTCTGCAATTCACATTTAAGTGCTTGGCAGAGGGTTCATCGAACCACAATCATGCTATCTCTCTACCATTCCACTCCCGAACAGCGCGCGGGAAAAACGAACACCTAAACCTTTCTGTTCGAGCTCTGATTTCTCTTATTTTATTCTGATGATCATTCCTACCTTTGTAGGTTGAGCTCAACAAAATATTTTCGCATTCGGAAGAGAAAGTTGGTGACTGAAATTTCGTAAATAGATCTCGCCGCGACGAAAAACGCCTTTGCTTTAATGACTTCCATCCCAACTCGTGTATCGTATCTGCCACTCTCTCTCCTCTATTACGTGGTAATACAAAACGAGCTGCCCTTTTTTGCACCCTTTCGATGTCCTCCGTCAATCCCACCTGGTAAGGATCCCACACCGCGCAGCAATATTCTAACAGAGGACGAACGAGTGTAGTGTAAGCTGTCTCTTTAGTGGACTTGTTGCATCTTCTAAGTGTCCTGCCAATGAAACGCAACCTTTGGCTCGTCTTCCCCACGATATTATCTATGTGGTCTTTCCAACTGAAGTTGTTCGTAATTTTAACACCCAGGTACTTAGTTGAATTGACAGCCTTGAGAATTGTACTATTTATCGAGTAATCGAATTCCAACGGACTTCTTTTGGAACTCATGTGGATCACCTTACACTTTTCGTTATTTACCGTCAACTGCCACCTGCCACACCATACAGCAGTCTTTTCTAAATCGCTTTGCAACTGATACTGGTCTTCGGATGACCTTACTAGACGGTAAATTACAGCATCATCTGCGAACAACCTAAGAGAACTGCTCAGATTGTCACCCAGGTCATTTATATAGATCGGGAACAGCAGAGGTCCCAGGACGCTTCCCTGGAGAACACCTGATATCACTTCAGTTTTGCTCGATGATTTGCCGTCTATTACTACGAACTGCGACCTTCCTGACAGGAAACCACGAACCCAGTCGCACAACTGAAACGATACCCCATAGGCCCGCAGCTTGATTAGAAGTCGCTTGTGAGGACCGGTGTCAAAAGCTTTCCGGAAATCTAGAAATAAGGAATCAACTTGAGATCCCCTGTCGATAGCGGCCATTACTTCGTGCGAATAAAGAGCTAAAGATATTAGAACTCTTTTAAGATGCAATCGAATGCATTAATCCAAGTAAAGAAATTGGAAAGCAGCATAATGAAGTATGACTAGAGAGTGGGTGAGTTCTTAAATAATATGGACGTAGGATATACGTGTGATTTGAATTCGGATATGTGTGCCGGCGAGTTTAGTGTAACTGAACAACAGGAAGAGAACAATCACGGTCACGATTCTTTAGTACTGACGCGTAAGTTCGTGGCGTTTTTCTGTAAGTTTAGTAAACAGAACAGATACACACAACAGAGATTTTAGTCATCAGTAATATATTCTCCTTCGCTGCTTACAACAGTCTGCCGACGCTGGGATAACTTTTCGATTCCGCGACTGTAGAAATCACGTGGTTTTGAGGTGAAGAACTCGCTGAGCCATTTTCATCTGGAAAGGAAGTTCCTTAAAGCCTGTTGGATAGAGAGCGTAAAAGGTGAAAATCTGACGGCGCAGGATCAGGTGTTGGTGCGGAATGACTTCCCAAACTGACTTCTGTATTGTGTTTCTTGACAGTCTATCAGAATGCGGGCGGACGTTATCATGGTGTAGCATCACTTCACGCAGTCTTCCTGGTCGTTGTTCTTGGTCTGAGTCCCCAAGACGCGTCAGTTTCGATGGTACACCACGCCGTTGTTCTTCCACCAGATACATAACATTATCTCTTTTGCATGTGTGCAAGTCTTTGTAGGGGAGTTGCTGCTTTGTTTGGGATCAACCATTCCTTTCGTTTCCTTATGTGAGCATAAATACATTTCTCGTCACCAGTAACGATACAGATTGGGAATGGTGAGTGTCGATCACGAGCCAACAGATGGCGAGCAAGCAGAGTTGCACCTGCTGATTTTTTATGGTTTTGGCTAAGAGCTTCCGGTAGCCATATACCCTGTTTTTGAACCTTTCCATCGCATGAAAATGCCGGACGATGGTGGAATGGTAAATGTGATAAACTGTGATCATTCCACAGTTTATCACATTTGACACTTTTCGAGTACAATTACCTGGATCATTGTGGATTAATGAGTTTAAATTATCTTAACCAAATCCCGAAGGTCCTTCTGAACGTGGAGAGTCACTAATGTCGAAACGATCCTCCTCCATACGAAAAAACCAATTACTTTTGTTCTGTCCAGTGGCAATATCCTCATATACGGCGCAAATGTTACTGGCTGCCTCCACTGCTGAACTTAAACAGAAGAATGTGTCGGAAATGTTCCGATTTCTCCACCTGGCATTTCATTTTCTAGCGTCCAAAGCTCCATTCACTCGCTCCGAATGACAATATGTAAACTCAAGCAACAACAGTGAACTTCAAATAAAAAATAACAGTCTATAAATAAACCCACATCAACCGGAATACCAATATACAAAACAGAAACGCTACGAACTTAAGCACGAGCCTAATAGTTTCTCGAAGCTACTTAATCCGCTGTCGCTTCTCCTTCAGACAGTGGGGGAGTTGTCCGTAGAACGTGCCCAAAAGACACAAAATGTGATGCGGTTGAAACGTCTCTGTGAAGACGTTTCATAAGACGCTTGTGAATTCGGTACAACTTATTCACTTTACTACCTGATTTTAGCTCAATTCATGAATTCTTCCAGAAAGACTGAGCACTCAGATAAGGCCTATTGAATATTGATATTATATGTGTGTTTTAATGTGGGGTTTCGGTTTTGTTTTGTGGGAAACGCTGAGTTGGTCGTCGTCTGCTGGGAGCAGACGATGTTGCTTCTCGTTTGAAGGAGAGCACAGGTTGACCAACTTAGGTTTCCAATACCTGACTGATCAGGTTTACCCATCTTAGTCGAAGATTGTTTTTGTGTGTGAGATTGGTGACGGAGGGCTAAATTTCTGGTAGCTTCAGTTGCACTGGGAGCTAGGTAATCTCTAAAGAGAATGGGGCACTCTTCGGTGAATGCTTGGTGAGTACGGATCGTAGCTCTTAAGGGGGGTTTCAGGTGATCGGAAGCAGGTTGAGCTAGCACTTCGTTATGTTTAGCTGGTGAAATACTTAAGGTCTTCAGCTTAACTGAAGCGTGCGAAGTGAGTTATTTTTTCAATGATTTTTAATCTTATATTTTGTGGCAATTGCTTTTGTCTTTGTGTGTCGATTTTGTGCCGCGTGTTTGGTAATCAATGACCCTTCTGGTCCACCATGGCACCGCAATAGGCTTTATTTTAACAGTCTGCTTGTTTAATGAGCTATAATTTCTGCAAGAATATCTGTTCTTTCGTGCGCTTTCTACAAAAGCAGCACAATAGTTGATTCTGAATGCACCACGTGCTCTAGTTCGGCCGTTTGCAAGCAGCAGACGCAGTTAGTATGTTGAATAATTATCGCGGAACCTCGTGCATGGGTTAAACCTCTGTCCAGAAGAGTGCATGCGCAGAATCGTAATGAGAATCTCACTGAGATATTTTTATGGTATGGATACAAAGGAGATGATAATATCATTGTCTCCCACCCACGTTTTCTGTGTTTCTTCTTGCTGTAGTTAAATTGTGCTCTGTTACATTCTCATGTAATTCTTACTTAAGTATTTCTAGTCAGGCGCCAGTTATGTGAAGTTAGGATGTGGAACCAAATATTTAGTTACAATAAATAATCTACGTGAAAGATAACTTCTGTGGTGTTGATCTTACCCACTTACTCCGATTTCCAATCCTGAATTAATCAAGTTGCTTCATGCACGATATGGAGCGCTATTTATCTGGCTACTTAAAGAAATTAGCATACTTGTAATTAAATTATTGATGTAATTAAACTAATAATTTTCCAGCTCCGTTTTTTTCCTAAATGGTTAGGAAGGGCTTGGGCTGGTGGCGACCCTGAATTTCTGAATTTTTATCATTAACTGTGTGAGAGAAGCAGCTAGAAATACGAGATAACGTATATGGCTCGATGAGCAACGTCGTAAACATAGTAATACGTTACACGGTTTTTGGTTTAAATGCAAGAGCGAGTGAGCGTATTTTAGGTGTACGATAGGGATTTGTCGGAGTTGCTGTGCCCGGTGACCAATGAACAGTTAGGTCGCGCGGTTTGAGGTGCCATGTCACGGATTGCGCGGCCCCTCCCGCCGGAGGTTCGAGTCCTCCCTCGGGCATGGGTGTGTGTGTTGTTCTTAGCGTAAGTTAGTTTAAGTAGTGTGTAAGTCTAGGGACCGATGACCTCAGCAGCTTGGTCCCTAAGGAATACACACACATTCGAGCATTTGTATCAGGAATTATTTTAGATCATAAAAATCTTTGTGACTATTTTCTGCCGGACAAGCTTATATGTGAGCTAATAAACAAAGATTAGTTATTAGTACAAAGGGAGAATGAGTCCTTTCCCATTGTGTAACTGAAATTTTGACCAGTGTCAAAGGATGCGGATAAAAGTATATGAAATACTGATTATTCACAGTGTAATAGAAGGACTAAAACCCTGGGTATCAGTACAGGTTGATATTTTTACTGCGCCCTTAGTATTAGAGAATTAGAGAAGTTGAGTTTGTAAATCGAAAATATTAGGTTGTTTTGCGTTAGCAGAAGAGCCAACACCGTGTTACGAGTGGAGGCCGAAATGCACGCGTTTTAGCTCACGCAGGCTGGCGTGAGGAGGGAAGAACTATACTGACGTGAGGTCTGGAACATGACAAGGAATTAGAATTCTGAAAGTGGACGTAATTAGTTTGATACTTAACTTTAATCCATTAACGATGAACGTCGCTCTTGACGGTACATGATTCATGATATTATCTGTTAATCCATTAACGATGAACGTCGCTCTTGACGGTACATGATTCACAATATTATCTGTTCAGAATACATTCTTGTAGTAATTATAGTAACTGAATATGGCACCTTGCTAGGTCGTAGCAAACGACGTAGCTGAAGGCTATGCTAAACTGTCGTCTCTGTAAATGAGAGCGTCTGTAGACAGTGAACCATCGCTAGCAAAGTCGGCTGTACAACTGGGGCGAGTGCTAGGGAGTCTCTCTAGACTAGACCTGCCGTGTGGCGGCTCTCGGTCTGCAATCACTGATAGTGGCGACACGCGGGTCCGACGTATACTAACGGACCGCGGCCCATTTAAAGGCTACCACCTAGCAAGTGTGGTGTCTGGCGGTGACACCACAGGTTGTTTGACGTGAGGCGAAATTGCGAGGTTTCGGAACCTGTGATAGAAGGCAGGAATGCCCAAATGGAGAAGTGGGAGATGGAGACCGTAACATGTTACCATGTGGTAATACTGGCCATTTCCCTAGGCAGTGTAAAGAATAAAGGGAAATTTACGTAAGAAGTGGAGGAAGGGGGCGGGAAGCGTGAAGAGAATCGCTATTCCGTAGTGCAAAGGTGTGACAGTGACTACTCGCGACTGCCTACCCTTTGTTTGTACACAAATCATTGAGGAACTAATAAATTCTGGAAGTGCTGTATCAATTATGGTACAATCTATTTACTGACTCATTCGTCGTGTCTTCAATTGAAGGGGAGTTTGCATTGTTCAAGGATTCATTTGATGGATTTGGGTTTTAGTGAGTGATGTTTTAACCACTCCAGCGATCCTGGGGTGTGATTTTATATATAGAAGGTAGGATTGGTGTTGGATTTGGTAGGTCTTGAGTAAGCTTTTAAGTTCTGCCCTCGTTAGAGTATTTCCTTTTGTCAACATGTAGTGTAAGGTAGGATTAGGAGTATCCTGGAAGCGGTGGCTGAGAAACCTGAGATTTCATTGAAACATTTGTCATAATCTCAAGCGGAAGTCCTGCAGCAGGTCACCGAAGGTTTCCTGGATGTGTTGACGACCAAATTACGCTTAATCAAGGAAAGTGACTGACAGACACAACTCACTGATCGAGAACCAGCGAGGCAGGTCCCCTGTAGGCTATAGCCGCCCAGAATGAAGGAGTTAGGCCAAATCATTAATAAATTACTGCTGGATCAAGCGCTAATCCGACCGTCAACCTCTTTCTATTTATCACCTACGCTTTTTGTGCTTAAGCCTGAGACTGGCGGTTTCCGGCTGGTAGTCAGTTACGGGGTTTTTTAAAAAAATTATTCTTTTATCAGTGTCCCTGCCAGTTTTGCACACGTGTTTCCATGGTTGGAGGGAAGGGGCCAGTATTTTACCGTCCTGTACCTCAACCAAGCGTATAACCAGATTCCACTGGCTCAGGAGTCCAAAGCAGCGGCTGCATTCTAAACTGATTGGAATCTTTATGAGTTGAGTCGTGTGCCATTTGGGTTTTCGACAGGGGCCACCATATTATCGCAGTTGTAAGACAAGATTTTTGGATCTATAAGTTTTTGTATCACTATTTAGATAATGTGATCATTACTAATAAAATCTTTGAGGACCATGTGGCGTATGCTAGAGAGGTCTTGCAGCGATTAAGAGAAGTAGGGTTGACTGTGCGACTATGTAAAGCTAATTTCGGTCACTGTGAAATTAATTTTTAAGACAAACTGTGTCTCGGCAAGGAGTGTAAGTATATCAGTCTTGCACTACTGCTATCCCAAAGTTTCTGGCGTCCTAGAGTACTCTGGGGATGAAGACGACTTCTTTGGAATAGTGAATTTGTCTTGCAAATTCATACCAAGTTTTGCACAGATGGCTGCTCCACTAAACCAGTTACGCAAGAAAAACTGCAAATTTGAGTGCTAGCCAGTGCTGCAGTACTGGCAATCCTTGTCTTTTCTAACCGTTTCCTATCACAAACCAGTGACTCTATTGTGGGGGAGAGGGAGGGGGGGGGGGTCATCAGGGTGCCGTTCCAAATGGATCGGCAGGAGAGACCGCTGACTGCAAGTGTGTCCTGTGCCTTATCACCTCTTCAAAGAAAATATTCAGCATATGAGCCAGACTTTCCCCTCGAAAAATAGTAGTTTTACTTAGAGCACAATCAATTTAGTCAGAAAACTGACAATAAAGCCCTTAGACAGGTTCTAGGTAGGCCTTCCAGCACATGTCGGATAGCTAGGTGGGCCATAACGATCTCTAAATTTCAGTTTGATGTTCAACATGTAAGGGTTACGGCAAATGTAGCCCAGAAACAGGAGAATGTGGAAAACCGGAAGACTGAGGCTGGCGTGTCCAACTCTAGTGAAGGCATCAGGTAAGACAGTAATGAGCAGGATGAAGACACTAAATTGACAGGGTAATCAGGGCATTTTGGGGATTTAAGTATCTACCATAATTAGTATTCTTGTATCTACGATATTAAGCATACACTAGAAACGAAACAATAACACAGGCTTCCTAAACTTTTGATGCCAGCGGTTTTTAAATATTATCGTAAAGCCATCACGGTGGACATTCAGTAATTTTTAAGCCAGGATGAAGATGAAAGACTACTTTACTCAAAAAGTCGTGGACCGGGACATTGAAAGGTTAGTCAGCAACTAAATCAATGGAACAACTCCTTTACTGGTTATCTGGGTCCCTTACATAGTTCCAGCGAAGGAAATAAATACGTTTTGATTGTCATAGAAGCTTACTTGTGCTTTGTCTGGTTAGCAACAAACAGAGAAATGACGGCAGCACTAACTCCACTTACTTCCACATCTAACTCGTGAATCACACTTTCACACAAACTCTTTTCTATGGTTCTTATATCTGCACCCTGTATAAACACTACCATTCAATATCTGTAACCTCTCTGTAAACTAGTCAGTGCTGCCTCGCACCTTACCACGTTCACCTTATGCACACAGTGTAAATGGTTCTCCAGAATTTTCCGTTCTGATTGGAATGAGTGGCAGACAAAATATCATTATTAGGGACAGACAGAATATTTTCCACAGTCAGCAAGTGGTGGTGTTTCGCTCCGTTATACCTTCCATTCGCCTAAAAGTTATACATTTTAACAAGTATTTTAAAATTTACATCCATTAATACAAAATAATTCCACATATCTTTTAATTCAGATATATTAGAAGGTCTTAAGGCACAACTACAGAAAATTTCATCTTTCTACTATAAATAGGCCATGAGAAAATGTACCTTATACACAAAAAAAACTAAAGTTACGGGAAATTAGCTTCAAAGTTTTTACTTCAGTACAAGCCTGCTCCATAGCTTGTATCATCAGAATCGTCCTACAGCTTCCTCTTTATGGCTCTGCTATGCTGTCTAGCCATTTTTGAATATACTTTTATGGCATTATCTGAAGACCTGAGCCATTCCTTGTCCAAACAAAGCATAGCTGCGGCAGTTCGTTGTCCTACACAGAGCCCCAACTTCTGCAGAACTTTGCACTTTGTCATATTGCCCACATTGAATGATGAAACAGCATCATAAACGCCAAAGTGAAGCGTGTTTATACCCACAAACACAGTTTTAGGTAGTCTATTCCATATCACATTGTTCACACACTCATTTGGATTTTGAGTCCGGCCATGGAGACATTTCTTTAGTAGACTAATATCTGCAAGGTCTCGGAATATTGGTTTTATTTCATCCATTATGGCAGGTGGCAGGTGATGAGGGTGATTGTATTGTTTCTTAGTTACCTTGCCTCTGTTGTACCTGCACCAACTATCGTCTCCTTTTGGACATAGCCCATGTTGGGGATTCTCATTGTTTGAAGCTGTATGAAAAAACAGAGCCCAGACTGCTCTTCTCATTAATTCTGCATCTGCTGTATTCTGTCTTATTGCTAGACCATAGCACTTCTGAATATGATCTATTGTAGCATCTGTCAGTTTATTTTTCCCATCTAAAGTTTTTCCATCGCTCAATTTCTTGCCTTTCATGCTAGCCATGAGCCGTCGAAGTCTTGATTCCATCCTTTTCTGAACATGGCCAACACACTCCAGTTTGGAAATTTTCACATCGTTACCATAGGGTCTCAGTTCTTCAATTTCTTTGAAAGCCTTTGAGTCACCATCTCCAAGATAATTTATGTATGTAATGTTGTACCATTTTACTGAGCGTTGATAAATACTTCTTACACCAGCAACTTCCATAGCACCACTTGACCCATAGTAATTTGCCATGCACTCCTCTTCATGTTTATTTTTCATTTTCTCCTTGCATCTGCAATGCTTGGAAAGTATTGCCACATCAACTACCTTACCAGTGTCCACACTTGTAGCTGTTACTACACCATTCAGAGATGTGTGGCCTCTCTTCTGCCAGCTTCCATCAAAAGCTATGGACAAGTCTCTGCTATTATTATTTTCAACAACTGCTTCCTCAACAGCATCTTTCATGTTTTCCTGTGCCACATCTTCTACAGCAGAGCCTATTGCAATTATGTGTTTGTTAAATTTCGAAGGTGGAGGAGGGAGGTTCATCACACCACACAACATAGCACCTGCAGCCCTGCCCTTTCCTATACACCGTAATCCATAAACCAGTCTAATGTTTATATCGTATAGTTTACCTGTATCTGCAGTAACATGTGAGGAATTGAAGAAAGTAACACTGTGTTTGCAATAACTGCACATCGACTCTAATTCACAAGCAAGTCCTACATGTAAGTTTGTTTTCAATGAAACACCACATTTTCCACATTGTTTGCAGCACACATTGTTCTCCAAAATGTCTGATAATAAAGAGACGTTAATTACCTCATATTGTGTAGTCCCAGCATTTAGTTTCTTGTATTCTTCTTCAATTCCACCTGGTTTTCTTCTTGAAGCACTTTCCGGTGTAGTGGCAGCAGCATCACTCAATGTATCACTACCAGTGTTGAGGTTAGTTGCTACTGGGACATCAGATACTGATGAAGGTGAATCAGACGAATTTTTAGTACAATTTACTTTCTTGCGCCAATGTACACGCTTTCTAAATACCTTCAGACTAGGTCTTGGCATGTTGAAGGAAAGAAAACTCAATGACTTCTCCACATACGACTTTCACAACAATGACATGGATGTACTCACAAAGGAAACAATACAAATGGTGCAGAATCTATTGTCAACTGTCTAGTAGTGTAGCCAACAGAAAAGCTAACTCTCTTGTGCTCAATTATATCTCTGGCAAGGCTGTCTATATCAGGTATATTTTGCGTCTCATATACAAGGTGCGGAACATCGTGTGTCGAAATTATTTTAAAAAATTATTTAAAATAGATCTATTCACGTCATCCAAATATTTTATACATGGTATTAAACGGGAGAGTCTAAATTTTTCGAAAATGCATTTACCCAAAAATCGATTTTTTCATCGAAAAACTCATTCCGTATACCCATAATTAGTTCTAAGTTCTAGGCGACTGATGACCTCAGAAGTTAAGTCGCATAGTGCTCAGAGCCATTTTTTTGTTCGTGTGCTGCGAATCACAACAGCTTCAGACCGCAGATCCTCACTACTTTATTGTATCCTTCTCTCTCTCCTATTCTACAGCTGTTTCAGTACTTCCAATCTCTGCCGTACAGGATCGTAACTTGTTTGCCATTGTTGCATAGCCATTGCACTCAATATTCTCCGAGTCTGTCTGTTCCTTACATCCTTTATTTTGTGTCTTAAAACTCTCGTCGATGCTTCGCGAAATGTTTGCCATCCTATCTAGCCTGCATATTAACTTCGTTATCCCACTTTTGCGTCCACTCGTTATGCCTTTTTATTTTCATCCGAAACCTCCGGTCATAATTTTTCTCTGACTTCCGCAACTGTTCATTTGACTTCCGAAACTGCTCGTTAATATTTTTCTTGTCCGTTCTAAACTGCTCGTCGGTCTTCTAGCACCGCTCGTCATCCTTTCTGTCCCTTGCATCCATTCGAAACAAAATCATCTGAAAGAAATTGGGTTCAGAGGCAGAGTTGCACTTGGAGCTGATTGTTAAACCAGTACCGAGTGATGTCGCGCAGTGGTTAGCACACTGGACTCGTATTCGGTAGGACGATGGTTCAAACCTGCGTCCAACCATCCTGATTTAGATATTCAGTGATTTACGGTAACTACATCGCTTCAGGCAAATGCCGAGATGGTTCCTTTGAAAGGGCACGGCCGACGTATTTGCCCGTTGTTGTTGTTCTGGTCTACAGTCCTGAGACTGGTTTGATGCAGCTCTCCATGCTACCCTACCCTGTGCAAGCTTCTTCATCTCCCCGTACCTACTGCAACCTACATCCTTCTGAATCTGTTTAGTGTATTCATCTCTTGGTCTCCCTCTACGATTTTTACCCTCCACGCTGCCCGCCAATACTAAATTGGTGATCCCTTGATGCCTCAGAACATGTCCTACCAACCGATCCCTTCTTCTAGTCAAGTTGTGCCACAAATTTCTCTTCTCTCCAATTCTATTCAATACCTCCTCATTAGTTATATGATCTACCCATCTAATCTTCAGCATTCTTCTGTCGCACCACATTTCGAAAGCTTCTATTCTCTTTTTGTCCAAACTATTTATCGTCCATGTTTCACTTCCATACATGGCTACACTCCATACAAATACTTTCAGAAACGACTTCCTGACACTTACATCTATACTCGATGTTAACAAATTTCTCTTCTTCAGAAACGCTTTCCTTGCTATTGCCAGTCTACATTTTATATCCTCTCTACTTCGACCATCATCAGTTACTATGCTCCCCAAATAGCAAAATTCATCTACTACTTTAAGTGTCTCATTCCCTAATCTAATTCCCTCAGTATCACCTGATTTAATTCGACTACATTCCATTATCCTCGTTTTGCTTGTGTTGATGTTCATCTTATATCCTCCTTTCAAGACACCGTCCATTCCGTTCAACTGCTCTTCTATGCCCTTTGCTGTCTCTGACAGAATTACAATGTCATCGGCGAACCTCAAAGTTTTTATTTCTTCTCCGGGGATTTTAATTCCTACTCCGAATTTTTCTTTTGTTTCCTTTACTGCTTGCTCAATATACAGATTGAGTAACATCGGGGATAGGCTACAACCCTGTCTCACTCCCTTCCCAACCACTGCTTCATGCCCCTTGACTCTCATAACTGCCATCTGGGTTCTCTACAAATTGTAAATAGCCTTTCGCTCCCTGTATTTTACCCCTGCCACCTTCAGAATTTGAAAGAGAGTACTCCAGTCAGCATTGTCAAAAGCTTTCTCTAAGTCTACAAATGCTAGAAACGTAGGTTTGAATTTCCTTCATTTATCTTGTAAGATAAGTCGTAGGGTCAGTATTGCCTCATGTCTTCCAATGTTTCTACAGAATCCAAACTGTTCTTCCCCGAGGTCGGCTTCTACCAGTTTTTCCATTCGCCTGTAAAGAATTCGCGTTAGTATTTTGCAGCCGTGACTTACTAAACTGATAGTTCGGTAATTTTCACATCTGTCAACACCTGCTTTCTTTGGGATTGGAATTATTATATTCATCTTGATGTCTGAGGGTATTTCACCTTTCTCATACATCTTGCTCACCAGGTGGTAGAGTTTTGTCAGGACTGGCTCTCCCAAGGCCGTCAGTAGTTCTAATGGAATGTTGTCTACTTCAGGGGCCTTGTTTTGTCTTAGATCGTTCAGTGTTCTGTCAAATTCTTCACGCTGTATCACATCTCCCATTTCATCTACATCCTCTTCCATTTCCATAATACTGTCCTCAAGTACATCGCCCTTGTATAGACCCTCTATATACTCCTTCCACCTTTCTGCTTTCCCTTCTTTGCTTAGAACTGGGTTTCCATATGAGCTCTTGATATTCATACAAGTGGTTCTCTTTTCACCAAAGGTCTCTTTAATTTTCCTGTAGGCAGTATCTCTCTTACCCCTAGTGAGATAAGCCTCTATATCTTTACATTTGTCCTCTAGCCATCCCTGCTTAGCCATTTTGCGTTTCCTGTCCGTCTCATTTCTGAGACGTTTGTATTCCTTTTTGCTTGCTTCATTTACTGCATTTTTATATTTTCTCCTTTCATCAATTAAATTCAATATTTCTTCTGTTACCCAAGGATTTCTACTAGCCCTCGTCCTTTTACCTACTTGATCCTCTGCTGCCTTCACTATTTCATCTCTCAAAGCTACCCATTCTCCTTCTACTGTATTTCTTTCCCCCATTCTTGTCAGTCGTTCCCTAATGCTTTCCCTGAAACTCTGCACAACCTCTGGTTTAGTCAGTTTATCCAGGCCCCATCTCCTTAAATTCCCACATTTTTGCAGTTTCTTCAGTTTTAATCTACAGGTCATAACCAATAGATTGTGGTCAGAGTGCACATCTGCCCCTGGAAATGTCTTACAATTTAAAACCTGGTTCCTAAATCTCTGTCTTACTATTATATGATCTATCTGATACCTTCTAGTACTTGCCCATCCTTCCCTAATCCGATGTGACCGATGACCTCGCTGTTTGATCCCCTCCTCCACATCAACCAACCAGCCAACCTCAAACCACTTGTCGTGCGTCAAATGCTCGTGCACAACTTCGGATATTCCAGATATTTCCGGAAGAGGCTCATCACAGGCGTCATTCACATTCAAACCAGACGCAGGGCTGCTATCACCGTTTCCTAATCCTGGTATATTAATTCCTTCCATTGTCGAGTGTGGTGAAAACTGTCGCTGTCTTTCTCTAGTATCACCCAGCAAATCTATCTCTGATTGCGTCTCCTTATCGTTGTTTACCTATTCAGGTTTCTGAATTAGGCATGCTTTGTTCTCCTAAGCTCATCCTCGTTGAACTATTTTCTGTGGACCCAGTAACTATGGACATTGCTTAATACAACCTTGACTCGTACACTACAATACTCACAAAACAGTCAGATATGCAACCATAAAACAAATAGTCTAACACATACTACCAAAAATAATATACAAATAAATTAAAAAAAAACTCCAGAACAGAACAACTCAGACAGCTTATACAAACCCACCAATGCTAAAAAAGGAACACATTCGTTAGTTAATGGCACAAGAACTAGATTTTAATCTTCCTAATGTTTCTAAGTATCCTACTTAAGAATCATAAATCCACGGTGATCGGAATCCTAGACAAGGGTAGTCAACTATACTATTGGTCTGTCGGTTGTGATTTAAATTCCCCAGGGTCGCGTGAATTAATTGAATTGTGCTAACGGATAAAATTTATTTAAAAAATGGCCCTAATGAAACATGAGAGTTCGAGTGACAATATGACTTAACGATGGAATTTCCAGAAAGCTGACGGGATGAAGTTTTCAACGGAACTGGATAAGACCATTCGATGGATACCTCCAACACATAATAACTATCAACGCTTCATTGGTGCAGTAACAGCAACAGCTAAAAAGCGTATGCTAAGAGGATAACGAAAAGAATATGTTCCAGGATGGAATGACGAAAGTGAAACACTGTACTAACACTTCCAGCAAAGTGGTGACCCAGAGATAGCTACGGAACTATTGTCCAGGTTGGACATGTCTCGGAGGCAGAAATGGGCAGAAACAGTCGAAAATATGGACTTCATCCACTCGAGCAGGAAAGCATGGAGTCTTCTGAGAAAACTGGGAGGAAGTGCACCAGCATGCAGAAAAAATTCCGAAGTAACACCAGACCAAATTGCTTCCCACATCATTACTACCTCAAGAGTACCTCCTGACAAGAAACATACAAGACATATCAGGCGACAGCTTCGTGACCTGCAAAAGAAGGCATCTCCTTCATCTGAGTATACCCATCCCTTCACAGTTTCAGACATTGACTCTGGACTGAAGGACCTGAAACCTCTTAAGGTGCGTGGATTTGATGGTATCCATCCAGTATTCTTGATTCATATGGGAGGAAAAGCTAACAAATGGCTGGCAGAACTCTTCACTGACATCTTGCTGACTGGTCAACTTCCATTGGAGTTCAAAAAGGCGAAGATAATACCTGTTCTGAAACCTGGCACACCCAGCAACAAGGTAGAAAGCTATTGCCCCATTGCCCCACTCAGCTGCTGCTACAAGCTTTTTGAAAGGCTAATATATAACAGAATAAGTAGCGCTATCCTAGAGAACGTTCCAGTTGATCAGGCAGTCTTCAGACCAGGGCGTAGCTGCTGTTACCAAGTATTGTCTCTCACATCCTTCATAGGGTCAGAAGACCAAATGAAGCAGAAAACATCTGTGGCATTTGTTGATCTAACTACCACCTTCAACACTGTGTGGAGGGAAGGCCTTATCTACAAATTTCTCCGCATCATACCCTGCAGAACAATGGCTCGACTGATTAACAGCACGCTAAGTGATCGGAAGTTCCAGGTAATCACTGGAAGCAACATAAGTAAGGAGAGGAAGCTGAACAACGGATTGCCTCAAGGATCAGTTCTCTCACCCTTACTGTTCAACCTATATCTATCTGATCTACCTGACACTTCATCCAGAAAATACTGCTATGCCGATGACCTCGTTCTAGCCGTAAAACACCAGGAAATGAAGACAATAGAAGAGATTCTAGCCAATGACCTGTCTGCATTAGATAATTACTTCAAAATCTGGAGACTCCAACCCAGTGTGAGTAAAACAGAAGTGTGTTGCTTCCATCTAAATAACCGGTTGGCGAACGTAAAAGTGGAAGTAAGTTTCAGAGGCAGAATTCTTCGTCATAATTGGAACCCAAAATATCTTCTTGTCATCCTGGATCGTACACTATGCTTCAAACAGCACCTTCTTAACTTAGCTCAAAAGTTGAGGACTCGAAACAACATCCTCCATAAGCTATGCGGAACTACATGGGGATCTTCAGCAACCACCCTGCAATCTTCAGCTCTGGGCTTGGTGTACTCAAATGCTGAGTATTCTGCACCTGTCTGGACGAACAGTTATCATACAAGGCTTGTTGATACCCAGCTGAATATGACAATGCCATAATATCTGGCGCAATCAGATCTACTCCAGTTTATTGGCTTCCACTGTTAACCAGTATAATGCCTCCTGATCTACGCAGATGTACTGCCCTTATCAGAGAATTCCACAAGATCTCCAGGAATTCTAACCTACCCGCACATAGCAACCCGCCACTTTTAAATCATAAGAGACTGAAATCACGCCATCCAACTCTGTGCGATGCTGCTGACATGTTTGCTAAGGATTTCAAACCTCTTGAAGAATGGAAAGGTCGGTGGGAAGCAGTGACAGATGTGCACCTGCATAACATTTTCTCAGGTGCTTAACTACCAAATGGATTCGACCTACCACGCAAGACCTGGACTACTCTAGACAGAATCCGTACTGGCCATGGCCGATGCAGGGATGGTCTCTTGAAGTGGAAGAAGCTGCCTGATCCAACCTGTGACTGCGGGGCTCCATACCAGACTGTTCACCATATTGTCAGTGAATGCAGGATTCGAGCCTATCACGGCGCCAAAGAGGACTTCCTGCTAGCAATTCCAGATACAGTGCACTGGATTGAAGGACTGGATATTCAGTTTTAATGACAAACTTAAGTTTCTTGTGTGCCAATATGTACATATGTATATGTAATTTAATTTCATGGTATGTCTGTATTAGCCATACGCTAAATAAATAAGTGGTAAGGAGGTCATCTACACACATCAAAAAAAGTTTTCCATCGCCCCGGTTCCCAGAACTCCTGAAGGTAGACCTTGACTGTGGATACTCTATCACAGACACAGTACCTTTGACTGTTCAGAGATGTCACTAAACCTGCCCAAAGCTGTAAACAAACATGCATGAGCAGCGCCTATTGGACTGAGGGGGTCCGACAGCCGATCAGTTCTAGTCATTCCTCCAGGAAGAAGGTACACAGCTTGTGTTGTCTGTAGTTGAATAACGCGGTTCGACTGCGCCCACATTGTTGCTTTGTGCCAGGAAGGGCTCTCAACAAGGGAAGTGTCCAGGCATCTCAGAGTGAACCAAAGCGACGCTGTTCGGGCATGGAGGAGACACAGAGAGACAGGAATTGTCGATGACACGCCTCGCTCAGACCGCCAAAGGGTCTGCAGTGGATGACAGCTACCTACGGATTGGAGACTCCATGTTGTCTTGTGCACTACGACCAGATAACAGGTATACTTGAATAAAGAGACAGCATTGGTCGTATATTTTTTACTATTGCAAAATCGATTTTCTGTCACTGAGTGACCATCTTCAGTGCTATATTGTATAACTTAAATTGGGATGCACTGTTGTCACTAAGCTTACGGCAATCACATAGACTGCCGTAAGCTTAGTGACAACAGTGCATCCCAATTTAAGTTATACAATATAGCACTGAAGATGGCCACTCAGTGACAGAAAATCGATTTTGCAATAGTAAAAAATATACGACCAATGCTGTCTCTTTTTTCAAGTATAGCTACCTACGGATTATGGCTCGGAGGAAACCTGACAGCAACGCCACCATGTTGAATAATTCTTTTCATTCAGCCACAAGACGTCGTGTTACGACTCAAACTGTGCGCAATAGACTGCGTGATGCGCTACTTCACTCCCGACGTCCATGGCGAGCTCTATCTTTGCAACCACGACACCATGCTGTGCGGTACAGATGGGCCCAACAACATGCCAAATAGACCTCTCAGGACTGGCATCACGTTCTCCTCACCGATGAGTGTCGCATATGCCTTCAACCAGGCTTTAGACACACTGTCCAGCGAGTGCAGCAAGGTGGAGGTTCCCTGCTGTTTTGGGGTGGCATTATGTGGGGACGGTGGTCATGGAAGGCGCCGTAACAGTTGTACGATACGTGAATGCCATCCTCCGACCGATAGTGCAACCACATTGGCAGCATATTGGCGAGGCATTCGTCTTCATGGGCGACAATTCGCGCCCCCATCGTGCACATCTTGTGAATGACTTCCTTCAGGATAACGACATCGCTCGACTAGAGTGGCCAGCATGTTCTCCATACATGAACCCTATCGACCATGCCTGGGATAGACTACAAAGGGCTGTTTGTGGACGACGTGACCCACCAACCACTCTGAGGGATCTACGCCGAATCGCCGTTGAGGAGTGGGACAATCTGGACCAAGAGTGCCTTGATGAACTTATGGATAGTATGCCACGTCGAATACAGGCACGCATCAATGCAAGAGGACGTGCTACTGGGTATTAGAGGTACCGGTGTGTACAGCAATCTGGACCACCACCTCTGAAGGTCTCGCTGTGGGCTGGTACAACATGCATGTGTGGTTTTCATGAGCAGTAAAAAGGGCAGAAGCGATTTTTATGTTGATCTCTATTCCATTTTTCTGTACAGGTTCCGGAACTCTAGGAACCGAGATGATGCAAAACTTTTTTATGTGAGTGGTTACCAAATGAAACAGAATTCCAAATCAAATTAATTATAAACTGAAGTTAGAAAACACTGAGACGAATTTAATTGTACGATATGGTTGAGGATCAGAAATCGTAAGCACACAGGTTAAATGATCGTTGAACATGAATACTATTAAAATCTTGGCAAGGACCGGAATAAAAAGAGGAATGCGCGAGGTTATCGCCTCACAAATCATCTTTACAAACGCAAACTCGCAGAACTTCCTCAGTGAGTGCGTGATTATGCTGAAAGGTCGGTTATCTAACGCATGCATACAACATCAGTAAGTAAGCTGGATGTGCCCTCAAACTCTCCTCGAAATAACAGGATCCGAAACTGTTGCACAATCCTATCATCGGTCCTATCAGTAACTTCTGAGCCTCCTCACTCGCTTGCCTCAGCTTGAGTCCTCTTCCCAGACTCTTTGCATGGTGGAGCAGAAATCATTATCTACTTCTAAATGTTGCTGAGGAGAGGAAGCCAGCCTTCATTGGCTCTTGGCAGAGAAGTGGACATTAAGCAGCTGCTGGAGAAAAAGTGATCTCTTCGGCACCCGGACGAGAAGTAGTGTTCAGTTCATGCTCCAGACTAACTCTCCCTTCCGTGCCTGTGTGTCTTTCGATGCACCAGTCAGATAATTTTCCAAACCTCTGCTCAATGCTATGGCAGTAAATACATCAACAATTGCAGTTTAACTGCTGGCGGTGTAATAAATAATCCATTAAATTTCGCGTGTGCAGTCGTGCAAATAGTCTTCCTCAACTTTTATTTCGGCCATGTATTCTCCTGCCATGCTGAAGCCCGTTCTCCACGGGAAGTGTGAGCTTCCAGGATTACCCATGACGCACCAGTTCTGCTGGCCTCTACTGCGCAGATGTGGCCACTTGCGTGAGATTCATAAGTACGATCGCTTTTGGACGGAATATGATGGACCTGAATGAGATTTTCCTGCAGCGGAGTGTGCACTGATGTGAAACTTTAATCTGACAGGAAGTTTCATGATGGATCCTATTCTCATGCGTATCAAGATGCTTCGCACATGCACAGACGACAGAATGGGGAGCATAACTGACAAACAGCGCGAAGCTCTTTGTGAATTCTACCTTCTGCTCAGCGAAACGTTGTAGTTTGTTCGTCTGATAAATAGTTAACAATTGAAACATCTGCTATTAACAGTCGTTGGGGTTTAAGCTATAAGGTGCTCGTGCGAGGAAATGAACGTAACTCAGCGATCCGGATCCATCTGGAACAACTCTTAAAAAATATGTTCTTGTTCACTTGTACATGCATTAACGACGTAATTAGAGGTGAGCCATAAAGGAAGAACTTGTCTTAATCGAGGAAATTAACAATGGCAACAGAAAAGCAACATTTTTGTTGGTTTGTCCATCATTCCCAGTCTTACAAGGTCGTTTATACACAGGTGACTTAGTTTCACATAAACTGTAGGAAAATAAATACTGCGCCACAGTGTCCATCTAAAATACAAATAAAAGTAGTAATAATTATAAAAGGACTTAAAATATTTGATCGTCTCGAAAAGTAAAGTTAACCATCGATTCACTTGGTGGAAGTAGGCAACAAACGTAGTAGATACAGAGAGCAGACGACCAGATAGTCAATGTACCGTGTAAACGCTTCTTTGTAGTTGGACCGTCGATCACGTGGAGCGCTGAAGTAGACGACGCCTTTCTTGTTCGTGCCACAAGTCCCGTGTAACACGGGCGTTAGGGTGAATCACAAAATCAACAATATAGTGCCTAGCCAGAGGTACACTTACACACGCGTCACCTGTGGTGAAAGCGTTCAGACATTCGATTCTCGTATCGTTGTATTATGCGGCGGTGAAGCCTAGACGACTACTCTGCAATTCAATTACACCACGAGCCATATATATGCCTTAACCAATTTAAAAGCAACATCTCTATTTACTAAGGTATTGGTTAACCTAATTTCTGTGGCTTCCTTGAAAGCAGAATCCCAAAAGGAAGAGGTGGATGTTAAAATCTTCAAGTCACTGTAGTCCATCGAATGAACTGTATCTATACAATGCTCTGACACAGCTTGCTGGTCTGGCTGTAGTAAGCATGTGTATCTTAAATGTTCAATACACCTCTCATGAACGCTGCGTATTGTCTCACCTATGTGTGACTTATTACAAGTTCCGAAAGGAATCTGATACACACTCGCTTTAAGAAGCAATAAATCATCCCTCAGAGAACCGAGTGAGGCTGCAATCTTCATAGGAGGTCGGAAGATCACCTTAACACGATGTTTCTCGAGAATACGGCTTATCTTCGAGAAAACAGCACCCACATAAAGCAGAAGCGCTCCTCATCTGTACGTAATACTTTCTTCTTCCAAATCTCGTACTTGCATTCCATGACTCACATTGAATGTTCCGCGAATTTGTTGAAGGGGTTATCCATTCACTTTCAAAATGCTCGTGGGAAGTATGAGCTCTTCTTGAAAATTATCATTATCGGACATACAGTGTGCCCTGTGCTTTAAGGTCTTAAGGACACTACAGTTTGTGAAGGATGATGGCAGCTGCTGGCATACACACATAGATTCCTATCCATTTGTTTACGATGTGTAACGTGTCCTAACGTGCCATCAACATTGAAAAAAGGGAGGCAGCCCTCTTATTCTATTTCCACAATAAATATAATACCAGCGTGGACAGAACTCAAATTCTCAAGAAATCGATGTAATTCATCCTTCCCGTGAAGCCGTACTACAGACGTGTCGTCCACGTACCTCCAGAAGACCATTGATTTTAAACTTGCCGAGTCCAGTCTCTTGTCCTCGAATTTTTCCACAAATAACTTAGTTACCAGAGAGGAGAGAGGGCTTCCCATAGCACTACATTAATTTGCTCATAAAATTCACCATTAAACTGAATATAAGATGACAGGAGTACTTGCTCAAGTAAGTCCGTGACGTTTTTGTCGAAATGTTGACCAATAAGAGACAAAGAATCCTTTAAAGGTACTTTGGATTAGTTGCTAAGTTTTTGAGTAAAATCCGTAGAATTGTGAATGTGGTGTCTATATTTTTCTACCAATGGTTTTAACAATGAAGCTAGATATTTGGCAGGAAGATACGTTGGTGAACCAATAGTGCTCGTTATTGGCCACATACACAAATCCTCTAGACGCTCACCTTTAACCATATTGTGAACCCCAAGGAGAGATCTAACCAGGAATACAATAGGTTCATATTAGAACATACTGCCCTAAGAAAGAAACAATCTGGATAAACTATATTGGTCAGTTTGAAGATAGATAGCAACTTGTCCCGCATGTCAACTAATTATAACCTAATGAATTATTGCTGCAAAGAGATGTGCATAATGAATGGGTAAACCATTTAGCAAGACTTCCTAGGGACGAGATTTCCTGGGATAAAAACATAAGACAGACCATTTAAATGTAGCTGAGAAAGCCACAGAAAAAAGATGATTTTTTGACAAAAAGCTAAATAAAATGAATCGGTACTTGACCCAAAAATTTCTACTAAGAAGCTACCCAAAATCTTCACATTTGAAGAGAATGAATAAAAGATGGCAAATGCTTTACACAGGGCCATTTGAAACTGCGGATGTGCCCACCCTGTAGGGTACTTGCTAATGCATCCCAGAACCATTGAAATATAATCCACCTTGCAGCAACAGGATCTGAAAAGATGTACTCAGCAGTAATGTAAAGCAGGAGTCCATACTAAGACATGGAAAATGTAGTTAGTGAATCCCAAAGGTAGAGTTGTGTAAATGAACATTAAATATATTTAAGGATCTGTGATCGACTCATAGGAAATGTGAGCTGGCAGAAGTGAACATAGTTGCATTTACTATGTAGTTATCTAAGTGTATAATTAAGCAATTATTTCACAAAAATTGAAATTTAGAAATTCTGTCGATATTAAGTGCAATTTTTTTTAGTAAACATCTTATATAAACGAAATTTCAAAGGAATAATAACAGACATTTTTCTGGGAAAGTAATAGGAATTAGAGATTAATACGTGAATATGAACATAAGTGACACTCCAATCAATGGATCATATATATAAATATATACAACGAAGTTCACCTTTTTCCATGTAATAAGCTAGACACTAAAATTCAGGAGCAGCTGACTTTGAATGACTCTAATTCTAATAAACTACGTCAAGTTAGGATCACAATTTTGCTGTGGATTAAAATGGAATTCTAATTTCGTTTTCGTACTTAGCTTTACTGCTGAGCATTTTTCTTTCTGAGCTTGGTGCAAGTGGGAACAGTAGAAAATGCAAATTCTAAGAATAAACAGCAACCTATGTGCTGTGTATTTAGACACTGGCTGTTTGCATGCTAGACTACCTAATGGTTCATTTAAACCAGACCTAGAGCAGAGGTTCTTACAGATAATCTACAACCTGGGATTAAAGGAAATACTTATATTGGTAGAATAATTTAATTTGTAATAAGTTAAATTGAGATCATGTAAAATTTGGGAAAGCAGTCCAACAGAAAATTTAAAAGTCAGACAGATTTGTACATGCATATTAATAATAAAAACACTAAAATGTTACCCAGTCCACCTACACATATGTCAGCTGTTGCTATGCCATAGACCTGAGGGGAAAACTGTACTTGTGGACTCGTGTTGAGAAAAGGCAATTTGAACAACTTGAACCTCCAGACATACCACACTACACTGCCATGGAAATTATTTGTCTTGCACTTGTAGCTGGGACTGCAGTTACATGACTGAGCTTGGATAATAAATAAGCCTCACTGTAATAATCCATTTGTATTCTGTCCAGGATTAAAAGTTTTGACTCCCCTGCACCCCTTGCCTTGAATGTGGAATAAAGAGTTTTTATTCATTAAAAAAATCTCATACATTTCTAGATGTGATTGCCTGTGATTCTGTAAAACTTATAGCATTATGTGGTTGATCAGAGTGATATAATACAAGGTGTCCCACTCAAACCTCCCTGATTTCCAAGACCCAGGAAAAAGAAACCACAGTAGATACAACAATGAAAAATACACCACACTGTAGATCATCTCAAAGAATTTATTTATCATCAACACGCCTCTGCACGTGAACCATTTGTAGTATGAACAATATCGAGTTTATATTCAATTTATTGCCAAGTTCCTTGTAACATTTCCTCTGTTATTGTTGGAATTGCATTAGTGATACGATGTCACAATGTAGGAATATCGTCCACTTTGGTCGCATACACATGGTCCTTCACGAACCCCCACATGAAGAAATCAAGCAGCATAACGTCGGGCGAATGTAGTGGCCAGGCAATGGGTCCTCTGTGTCCGATCCAATGATTGGGAAATTCCCTATCCAGAAACTTGCAAACAGCCATTGACCAATGCGGCGGAGCTCCATCCTGTTGAAGGTATTTATTTTTTATTTATTTATTTATTTACGTCCTGAATCTTTGTGGTACATATACCATACCTTAGATGTTGGACAAAATGATATTACATTAATATACTGTTACATTGGTGTATACATTACATTTATAAATTGTTACATTTTTATATTGCTATATTGTTACATTACATTTTTATATTGTTACAACCAACTTATTTTTCAAGATACTGTGTTACTGAGTAAAAACAGTTTTCCAAGAGATATGATGTTACAGATTTTTTAAAGCTATGGATTTTGTTTATGGCTTTTAGGTTACTTGGCAGCTTATTAAACAAATGTGAACCTGAGTGATATACACCTTTCTTGCACAGTGTGGTACAACAATGATGTCTGTGTATGTCACTATTTGCCCTTTTATGGTGTTCATGTACAGATTTATTTTGAATAAATACATTTCCATTTTTTAGCATTCTTTTTTTAGGAACATTACTACTTCTAGTATATAGATACATGGTAGGGGTAGAATCCCCAGTTCTTTAAAGAATGGTTTGCATGATTTTCGGCTGTTGGCATTTTTCATTACCCTTACAATCTTTTTTTGTTTCCGGAATGTGGTTATGCAATGAGGAGAATTTCCCCAGAATATGATGCCATATCTTAATAGGGAGTGTATGCAAGCGTAATACACTGCTCTAACTGTTTCAGGACTTGTGTTGTTCCATATAATCCTCATCGCATAAGTCATTTTGGATAGTTTAGAATTTAATGAAGTGATGTGGGAATTCCATTTAAGATTGTCTTGTAAGTAGATGCCAAGAAATTTTGCTTCAGTGACACTGTTAATTCTTTGGTTTTCCATTGACATGTTTGGTTTTAATGGGTTTTTATTTTGTTGTGTATGGAAGTGTAAGACGACTGTTTTTTGAGGGTTTATCAGTAATTTATTCCTCATAAACCACTCTGAGACATTTTCACTTGTGACTTTAGCATTTAAACTTAGAGCCATTTCATTTTCACCTTCAATTAATATGCTTGTGTCATCTGCAAATAGCACTGGTTCGGAGTGTTGAACGTGTAGGGGGAAGTCGTTTATGAAAATTAGGAAGAGAAAGGGACCTAAAATTGAGCCTTGTGGTACACCGTGGGTTAATGTGAAAGGTTTCGATTGATAAGCTTGGAGTTCGTTTTTTCCCATATGTTTTACCTCTGTTATCTGAGAGCGATTTTCTAGGTAGGATTTCAGCCACTCGTGTGGCAGGCCTCTTACACCATACCACTCTAACTTTCTTAGGAGAATTTCATGGTCTATTAGATCAAATGCTTTTGTTAAATCCAGGAAAATCCCCGAAACATTTTTGTGATTATCCACTGAATTTAAAATACGATTTATGAGGATAAAAGTGGCTGTTTCAGTACTGCACTGAGGCCTGAAGCCATGCTGATATCCTGAAATCATATTTTTTTGTTAAAGAAATCAGTTAGTTGTAGCAGAACTAGTGAAAAATGATGTTTGGTTGCAAGTCTTGTATCTGAGTGTACCCAAACTGCTCCAAACTGTCCATATACACTGACCCATTTTTGTTGCGCAAAGAAGAATGCTGTTGTGTGTTAGCCCACACCAGACATTTAGTCTAGGGCTATCACGAACATGTTCAATGACAAAGTGCAGATATTGCGAACCCCAAATCCAAACATTATGCCTATTAACCCTTCCTGATAGATGAAAGGTTGCCTCATCTGAGAATAAACACCCTTACATGAAGCTGGCATCCATATCAACACGCTGCAGCATATCTGCAGCAAATTGTTGTTGGCATGGTTTGTCATTCGGCGTCAGATGTTGCAGAATTTGCACTTTGTAAGCACACATGCAAAGACGCTGGTGAACTACATGATGCAATGTTGATCGAGGTACATCAAGGTGCGTAGATGCTTGACGAATGGACTTACGTGGGCTTCTGAGAAACGTTTGTCTGATGTCCTCCACTGTCTCTTCTGGAACTCCGTAATGTGCACTGCCAGAATGTTTCAGAACACTTCCTGTTGCGAGAAACTTCCTATAGCATTCCTTAATTTTTTCACATCAGGTGGATCACATTCATACACATGAGGATATTTTATTTTCTTTGCACAGTAATCCGCAATTTTGTTTCTGCAAATCACACTACTGCTTGCGCGCACTGCGGTGTGGTCGCAATTTTCACTTCATGCGAACCATGCTGCACTCTGGCGACGATACTTGGCACTTTTTATGCTGGAATATAAATTCTTTGAGATGCTCTACAATGTGGTGCATTTTTCATTATCATATCTATTGTGGTTTTTCTCTCCTGGGTCCTTGAAATCAGGGAGGTTTGAGTGGGACACCCTGTACTATATCCTCTTTAGAAAGTGAAGCACCAGACACTCAATTATGCAGGTTTCATTTGTCATAAATCATTCTTTCTTCCACAACAATGAGCACACTGCTGTATTGGGGATAAAATGATTAGCAGAAGGAAAGCTGCTCTTGTGAGCCATGTCAACTTCCTTTATTGGCTTCTTCACAGAATTTTGGCAAGTCAGCTACAAAGCATATCCCAACTGTAGTGTAACCAAATTTTCCATTGAACTCATCTTAATGTAATGAATGTAGCTTGATGCAGCACTTTGTTGAGAATTGTTTGTTTTTACAGAAAGCCACAAGTGGTACTTTGTGCATTGCGCTATACCTTAATGGTCACTTTCGCAGCAGCTTTGTTGTATTCACCATGAGAAGACGTGCAAGAGGGTATTATGCCATTTCATAGTGCTGAAAGGAAGTGTAGCCTGTGTAATGAAGCTTGGGGAGTTATTTTAGTATATTATGTTTACCAACAATGGAACGCTTCTGCCAAGTCGAAACATTGACTCATAATGAGGCTCATGCCATGGACTTCAGCAGGCTAAAGCTGTAAACAACAACAATCATATTTTTGGGGGCTGGCATCACCTGGAGAGTGTCAGTGACTGATGTTTTAAATAGTAAAGTCTGTTACGAGTCATCAACTGAATCCATTTCTAAACACAGGAAGGCAGCAGAGCAGCCACCTTTACACTCTCAGGAGAGTTTTGTCATAGTCCTTTCTCTTTTGTAAAAATGTTCACATCCTTCACATATCTTCCACTATTCTTGATTTGGTTTCGGGAGATGATGGCTGTATAGGTAGCTGCAGGTATTGAAAGATTTTTTTTCCTCTACTGACAATACTGATTACATTCACTTTGCGACTTTCTACATGTATATAGCATCTGGATGTCACAAGAATTTTGATAATTTACAGCATTGCAAGGCAAACTTTCACTGAGCCAAAGTGGCTCAAAAATACACTGCTGGAGAAAAAATTAGTACGTACACCCTTTTACAGGTTTCCTATACATGGAAGATTTATTGTTGTGATAGTGGATATGGAGTACATGAAATGAGTACATTTACAGCTGAATAGCACAAGTGGTTCTGAGGTACCAGGTATCCATTCATGCTGAAAGACACGTGGGTGGCAATGCAGGCACTGACTCTGGCATCCAGTTAATCATGCAGATAGTGAATACTCTCCAGGGCTACTGTGTGCCACGCATGCTCGACCTGTTCATACAGTTCTGTGAGAGACGTTGGTTAATGAGTTGCACAAATCACTTTTCATCTCATCATATCCCACACATTCTCAATTGGAGACAGTTCCAGAAATTTTGTTGGTCAGGGAAGTTGCTGCACATCTTGCAGAGCGTGTTGAGTTTCACAGGCAGTGTGTGGGGGAGCACTGTCCTGTTGGAAAACAGATCACATCCCTGTTGAAACAAAAGCAAAAGAATGGGTCTAACAACATTGTGCACATACTGATTGCTGGTTAGTGTCCCCTCCAGAAACACCAAGGTGAATGAAAGTTGGAAATTATCTCACCCCAGAACATAAGGCCTAGGGTGGGTGTCTGTGCATCTCAGATGAATGCGCACTAGGAGACAGCGCGCACCGGGTTCACTTGGTATGCGTGCAGGCAGAATCTGGTTTCATCACTGAAGACCACAAAGTGCCATTCCATCTTCCAAGCAATCTTCTGAAGGCACCAATTGAGCCATGCACATTGATCCTGTGGCACGAGTGGAATATGCGCTACAGTTGTGTGTGCCGTTAGCGCCACTGCTAATAATTGGTTTGCAACAGTTCATGTTGACACATCTGGGTTCACAAGCCCTCTTATCTGTGCTATGGTAGCTGTACAATCTTCCATTGCTCCTCTTATAATCCAGTGATCCTGGCAGGTGGCTGTGGTGTGTGATGCCCAGATCACCATCTATGGATGCGAGAATGTCTACATGACCACTGATGCTGGCACTGTTGCACAACTGCCACAGCAATTCTCCAAAAGGTCTATCCTGCCACATGGAATGTCACAAATTGACATGTTTCAAACTTGCACAGTTAGCTGCAGAAATCATGAGTGTACCTCCATGGCACAGTTGCCTGCTTGCTTCACATGACTGCACCCCACTGAGCCTTGTGGCTGTGAGCATTCTTTATTAAAAGGTGGACTCAGACTGCACTCCGGTACCTATGCCACTATGTTATCTATTGATGGATGACACTGAAACCACTGTCAGCACATCTGCTGTCCTCCAGTTGGCACGTGTTGTCACTGGATCAAAATTAACATCATCTTTTCATCTGCAGTAAATTTTTGGATGATTTTTTGATGAATGAGAACACAAATATGCATAAATCTATCAACTACTAATATTATTGTTAAGTATACAAAGCTTTTTCCTACTATGAAAAGGCTCTGTTAATTACTCTTGATTTGCCTGCAACTATATGCACAGCTGAATGATCCTTCGGTACTTTATGCAGAGTAAAAATGGGGGTGTATTCTACAATGACTCTGAACAGGTTATGTGAGTTGATTTGATTTGATTTGATTTATTTCGTGTTCCATTGGTCCAACTGTGTTGGATACACAAGGACGTGGAACGAGTCAGATTTTTACAAATACAATCTGATAATCTTATAGCATATACAGAAATTTGAGTACATAATCATATAAAAATTTATACAGTAAATTCTTTGGGCAGCAATACAGAAAAAGAAAATACATATTTTCTTAGAATCATTAAAACACTACAGAAAACAGATACAGAGCACACACAGATACAGAGCTCAGGTTAAATAAAATTCTTAGTGGCATTATGTCGACTTGTATTATATAATATTAAAATATTACAATTTATTTAGTTAAAAATTCATCTAGACTGTAAAAAGCTTTTTCTAGCAGAAATATTTTTAGTCCTTTCTTAAACTCACTCTTGTTATGAATCTTTGTCTTTACTTCGGGAGGAAGAGCATTGAAGAGTTTTGCTCCAGTATAGTGGACACCCTTTGGTGCCAAGCTTAAATTTCTGAGTTCACTGTGTATTTCATTCTTCCTCCATGTGTTATGCTCATGATAATTACTAGTACATGCCAAGTGTTTATTGAAGTAAAGTGACTGAAAACCCTGATTTTATTAGCTTAATCATTGACACATTTGATCAATAGTCTCAAGTGATTGTTATTCACCATCAAACAGGATCAGAGGTAATATTAACTTTTGTGTAGTTTTGTATAACATGTGGTTCTTCATGGTTATTCTTTCCTTCATCAGCTCTTCTTAAGAAAACATAATTATTTCATTCTTTTGAACTGTAATTTCTAAGATTTCATTTGATATGACTGAAACGGCATTGATTTTTGTGAGTGTGAATAGGTTATCTTGTGTAAGCAGAGCTTTAGAAAATAGCGTATGAGCATTTTAAAATTTTTGCATTTTCACTTTGGAGGAAGGTTATTCAAAGGCATCTCAGTACAGTTATTGTTTATTATTTCCTAATTCATTAATCATTGTTGAGCAGATGACAGATTTAACTGTACAAGGATACAATTCTAGATCTTAAAATCATGCTTACCTTCCAAGAATCAAAGTAATCTATCTTTAACAAATAATGAGCATATAACCGTCAGTTCTCAAATGACAATTTTAGAGTTTGCTGCCCTCCTCCCCCGGTAAAAACTTCTATGGATGCCCATGGCATTCTGTAACTGTACCTGCTCTGAAAGATTATCAGTAACCGTTCATTGATAATTTTGATAAATTTCATATCATATTTCAACTTATCCTCTACTCCTTCAAAGTAGTCGTAAGCAGGAGATCCCGGGTTTGAGTCCCGGTCGGGGCACACATTTTCAACATGTCCCCAATGAAGTACATCAACGCCTGTTTGCAGCTAGGGTGTCCATTTAATTATCATTTCATTTATAGCAAAGCTGCATGGTCATCCACGGTAACTGTTCTTTCAGGAACAGATACTACCGTCATATATAGTCAAATTTACTCTACTATATTCTTATTGGGAATTGTGAAATTCAAAACGCAAAGTTGCCTGCTTTTCCCAAGCAAGACAGATGAGATATCAATAATCCATCAGTATGGCAGTCACTGTATGCCTGGGAACATGGATTTTTGGTAGTGTCTCAAGGCTCTAAGCAGTCAAGTTTTTAAATGATAATTAATTGAAACCCTCAGCTGCCGACAGGTGTTGTTGATGTTCCTCGATGAGGACAGCTGAAAATGTGGGCCCCGAACGGAACTCAAACCCTGGATCTCTTGCTTACACGGCAGGCACTCTACCTGTTGTGGACTGGCCAGACAGCCAATCCACTATGACCGGTAGCCGAAAGGCACGCGTTTAAGCTCACGCAGGCTGGCGTGAGGTCTGGAACAGGTAAAGTAATTGAGACTAGCAAATAAAGTACATAGCTGCTGGAATACTTAACCTTAATCCACAATTGGTGAACATCGCTCTGACGGTACATGCATCACAAGATAAATAGCAATTGATAATGGCGCCTTGCTAGGTCGTAGCAAATGATGTAGCTGAAGGCTATGCTAACTATCGTCTCGGCAAATGAGAGCGTAATTTGTCAGTGAACCATTGCTAGCAAAGTCGGCTGTACAACTGGGGCGAGTGCTAGGAAGTTTCTCTATACCTGCCGTGTGGCGGTGCTCGGCCTGCAATCACTGACAGTGGCGACACGCGGGTCCGATGTATACTAACGGACCGTGGCCTATTTAAAGGCTACCACCTAACAAGTGTGGTGTCTGGTGGTGACACCACACTACCCATCTGAGCCATCGAGAACACAGATGAATAGCACGACTGCAGGGACTTATCCCTTGCATGCTTCTTGTGACACCCACATTCCCAACAGTCCACATGCAAGGGATAAGTACCTGCAGTTGTGCTATTCATCTGTATCCTTGGTGGCTCAGATGGATAAAGCATCAGCCATGTAAGCAAGAGATCCCGGGTTCAAGTCCCAGTCTGGGCACACATTTTCAGCTGCCCCCATTGAGGTATATCAACAACACCTGTTGTCATCTTAGGGTTTCAATTAGTTACCATTTATTCTAGAGAAGCTGCACGGTCATCAATGGTATCTATTCTTTAGAGAACAGTTAAAGACTACCCAGCCATTGACCTTCATCTGTGCGAATGCGCAAAGGTTGCCCGAACTCTTACAGGAATCGTCACCTTAGTGTGTGCGAGTAATGCGTGGATGGGCAAATATCTATTAGGTACATTACGTATGTGGATTGTGGACAGTTGGGAATGTGGGTAATCAGCACTGGCCAAGGCAGTCTGTCACATACATCAGCTGCAGTGATTTTGGTTTTATTTGGGATTAGCTACATTACAGCAACTGTGAAATTCCACTGGAGGCACTCTACCACAAAGAATTTCAGTGCAATTCTTTTCCTTGTGTGTGCCCTAGAACATGTCAATATTTGCTATAAGATGCCACTGGCAAACCAATGGGACCTGCAGATTCAGAGTGAATCATAAATCTCACCCATACTAACTGGTGCTAGTAGATACTCATTCCACTCTTCAGTACTCAGACACAGATACCACAGTATTTAACCAATCTGCAATAAGTACATATGCCACACATTCTGTAGAACATAAGGAGGTGAAATGTCAATAACCTGTCAGATGCTCTGCTGTGTGCCACAAGCAACTCCTTCATTCATCTGCAATCTTTCTACAAAATGGCTGGATCCTATTTTGAGCTCTTGAATCTGAGGATGCGAGACTGCAAATTGTTGTTGTATATAATTTCTGATGCTATTATCTGCATACTCTTCTTTGTCAAGTTAATAATTTTGGCCTTAACATACCTGCCCCATAACTGACACATTAGCAGAAATGTAATATTCTTGTTTCAGTTTTCACCAGGTAACCTTTTCCTTTGCATGTTCTTCCACACACTTTATTACTGTGGGCTTAGGCTTCAATATCCACCAGTGTATCTCAGATGTGTTCTGCTCTCTCCATTACATCCATCTATTTCAGGTCTGGGTTTTTTGAACTGTAATTCTGAATCATGTAGTAACATGCAATTAAGTTGCCATCTTCCTCCAACTCAGTGGATTTTTTGTGGTGTATGAGCAATACAGACATGATATTCTGAATTTTCAGATAGAGGCCAAAATTTTTTTACTTGTAATTTGTTTGCAAGTTGTTATGACATTTAATGCAGTCTAACAAACTCACTGCACCATCTATGATATACGAATAAGCCTCTCTGTTTGGTATTTTAGTCATTACTGCAACTCAAAGTAAAATAATTATCAAGTGCTTGCTCTACACTTACAGGAAAAAACTGCAACATCAAAAAGTAATTGATGTAGAGTAATGAAATGTCAAGAATACATTTGTCTGGGTAACATATTTAAGTGATTAACATTGCAAGATCACAGGTTACTGTAAGTGTGATATAAGCCATTGCAAATTTGAAATGCTGGTACATTAATAACCAGTGTAACTGGAAGAATGTTGAATGTGATGTATTGGTGCCAGATGTTAGTTTGTGGGATGGAGTTCCATACTTGTTTCACTTGGTTGATCAATACAGGAATGGTTAATGCTGTTGGTGGATGATGCTGGGGTTGTCATCTGATGTCCCATATGTCTTTGACAGGAGACAGACCTGGTGACTGAGCAGGCCAAGGCAAAATGGTGACCCTCTTAGAGCAGGTTGGGTTACAACAGAAGTATGTGGGTGAGTGTTATGCTGCTGGAGAACACCCACTGGAAGCTGTTCATGAATGATACCACAACAGGTCAAATCACAAAAATGACATACAAATTTGCAGTTAGTGTGTGTGGGACAACCACATCAGTGCTCTTGCTATCATATGAAATCACTCCCCAGACCCTTACTTCAGATGTAGGTCCAGTGGGTCTAGCATGCGGACAGGTTGGTTGCAGGCCCTCAACTGGCTGCTTCCTAGCCAACACCGAGACAGGTCCAGCTTTCATTGGAAAACACAAGAGACCTCCGCCCTATCCTCCAATAAGCTCTTGCTTGACACCACTGAAGATGCAAATGATGGTGGTTTGGTGTCAGTGGAATGCACACAACAGAGTATCTGCCTCAGAGCTGTCTTTGAAGTAATTGATTTTTAACAGTCCATTGTGTCACTGTGGTGCCAATTGCTGCTCAAATTGCCGCTGCAGATGCAGCATGATGCATCAGAGCCATACACTGAATATTATGATCTTCCCTATTGGTAGTGCCGTGTGGCCATCTGAAGCCCTATCTTGTGATCGTATATTCTTGTGATCATATGTTCTTGTGATCATATGTTCTTGTGACCACCACTACCAGCAATCATGTACATTCCTGCCAAGTCTTCATAAAACATCACAAAATTAACATCCATCTTCTTGTAACCCTATTACATGACCTCATCCAAACTCACTGACATGCTGATAGTGGCATCTTTATTGGCTCAAAGGCATTCTTGGCTCACATCAACTCACCATGTCCAGTCTGATAGGTAACTAATGCTCACGACTGTTACAGCATGTATTTAAAGCAAAACTGAATTGCATCCTCTAGTAGCCCTATTGGCACCTTCCTTATGTGACTGGCACAAAATCTGAATAATCATCATCTTTCATGTGTAGAAACATACCTACAAACTTTCATTGGCCACACAACTCCTTCTTGATGCTGCAAACTTTTTTTCTTCCGTCAGTTTATATGACTATGTATACAGTTAAAATCACCAGCAGTGATCATTGGAGGATGGATACTATTTTAAGTACTGCTATTTCTGCTGTAAAAAACTGATTTTGCTTGGAATTTGTGCCACAGAGCATAAATGTTAATAATATGGATACCTAAGAAGACAGTTACAATACTATGACCTGCTTTGGTAATAGAATGAGCATGCATTGCACACCATCTTGAAAACACACACCTCTACCTGCTTCTATGATGAGATTCAGTACTATCTCATATCTTTATGTATTTGTCTGTTTAGCAGCAGAAATTTCATGTATTAGCATTACTTTAGTGTCCACAACATGAACACACTGTTGGAAAACTATTATTTTAGTTGTTGATTTGATTCTGTTCATGGGTATAACTTTGAGCCTTGCCTGTAATCACTCTTTTATTCAATGTCATCCATCCAATTTGGAAATGACTGTGATAAGACTTGTTTGTCCAACATTTGCTCAATTGCTGATGGGGAATGATTTCATATTTCACTCTTTTACATGACCAAATCATTCTTGGTAATGTTGGTGTCCCTTTACCTATCCTATATGTTTGTGGCACTGCTGAATCATTGTGTGCATTGCAATTTTCTTTCTCATTCCTTATCTTAGGGATCTGAATGCTTGCTCATGCACTTTTGGTACTAGCCACTCTCATTGGATACTTGGTACAATCAATGTCTGTCAAACATTTGACAGATATTATCTGCAGTACTCACTGTCCATGTTCAGATGCATCTAGATCCTTTAATAAACTGGCCATGTACTGGATACTACAATGTTGTGTTAGGTCATGTACATCATCCTAGAAGTTTTGCCACATATGTGGCACTGAAATTCAGTTTTGCAAACTCAAATGTTGGGAAATAAAATCTTCAGACGACGAAATAAACATCAGTATAGTATATTTGGTATTTACACTTTTATAATTCGATAGCATTCAGTTTATTTTCTCATTGATTGGTAAAAAAAGAAAAGTTTATAACAAATAGTAATTACAACAATGTCTGTGACCACATACACATCTAGAGATAATACCTGGAGAAGCAATTAAATTGTCACTAATACTTTATTTACTTTGAAAATGACCATATCTTGTGTAAAAAACTGAGAAGTTAACAAAACTATTAAGGAACATAAATTAATACCTAATCTGATGAAACAGTCACCATCTAAATTTACATACAGTATACTACTGATCATTAGAATGCAGATTGTCTGCTTTGCAAATTATTTGTGCATCTAAAAAAAAAGGATGTGCAATAATTTTTCCTAGCCAACAACAATAAGCAACTCACCACATGGCAGCACTATTTCCATCGTTTAAATGACTGCATGATGACAGAGTACCATTTTTATTGGCCAGCCTGTTCCACGTAAATTGAAAACAAACTTAGTTTTCTGATAAGTGTAAGTGTCAACAAAGCAAGTTACAAGAAATTTGCAAAAGAGATGACAGAGAAATGAAAGAAATATGTGTTCACATTCAAACAAAAATTGGAATTAATTGAAAGATTTGAAAAGGGGGGGAACAGCTGCAAAACTAAGCACTGATTATGATACTGGAATGCAGATTGTTTGGGACATTAAAAATAATATGCAAAAAATATAGGAATTTGTCAGGAAATGCAGTTCTAGTTCTGGACCATATGCATGAAAAAGCATCGAGAGATCTATATTCGATGAATTAAATGCTGTTCTTCTGCAGTGGTTTAGCTGAAACAAGTAGAAAGTGTCATTGTTTCAGGCACAACGTGTGCCGAAGGAGCTAAATTTTTTCGTTAACCTCTTGGGTTAGTAGGAGAGTTTAACATCTCATCTGGAAGGCTAATCGGTCTCAAACAGTGTTTCAGGATTTGCGAACTTACTGTGCAAGGACAGTGGTTTAGTTCAAATATCGCAGCAGCTGATTCCCTCCAGGAAGATTTCAGGAATACATGGAAAAAGAGAATGTCACATCAGACCAAATTTATAAGGCAGCTGAAAGTGACCTGTATTGGAAATGTCTACCAACAGGAAACCTTGCTTTCAAGAGTGAAGTTTGTGCTCCTTGACATAAGTCATCTACAGAAAGCATTACATGATTGTGAACCACCAATGCTTCTGAAAACAATAAAGTGAAACTACTAGTGACTGGGGAAAAAAGCCCTGAGCATTCAAGGATACCACAGCTAAGGATCTACCTGCACACTATTACAGCCAAAATGTAGCATGGATAGACAATTACATTTTCAAAAACTGATTCCACACATTTTGTACAATACTGCCAATTTCTAGAAGAGAAAGGATTGCCATGGAAGATTGTTCTACTGCTTGATAATCCCCATTCACATCTCAATCAAAGGATTCTCATATCTGATGATGGTCTCATTGCAACTAAGTTTTTATCTCCCCCCCCCCCCCCCAAATGCACCGAAGTATAATTGCGCTGCTGAAATGGTGCTACTGGGCTGGTCTACTGAGATTTCTAGTTGATGAGTATGATTTGCTGACATTCTGGAAAAAGTTGACAATTCTAGATGCCATACATGGGATTTCTGATGAGTGGTAGGAAGTCAAGTCACATACATTAGTTTAATGACTGAGGAAATTCTTGCAGACATAGAAGAAAGTGATTTTTGAGGTATCAGTGATGAAGAAGTAACAACTGCACAAATAGGTTTAAATAGCTTTGAAGAAAATCTGAATGTATGGCTGAAGTTTAACACATGTGAACCCAGCTTCTAGTACTTGAGTGATACCAAAATTGTGACAGCTGCTTCACATCAAAACAAAGAAGAAAGCAATGTATGTGGAAGTGGGGATGAAGACTGTGACCCTCTCAGTCACTGTACCACATTGCACTGTGTTGAAACTCCATACATTTTGGATCAGAGGCTGTTACAGTACAATGATATTACTGCTGCAAGAAAAATTCAAGACAACTTCTCCCAAAGAAACAGACTCACTGCACAGACCATTTAAGATACAAACAAACCTACAGTACCTTTGCACATAACTTGGATACAATTTTTAACAAAGAATATATGTTTGAAAATATCTCAATTTTTCATTCATCTTCTCCCTTCATTATCCTGAATAATTGGGAGTATGCTGTATTTTGTGTTTTAATTAGCAAATTGCATCCCGAATCAAAATTCACACAAATACTGGTATACCAACATCATATTTCAACTTTTGTAACACTGAAACAACATTTACAGCTCAGAAAGATATGTTCAGGAAAAAGAAAACTAATTGCAGTTTTTCTTTCTGAGTAGCAACAAAAACTGCCACCAAGATAAATTTCCTTGAACTGCTGGAAAGAGGAACTCAAAATTATGTTTAAATAGAATATGCTCATCACATGGAATGGAAGTATTATATTAAAGTTACCAACATCCATTTAATATTTAATCTAAATATGAAAAATTATTACTAGCCAGCATAAAGAAACTAATACATAATAATTTTGTTGACTCTGGACAAGTGTGTCATGTTTCGCTTGAGAAAACAAAGGAGGGAGTTGCTTGTCAGCTGTGTTAGAAGAGACATATTTTGCAAATGCAACATACATTACAGTGTTATGCAGTGCTGTTGTTAATGTTGCAACATTAATGTTTTTGATATATGCATGGAGCTAGAAGCTCTAACAAACCATGAAAACTACTGAAATTAATGGCCAGTTTTTTATTTGTTGTAATTAACAAAATCCGTTATGCAACTTCTTGCAAGACTGCATCTACAAATCTGGAGATATTAACTATGCAGTCTCAACTTCTACAAGGTCATTAAGACCAAGGTGAATATATTGTGTCCCTCATTTTCTTGGGTGGAAACCACATGCTGAAATCACATCAGGCATGATGCCAGATGTAAATTCCAAGCAAGAATGAGAGGAGAGGGGAGGTCATAATCTTCAGTCATTCCCCAACATTGCAGTGGGGTGCATTCTTTCACAGTGTGTGCTTCAGTCTCCACATATTTTGTGTTCTTTGCATGGACAGCCAGCTGCTGGAAACCCAGTTCCGCACCATCTTGTGGGAATGGCCGGATTTGGGCACCAGCACACCAGAGCCCTGTGGGGCAGTAGAGAGAAACTGAGCACTGGGCAACTGACCTGCTATGCAAGCCTGTTGTACATGAGTAAATGCTGTCAGGAAGAAGAGGAGGAAAGATGCTAAAAGCTAATAGCAGAGACTGTTGTATGGCTGGTGAAGTCTTGTTGCTGCACTGGGCGTATGCCAGAGCAAAGCAGAGCGTATAAGATGGATAACTGCTGATGATTAAAGGAACATGGCCAGAGTGAATTGTTCAATGCAATGAGAAATAAGGTACTGTATCGTGTCTGTGCTCTTAATACAAGGGAAGTCTGTAAATGACTTTATATTTTTAAGACGGAAGTTGGCTCCAGCTGTATTTTTGTTGCGGGCATCAAATGTCTAAATGAGTTACTAGACGTTCTCTGCCTGCAATTCTGGTTTCTCTCTTGTGATCCTTTCTTGTGAATCATTTTCACTCCTTTAATTATAACTTCCAGTAACAGGCACAACAATGGTCAGGCGATAACTCATTGGTGGTCCTGTTAAAAGTTACAGAATCCGGTTGATTTTGGCCTCGCTGCACTCAACTTTGTTGACTGCATATGCTGGCATGTTGTTGTTGCTGTTGTTGTTGTTGTTGTTGTTGTTGTTGTGGTCTTCAGTCCAGGGACTGGTTTGATGCAGCTCTCCATGCTACTCTCTCCTGTGCAAGCTGCTTCGACTCCCAGTACCTACTGCAACCTACATCCTTCTGAATCTGTTTAGTGTATTCATCTCTTGGTCTCCCTCTACGATTTTTACCCTTCACACTGCCCTCCAATACTAAATTGGTGATCGCTTGATGCCTCAGAATATGCCCTACCAACCGATCCCTTCTTCTAGTCAAGTTTTGCCACAAATTTCTCTTCTCCCCAATTGTATTCAATACCTCCTCATTAGTTACGTGATCTACCCATCTAACCTTCAGCATTCTTCTGTAGCACCACATTTCGAAAGCTTCTATTCTCTTCCTGCCTAAACTATTTATCGTCCACGTTTCAGTTCCATACATGGCTACACTCCATGCAAATACTTTCAGAAACGACTTCCTGACACTTAAATCTATACTCGATGTTAACAAATTTCTCTTCTTTAGAAATGCTTTCCTTGCCATTGCCAGTCTACATTTTATATCCTCTCTACTTCAACCATCATCAGTTATTTTGCTCCCCAAATAGCAAAACTCATTTACTACTTTAAGCGTCTCATTTCCTAATCTAATTCCTGCAGCATGACCAGACTTAATTCGACTACATTCCATTATTCTCGTTTTGCTTTTGTTGATGTTTATATTATATCCTCCTTTCAAGACACTGTCCATTCTGTTCAGCTGCTCTTCCAGGTTCTTTGCTGTCTCTGACAGAATTACAATGTCATCGGCGAACCTCAAAGCTTTTATTTCTTCTCCATGGATTTTAATTCCTACTCCAAATTTTTCTTTTGTTTCCTTTACTGCTTGCTCAATATACAGACTGAATATCGGGGAGAGGCTACAACCCTGCACTCCCTTCCCAACCATTGCTTCCCTTTCCTGCCCCTCGACTCTTGTAACTGCCATCTGGTTTCTGTAAAAATGGTAAATAGCCTTTTGCTCCCTGTATTTTACCCCTGTCATCTTCAGAGGAGGAGGAGGGGGAGGAGGATATTAGTGTTTAACGTCCCGTAGACAACGAGGTCATTAGAGACGGAGCGCAAGCTCGTGTTCGGGAAGAATGGGGAAGGAAATCGGCCGTGCCCTTTCAAAGGAACCATCCTGGCATTTGCCTGAAGCGATTGAGGGAAATCACGGAAAACCTAAATCAGGATGGCCGGAGACGGGATTGAACCGTCATCCTCCCGACATCTTCAGAGTTTGAAAGAGAGTATTCCAGACAACACTGTCAGAAGCTTTCTCTAAGTCTACAAATGCTAGAAATGTAGGTTTGTCTTTCCTCAATCTATTTTCTATGGTAAGTCATAGGGTCAGTATTGCCTCACGTGTTCCAACATTTCTACGGAATCCAAACTGATCTTCCCTGAGGCTGGCTTCTACCAGTTTTTCCATTTGTCTGTAAAGAATTTGCGTTAGTATTTTGCAGCTGAGCCTTATTAAACTGATAGTTCGGTAATTTTCACATCTGTCAACACCTGCTTTCTTCTTGAAGTCTGAGGGTATTTCACCTGTCTCACACATCTTGCTCATCAGATGGTAATGTTTTGTTAGGCCTGGCTCTCCCAAGGCTGTCAGTAGTTCTAATGGAATGTTGTCTACTCCCGGGGCCTTGTTTCGACTTAGGTCTTTCAGTGCTCTGTCAAACTCTTCACGCAGTATCATATTTCCCATTTCATCTTCATCTACATTCTCTTCCATTTCTATAATATTGTCCTCAAGTACCTCGCCCTTGTATAGACCCTCTATATACCCCTTCCACCTTTCTGCTTTCCCTTCTTTGCTTAGAACTGGGTTTCCATCTGAGCTCTTGATATTCATGCAAGTGGTTTTCTTTTCTCCAAAGGTCTCTTTAATTTTCCTGTAGGCAGTATCTATCTTAACCCTAGTGATATGTGCCTCTACATCCTTACATTTGTCCTCTAGCCATCCCTGCTTATCCATTTTGCACTTCCTTCATTTTTGAGACATTTGTATTCCTTTTTGCCTGCTTCATTTACTGCATTTTTATATTTTTCTCCTTTTATCAATTAAATTCAATATCTCTTCTGTTACCCACAGATTTCTATTAGCCCCCGTCTTTTTACCTACTTGATCCTCTGCTACCTTCACTAATTTGTCTCTCAAAGCTACCCATTCTTCTTCTACTGTATTTCTTTCCCCCATTCTTGTCAATCATTCCCTAATGCTCTCCCTGAAGCTCTCTGCAACCTCTGGTTCTTTCAGTTTATCTAGATCCCATCTCCTCAATTTCCCACTATTTGCAGTTTCTTCAGTTTTAATCTACAGTTCATAACCATTAGATTGTGGTCAGAGTCCACATCTGCCCCTGGAAATGTCTTACCATTATATAATCTATCTGACACCTTCCAGTATCTCCAGTATGCTGGCATAACATGCTTAATAAGTTTTACTGATTCCTTGTGAAGACTCCATTAGTCTTTGTCATTGTGGCTATTACACTGATGGCAGATTACACCTGTAGATGACACTTTTTTGTATAAAATGGTAACATTTTAATAAATGACATTCAAATTACAGTACAGCTGTTGGTTTAGCCCTGGCTTTTGGCATGACCCCACACACAGAAATCTGAGGGATAAGGGCATCGGTTCAGTGGGACATCATCATGTACATGTGGAAGTACAGACCGCATAAACTGCAATTATCGCCGCATAGGGTAGGTAGTGTTGTCCATTTATGCGGTCTCCGAGCAGTCCTGCCCAAACATTAAATGAGTAATGCTCCTGATAGTGTGTATATGTGTATTTCATTAGGACTGACATCAGCCCGTATGTGACAGCTATTGTAGTTAAATTATCGTCACGTGTAAATCCAGCCTTATCTGTGAATGGAGTACTGCTTACAAACAGGGGATTCGAGGTCCTTGTTGTTGCACCCATTGGCAGAAATTCTCCCTAGGAGGTAAGTCTGCATTGTTGAGGGCTTGCACTTGCTAGAGATGATACGGACAGAGTACCTGCCTATATAAAATCCGCCACACACTGCTATGATTCAGGGCACACTCTTGGGTAGCAATCCTCCTTGTTGAAGAATTCTGATGTTTTTGTACAATACGTAAGACCCTTTTCTCAACTTCAGGTGTTATGGTTCTGGGTCGAACACCTTGTACATGGTGTGCAAAACTCCTGGTTCCTCTAAGGTGTTCACGTAACCAGCTAAATGTACGCCTGTCAGGCTGCCTGAAGAGAGTAAAAGCTTCTGCATATAATCGTGCAGCCTCAAGGGCACTGGCATTCGCTTTGCAATAGAGGAAGTGAATTTCAGCGCACTCTTCATTGGTGTAACCTATCTATGGTGCCTTCACGTTCATAACTGATTGTGAGGCCAGTACAGAACAGTGCACGGAGGGGGAAAGGGAAGTAGTTGCGCTTGCAAAAATAAACAGATGGTCGATCCCAAACCTTGAGATACCAACATAAATACCACGGTATCCAGGAATGTTTACAGTTGGTCCCCAACTTGAATTAATGCAATACCTCAGCAGTGGTTGATTTGCAGACCCATGTTTATTGGAGCTTTATAGCTACTTTTGGCCTGTACTTTCCATGTGTGAATTATTGACCATCGCTTCTGAAATACCCTGTGTAAGTTTTGGGCAAAGTCCTTCCTCATAAATGAATCTATCAGACATACACACAACTCTCAACACACATATGGCTACTACCTCCGGCCGCCAGACATCCGAATTTTCCATTGTCTGGGAAAAATGATGTTTTTCCCATGTTTCTTTTCTTGTCTACCTCAAATGTGCCAGAAGCTGCAGTGAGAAGTGCTTTTTCAAAATACTGCAAAAGCTACTTTTGATCAAGACAAACATGTTAGAAATAAGACACATTAATAGATTGTCTGAAAGTGGTTCTGATCATCTAAGGCAGCACATTCTGAATAACCCTTCCATCGAACTATACTATAGTAATGGAAAAAAAGACTTTAAAACTAAATGTAACAAAGACAATTGCTAGCCAACACATTTTTCAAAATACGTGTTAGTATTCAATTTACAATTCTCAATTCCAAAGACAGATGGATATCATAAATGTGCCAGATTTAAATTGCACGCGGAGGTTGAGACGTCTAAAGACATTGAAGTAACCTCTGGTGTGCCACAGGGGAGTGTTATGGGACCATTGCTTTTCACAATATATATAAATGACCTAGTAGATAGTATCGGAAGTTCCATGCGGCTTTTTGCGGATGATGCTGTAGTATACAGAGAAGTTGCAGCATTAGAAAATTGGAGCGAAATGCAGGAAGATCTGCAGTGGATAGGCACTTGGTGCAGGGAGTGGCAACTGACCCTTAACATACACAAATGTAATGTATTGCGAATACATAGAAAGAAGGATCCTTTATTGTATGATTATATGATAGCAGAACAAACACTGGTAGCAGTTACTTCTGTAAAATATCTGGGAGTATGTGTGCAGAACGATTTGAAGTGGAATGATCATATAAAATTAATTGTGCCAGGTTGAGATTCATTGGGACAGTCCTTAGAAAATGTAGTGCATCAACAAAGGAGGTGGCTTACAAAACAGTCGTTTGACCTATACTTGAGTACTGCTCATCAGTGTGGGATCCGTACCAGGTCAGGTTGACAGAGGAGATAGAGAAGATCCAAAGAAGAGTGACATGTTTCGTCACAGGGTTATTTGGTAACCGTGATAGCATTACGGAGATGTTTAACAAACTCAAGTGGCAGACTCTGCAAGAGAGGCGCTCTGCATCGCGGTGAGAGGGTGCGTTTCTGGATGAGGTATCAAATATATTGCTTCCCCCTACTTATACCTCCCGAGGAGATCACGAATGTAAAATTAGAGAGATTTGAGCGCGCACGGAGGCTTTCAGACAGTCGTTCTTCCCGCGAACCATACGCGACTGGAACAGAAAAGGGAGGTAATGGCAGTGGCACTTAAAGTGCCCTCCGCCACACCCCATTGGGTGGCTTGCAGAGGATAAATGTAGATGTACATGTAGGGGGAGAGGGTGTTGAAGGTTATAACAATTTACAGAGAAGAAATCCATCTCTAAAAATTGTAATGACAAAATACTAATATGTACATGCATGAAGAATCAAAACTTTGTGTCTGTTGAGCATGTGAGGACAGAAATTAAGAGTGACTATTCAGTTCAAGGTAAAGAAGAAACCAACGTGTGACTGAATTTCCATGAAGGGTGGACAGAAATCATTCAGATCTACTGGAGGAATCATTGCCCTTTCAATTTCTTCACAATGCTGTCCACAGATTTTCTGAACTTTAAAGGAAATCAGATCATCCCCTACATTTAAATCCACAAATTTGTGTACTTCTTAACCAAAAAAATCTCTCATCCATGTTTTTGTAAGACAACATTTGGTGGGACTTGCACTGAAGCAGCCTTGAAAATCAAGGACAGACTTTTGGCTTGTTTATCTGTTCCCAGGGTACACACAGAAAAATTTCAAATGCCACAGCAAAATTTGAAGATCCACATGCAATGTATGACACACTGAAGATTCCTATGGAACACTATGAGTGATATTCCTATCTGCTGAGCTTTGGAACTCTGTATAGCATTGTCTGAACCAGGCAGTGAAGAGACCTAATGTGAAGTTAGTTTTTTTTGTTTGTAATCTCTCTTCACTTTAATTTTTGATGTACTTGTAGCACTGATTTAAAAACCCAAAAAATATTTCTAATGCTGGAACAATGAATGTGCAAAACCCAAACCTCATGCCAAAGGTGGTTACCTACCTCTTATTCTAATATATTTATAATCTGCTGGAGTGTTATTGACAAATAACACAATTCCTTAAACTCCCATAGATGATTTTTAACAGTCCCTCTCATCATTCAATAGTTCTTACTTTTGTCTAAACTGTAGACATTTTCTTAAGCGTCTCTCATCTTTGAGGTGTATTCATGCATCAGCATTCAAAGAGGGAAAGTTGGTTTTAGATGGACACACATCTGTGTGACTGCATTGATAATGGGGATATGATGCAAATAGTGTAAAACAGGGCAATGATGACTGTTAATATAAAACACCTTAAAGAATTAGTTTCATGTCTTCTTCTTTGTTAATGGATACATAAACTCATTCCTAAATCCTTTAGGTCCTCAATTCATCAGTTAAGATACAGAATACAACACATGGATAATGACTGAATTACTTTAGCAATTTATTAAGGGGATACGGAATCGGATTTTGGGTTAAAAAATCGAATTTTTTTTTTATTGGCGTATTATATTCTGCCATGTTTCCTCTTTAAAATGACGTATCATACATATCTCTACTACAATTATAACTATTTTATTTTTATATATTTGTGAGATCGGGTATTGCGCTTTAGTTATACACGTCTCTCGTGGCTGACCATGAACTTTTTGGCAGTACCTTTAAAGTGACATGAATTCAAATATCCCGGTTTCCAGCGACTATTTATACACTAGTTGCCCGAAAATGTTTCTCTCTGGTTTCCTCAAGTTACTCTTTGACTTTGTGGCGGGACTGTTTTGTAAACAGTGTGATATAAGAAAGTAGTTGTTGTTGAGTTATTTCGTATTTAGTGCTTCATTTTTCGCAGTGAAAATGCCTAGAGCTAAAGCAAAAGTATTTAAAAAGCGTGTGAACTGGCAAAAGAAAAGAAATAATGATTCATTAGCAAAGCAAAGCAGTTCATCATCATCACTGTTGGAAAATGTGAATCCACTTATTACTGATTTGCCGAACGAACTTACACCAAATGAAAACAGTGCTTCTCATAAAAAACTAAGAGATTTGGAAGAGAAATATATTTTACTTGATAGAGGGAATGAAGTTTTTGAACTCATTGATACGAATATATTGTGTGAAGCTCTTGAAAACAGTTTGTGCTGCAAAAAATGTCATGGAAACGTTTCTCTGAAAGTAGAATCCCATGTTGGCCTGGCTGCCCAGTTTAATCTAATATGCAGTGTTTGTAAATACAGCTGTAAGTTTCCAAGTTCGGTTTCAGTAACTGTAAATAATGGATACAAGAAAACTGAACTTTATAGTGTAAATATTACGTTAGTTTATGGATTGCGAGCAATTGGTAAGGGCAAAGCAGCTGGTGATATGCTATGTGGTGTTCTAAATCTTCCAAGTGCACCTTCAAAGTTTGAAGCTTACAATTATGTACTAGGATCTGCAGTTGAAGATGTAGCACAGAAGTCAATGCAGGTTGCTGTGGAAGAAGCAGTGGAAGAAAATGACGGCAGTCGTGACGTCACAGTGGCGTTTGATGGCACGTGGCAGAAAAGGGGCCACACCTCCAACAATGGTGTTGTAACAGCAACTAGTGTTGATACTGGCAAGGTTATTGATGTTGCAATAATGTCTAAATACTGTAGGTGCACAGGCAGGCTGAAAAATGAACACAGTGATGACTGTATTGCTAATTATTATGGTAGTAGTGGTGGCATGGAGGTTGCTGGGGTGAAGAAAATTTTTCATCGCTCTTCACAGTGGTATAATGTTCGCTATGTCAAATATCTGGGAGATGGTGACTCTAAAGCATTCAAAGAAGTTTTGGAAAGCAAACCATATGGGAACAGTGTAAATATAAGCAAACTTGAATGTATAGGACATGTGCAGAAGAGAATGGGTGCCAGGCTGAGAAGGTTAAAATCAGTTATGAAAGGGAAAAAACTAGATGATGGGAAAACCTTGGATGGCAGAGGAAGATTGACTGATTCCATAATAGACCACATTCAGAACTGCTATGGCCTTGCAATCAGGCAAAATACAGGCAATCTTGAAGAAATGAGGAGAGCTATATGGGCTTTATATTTCCACACCGCATCCACGGATGAGCATCCACAACATGGTTTGTGCCCCAAAGGTGAAAACAGCTGGTGTAAATACAATAGGGGACTAACAACAGGAGAGAAATACATTCACCACCACAGTCTACCATCAGCCATCATGGCAGAAATAAAGCCCATTTTCAGAGATCTGGCTGACAGAAGTCTTCTGATGAAATGTCTTCCCGGAAAAACGCAGAACCCCAACGAGTGCTTGAATAGTGTGATATGGCATCGTCTCCCAAAAACAGTGTTTGTCGGAATTAATACACTACATTTTGGTGTGTATGATGCTGTGGCAACCTTCAATCTTGGAAATATAACTAAATGCCAGGTCCTTCAAAAGTTGGGTATGTGTGTTGGTTCCCGTACGGTACGTGCTATGTTCTTTTTAGATCAGCACAGACTAAGGCATGCTGATAATATAATCAAGACATTAGTGAAAAAAGCAAGACAGGTGCAGAGGGGTGCCAAAAGAAGACTTGAAGATGATTATGAAGACTGTGAAGGGGGTATTAGCTACGGATCAGGAATGTTTTAATCTTCTTTCTCCGTTTCCCGTAAGTTTACTTTTTACTTCATCTAGGAACATTATCTCAGGTACTGGTCAACCTAGAAGTCTGAAATTTTTATGACGTAGTGACATAGGTCCCTATTACACACTGAAACAACGATTTTTTAATTACTTGGTTTACAAAAGACTTAGGGGTGATAGTCTAGTAAAAAGCGATGGAAAAAATTTACTTAAAAATAAATGTACAATATCTCTGTAAGAAAATACTTTGACAATAAACTGTTGTTTCAGTATTGTTGTAACATATGAATGCACATACAGTAAAATTTTTACCTCTCTGTCTCCAGTAGTTTGTGAGAAAATGTTCCCTATAGTAGGCATATATTAACATTGCGGGGATAGGTGATTCCGTATCCCCTTAAGTAAAGAAAAGCTTTTACTAACCCGAAACTTGGTTTGAACACTGGTGTTTTACTATGCACCATACTATTAGGGGTGCTACACCCTTGCATTCCTCTGATGAATTGATTTACCCAGTCAGTTGTGACGGGACCATGGATTTCAAATTAGGGTCCAGCTACTCATTTTCACATTAATACCGATTCCTTAAGGTGAAACAGGTGTTGAGTGACAGATATTCATAGGGGGCACAAATTGAAACTTATGTATGTCAAAAGTATTTTATTTCATTCAGAATGATGGCACAGCTGCTTATGTAATGACACATATTTTTAGCAATAATACACAACGCAGATGTAAAATGAAATTAGTACATATATACAATCAGGCAATTGAGTTACAGGAGATCAGTAACAAAATGATGAGTAAGAGTGGTATACAAGTGCAAAATAATACATTCATATTACAAATTTAATATCACCAGACAAGACAGAGTACAACCAGATAACTGTGCTGAACTTCTGACTTCTTTACAAGTAACAACTCTGATAACTATCAGGTACTATTGTTAACAATATAGAATACAAATCCGAGATAAAAATTCTTCGACAAATATTCAGACAATATATTGAAGAAATGTGACATTGGTGTACTTAAAATCCACAACAACAGACAGTTCTATCAAATGGAGAATTTGGTTATGCTATTTACTTTTACTTAATTGTTGAAGAATCTAAATACTGTTGCAGCAATGTGTGAGTGCCACAAAAATGGTTTACTGTAATTTTATTGGTCATTCAGACTTGCTTCAAATGTTAACAAAAAATTGCTATCAATGCTTAGAGTAAGAAGTGCAATTCACCTGATTGAAGAAGCAAATAATTGTTGAGTTACATGTTATTATTATTATTATTATTATTATTATTATTATTATTGATATCCACTGAACTTCACTGTACGTAGTCATTACTTATGTAATGTGTGTCCCATGTCTGGGTGTCAGAATTACACTGATCCTAAAAATATGACTCAAAATACAAAAAAGATGAGGCAAATAAGCAAACATTAAAAAGTGTATTTAAAATTTTGTAGGCATTAGAGAAAATATGACTGCTTATCCCATCACTTTCAGAACAATTAATTTTTACAGACAGCAATGTGCACATTCCAGTGACACAAAGGGGTACCAAATATATACAAAGAAAATCAAAATCTTGTGCCAACATACTGATCATCTTTATATGCAGGTAGTTTACCTCTCATGATAATGCCAATGCATGTACTACATGGCCCTTCATTCATGATCCAGTGTAACAGCACATGATCACGTAACGTGTCTCACACTAATTCAGATCTAGTGAATCAAGGGTGCAGAATGAAGATTCTTCTTCCGGAATCCCTGGTGGATGCTTTCACACCCAAGTCCAGGGCACTTATGCAGAATCTGTACTACCACTAGTTTATGAGCTGGATGGTGATGTGTCAAAGTTCAGAGTGCAGCCAAAATATGTGCCACAAGAAAAACATTTTGAGGCACGTCCAGATTCATATCCTTTGGTCCCGAAGTTCTCAGCTGTACCTCATTGCAGAATGAAATCCCAAACTAAAGGACTGTAACTGCTGATCCTTTAGGACTGTGGTGAGAATGCAGCTGCCTGGCACCAGCTTCCCCTTAGTAAGAAAACTGAAGTGTCTTGTTTGGTTTCAAATACCAACTGCCTCTATGGCAGAATCAACATCAGTCCAGGAGTGCAGTAAGTCTGCAATAGCCAGTAGAACCAGGAAGTGTGTGTCACCCTAGCTGCTGCATACCAACTGGAAGAAACACTGATAGAGGACTCACAGGCAGTGGAAATTACTTTTCTACTGTCCTAATGCTATCAGCAGCCTGGGTCCTTGATAACTAGCTTTCACTTTCGTCCACTTTGTTCGAACTGCAACCATTGCTCAGTCCATCCGAGGCCATTTGAGCTATCTCTAGCACTTCTGGATGGTCTTGCAGTAATGACAGTGTGAAGAGTTTTCCATGAGCCTCACCAGTCCTTTTAGTGAAGCCATCATCACAGAAGTGGTAGTACAGCTCGTGTAGGGTGTATTCCGGACTGACCATCACCATTGTTGTGGCTTGATGATGCAACATTTCATTGGTCCACTTCACTTTTGATGCACATAGTTCCTACTGCAAATTGTACGTGATAGAGTTTGTGACACACAGTTACTAACAGGCTACAGGAATACACACTACTTTAATTAGCACCAGTTGTATGACAAATTGCGCCACTTGGAAAGGAATCATTGTTCACATTGGCTGATGTACCCTTGCTGACAAGGGAGAGAGAGAGACGTAATAGTATTCAGCTTCTTCGTCCATTCTACTGGTTTTGGTTCTCATAAATATCCCTTCAGGTATGCAGGGGTTACTGCAAGTACATTAACTGCATTGGGCTGTTAACAACAGTTATGGTTTCAAACAATTAGCTAAAAAGGAAACAATATAAATTACACTGCTGGCCACCGTAAATGCAACACCAAGAAAGACAAGAGGTAGCACAACAAAATTTATTTTGTAGATAACATGTTGACCAAGTATTAAATGATTACTTTTACAGACGTCTGTGACATGTGGTTCCTGCCAGATTCAGTAGCCAGAGTAGCCGCCATTGTTGGAGATCACCGCTGCCACACGTCTCGGCATTGAGTCAAAGAGACGTTGGATGTGTTCCTGTAGTACAGCAGCCCAAGCAGCTTCCACACGTTGCCAAAGATCATCTGGTGTGGCAGCTGGGGATGTAATCTGGGTCACTCGTTGAGCAACCATGGACCACATGTTTTCTATCGGCGAAAGATCCGGAGAGCGAGCTGGCCAGGGAAGCACTTCAATCTGGTTATTGACGAAGAACCTTTGGACAATGCGTGCCACGTGTGGTCGCGCATTATCCTGTTGAAATATGGCTGTGGCCGAGCCCTGAAGGTAAGGAAGGACAACTGGCTCCAGCACCTCGGATATGTAGCTCCGGCTATTTAAAGTACTGGCAATGCACACTAGAGGCGTGCGAGAGTAATATCCAATACCGCCCCATACCATAATACCCGGTGCAAGACCAGTGTGGCAGTGCATAATGCAGCTGTCCAGAATCCTCTCTCCATGGTGTCTCCACACTCGAATCCGACCATCTTGGTGCTGCAGACAGAAGCATGCCTTGTCAGTAAAGACAACGTCATTCCATTCTGCCGTCCACATCCGTCTGTCATCACACCATTGGCGACGGAGACGTCTGTGGTTCTGCGTCAATGGTAGACGAAGCACTGGACGTCTTGCGGACAGACCACTCTGCTGTAAACGGCGTCGAATGGTACACGCAGACACTGGATGATGCGTTACAGACGCAATGTGCTGTGCTATGGTTCGGGATGTCACTGAGCGATCCGTCACTGCCATGCGCACAATTTGTATAAATAACTTGTATTCGGTGCACGTTTTCATGTTTATTCTTGTTTTTGCACAATCACATTGACGATGGGACAACAAAAATATTTCACCATTGCATACTATAGGGTCTCCGCTGGAGATTCTATGGTTCTGTGGTGATAACGATAAGCAAATGAAACCTCTCCAGAATATAAATAAGTTGTAACTGTTGCACCTTTGCATGTTTATTCCAGCCTTAGCACCCACACATTGACGATGTGAGACAGAAATTGCATCCCCATTACATAGTAGAGGGTCTAAGCCAACGTTTCCATGGTACTGTGGCGATAACGGTAACCAAATGGAACTTCCCCTGAGTATACATATCTTGTAACTGATGCACTTTTTCATGTTTATTTTTGGATTGGCACCCTCACACTGACGATGGTCACAGAAATTGCTTTGCCATTCCATACTACAGGGTCTGCGATGGCCTTTCTATGGAACTGAGGCGATTACCGTGAGCAAATGAAGCCTCACCTGAGTATTAATAACTTGTAATCGATGCACTTTTGCATGTTTATTTTAACATTGGCACCCTCACATTGATGATGCGACACAGAATGTGCTTCGCCATTACGTACTACAGGGTCTCCGCCCACGGTTCTATGGTACTGACGCGATAACGGTAAGCAACTGAAATTTCTGCTGAGTATAAATAACTTATAACTGTTGCACTTTTGCATGTTTATTTTAGTTTTTCCCCCTCACATTGGCGATGGAACTATACGCTCCCAGTCGATATTTCCATGGTGCTGAAGCGAAATCAATAAGCAAATGAGACCTCTCCTGATAATAAATAACTTGTAGCCGATGAAATTTTTCATGTTTATTCTAACCTTGGCACCCTCTCATTGACAATGTGACAGAGAAATTGATCCGCTATTTCGTACTACGAAGTCTGTTCAAATGTGAGTGAATTCCTAAGGGACCAAACTGCTGAGGTCACCGGTCCCTAGACTTACACACTACTTAATCTAACTTAAACTAACTTACGGTAAGGACAACACACGCACCCATGCCCGAGGGAGGACTCCTATGGTGGGTGGGGCCTGCAGAGTCTCTGCCCCCGTTTCTATGGTACTTAGGCGATAATGGTAAGTAAATGAAACCTGTCCTGAAAATAAATGAACTTGTAACCGATGCAGTTTATCATATTTATTCTAAACCTCGCACCCACAAATTCACGATGTGACACAGAAATTGCTTCGCCATTGTATAATACAGGGTCTCCGCCGACGTTTCTATTGTACTGTCGCTATAACGGTAAGCAGACGAAAGCTCTCCTCAGTATAAATAACTTGTAAACGATGCAGTTTCGCATGTTTATTGTAGCCTAAGTACTCTCATATTGACAATGTGACATAGAAAATGTGTCGCCATTGCATACTACTGGGTCTGTTCAAACGTGTGTGAATTCCTAACTGCCGGCCGCTGTGGCCGAGCGGTTCTAGGCGCTTCAGTCTCGGTCGCAGGTTCGAATCCTGCCTCGGGCATGGATGTGTGTGATGTCCTTAGGTTAGTTAGGTTTAAGTAGTTCTAAGTTCTAGGTGACTGATGACCTCAGATGTTAAGTCCGATAGTGCTCAGGGCCATTTGAACCAAACTGCTGAGGTAATTGGTACCTAGACTTAAACTAAATTACGCTAAGGACAACATAAACACCCATGCCCGTTGGAGGACTCGAACCTCCAGCTGGAGGGTACTACATTGTCCCCACTCACGTTTCTATCGTACTGAGGCGATAACGGAGAGCAAAAGAGACTACTCTTTAGTATAAATAACTTTTAACCGATGCTCTTCTTCATGTTTATACAAGCCTTGGCAGCCTCACGTTGACTATGTGACAAAGAAATTGCTTCGCCCCTGCATACTACAGGGATCCCGCCAAACTTTCTACGGTACTGATTCGATAACAGTAAACAACTGAAACCAAACCGAGTATAAATAACTTGTAACTGATGCTCTTTTGCATATTTATTCTAGCCTTGGAACCCTCACATTGATGATGGGACACACAAATTGCTTGCCATTGCATACTACACTGTCTCCACCGACGTTTGTATGGTACTGAGGCGATAACGGTAAGATAATGAAACCTCTCCTGAGTGCAAATAACTTGTAGCCGATGAACTATTGCATGTTTATTTTAGTTTTGGCACCCTCACATTGACGATGGGAAACAGAAACAGCTTCGTCATTACATACTACAGGGTCTCCGCTGACGTTTCTATGGTACTGAGGCGATTATGGTAAGCAAATGAAACCTCTCCTGATTATAAATAACTTGTAACGGATTCACTTTTGAATGGAGGACTCGAACCTCCGACGGAGGAAGCTGCGCAAACCGTGGCAAGGCGCCTTAGGCCACACATTTACCCCGCGTGGCGAATATAGATTTAAGTGTTAGGAAGTCTTTTCTGAAAGTATTTGTGTGGAGCGAAGCCATGTATGGAAGTGGAACATGGAGGATAAGAATTTTAGACAATACGTCGTGCTACAGAAGAATGTTGAAGTTTAGGTGGATCGTTCACGTAACTAACGAGGAAGTAATGAATAGAATTGGGGTGCCAAGAAATTTGTGGCAGAACTTGAACAGAGGAAGGGATCGGTTATAGAAACCGTCTGAGACATCAGGGGATCACTAAGTTACTACTTGAAGGAAGTGTGGGGGTAAAAATCGCAAAGGGAGGCCAGGAGATGAATATAGTAAGCAGATTTAGAAGGATGTAGGTTACAGTAGTTATTCAGAGATAAAGAGGCTCGCGCAGGATAGGGTAGCGTGTAGAGCTGCATCAAACCAATCCTCAGAATGAAGAGCACAGCAACAACAATTATATGAAATAATTAAACTCATATTATTGTTGCCCTTAGAAGCTGTGAGGTGGGCAACCTGCAACTGGGATGTTGCACCATGAACCATGAACCGGGTTAGCTGTTTAGTGGTATTGACACCAATTAGTACTTCGAACATCACGAAGCCGTTTAAATACGTCAGTGCAGTGTGGAGCATGCTGTTACATAGGGGGCAAGTGTTACATTATGGATTGGGTGGTACAGGAAATGAAAACAGGGGCAGAAAAGAGAACTTAGGTGAAGCGGGACAGATAACAGCACACTCAGGCAGAAGACATACCGCTCTGAGAATGTTTGTACCAGAAACTCGGCCCTTGAGAGAGACAGGTCACTACGCACCTGTTAGAGCGAGTACTGACAGACAGCGACGTCACAGGATAGCTACAATAGAGAGGCAGTCCTGCATTCTCTGGAATGCTCAGCGAACACCAATGCACGGAGATTAGCATCACACTGTCAAATGTCACAGCAGTCTAGGTGGAGAACAGGACATGAACAGTTACCATATTCCTCCCATCTGCCACGTCTGCGGGAACTGAACCCAAATCCTTATTTTCAACGTGCTACAATATTCTACGACTAACTGCTAAACCAACACATCTAGTAAATTTCTGGCAACGGACGAAGGAACATTTACTAGTTGTGGTGTCACCGCCAGACACCACACTTGCTAGGTGGTAGATTAAATCGGCCGCGGTCCAATTAGTACATGTCGGACCCACGTGTCGCCACTGTGTGATCACAGACCTAGCGCCACCACAAGGCAGGTCTCGATATACGATAGAGCACTTGTCCTAGTTGTACGGACGACCTAGCTAGCGACTAGATGTACGAAGCCTTTCTCTCTCATTAGCCGAGAGACAGAATAGCCTTGAGCTAAGTTAATGGCTACGAACTAGCAAGGCGCCATTAGCCTTACAGTGATTGTAATTAAAGTCTCCTGTGTATAGTCAAGAGCGGTGTACCACAATGATTGATTAAAGATAAGTATTAATCCAGCTACGTACTTTTCTTCATAGCATTAATTACGTAGCCTGTTCCAGACTTGACGCCCGTCGGCATGTGTGTACGCGTGCCTATCCTACCGGCTACTTCAAGTGGCGTAACAGTCTTGTTCCGTCACAACAGATTGGCGACGAGTCTACAAAGGATCTTGTGTTTTACTTTGCCCTAATTTATTTGTGTCATGGCTTCGCCACATTCTCCAGATGTACTGTCCGAATTTTATCGCTTGCAGAATCAGCAGACGCAGGCGTTATTGGATGCCCTTGGACAGCTCGTCCAGGGTCAACGTGCCATTCAAACCGATGCGGCCGCCGCCGCTTCACCGCTACCGCAGCCACAACTCGCCGCTGCACCGCCTTTTAGGCACTACGACCCAAACCACGAGACTTGGCAGGAATGGTCCCACCAGTTTGCCTTCCACCTCGCCGCCTACAGAATTCAAGGTAATGAGCGGCAGCCGTTTTTGCTTTCTTGTGTCGGTGTGTCCACCTACCGTGTGATAGTGAAATTGTTTCCCCGACGCGACGTAGCAACTCTGTCCTACGAGGAAATTTTGTCTGCTTTAGATGCCTATTTCAAAGAAACAGTTAATGTGGTTGCAAAATGGTATACGTTTTTTCGTACAAAACGTACGGCCGGTCAAACTAATAGGGAGTGGGTAGCAACATTGCAAGGACTTACTAGGGACTGTGCTTTTGACTGTGACTGTGGTCTTTCTTATGCAGATACAATGGTATGTGATGCAATTGCACAGAACGTTTCTGATGTTCGCATACGGGAGCACATTTTGAAACTAGTTAATCCCTCCCTTCAACAAGTGATAGACATTTTGGATAGACAAGACACACTTGACTGTGCTCAGGAATCTTTTGAAACTTCGCCAGCAGTGTGTAACATTAACCGGCCCGCCGGGCGAGCTGCGCGGCCCGGTCAACTGCCCTCGCGCAAACAAACGCAGCTGCCGCCGCGCTCTAAACCAGGTGTGCCGCGCCAGCCCACAAATGCAGTGAAATCATGCCCGCGGTGTGCTACTAGACATTCGCGTGAACATTGCCCGTCACGCCAAGCTATTTGCTTTATCTGTAATAGGAAAGGACATGTTCAAAGTGTTTGCCAGAAAAAGCTCCGATCAGACAATCACAATCATTCCAGGCCCTTAGCTTCGCGCCGGAATCGAACCAAGGACACTCAGGATCGTGGACCTTCGCCCATGGACATTCATGTAGTTAATTCCACTTCGTCCAGTGACACTTTCTCTAGCGGTGACTGTGTTCGTCCCACAAAAACTGTGCGTCGACGTCGCCGGAAATCACGTCAATTAGCAAGTGATTCTGTACCAGTGTCTATTCCAATTGCACAAAACAGTCGCTCTTGTCGTCAGCAGGACAATAAACTTTTTGTGGACTTAGACTTTGAAGGCAAAGTGATACCATTCCAGCTCGATACCGGAGCTGCAGTTTCATTGCTCAATCACGACACGTACAAACAACTGGGCGCACCTCCGTTGCGTGCCGCAAAAGTTAAGCTCACTACATATTCTGGACAGACAATTCCTGTGTTAGGACAGTGCAGCCTTCTTGCAACATACAAGGGACAAACAAAACTTTTGTCATTTTATGTTCTTCGTTCTTCTACTGCAGTGAACTTGTTTGGTTTAGATTTATTTCAGTTGTTTAACATGTCTATTGTAAATCAGGTCCTATCAGTGAATCAGACTGTGCCTTCAGACAGTGTTTCTCGCTTATGTGACGAATTTGCAGACATTTTTGCACCGGGCTTAGGTTGCGCTAAAAACTATGAAGCACATTTGGAACTGAAGGTCAACGCGCAACCGAAATTTTTCAGAGCGCGCAATGTTCCCCACGCATTGCGTGATGAGGTCGCAAGAACATTAAACGATCTAGAATCACAGGGTGTAATTGAACGTGTGCAAGCTTCTCTCTGGGCCTCACCCTTAGTAATTTTGCCAAAACCTTCTGGAAAATTGAGACTTTGCGTGGACTTCAAGGCCACAGTGAATCCACAACTAGTGACTGCTACTTTTCCTTTGCCCCGCCCGGAAGATCTTTTTGCTAAACTGTGCCCGGGAAAATATTTTTCGAAGTTGGATCTAGCCGATGCGTACTTGCAAATACCTGTGGACGACGAATCCCAGTGTGTATTGGTGGTTAACACGCATCTTGGATTGTACAGGTTCAAAAGACTGCCGTTCGGGTGTGCATCCGCCCCTGCATTGTTTCAGCAATATTTACAAACTATTTGTGCGTCGGTCCCTACTGCAGCAAACTATCTGGACGATATAGTGATCTCCGGACAGACAGAAGAAGATCACCTTGCGAAACTACGAACATTATTTCAAGTCTTGCGACAAAATGGTCTTCGCTTGAGGAAGGACAAATGTGTGTTTTTTGCTCGTGACTTACCATACCTGGGCCATGTCATCAATGCCCAAGGCATACATCCGAGTCCAGAGCACCTCCGTGCCATACAAGATTTACCTTCCCCTCGCAATGTGAAACAGCTACAGAGTGTGTTGGGTAAAATTAACTATTATCACAAATATATGCGCAATGCCTCTTCCATTTCAGCTCCGCTTCATCGCTTACGCCGTAAAGGTGTTCCGTTCGTCTGGACGACGGACTGCGAACGCGCCTTTCGCCAGTTGAAATCGGCGTTGCTTTCTAATACTTGCCTCACGCCTTTCGATCCCCAGAAACCCCTTTTGTTGATGGTAGATGCATCGGATTTCGGGATCGGTGCTGTGCTTGCGCACAAAGTTGGCTCCCATGTTCGCCCTATTGCCTTTGCGTCCAAATTGCTCTCGTCTGCGCAAAGAAATTATTCCCAGATAGAGAAAGAAGCTTTGGCTCTCGTGTTTGGTGTTACTAAGTTCCATGATTTCTTGTATGGTCGTCATTTTACCATCATCACAGACCACAAACCTTTGACATCGCTTTTTCATCCGACCAAGCCTGTACCTCCGCGTACAGCGCAGAAATTCATTCGCTGGTCTATTTTCCTCTCGCAGTACCGCTACGATATCTTGTATCGGTCCACTGCTAAGCACGGCAACGCTGATGCGTTGTCCCGTTTGCCTGTTGCTGAGGATAAAGCATTCGATTCTTCCGAACTTGCTTGCATGTTCATTGATTCGGAAACCGATGAAGTGGTCGAATCGTTTCCGATTGATTTTCGTCGTGTAGCTACAGCCACAGCTGCTAACCCTGTCCTTGCTACTGTTTTGCGTTTTGTTGCTACGCAATGGCCTTTGTCAAAGTCTCGGATCGAGGATCCGTTGGTTCGCCGATTTTTTGCTCACAAGGAGAGACTTTTTGTTCGACGTGGTGTTTTGTTGTTGCGTTCTGATAATGATCAGTCCAGAGTCGTGGTCCCACGTTCGTTACAGTCCTCTGTTTTACGGCTTCTTCACCAAGGACATTGGGGTATAGTGCGAACGAATCAACTTGCTCGTCAGCACTGTACTTGGTTCGGAATCGATGCTGCGATTACGAAAATGTGTTCTTCTTGCATGGCGTGTGCCAAACAACAATTCGCACCGCCGCGTAAAGTTTTTGCATGGCCAAAAGCCACTTCCCCATGGCAACGCTTGCACATTGATTTTGCTGGTCCATTCTGGAATGCTCGATGGTTGGTTCTGGTCGACGCCTTCAGTAATTTTCCTTTTGTTGTCCGGATGTCTTCCACGACGTCCTCCGCCACCATCCAAGCGTTGTCTGCTATCTTTTGCATTGAAGGTCTTCCGCAGACTATTGTTTCCGACAATGGCCCACAATTCATGTCCGCAGAATTTCAGTCATTCTGCCAGGCCAATGGTATTCAACATCTGACATCCGCGCCGTTTTCGCCTCAGTCAAACGGTGCCGCTGAACGATTGGTCCGGACTTTCAAGTCACAGATGTTGAAATTGAAAGAGTCGCATTCTCGGGAGGACGCGTTGTTGCTCTTTTTGTCCTCGTATCGATCTCAGCCCCGCGATGGTCGCTCGCCGGCTGAGTTGCTCCATGGTCGTCCTCATCGCACCTTGATGTCTTTGCTGCATCCGCCGCATCAGGTTCCTGTGCAGCGGCAGACTCCTGCTTTTGCTCCAGGCGACGTTGTATTTTATCGCAACTATCGAGGTTCACGGCGTTCGCTCGCAGGGCGCATTCTTCGCTGCCTCGGCAGCGCGATGTATTTGGTTTTGGGGGCCTCTGGTGAGGTGCGTCGGCATCTCAATCAGCTGCGCCTCTGTCGTCGCACAGGATCTGCCGCTCCCCGTCTGCTTTCAGCGACGGTGCCGTCCGGTCAGCGCCCTGGGGACCCATCTACTGGCTCGCCTCATCCCCAGGTGTTACCGACGATGCCTTCCATTTTGCCCCATGGCGACGCGCCGCCGCAGCAGCCGCCGCCGCCGCCGGTTCTCCCGCCGGCGCTGCCCGCATTCGACGCTTCGCTGCAGCCGCCAAGCGCCTCCCAGGGTCACGCGCCGCCGATCGCTTCCCGTGACCAGCTGTCCTCCGCCATGGAACTCCCGCCCGCTCCGGACCACATGACGTCATCGCGCGTCGGCTACCCCGACGCAATGGAGGTCGACCCTTCGGCCCATCCTGTCTCTTTACGGGCGCATACACCGCATGTTGACGTGCACCCTGGACTAGGTTTTCAGGCGTTTCCTAGCTCCCCTCGGACCGAATGGCCGGGTGCGGGTGGCACAGCCTCGCCTGTTGTTACGCTCCCCACCTCATCGCATACGTCAACATGGGGTCCTCCCCACGGCGGCCGGAAGCCTTATCTCACGACCGTTCGCCGATTTGCGGGGGAGGAATGTGGTGTCACCGCCAGACACCACACTTGCTAGGTGGTAGATTAAATCGGCCGCGGTCCAATTAGTACATGTCGGACCCGCGTGTCGCCACTGTGTGATCGCAGACCTAGCGCCACCACAAGGCAGGTCTCGATATACGATAGAGCACTCGTCCCAGTTGTACGGACGACCTAGCTAGCGACTAGATGTACGAAGCCTTTCTGTCTCATTAGCCGAGAGACGGAATAGCCTTGAGCTAAGTTAATGGCTACGAACTAGCAAGGCGCCATTAGCCTTACAGTGATTGTAATTAAAGTCTCCTGTGTATAGTCAAGAGCGATGTACCACAATGATTGATTAAAGATAAGTATTAATCCAGCTACGTACTTTTCTTCATAGCATTAATTACGTAGCCTGTTCCAGACTTGACGCCCGTCGGCGTGTGTGTATGCGTGCCTATCCTACCGGCTACTTCAAGTGGCGTAACAGTCTTGTTACGTCACAACACTAGTAGTGACATTTTCAGTCGGTACAATTACCATATTAGGGTTAATGAAGATTCATACACCATCTTGAAGGTCTATTCCCATCACAAGTCCTCCATCGTTTGGGCAAGAGTCGTTGGTGATTTCTTACTTGAACTTCCCGAACGACTACGAGACATCATCTACTTGCAGCTTCTTCAGACTGTTCTTCCTGATCTAATGGAGAGTGTTCCTCTGGCAATGCGACAGAGCACGCGGCCGCTTCACGGTGGAGCCCCTACAAGTTATCAGCGTACTGAATGGGCACCATACCCTGTGACTCAAGGGTTGTGGGCGACATGAAGGAGTTTGCGCACTCCCAACGGCATAACACGAGAGGAAATCAGTAGAATGTAGCTGCGGCTCTTCCAAGTGTGGCCTACGGCATGCCACAGATTTTCCAATGCACACGACAGTCATGGGGTAGAAAGGCAGGGCTGTGTTCTGGATGTAATCGTGGTTGCTTTGAACATCTCAGTAGACGCTTTCAGCATCCTGTAAATCTGGAAGTCCGCAGCTCGTGGTCGTGCAGTAGCGTTCTCGCTTCCCACGCCCGGGTTCCCGGGTTCGATTCCCGGCGGGGTCAGGGATTTTCTCTGCCTCGTGATGACTAGGTGTTGTGTGCTGTCCTTAGGTTAGTTAGGTTTCAGTAGTTCTAAGTTCTAGGGACTGATGACCATAGATGTTAAGTCCCATAGTGCTCAGAGCCATTTTTTTAAAATCTGGAATGTGATCTATCGGCACGAAGAATAAACTACCTTCCCTTTCTTAGTTTTCTTGGCTATAGATTCCCATACCTATTATGATGACACCTTTAGTTTATACACTACTGGTCATTAAAATTGTTGCACCAAGAAGAAATGCAGGTGATAAACGGGTATTCATTGGACAAATATATTATACTAGAACTGACATGTGATTACATTTTCACGCAATTTGGGTGCAGATCCTGAGAAATCAGTACCCAGAACAACCACCTCTGGTCGTAATAACGGCCTCGATACGCCTGGGCATTGAGTCAAACAGAGATTGGATGGCGTGTAGAGTTATAGCTGCCCATGCACCTTCAACACGATACCACAGTTCATCAAGAGTAGTGACTGGCGTATTGTGACGAGCCAGTTGCTCGGCCACCATTAACCAGACGTTTTCAGTTGGTGAGAGAACTGGAGAATGTGCTGGCCAGGGAAGCAGTGGAACATTTTCTCTACCGAGAAAGGCCCGTACAGGACCTGCAACAAGCGTCGTTGAGTACACCATCGCAGGCGCTCCTGTCTGTGATGCAGCGTCAAGGGTAACCGCAGCTATGCTCTCCGAACTGATAGTCCATGCTGCTGCAAACGTCGTCGAACTGTTCGTGCAGATGGTTGTTGTCTTGCAAGCGTCCCCATCTGTTGACTGAGGGATCGAGACGTGGCTGCACGATCCGTTACAGCCATGCGGATAAGATGCCTGTCATCTCGACTGCTAGTGATACGAGGCCGTTGGGATCCAACATGGCGTTCCGTATTACCCTCCTGAACCCACCGATTCCATATTGCCGGCCCGTGTGGCCATGCGGTTCTAGGCGCTTCAGTCTGGAACCGCGTGACCGCTACGGTCGCAGGTTCGAATCCTGCCTCGGGCATGGTTGTGTGTGATGTCCTTAGGTTAGTTAGGTTTAAGTAGTTCTAAGTTCTAGGGGACTGATGAACGCAGATGTTAAGTGTCCCATAGTGCTCAGACCCATTTGATCCATTTGATTCCATATTCTGCTAACAGTGATTGGATCTCGACCAAGGCGAGCAGCAATGTCGCGATACTATAAACCGCAATCGCGATAGGCTACAATCCGACCTTTATCAAAGTCGGAAACGTGATGGTACGCATTTCTCCTCCTTACACGAGGCATCACAACAACGTCTCACCAGGCAACGCCGGTCAACTGCTGTTTGTGTATGAGAAATCGGTTGGAAACTTTCCTCGTGTCACCACGTTGTAGGTGTCGCCACCAGCGCCAACCTTGTGTGAATGCTCTGAAAAGCTAATCATTTGCATGTCACAGCATCTTCTTCCTGTCGGTTAAATTTCGCGTCTGTAGCACGTCATCTTCGTGGTGTAGCAATTTTAATGGCCAGTAGTGTATCTTGCTTTCGATTCCACTTTATGATTCAATAGGTTTTTCACTCTAATGGAAGAATATAATGAAACTAGTCCCTGTTGCCAAGTCAGCTATGTGAGTGTTTTCGCTCACTGTCTGTTTCTGAGTGTTTTCAAAGTGAGATAACCGACTGACTTTAGCCTCTGAAATTTACATCACCTGTTATGAATATTTTCACTCAGTCTACATATTTGAGTTATTTCACAAAATACTTTCCAGACTTTTCGATTATACATGATCCATGACCAGGATTCTCAAGCTTTTTGGCACAAATACTGCTTCTTATTTCAAAGAGAGGTGAATAAAATGCGTATTTATAAAAATGAAGTATTTTCAAATTTTAAGTATTTATTTAATTAAAGTTTTTGGTCGCTTTTAAAAGGTTAATAATAGGTGCTACATTTTAAATTTACCAACAAATCCCCGACTCTTTAAAGAGCAGAACTCCCATGTTCGTAACGGCTTAAGACGTTTAATTACTTCACAATGCCTTCATTTATTAAATATTTGACGTATGAGCGAGAAAACTGGAAAAGATTTCAAATTAGATAAAGAATTCTTCTTGTGGGATAGTTGCAAATACATAAGCCCATTTTGTAAAATGAAGAAACCGCACAACCTTTGTTCAATCCGTAATCTTTTACTGTGTACACAACCGGTTTAGGAACGCGCAAAGTTCCATCATCTGGTGTCTACTGTAATAACGAAACTACTGCGTTACACGTCAATGAGAGGCGATCCTCAAGCATCAAATGTCAGATAAGGAACTATGCGGCTAAAATGTCTAAAATGAATTAAATTTAATTAAAAGAGAGAACAGGAGTTACTTACAAATAAAATCACTTAACCACCTGAGATTATCCTCACCCCAATGTTGTCATCGAATCGAAGGCCCCGTGTCAAAAAGATAAAAGGGTACTAATTCCAGGTAAACTCGGACAAAGCATTTGATTGACAACCAGCATCAGCAGCGGCAGCCTGGTGATAACTGTCTTACATATTGCAGACAAAGGTCAGATACGCAATGTCTTGGAATAAATTGTATTCTTAAGAGGCATTCTCGATACAATTAATGAATCCACTGATCAGCATCACAAAAATATTTTTGTTAGTTATGACATTATATAACCAGGATAAGATGTACATATGATGTAAAACTAGTCAATGTGCTATAACAAACTGAAATCTTAAGAAGTGTTCCCAATACCATTAATTAACGCATTTTTCTGTGAACAAAAATATTTTGTTTAGTTATGACATTATTTAGGTAGGTTAAGGTGTCCATATGACTTAAAATTACTCGTGGCGCTGGAAGAAATTGAAATCTTAAGAAATCTTCTCGACGCAATTAATTAACGCATTGACCTGTATCACAAAAATATTTTAGTTACTCTTGACATTATTCACGCAGGTTAAGGTATCCATATAAGATAATATTTTTTCTTTCTTTTATTTTTTTAACATGCAGGTCCTCTTATCTTTTAATGATGCGATGGTTCTGTCTCCTTTTTACTTTTACTTCCCGCTTTTCCAATTTAAAAAGTACACCAGTAACATATGTTGCCCCTCCCTCCCTCCTACCCCTCTCCCCCCCTCCCCATGGGGTCACTGTTCTTTTGTGAGTACGTGCCTGGCTACCATAGGGTCCTAGCCTTTGTAGCACTACTTACCTTTCTCTGCTGCCGGCCTATACTTCCACTCTCACTTTCCTCCTCTTCTTTTCCATTGGAAAGACCCCACCCACTCTGTTGTAGACCCCCCTTGGATCTGGTATATGATTAAGACCCTGATTTCCCATTTCACTTCCTGTGCTCTCTACACCTTTTCATTAATAAATGCATGGTCCCCATTGTTAGGTTTGACCTGCTACCACTTTTCCAAATTTCTCAAAAACGCGAATCGCGGAGGGAAGGTCGCCCAATGTAGTGACTGTTCCATCTTTCTGCCTTTCCATATACGCAGCCTTCCTACCAGTAAGGTTGTACGCCATCCTGTTGTGTGTGGGTGGGGGGAGGTGGTGAAGTACCTGCATGGTAGTAGCCCCATGATCGCCTGATCAGCAGGTATTGCGGTGTTGGCGCCTGGGCTGGTACGTCCCCATGTATTCTGAGGATTATGTGCCCATCATGACTAGGACACAAGGCCTCTGAGCAACAGATTACCGGCCAGTTGGTCATTGCTGAGGCAGGGCGTCGCCGTGGGGGGAGTTTCTGTTCAGAGTGGATGGCACCGTGGTGGATGACTTGCATATGAAGCTGATGAAGCTTTCAGCGGCTGGTGATCACACAGCCCTAGCAGTCTCTTCAGAAGGAAAGAACATGTTGATAGCAGAGAGATACGACCCTGAAACGTTTCCTTCCTTGGCTACGCCATGGGAAGTACGTCAAGCTAAGTGACCAGCAGAGAAATACTCCCCCAAATACCTGATTTGTGGAAGGACAAATGGGGATTCTTCTATGGCAACAAAAGCTTTATTACTTGTGGAGAATATAGAGGACAAATTTGGAGAAGTTGTAGCCATCTCCAAAATGAAGAGTTCGTCAGTTTTGATTAAAACAGCATCCTCTGCCCAGTCATGGGCGTTGTTTGCTAATGACAGTATGGGAAACATTCTGGCGGCTAATACTCCTCACAATAGTGTAAACATGGCTTAAGGCATCATTTTCCACTGTGACCTACTCTTTTAGTCTGATGATGAGCTATTCGCCCACTTGGAGCGATAGGGTGTACACTTTGTCCGTTGTGTCCATAGGGGACCAAAGGCCAATAGGGTTGCTACCTTGGACTTCATCTTGTCCTTTGAGGCGGTTCATTGCCTGAAAAGGTCAAGAAGATGGTATACCAATCTGATGCGAAACTGTATGTTCCCTCCACCACCATGACATGCTCCAAATGTATGAAATTCGGATATATGTCTTCGCGTTGCGATGCCAGCCCAGTCTCTAGGGATTGTGGACGACCACTGCATGCAAGCGTTCCTTGTGCCCCCCCCCCCCCCCCCCCACCGTCTGTATCACTGAGGTGGAGAGCACAGTTCTCCCTGTTCACCAGACTACATTGTCTTTCAGAGAGAGGAAAAAGCATGCCAAATTTAAACGAACGCAAATTCTCCAAGACTGGCGATGTTTTACAGAAGCTCGAAGTTTATCGCAGACATCAATGCGAGATGGTTATGATAGTTTCCTCAACGAAACATTATCTCGAAACTGGGCAGAAAATCTAAAAAGATTCTGGTCATACGTAAAGTATGCTGGCGGCAACGCGGTCAATGCCTTCTCTGCGCGATAGCAATGGAAATACTACGACAATGCTGCGAAAGCAGAGTTATTAAATAAAACCTTTCGAAATTCCTTCACCGAAGAAGACGAAGTAAATATTCTAGAATTCGAATCGAGAACAGCTGCCAACATGAGTAACATAGAAGTAAATATCCTCAGAGTATGCTGATGCATTAGCTCCATACTTAACAATCATATACAACCTTTTGCTCACAGGTCACAGTTCGTAGTAATTGATGGAAAGTCATCAAGTAAAAGAGAAGTGATTTCTGGCGTTCCCCAATGTAATGTTCTAGGTCCTTTGCTGTTCCTTGTCTATATAAGCAATCTGAGACAATCTGAGCAGCCGTCTTATGATGTTTGCAGATGACGCTATTGTTTGTCGACTAGTAAATTCATCAAAAGATCAAAACAAATAGCAAATCGATTTAGAAAAGATAACTGTATGCTATGAAAATACACAGTCGACCCTAAATAACGAAGTGTGAGGTCATCCACATGACTGCTGGAAGGAATCCGTTAAACTTCGGTTCCACGATAAATCAGTCAAATCTAAAGGCCACAAACTCAACTAAATACCTAGGAATTACGGTTACTGAAATTTGAAAGAACATGTAGAAAACGTTGTGGGGAAGGCCAATCAAAGACTGCGTTTTATTGGCAGTACACTTAGAAAATGTAACAGATCTACTAAAGAGACTACCAACACTACGCTTGTCTGTCCTATTTTAGAATATTGCTGCCTCCTATCAGATAGGATTGACGGAGTACATCGAAAAAGTTCAAAGAAGGCAGCACGTTTTGTATTATGGCGAAATAGGAGAGAGAGTGTCACTGAAATGATACAGGATTTGGAGTGGACATCATTAAAACAAAGGCGTTTTTCGTTGCGGCGGAATCTTCTCACAAAATTTCAGTCACGAACTTTATCCTCCAAACGCGAAAATATTCTGTTGGCGCCGACCTGCAAAGGGGGAAACGATCACCATAATAAAATAAGGGAAATCAGAGCTCGCACGGAAAGACCGAGGTGTTCGTTTTTTCCACGCGCTGTTCGAGAGTGCAATAATACAGAACCATTGTGAACGTGGTTCCGTGAACACTCTGCCTGGCACTTGAATGTGATTTGCAGTGTATCGATGTAGATGTAGATGTAGAGAAAAAATACGAGACTCTGGACAGACAGATAAACAAAGGGGGCAAGGAAAATAACGAGAGTCTATATCCCACGCACATGACAATGCTGTATGCTACAGCTACGACGACGTCGCCCTCTCCGCCTACGGTACTTTCCTCCATCCTACAGCAAGCCCTCACGGCTGCTTGACCATGTCTGCCACCCTGATGGATGGAGGCTCTCGTCCTGTTGCTTCACCCACGCCCACTTTAGGAGCAATGACTTCCTGTTCACTGGGGACGCCGATCCTCATTCCCCAGCCAGAGATGCATCACCCTCGTTTCTCACAGCAGGAAGGAGCCCCTTTGGGACACTGTCCCCCAAGGTTTCTGCCGGTCTGCTGCGAGATACAAGCTGGTGGCTGAGGGAGCCACAACTGCTGGTCTTAGGCGTCCATGATCTTCTTCAGCCTCTAAAACTAATTCAGGGAAGCCCTTTCAAACACCCTAAAGAAGAGAAAGACAAAAAAGAATTCTTCCAAGACTAAGAAAATTCCAGTGGTCCCCATGCCACCAGATCCCATATGTTCTGTTTGTGTAATCATGGCAGTGATCCCAGTGGCCCCCACAGGTTACGAACACCATGATTCTCCAGTGGAAATGTAGTGTGTTTGCACCATCTGCTGAGCTAAAACGTCTGTTAAGCTCCTCCCTTGCTTTCTGCACTGCCCTTCAGGAAACTTAGTTTCCAGGAACAGGGAACCCTGCCCTTCATGGATACCAGGGATATTTTAATAATCATGCAAATTATGATAGGGTGTCAGATGGAGTTTGAACATATGTTATGAACTCTGTATATAGTTGACCTGTGACTCTTGATACAACTTTGGAGGCTGTGGCTGCTTGGTAAGGGCATTTCAGGATTTAACCATCTGTAATGTTTATTCCTCTCCCGATGGTGGAGTGTATTGTCTGCACTGGTTTCTCAGCTCTCCTCACCTTTCCAGATCTTGGGTGACTTCACTGCCCAAAACCTTTGTTGGGTGGAACCACAATGACTGGCCATGGTAGAGGCATCAGCGTGGCACAAGGAACTTACTTGGCCATTAATGTTTCTACTTGCAGCAGTGGGATTCTCCCATCCACCCACTGAAGGGTCCATGATGAATGACCACTTCCCAGTCTGCCAGTCCTCCATCAGTGTCAGCCCTCTGGGTGCCTATCTAGATGGGCTCTCCACAATTCTGACTAGAATGTTTCACCTCCACCATTGTGCTGAGCTCTCCACTCAATAGAGGCAGTGATGAGGTTGTCCAGAATGCAGCAGCAGCCATTCTATTGGCAGCTGACTTAGCCATCTCCTATTCTTCAAGAACTCCCCATCAGAAGGTTGGGTCTCGGAAATCACTAAAGCCATCAGAGACTGTAAGCAGGATTTCCAATGCCACAACCAGCATCCATCAATTGATAACCTCAGTGCCTTTAAATGACTCTGTGTCCAGGTCAGTCTCTTAATAAAATAATGAAAGCAAGAATGCTGGGGACAATATTTTTCAACCATTGGATCCTATATTCCCTCGTTCGCAGGTTCGGAAAAAGATCAGACATCTCTATGAGTGCCATTCCTCTGCAGGTATACTTGGCATTTCCTTGAACAGTGCCGTTGTCACTGACGCAAATGCCATAGCCGAACATTTTGCTCTGAATTATGCTTGAGCCTCTGCATCTTAGAACTACCAACCTGTCTTTTGTGTCCTTAAACAGCAGATTGAGTGATCTTTCACTACACACCATATGCAGTCCTATAATTCTCCATTCAGTGAGTGGAAATTGTTCAGAGCGCTAGCCCTTTACCCTGATATAGCCCCAGGACCAGACTGCATCCACAACAAAATGCTCAAACACTTATCATTGGATTGTCAACGTCATCTCCTTACCATCATTAACTCTATCTGGGGCGAGGGTGAGCTCCTATCTCAATGGCTGGAGAGCATCATCGTCCCAGTGCTAAAACAGGTCGCTATAGAGATGGTGGACTGTAACCCAGTTTACTGATGACCATAGATGTTAAGTCCCATAGTGCTCAGAGCCATTTTTTGTCACCCAGTTAGTCTGACAAATGTTCTCTGTAATTTGCTCAAATGCATTGTGAGCCAGTGGGTGTGTTGACTCCTTGAGTCTCGGGGCCTTCTAACTATATCCCAAGGTGGTTTTCGCGAAGGCTGTTGCACTACTGATAATTTGGTTTACATGGAGTCTGTCAACCAGACAGCTTTTGAATAATAGCAACAACATATTGCTGTTTTCTTCTACGTACAAAAGGCTTACGAGGTCACATAGCAACACCACATGTTTGCCACCTTAAGTGAGTGGGGTCTCTGGGGTCTGCTTCCCATTTTTGTCCAGAGCTTCTTGTTGCACCATACTTTCCACTGTCAGGTTGGTGCTTCTCACAATACCCCCAATACCCAAGAGAATGAGGTCCTGCAGGACCTCTAGTGTGGGTGTTGCGTAATGTTGACTTTAGGACGCCATTTTATAGAGGCAGTGTGAACAGCCTACTCACAGAGGGTGGGCTCCCTCCATTACAGATCAGGTGTCAACAACAGCTACTCAGTTACACTGCTCACATCTCCCCTAAACATCCAAACTACCATGTCCTTTTTCTAGTAGGGAGGTCCATCTCCCACAACATCGACCCGCAGCTATCATCACAATTGTAGTTTGACTACAGTGTCTCTGCTCCTAACTCCAACCTCCTCCACAGTCACAATCGCCTATACCCCTATGATGTATACAACGACCTTGCATCTGTTTCGATTTATGCGTTGCACCGAAAGATTCAGTTGACCCCACCTGTTCCTGGCTATTCTCAATGCATTTCAAGGTTTGGAGTGTGGTATCAACGTTCGACACCACACTTGTTAGGGGTTGGAGTTACCGACCGCGGTCCGTGTCAGTATCGTTGGACCTTCGTCGCGACCAGCGCCGCTAGCGCCGCTCCGCGGCTCGTATCAAGTTTCTAGCGAGCTCTCGTCCACTCTTGCTTGGGACGTCTTGTAGTAAAGTAGCATAGCCTCTAAAGTAGCATGGCCTCTAACAAGGCGCTTAGTAACGTATGGCCTTAAGTGAGGCCTCAATAGCTATCTGTTTGTAATTTTATGTATGCAGCCAAGAAGAATCATGTACCAGTTAAGTACAATATATATTATTTTTTACCAACGACTTCTAACTATTTTAGTCGTTGTGGATACAGACCATGCAGCCAGCACCTTATCGACGTTACTGACAAACCTGCTATGATTTATATGTATCTATTTAGCATTGGCCACCAGTCTACGTTGGCGACGATTCGTTCATCGACATCATAACATGGAACGGTGTACATTAATGGCTCAATGGTCGATGAATGAACCGTTTTTGCATACAAATGTACAAGGTGGAGTGAACTACACTCCTTGCTGAATGGATGCATTGTCTTCAGTGCTGAATTGGCGGCCATAAAACGAGTTCTTAGCCATTCTCATTCCTCCACTGACAAGATGCTTCTAATCTGCAGCGCTACAGCAATTCTCTGAGCAGCCTTCAGGCTGAGGACCAGTGCTACTCTGGTCACCCATTAATGACAACTGTCCAAGATCTTTTTTCTGAGCTCCATCAAGCTGGATGGTCAGTCATTTTTGTTTGGGTCTCAGGACATATTGGGACCTCAGGGAACGAACATGCTGATCACTTGGCAAAGTTGGCTACCATGATGGAAATTTTAGAAATGTGGATCCCAGAACTGGGCCTTTGATCGACTCTACGCCATCAGTTCTTGGATGTCTGAAACTCACAGTGTTTCGTCTCTAGCGTTAAAAGGTTTTTGCTTTTCGTATTTAACCAAATATAACATTGATGATGATAATTTATGGCAATGTTTGCCGACAAGATAAAGAATGCAACCTTTTAACACTAGATTGCGTACTCACGGCAGTTCTCCTTGGCCGTTTTTTTTTTTTTTTTTTTTTTTTTTTTTTTTTTTTTTTTTTTGTACGACTTGGAAAGAGAGAAAAATTAATGAATGATCGACGATGCGTCGGTTCTCGATTGTGTTCAGGAGACGTACAGATTGACTGCGTGAAAATAGTTTCTCAAATGACCTCTTAACCCGGATTGCTTTCACGCAATCAGACTCTTCAATGAAATTACCTAAGGGACCTATTTGAATAATAATAAAAAAAATGCAAAACAGTAAAATTTTGTAAAAAAAGTTGTCAAGTTGTCAGATCGGAACCTGAATACATTAATGGTCTCCCAAATACAATCGAGACACCGCGATAAAGAGCGAACCTGTAACAAAGTTCATTTAAACATCAACATTATTTGTGGTTAATTTCAAGAAAAGAATAAGCATAGATTTTCTGTACAGTGAAGCATCAATATATTCTTAAAGAACAAAGGCGTTAAACTATAAACATTAACAAATTTACAATGTATACAAAACTTACATTTTTATGTTTTTTCTCATACATGGAGCAGTCCAACAATCGCTGCTTTTGTATGTGTGATATTTTGTAAAAATTAAATGTCCTGGCGTGCGCGTAAGTACTTTTTATCGTCACAAGGTTTACAAAAGCGTTTTCTTTCTTGATGATAACGTGGTTTTTCACACTAAATGAAATATAACTTGTAGCGGTGCTACGCAACACGTCTTAACAAGTCGGCGACCAAACATCAAAGGTAATGAAGTACATGTTAACATATCGGCGACCAGAAGTACAACTAACTATATAGACTCTAGAATTTTCCTAACAAAAGATAAATTGTTCTTTCTTCTGTTTCGCAGCTTCTTGCTATCAAGCGCTGCGGCAATGATTTTAAATATCTGCGCCCAGCGAGTCATAGTGTTTAAAAGTACCTTTTAAACGCTGGCCGCGCGTCTTGGTATAGGCGCACGCTATAAACAGATTTCGTTTCTTTACTCTCGCGTTGTCATGCTTAGTATCATTACAAACTACAGCTCGATGGCTGTCTTCTCTCATATGCTAAATGTCTGAAATCCAATAATATCACATTGCTTCCCGCGTGAGGAGCGATGACTCCGTCAGAATCATCGCGACTCACGCGTAGTCGTGATATTATTGCTTTCGTGAAACTAGTTAGTATTACTTGCAAAAATTCTTTGCAATAGATTTTACACACTACATCAGGCAAAGTGGTTAACATACAGAGTATCAGGTAAGTATATTCGTACGACTGAAATTGATAGTAATTTGTCCATAGGGTAACTACATGACAATTGAACTGTGCTCTTTCTAATGTATTGTACAAGGATAACAAATATTCATTTCTCGGTAAAAGATAATGAAATTAAGATAAAGATACACATACATAGTTACATTATACATGGCATAATAAATATTAAAAAATAACAAAGAAATAAATTACTCGACTTCGCAGGAAGTCCGGGTGAAATTGACATTCTTGTTTTACAATGACACATTACAGGAATATTTTTGTCGTTGTTTCGTCGAAGATTTCTTGCAGTAAATACATAGCACTTTTCTTATTTGTGGCTTTCATGACCTGCAAAAAAAGTGTTTCACTACACTTGGGTAGGTATGAGTTGCACTGGGAGTGGTAGAACTTCGGGTATAAATGATAGCACTGTACTTGAGTGGGAAAATTGATTACACTTTCACAGTGGAGGAAAAGTAGGGCATCACTTTCATTGTGGAAGCTGGAGTAGTTGTCAGGGTGTGATGTTGCGTTGGAAATACGTCGTGGGTCAGGAACTGGAAGACTGGTTCTGCAACATGTTGAGCCGTATGGTGGCGCTCTCTATTTCACTTGACACATGTCCGTGCTTCCATTTATGTTTTCGTACATGAAAAATACAGAAAAAAATCAGTATTAGAATGTGCTTACTTACTAATAACTTAGTCTAAAAGAAAGTTGGATTAGGTAAGGATAACAATTGTTTATGTACATAAGGTCTCATTCCATTAGGAATGCTTAGTTCTCATATTTATCTATTCTTCTGGTTTTATTTGGTTCGACACGTTTTCGTCATTACTCGGCCTGGTCAGTAAATTCGCTAGCAATTGTCAAAATCGAGCTTAAGACTCTTCCGATTAGTGTCTATAATTTCACAAGGTACATGAGTGCTTAATTCATTGCTTTATCATATTTTATTTTGAATGCATTTCTAACACATTTGGCATCCGCGCTCGTTGTGCAAAGAAAAATTGATTGTTGAGCGCTCAGCGTACACAGTGTTACGTCCGTTGGTCACAATTACGTGATAATAACTTGACAGTTCCACAACGCTAGCAGCAGTATTCTGCGAGAAGCAGAGCGTTTGGGGTCTACTAGCCGTGGTGTGAGTTTTTACACAGTTTTTCATCGACTCTGGATTACGGAAGCAGCCAGATGCGGCGACTCCCGCAGCTGTTTCGAAGAATGTGTCCGTGGAAAGGCGTACAGTACCGTTTGTGGTAAGTACAACACTTATTCACTTTCACTCTTCGGCGTTCTACATCGTGGTTTCGTGGTACAAGTACTTATAACATTACTTCACACGCGGTATTTCACACGTGTTCTTGGAGTTATCACCTTTTCAGTTCACACGTTATTATTAATTCGTGTTCACATTTATTTGGTCGTCATGTTACGGTTCACACGCACCACTTTTATACGTGTCCATTAATTACTTGTCTATAGTCGGTTCACACGCAGCAGCATATACGTGTCCATTTATTACTGACTGCATTATTACTACTAAGTACAGTTAACATTTAGTATATATATCATGTCTAAAAATTATTTACAAAGAAATATTTAGTCTCTGTGACTACAAGGCCTGACGAAAAGCGTGTCTCTTGTTCGTAGTTTGTGCTTCCTAGGCACTTTAGGTTTACACTTTGTTCGAAATCTTGTTATTCTTTTCTTTTTAGAATAGTTACTCTTTTCTCAAGTTCAGCTCTTTTATTTTCTCTCTATTACGTCGTTAGTTTGAAGACATAGTCAATGTGGCTTTACGTGATGAACAGTTCGTGTTCAAACTACCATTAGGGAAATTAGGAAGCTTGGTGTTCCCCGTCGTGCAATTGCACATAACAAATCTTAACTGAACTCGCAATTTGCGGAGAATAAGCATAGCCCGTCGACAACCAATGTGTCACGACTATCCATTCGTATAGCCTGTATGTATCAATCATGCAACCAGCCCGTAAAACTCACTTCTCTACTGGATAAGGTAGGATGGTAAGGATACTGGTTAGAGGAAAACACAAAAGACTTTTATGGAGTGAAGAGATTTTAAGACACAGTGTTAATGACGTATGATATGATGAGCTTAACATAAATTATCACCTTAGTTTTTCATAACAAATAGTATAATTAAATCGATACAGTAGTTTCAGTGTCGTCTGATCCAGCTCTCTAAACAATTTTCTATGCATATCTAAAATTACTTAAACCATGCATTAGCAGTGAGCTGTGTCTGTTAACTATCTTCTGTTCCATGTATCGTAAAATTGGTTTTCTAAAAAAAAAAAATCGTCGTATCTCGAGGACCTGAAATAGATATTTCTAGTACTAAATTAGTTTATTTATAAATGAGCTTTGTAAGTATTTCAGCTGCACTGTGCCGTAAAATTGTTCTGAGAGTATATGGTTTTCTCCGTATTATAATAAAATAATTGAGTTGCGCACTTCATTTCTGCTACCTGGATCGTTATTGACTTACTTGATTCTTATATGCGAAGCTGCTGCTTTTTGCCTGCTGCGTTTCATAGGTGGTCTCATAAAATTTGTTGTCACACACTCCTTATGCATAACATTTACCTCATTAGAGTAAGCGACCTTAATCAAATTTTTTTTTGACCTACGAGCAATCATTCTGGTCTGAATGATCATTTTAATTTATTTCATTCAAGAGGAGAGAGCTTTGCTATACTTAAAACTAGTGATAGCAGGTGGCACTTAGCACGTCCCTACTATAATATTTGTCAGCTCTTTCGGCTGTGGCCGTTCATGGCTCAATTAACTTAAAACTAACTTACATCTAAGGCAAATCTTGCTCTCCTACAATAAATGTGTTTTACTTAAGGTGCTCATATAAATTACTTATCTTGTGTGGCAGGTCAACAGGGTGTTAGTCCTGTGCATTACTCTTACATACGTTGGTACTTCACACATAGTATGACAACTTATAGTGTGTGTATATTTTATTTTAGCAGCTTAACAGATATTTTCAGTAATTGACGCGGTATTTCTTCAAGTCTGCGTAATGAAACAATCCTTTTATTCGTCCAGATACAGGGTCAGCTAATAGATATCAACCAATGTGCAGCTTTCTTAAGATAATATATGGTCCTTCATACAAGTGCTGCCACTTGCGATTCTTATGATGAATCGAAGATGGTTTGAAGTGGGTCTTTAATAGCACTCGTTCATTTATACGATACGCTAAGACTTTGCTAATGTGTTTGTCGTGCACCTTTTTTCTTAGGTTGGCATGAGTGGTTAAAGATATGAGAGCTTGTCTTAACTTGTCGTCTAATGTTACTTCAGGCTGTTGTAATTTCGGTCCGTAGCTTCCCCGTGGAGGCATGAAGAAGCTACTAATGGTTTTCCGACTTGGGTGGAGTTGAAATGTCAGTTATTTTTACTTGACTAGTATTTTGCGACATACCAGGTCGAAAATTTGCGTTCGTATCCCATACGACTTGTGCATCTCTCGATTGCGTGTTATTTGACATCGCGTTTTGTGCATGGTTCGCCTGTGTGTAGAAAATGATCGGATTTACTTGGCTATTATGACCGGCGGTGTCAGGAAAAGCATGCGACGAATTGTCTTGACTATTGTTCCTGAACTGTTGGTTGGGTTGGTGAGAAAATGTCGCATTTTTCGGCTGTGCAAAATTCATTTGGCGAGAGGGAGTGAAGTGACTCGACTGACTGTACTGTTGTGGTCTGTTATAATTGTTCCAATTCTTTCCCTTGTGACGATTTCCATTATTCGTCTTGTTGTTCTGGTACTGGTAATTACCGTTGTGATTTATCGGTGAATTACCGTATTGTTGCTGTGTGTTTTGATGAATCGGATTGTATCTATTCTGGTGTGGATATTTGTTATATTGTTTTCCATTATGGCGGTTGAAACTGTTATGATTGCCGTAAGGCTGAGCGTTTCGTTGTCCTGTGTTATGTTGGTACGACATTCCATTAACGCAATTTGTTATGTGCTGCTGCGGAGCGGGCGGTCCATTATTATAATTATTCCGCGCGCTCGCACTTACATCCTCATAGATCATATCCAAATTGTCAAGAACAGAAAGAAAGGCTTCTAGGTCTTCTTCACTCACATTAACTAGTTTTTCTCTTATTGACACAGGAAGTTTTGACTTTAAGATCATGATTACATCTTTGGTTGAAATAGGCGTGTCCCAATACTGAATTTTACGTAGATATTTTTCAAAATAACGTCTCAAACCTCCCCCTTTGGTGTTGAAAGGTTCGGCGTTGTAAACCTTCTTTCGGAGTCTTTGTTGTATACCTGAACTCCAGAATTTATTCAAAAAATGCTTTTCAAAATCTGCATAGGTGTGACATTTGTCTATTATTTCTGTACCCCAAATTGATCCTTCACCGTGCACATAGCCTAAGATGAACTGTATCCGCTGCCTGTCGTTCCATGATTCTGGAAAAGCACCTGTGAATGATTTTAGAAATACCATTGGATGTATATTTCGTTTTTCAGGTATAAAAGGCTGAAAAACTCTGTGTTTTAGCACACTCTCGTCTCGCATTAGTTCAACGAGTGTTAGTTGATCGGAATGACTACGTGACGTAGAAGTTTCGCCACGCGTATTGTTTACTGTTGGTGAGAATTGTACCTGACACTCGGGATATTGACGATTATCCTGTTCTGGCGGTAGCGAATACTCACTTTGATTGTCACCCTGCAATTCCGTAACTTGTCGTTTCAGTTGATCTATATCATTGCTTAGCTGACGTTTCCATTCCGGAAGATCGTGGCTAAATGCTCGTCTGATTTCACCTAATTCACTGGTCAAAGTGTCACCAGAAGATCCGGGAGTGGTTAAGATTTCTGCTGTAGCAGATTTAACCGTACCCTTTAGTTCAGCGTGTACCTTGCTGACAATGTACTGTTCTTTGGATTGCATCCACTCTTCAAATTCCCTATTAAGTGTATTGCTTATACCGGTGTTGACATCTGCGATCTTTTTGTCAATATTGACATCGGATATTTGCTGAGCAAGGTCTTCAACTCTCTCGCCAACGTGGTTGACACTTTCTGTCAATTGGCTTACTCTCTTTGAAACATCACTGTAATGTTTCAAAGAGTCACTCGCAGTTGATTTACACACATCTATTTGGGCCTGCATATCTATGAACATGCTACCAATATTGTCTCGGCGGATTCCACCATCGAAAGAACACTATCAATTTTTGCGTGTACGCTTGCGTTTAGCTCGCTTGCGTAAGCAGTGGTAATGGCTTTAATTTTTTCCTCCATGGTGTCATTCGAATTTTTTATTTGTGCTTGGATGTCGGTAATAACAGAATTTATATTGTTCATTCGCACTTGAGTGTCCTCTATCCTTGATTCTAAACTGTTGAACCTGCTGTCACTTTGATTTGCTAACTGACTGATTTGCGTTTCAATATTGTCACTTTGGTTTGTTAACTGTGCCATGTTTGCTTCAAAACTGGTTTTCATATCAGCAAACAATTTTAGTATAACTGACAGCGAGCATTCACGTGACTGAGACGCGGTCTGTGGCGCCGACAGCTCACGTGTCGCTTCGTCGTCTGTTGTTCCCTCACTACGAGATTCAGGTTTGTTTATACCCGCGCGCGGTCTAAGTTGCCTTGGTTGCTCATCAGCCATCGTAAATTTAAATTAGTTACACTGTACGAGCTAGAAAAGATAATTTTTTTTAATCATGATTTTCACTTGTCAGGTGCGCCAAGGATTTCGCGTCCTGATTTCTCAGATATTGCTTGCGCGTTATAAACAATTGAAACTCTGACACACGAAAATGCCAATATGGCAACGGGAGTGATAAAATAAATGAAAAACACTTATAGAGCACTGAAACTGGCACAGATAGCGACCATTGTGATTCACTAAAATGCACAACAATGGAAATTCTTGCTAACTATTTCTAACTATTGTAAGCGAAATGATGAGATAGAGGCGGATCTAATAGCAAAAGGAAACAGAAATTTGGAAATTAAATTGCTTGAGGAAAAGGAAAAAAAGCGTAGAGAGTGAATGTCACTAGCCGACTGAATGCTCGGTACGCAAAGCTTGAAACGTAATGAAAAATCGTACTCACATTAGTTGTCTTGCGCGCTGCTATTTATTGCTGTTGTGGATTCTTACTGCGATTTTCTGCATATGCGTCCTTTTTTTTATCACTGGTTTTGGCTTCCAATTTTCTCCAGATGGTAGCATGAAAATAAAAGGAACAAATTAGTTTTTTAGTTAGGTCCCTGTTCGGGCGCCACATCTAGCGTTAAAAGGTTTTTGCTTTTCGTATTTAACCAAATATAACATTGATGATGATAATTTATGGCAATGTTTGCCGACAAGATAAAGAATGCAACCTTTTAACACTAGATTGCGTACTCACGGCAGTTCTCCTTGGCCGTTTTTTTTTTTTTTTTTTTTTTTTTTTTTTTTTTTTTTTTGTACGACTTGGAAAGAGAGAAAAATTAATGAATGATCGACGATGCGTCGGTTCTCGATTGTGTTCAGGAGACGTACAGATTGACTGCGTGAAAATAGTTTCTCAAATGACCTCTTAACCCGGATTGCTTTCACGCAATCAGACTCTTCAATGAAATTACCTAAGGGACCTATTTGAATAATAAAAAAAATGCAAAACAGTGAAATTTTGTAAAAAAAGTTGTCAGATCGGAACCTGAATACATTAATGGTCTCCCAAATACAATCGAGACACCGCGATAAAGAGCGAACCTGTAACAAAGTTCATTTAAACATAAACATTATTTGTGGTTAATTTAAAGAAAAGAATAAGCATAGATTTTCTGTACAGTGAAGCATCAATATATTCTTAAAGAACAAAGGCGTTAAACTATAAACATTAACAAATTTACAATGTATACAAAACTTACATTTTTATGTTTTTTCTCATACATGGAGCAGTCCAACAATCGCTGCTTTTGTATGTGTGATATTTTGTAAAAATTAAATGTCCTGGCGTGCGCGTAAGTACTTTTTATCGTCACAAGGTTTACAAAAGCGTTTTCTTTCTTGATGATAACGTGGTTTTTCACACTAAATGAAATATAACTTGTAGCGGTGCTACGCAACACGTCTTAACAAGTCGGCGACCAAACATCAAAGGTAATGAAGTACATGTTAACATATCGGCGACCAGAAGTACAACTAACTATATAGACTCTAGAATTTTCCTAACAAAAGATAAATTGTTCTTTCTTCTGTTTCGCAGCTTCTTGCTATCAAGCGCTGCGGCAATGATTTTAAATATCTGCGCCCAGCGAGTCATAGTGTTTAAAAGTACCTTTTAAACGCTGGCCGCGCGTCTTGGTATAGGCGCATGTTATAAACAGATTTCGTTTCTTTACTCTCGCGTTGTCATGCTTAGTATCATTACAAACTACAGCTTGATGGCTGTCTTTTCTCATATGCTAAATGTCTGAAATCCAATAATATCACACGTCCTGGGTTCCCCAAACAAACTAAGGACAATAAACGCGACCACGACAATGTGGCAGTCTTCCCTTCGCGCTTCTTGCTATGAATCCCCTGTCCTTTGTTGGCTACACATTGCCCACACTTGGCTGACCCACACCCAAAATCTCCCACGTGAGGACTCACCCTACTGCCGGTAGGATGCCCACCTGATGGTGGGCCACATCCTACTAGGCTGCCCAAATTTGGATGCTTTGCGGTATATCTTAAACTTCCTGACACCCTACCTCTGCTGCTAGCAGATGACGCCAAAGCAGCTGACCTGGTTTTATATTTCACTCGAGAAGATCGTTTCTACTTGTCCCTGTCAGGTGGGGCACATTGGCGTCATTGACAGCCTGAGAGTTGGAGCACCCTCGCTTGCTGTGTCCCAATGGCGGGCCCCCGTGGCAGTCTGCTCTGGCCTCTGCGCTTCCAAACTTCTTAATCTCTTTTACCTTCGACGTTTTCAATGTTTTATCTTTCTTAAACTTTTATCATCTTGTCTGTAATGCTCGTTTCCTTGGGGTACAGATGGTGAGGTGGTGCTGGTGGGATGCAGAGGGAGCGTATCCCATTGCATACCATTCTCCAGGGAGCTCTAACTGCATTCTGGCCAGAGAGGCTCGCACACCTGATCCCCACTCGCTTTCCTTCTCCTTGATTTTAACTTCTCATATTGTGTCTTACATACTGTCGGGCTGCCTAGGATTTGCCTTTCTATCCTTCTTAGCGTTGTTCCTGGTTCTATAAATACAAGATGAAGGGACTGGTGACATCGCAGTTTGGTCCCTTGAACTCCAACGACGAACCAATCAACATATCTGTTTCGCACTGTGCCTGCACTAAGGCTCATGTGCTGCCTCAGTGCTCACTGCTAATATTTACTGTCACATAATTTACGTTTTTGCGTTCCCAGTCACGCAGCACAAGAGAACGGTTTTTATGGAATTTTGTGGGAGTACTTCCAGGCAGTATGTGATCTCTCTCCCATCCCCTTATTATTGAGTTTACATGTCTCAAGATTATGCTGACTTTTGATGTCCAATTGTGATATACGTTTTTTTTCGGATTTTTCTAGGTCGCTTTTGTCCTTTTGACAACACTGGGGTGAGAATGATCTCAGATACTTCAGTGATTTTATTTGTAATTAACGTCCTGTACTCTCTTTTCATTTGATTCATTTTAGAATTCCTTATCTGACATTTTAGACTTGAGCGTCGCTTCCCGCTGTCATATAACGCAATATTTTCGTTATTACAAAAAAATGGCTCTGAGCACTATGGGACTTAACATCTATGGTCATCAGTCCCCTAGAACTTAGAACTACTTAAACCTAACTAACCTAAGGACAGCACACAACACCCTTTCGTTATTACAGTTTGCACCAAATGATGGAGCTTTAAGTGCTCAGAAACCGGTCGAGTACACAATAAAAGATTGTAATTTAAGCAACTGTTGTACGATTTCTTAATTTTACAAAATGGGCAGTGTGCTCTCATTATTAAACACTGAATGATTATAGTATAGGTGATTTGCGCTCCGTTTTAACTGAAAGGCAATTTTTCACGCATGTTAATATTTAGGATGTCACACCTCCTAAACTATGCGTCGTGCAGCGATATAATTTTGCTTCTAAATTCCTTGGTATATGTTGATAATGTCTGGAAAGTTTGTTGCGAATGTAGCAGTAATACATTAAAACAAGAGGTCTGATGCAACAGTTTTCAGCAGCTAAAATGCAGTAAGGGATTAATTTTTCCCCTTTCATGATTTTGTGAGGGGAGGGGGCAGGGCGTTTGTAGCGAGAAATTTCATAAAGGTTTGAAATTATGTGCAGAGTTTGCTGCAAGTCACAAAGCGCTCGCATTCTGAAATACTGGATGAATATAGTCTGGATATTTGCGCGTGGTATCTTGTGTGACTGGGCAGGTCAGTGTTAACGCAACGGTGAGGCATATGTGGAGCCGGTGGAGAGAAGAGGGCCGCACACAGCGCCGGCAGGGGTACTGGGCGACAAGATGTGACTACACCGCGAGAGATGACTGCCATCTTGTCCGCCTGGCCCTAACGGACAGAGCAGCGTCGTCCACCGTATTGTTGCGACGTCAGAGCACTGCAAAAGGTGTGGACTTGTCTGCGTCGACGGTATGACGCCATCTTCGATGGGCTTGGCTGGTGCCATTGCGTAGGCTTCCACTGACCACAACTCATCAACGCTGCAGTCTGCAACGGGCACGTGAACGGCGATACTGGCGTGCTGAGTGGCAAAATGCAGCCTTCCTGGACGAGTCCCACGTCAGCTTGTCATACAGTGATGGCCGCATGCGCGTTCGGCGCTGCCTAGGTGAACGCAGTCGTGCAACTGTATTGTTGAGTAGCATAGTGGAGGAACACCAAGCGTAATGGTTTGGGACGAAATTGCCTGTAACACGTGATCTCGCCTCCTTCGCCTTGAGGGCAGTCTGAACAGCTACCACTACATCAGGGAAGTTTTACAGTCCGAGGACGCTCCTGCAATCCGTTCCACATGCCATATTTCAGGAGGACAATGCACTGGCGAAGGATCTGCACGCCACGTTGAAAGAACGATGGTCTTTCAGGTCCTCCTGCAGCCACAGTGGACGCTTTGCGGACTCACCTACAAACCGCGCCGAAGAGTATTCCCCGGCAACGTATTCAGACGCCCTTAGATTCGATGCCCAGCGTCTAATGGCTCTGCATGCAGCATGTGGTGGCGCTATTCCGATCTGAATTTCCACAGCCAAACTGCATGTACAGGTCTGTAATGCAATCATTAGTGTAGTATCGTGTCCTTAATCGACGGAATAAATTTCCTTGTGATCACATCTCTCGGTCTTGGTGTTTCACTTTTTCCAATCATTAGTGCACTTGTCTCACTGTTTTAAATCTGTAATGCCAGACTATACCTCTTAATAAATAGTTTACGACAGCATTTTAAATTCTTAAATTTGGTCAACAATTACATGAATTATTGAAAATCAAAATTCTGCTGTCCCTGGGCGATGTTAGGCAGACAACCTGCAACTCAGACAGGCTTAGCTATTTAGTGACAAAATTGTTCAAATAAAAGGATAATTACTGTTTATTCAAAATTCTCTTCCTAGTCATTTGCAACCATCACCGAGTATTCTGTTACTGTAAATGCCGAAATGACTTGAGCAAAAAGAATATAAGATACTTTTTTTAATTCATCGGAGACTTCTTTTTAAGCATATAAGCGAATGGAAAAACTGGTAGAAGCTGATCTCAGGGAAGATCAGTTTGGATTCCGTAGAAATGTTGGAATACTCGAGGCAATACTGACCATACGACTTGTCGTAAAAGATAGGTTAAGGAAAGGGAAACCTACGTTTCTAGCATTTGCAGACTTAGAAAAAGCTTTTGGCAATGTTGACTGGAATACTCTCTATCAAATTCTGAAGGTGGCAGGGGTAAAATACAGGGAGCGAAAGGCTATTTACAATTTGCACAGAAACTAGATGGCAGTCATGAGTCGAAAGGCAAGAAAGGGAAGCAGTGATTGGGAAGGAAGTGAGACAGGGTTGTAGCCTATCCCCGACGTTATTCAATCTGTATATTGAGCTAGCAGTAAAGGAAACAAAAGAAAAATTTGGAGAAGGAATTAAAATCCATGGAGAAGAAATAAAAACACTGATGTTTGTTGACGACGTTGAAGTGCTGTCAGTGACAACAAAGGACGTGGAAGAACGGCTGAACGGAATCGTCAGTGTCTTGAAAGAAGGATATAGGATCAACATCAAGAAAACCAAACGAGGATAATAGAATGTAGTCGAATTAAATCAGGTGATGCTGAGGGAATTGGAATGAGACACTTAAAATAGTAAATGAGTTTTGCTATTTGGGATGCAAAATAACTGATAATAGTCGAAGTAGAGAGTATAGAAAATGTAGAATGGCTATGGAAAGGTAAGCGTTTCAAAAGAAGAGAAATTTGCTAACATTGAGTATAGATTTAAATGTGAGGAAGTCTTATGAAAGTATTTGTATGAAGTGTAGCCATGTATGGAAGTGAAACTTGGACGGTAAACAGTTTAGACAAAAAGAAAATAGAAGCTTTCGAAATGTGGTGATACAGAAGAACGCTGAAGATTAGATGGGCAGAGCACGTGACTAACGAGGACGTAATTAATAGAATTGGGAAGAAGAGAAATTTGTGACATAACTTGATTAGAAGAAGGGATCGGTTAATAGGGTACGTTCTGAGGCGTCAAGGGATCACCAGTTTAGTACTGAAGGAAAGCGTGGAGAGTAAAAAATCACAGAAGGAGACCAAGAGATGAATACACTAAGCAGATGCAGAAGGATGTAGGTCGCAGTAGTTATCTGGAGATGAAGAGACCTGCATAGGATAGAGTAGCGTGGAGAGCTGCATCAAACTGGCCTCTGAACTGAAGACCACAACAGCATTGGTACTTGTCGCAGGTGGTTTTTGTGAGAAATATTTCTCATCATTCGTTAATTTTCCTTTAATTATTGTAGTTAGTACATTCTCAGAATATTAATCATCCTTGCAGGTACTGTACATCACGCTCAATTTATCTTGAGCATCTCATCTCATTCAGTCATAATTATGATTTCTTGCAGTCCTGTGTCACTGTGTGTTTCAACATAATGATCCAGAACTTGGTGGTTGTGGGCAGTAAGATACATTCGGGAGGACGACGGTTCAGTCCCACGTCCGGCCATACTGATTTAGGTTTTCCGTAATTTCCTTAAATCGCTCCAGGCAAATGCCGGGATGGTTCCCTTTCACCTTTGAAAGGGCACTGTAAGGTGTCAGGCAAATCCAACACCGTCCATGAAAACCCTGACATGATAAGCAAATCCAGTAGTATGTCACATAACTCCGAATAAATCGTGACATTAAGTTAACCAAAGTAAATCGAGCAACGAGTGAGCAAATTGAATACCACAGACTAACACAAGAATGCCTAAATGCATGTCATACCTTCCCACCGAGAGACAGACGCAGTTCCGAGGGGAGAAACGAGAATAGAAGCCGAGAGCAGAACCGTGTTAAGCTGGAAGGCCCTACGATAAGGGACCGACACCCACGTCGCCAGCTAACCGCTAGGACCACCCTCCAGCCCATGTTAAAAGCTAGAGCCCTCCAGAAGAACAGTATAGATCTTACGATAACACTAAAAGGACCACCCCAGCCGCAAGTTTTAGCGTGAGACTTCTTCGCGTCTCTGTTACGTCAGGACCACCCACCAGCCCATGTTAAAAGATAGAGCCCTCCAGAAGAACAGTATAGATCTTACGATAACACTAAAAGGTCCACACGAGCTGCAAGTTTTAACGTGAGACTTTTTCGCGTCTCTGTTATGTTGCAAACTTTAAAAACATTGCACCACCACGAAAAGTATAACGTTTCTCATTGGATAGACAGAATTTTTGTAGGCGGAGCTTAAGGTTAACATTGAGACCCTGAATGGTCAGATGAAAACACAGCCAGATAGTTTTTTAAACCAACTTTGGTAAATTGTAGTAAGGAGAAGTTAGGAGAGAGTTGCTTCCGAGATGGCGAGGTGAGCGGAGCTGTGCTGTCCGCCGCCCCCTGACGAACACCGACAGGGTAATGAACACACACGATGCCGCATAACAGCGCATAAAGCTTCACTCAGAACTGCAGAAGTCTCATCTGTTACACCCCCTTCTTGCGTAATACTAGTGTCGATCGTCAATTAAAGCTCATGGTGTTCACATTTGCCACTTGAAGTAAAAATCTGAAACGCGATGATTTTTCTGTTACATAGTTATTGAGAAGCCACATCAACCACTGTAATTTACGACAAGTTAGATAAGTAATTAAAGATAATTGGTCACTGTAGACCATTTTGATAGCTTTCTCTTTTGTGAAACTTAATTTAAACCTAGATTATAGATGTGATATGGCATAGGTCATCCTTGGATCCATTGTAGAACTTGGAAACCCATTCAGGGAATATTCGTTCACATTTTTGTTGAATGCAGTTGGTTTTTACCATCCTGTATTAAAACATTTCCTTTTATCAATAGTGCAATTTATAAACAATGTTTTGTGAGTAGAATAAAATTTCCAATGGTAAACTTAACTGCTTAACGTTATTTTACCAGCTAACTAAAAATAGGAAAGCCTTGAACCCCTTCCACTAAATTTAGTTAGTATTAAGATTCTTTTACAGGGAGTGCAGTGGAGCTGACGCTGAAATCATTAAGTATTTGGTTATATCATCGCTAGTCTCACTGAACTCTTCTGAATTCTACATGTCATGTGTGGTCTGACGTCTCCTTACCAGCAACAGGTCCCAGGTTCAAACTAGTCAATTCCCTAAAAAACACGCTCAGAGCGTCGTTGCGCGAAAGTGGTAGGGAGACACGATATAGAACAAACAGACACCACGCAGAATGTTAGAGAATGAAAGGGCACGACCGACTTCCTTCCCCGTCCTTCCCTAATCCGATGAGACCGATGACCTCGCTGTCTGGTCACTTCCCCAAACAACCCAACCCAGCAGTAAGATAAAGGGGCAAAGTCGATTGATTGAATTTCAATTTCCAAACTAATAATTACAAATGCATTTTTAACACAAGAAACACACTAAAGATAACAGTTTTCAGACACAGATATTAACTTGATCTCGTATGACCGAACTAGCAAGAATCAGGTTTTCCTGTTAACAAGAATTAAAATACCATATTTACAATCAGCATCCTATTAATAAAAATATTAGGGAGCTAAATAATGATACAGCAAAGTTACAAAACTGACCTCAGAAATTCTCATTCCAGTATGGGGATCAAATGTTTAACATGAAGAAATGTAAAAGAACAGAAGCTTTCCTTTTGGAAAAATCATCAACGTTTGCCTTTTCTGTTGGCTGTCATTAACATACGCTTTGGTACGCGACAGGCTGCCTGCATTCTCGCACAGAGCTTATATGAAAGTTTACAATGGAATGATTTACATGAAACAGTTTAATGTGAGGCATAGTACACAGCAATCCTGTACCAGCATCCATAGCATGAATAGTGAAGCATGAACTATGGCCAGTCTCTTTAACACACTGGGGAAAGTCTGCATTCAAGAATTTGCGAAATATGCCCTAGTTTCTCATATCAAAAATGATAGAAACCACAGGACAGCTGCAACGTAACGTCCGCAAACCATAGTTCCACCACTGTGAATGTGCACTTCGCCCACTTGGCCACGAGAGACCTGTCCTCCACCATCAACGGCTCGCTGCAGACTCCGTTACGTCTGGGCCTCCTCCACAGTTATATGCAACTGGCTGCAAGAAAATTCTTCTGTTTTGTTAACTTCTTGTTCATTGCCTTTCTTTCGTAGTGGCTGTATCAAGGCCATCTAACGCTCTCCGGGGAGTATTTCTGTTTTGCAAGTTTTCTTGAAGGTTAATTTTAACTCTTTTTTTTTTTTTTTGTTTATGGTAGAGACCATTTCAAAAGTGCTCCTGTAACAGCGTTCTCCATTAGCTTTATAGGGTTTTCATAATTTCTTCAATGTCTTAGATAGTTTGGGTAAAATTTCCTCTAGAGTTTCATAAGTGTTTAAATGTTCGAGCTTATGAATTGATTTTGGACAACTGAGAAGCTGATCAAAATATTTCGGTGAGACTGGTCCCATGCCTCTCCGTTGCTAGTTTTATAGTTGAAGTACATCTACCCAACTCTCTAAATATCAATTTCTCATCCAAAGATCTAATAGAGAAAAGCCTCTTTACCAGACCATCTACAGGAAATAGTTTCCCAATAAACTTCGTTGTATAATCGTTCGTTTTATCACCGTCTAGCCTATAGCGTTTTTACTTTCAAGGGTAGTAACCGTCACTAAACCGAATCAATTAATTTCACATCTGTAAACTGAACTGTTATTTTTAAATTTTGTAATGAACACTTCAACATCCTGAGGAAAAAAAGAAAACACAAAGTAACTGGTATCAGCGAGAACTGAACTTTTTAAGGTTCCATGCCTCAGTCGGCAAAAACGGAATCTTTACAGGACCGCATTGTTTGCGTCTGTCTGTCCGACCGTTGGAAACTTCTTTTCCCAGGAACGGGTAGACGTTTCAAGTTGAAATTTATGTCACATACTGATGTTTGTGGTCCCTCGGCAATGTACAGAATTGAAGCTTCTAAGTCAGTGCAGTCAAAAGACACGGCCATGCATGTCACATGTTTTGACACTCGTAAACTCACACATCAAAACCTATAGGATACTGCCCCTTGGCCTGGTGTCACGAAACTTGGCAAAAGGAAGGTTTCACAGTACAAGTAAAGAGAAAAACTCCGAAAATTGTTAATATACACTACTGACCATTAAAATTGCTACACCAAGAAGAAATGCAGTTGATACACGGATATTATTTGGACAAATATATTATACTAGAACTGACATGTGATTACATTTTCACGCAATTTGGGTGCATAGATCCTGAGAAATCTGTACCCAGAACAACCACCTCTGGCCGTAGTAACGGCCTTGACACGCCTGGGCATTGAGTCAAACAGAGCTTGGATGGCGTGTACAGGTACAGCTGCCCATGCAGCTTCAACACGATACCACAGTTCATCAAGAGTAGTGACTGGCGTATTGTGACGAGCCAGTTGCTCGGCCACCATTGACCAGACGTTTTCAGTTGGTGAGACATCTGGAGAATGTGCTGGCCAGGGCAGCAGTCAAACACTTTCTGTATCCAGAAAGGCCACTACAGAACCTGCAACATGCGGTCATGCATTATCCTGCTGAAATGTAGGGTTTCGCAGGGATCGAATGAAGGGCAGAGCCACGGGTCGTAACACATTTGAAATGTAACGTCTACTGTTCGAAGTGCTGTCAATGCGAACAAGAGGTGACCGAGACGTGTAACCAATGGCACCCCATACCATCACGCCGGGTGATACGCCAGTATGGCGATGGTGAATACACGCTTCCAATGTGCGTTCACTGCGATGACGCCAAACACGGATGCGACCATCATAATGCTGTTAACAGAACCTGGATTCATCCGAAAAAATGACGTTTTGCCATTCGTGCACCCAGGTTCTTCGTTGAGTACACCGTCGCAGGCGCTCCTGTCTGTCATGCAGCGTCAAGGGTAACCGCGGCCATGGTCTCCGAGCTGATAGTCCATGCTGCTGCAAACGTCGTCGAACTGTTCGTGCAGATGGTTGTTGTCTTGCAAAGGTCCCCATCTGTTGACTCAGGGATCGAGATGTGACTACACGATCCGTTACAGCCATGCGGACAAGATGTCTGTCATCTCGACTGCTAGTGATAAGAGGCCGTTGGGATCCAGCACGGCGTTCCGTATTACCCTCCTGAACCCACCGATTCCATATTCTGCTAACAGACATTGGATCTCGACCAACGCGAGCAGCAATGTCGCGACACGATAAACCGCAATCGCGATAGGCTACAATCCGACCTTTATCAAAGCCGGAAACGTGATGGTACGCATTTCTGCTCCTTACAGGAGGCATCACAACAACGTTTCACCAGGCAACGCCAGTCAACTGCTGTTTTTGTATGAGAAATCGGTTGGAAACTTTCCTCATGTCAGCACGTTGTAGGTGTCGCCACCGGTGCCAACCTTGTGTGAATGCTCTGAAAAGCTAGTCATTGGCATATCACAGCATCTTCTTCCTGTCGGTTAAATTTCGCGTCTGTGGCACGTCATCTTCGTGGTATAGCAATTTTAATGGCCAGTAATGTATAATTACATCACACGAAAAAAAATTCTTTTTGCATTTGTCAGCAGAGATGAAACTTGAAATTAAAAAGGTCAGTAGTTCTGTATTCATACTGACTGGGTCGCAATACTAAGAATCAGACATCAGGCAAAGAATGACTTTATTGCTCATATGACGCGTTTCGTAATTTATCCATCATCAGCTATCCAGGGGCGATTACTGCACGTAGATATGGCGTTTCAAGTTTTACGTGACACAAACATCCGCAGACTAGTCTGCAGAGTAATCTGAGAATGTTCGTTTCACATAAAACTTGAAACGCCATATCTGCTGTGAGCAGCGTGGCACACATCAGAACACGCGCAGTGGAAAACAGGCGGCTGCGTCGCTTCTCTCTGATTCAATTGTAGCTCGACCAGCCGTCATTTTAGCGCTCGAGACTGGTTTCCAGTTGTCGTGGAGAGAGCGCTACGAAACGTGTTTTCTTCCGTTTTATTTGCAGACCAGCACACATTTGAGGAGAGTGGGCATAATTTTAACGCGATCTCTGCCTCGCATTGCAAGAAAATGGCTCAAATGGCTCTAAGGACTATGGGACTTAACATCTGACGTCGTCAGTCCCCTAGATTTCTTAAGGGGACCACACCCTGCCTATCTAACCCATGTTAATTTAGGCAAGTATCTGACCCATTTCTAAAAAAAACTATTTGATGCAAGACCTTAATATTTTTACTGTGTGTTACATGATGCTAATAGAGTCAACTATACTAAAATCTACTTTATCCATTTTATAGTTTTAAGAAATACTTTTTTAAAGTTATTAACAAAAAATATTAATTTTTTTCTGCAGAAAATATTTTTTGTGAACTTTCTAATGCAGGAATATTAATGAGTTTAGTACCAGAGTTGGCTTTTATGTTATGGAGAGTCTCTGAAAATATCATTCATTTATCTATAATAGTTTCTGATATAATGGGGCACATGTACTGAAAATTGACTTTAACGAAAACACTTTTGAAATTCGTTACTTACAGTTAATTAAAACTTTCCTGTTGCATATGATGGCCCTTCTTTGGCCTCTAGCAGGTCTTCCAGCTTCTTTTTCACCTTCCTGGATGTTTGTCTTGCTTTCTTTGCCATATTAGATGCAGACCTGTCTGCATCGGCTATCCTCATTCATTTTATTGTAGTGTTGCAGCCGAGTGATAATATTTTCACCAGGATTAATTCCCAGCTTCTTCAGTACTCAACACTTTCCAATATTACCACAATTGAATGTAATAACAGTATCATGAACTCCTAGCTTCATCGTATGCACGCCTACAAATACAGTTTTAGGAAGGCGGTTCGAAATTATGCCGTTGAAACATTCATTTGGGTTCTGTGTCTGCCCATGCAGACATTTCCTTAGAAGGTCAGGATGAGCCAAGTCTCTGTTAATAGGTTTAATTGCTGTAATAACAGCAGCAGGAAGAGAATGCTGGTGAGAATAAGATTCTCCGTTGCCTGAGCCCTATTGTATTTGCACCACGAATTTTCTCCTGATGGACGCAATCTATGACATGGCTTATCATCGGTAGAGGATATGGTCCAACCATCTCTCTTCATTCCCTCCGGATTTTCTTTATTTCTCCTAATTGCCTGCCCATAGTATACCTGCAAGTTTTCTGTAACAACTACTCGCAATCACACTTGAACAAAACTAACCGCATGTTTGAAAGTGTGTTGTTTACACACAAGAGAAACAAAAGAATACCGACTGTTGCATTCCAAGGATAGCCAACACACTCGGGAGTAAAAAAAAAAAACCCAAACGTGCATTGTCGGGGATATAAAGATCTAAAATATATGCAGAAAAGTGGGTGACAGAAAAGTGGGCGTGGCACATAAACACACGTGGTAGGAAAATGCTCTTTAAATGCTAGAAAAAAATTTATTTCAGCAAAATACTTTTCAGAGTACTTTAATAAAACAATCTATCAAAATATGATGAGAACCGAAAATTGATTTTTTTGACCTGAACCACGGTGTGGCCCCCTTAAACCTAACTGACCTAAGGACATCACACACATCCATGCCCGAGGCTGGATTAGAACCAGCTATCGTAGCAGGCGCGCGGTTCCGGACTGAGGCGCCTAAAACCGCTCGCCCATTTGCGGTTTAAGCCTCGTATTCGAAGCGAAATGCCATACTTTAGTACGATATTTCCAGTGTGCCACAACGCATTAGCACATGATAACCAGCTGCCGCTGATGCCAATCTCTGCACCGAAATGAAACGTACTGCTACACTTGGCACAAGATACGATGATCAGCAGTAAGAAAACGTCTCCTCAATAAACATGAACAGAACACTGAACTAAAAGCTAGTTATTGGCGCTCAGTGAAAAGCAAAGACTGAACCGGGAATAGCAGCGAATACAAGTGGTAACAGAGAGCAGTCAGCAATAATGATTAACCAATGCCAAAATGACCGAATGTGTCTGGACTGCATCCGGGGCTTCCGTTCAGCTGTTCCCACGACTTGCTTCACACAAAATAAATTGCCTAATAATTCAGCGTGCACATAAAACTACAACCTAATTAAGCGACTGTCTTCTTTTGGATTTTCCCACTACCATATACACGTGCCTTGAGCAGACTACTTCCAGTTTTAACCAAGGTCGCCATCACCTGTGTAACAGCCAATACGTAACAGGCAACGTCAAGGCTGGGACAATATCTTGCAACATTGTGGCACACGGCGGCAATGTGGCGTGCGTCGTCTTGTAGTATGTTACAAAAGGCAACATCATGCGAGCTACGTTGCATACGGCAGGTTAATTTATATCAAAGCAACAGAATTTGTGCTAAACTGAGTCAGTCTCGCAGGAGAATGGGCGATGAAAGTGATTGTAGCGGCTGTTTACTTGGTCATCGCACGTGCCACTAACAACGGAAATGAAAATAAACGGAAAAGGAAACGGTGGTGGAAGACAAGAATATTTGAAGAAGGCCGACGAACGAGTATGCTAGTACGTCTAGCACCAGAGGATGGTGTGTTATTTAGAAGTTTTACGAGAATGTCCAGAGAAGACTTTAATTATTTACTACAGTTAACTACACCTCATATTCTAAAGAAAGATACCAATTGCCAAGACAGTATTTCGTAATTCAGTAATTACATAAAGTCAAGTACACAACATTCAATACTCACTTTATGTAAATAATTTTTTATTTTCGTTTTTAAGTAAGTTATAACAGAAATTAAATAATTCGGACAAAGTATTTCACTTACTTTTTAAATTGCAAAAATTGTTGGGCTCTTGTGATGTACCTGGTACTTCAATGAATTCTTCACTCTCACCAGTATCGTTGTCAACGGAAATAATTACACAATTAGCTTCTGGATAGCTTATTACTGCACTGTCTTCCGATATGACAACCGATAACGATTTGTCGCTGGGAGATAGTTTCTCATATTCCACCAACGCTCCTTTGAAAAGCACATTTGTAGTGATGTGATTCACATACGTTTATGTTGCTGGGGGAAATTTTCTAACCTAATTGGCGATGAACTGTCCATACACACTCCATTCTTCTCTGTTGTTAACAGTTTTTAAAATCTGGTAGGCTTCCTCAACTCGAACATCTCTCTCTGTTCCCTGAGCAGTTCTTTTTTTTGGTTTAGTAATTCTTTTCTTCCCACCATGAACCATAGACCTTGCCGTTGCTGGGGAGGCTAGCGTGCCTCAGCGATACAGATAGCTGTACCGTAGGTGCAACCACAACGGAGGGGTGTCTGTTGAGAGGCCGGACAAACGTATGGTTCCTGAAGAGGGGCAGCAGCCTTTTCAGTAGTTGCAGGGACAACAGTCTGGATGATTGACTGCTCTGGCCTTGTAACACTAACCAAAACGGCCTTGCTGTGCTGGTACTGCGAACGGCTGAAAGCAAGGGAAAACTACGGCCGTAATTTTTCCCGAGGGCATGCAGCTTTACTGTATGGATAAATGATGATGGCGTCCTCTTGGGTAAAATATTCTGGAGGTAAAATAGTCCCCCATTCGAATCTCCGGACGGGGACTACTCACGAGGATGTCGTTATCAGGAGAAAGAAAACTGAAGTTCTATGCATCGGAGCGTGGAATGTCAGATCCCTTAATCGGGCAGGTAGATTAGAAAACTTATAAAGGGAACTGGATAGGTTAAAGCTAGATATAGTGGGAATTAGCGAAGTTCGGTGGCAGGAGGAACAAGACTTTTGGTCAGGTGATTACAGGGTTATAAATACAAAATAAAATAGGGGTAATGCAGGAGTAGGTTTAATAATGAGTAAAAAAATAGGAGTTCGGGTAAGCTACTACAAACAGCATAGTGAACGCATTATTGTGGCCAAGATAGACACGAAAACCACGCCTACGACAATAGTACAAGTCTATATGCCAACTAGCTCTGCAGATGACGAAGAAATGGAAGAAATGTATGATGACATAAAAGAAATTATTCAGATTGTGAAGGGAGACGAAAATTTAATAGTGATGGGTGACTGGAATTCGATAGTAGGAAAAGGAAGAGAAGGAAACGTAGTAGGTGAATATGGATTGGGGGTAAGAAATGGAGGAAGCCGCCTGGTAGAATTTTGGACATAGCACAACTTAATCATAGCTAACACTTGCTTCAAGAATCATAATAGGTTGTATACATGGAAGAAGCCTGGAGATACTGACAGGTTTCAGATAGATTATATAATTGTAAGACAGAGATTTAGGAACCAGGTTTTAAATTGTAAGACATTTCCAGGGGCAGCTGTGGACTCTGACCACAATCTATTGGTTGTGAACTGTAGATTAAAACTGAAGAAACTGCAAAAAGGTGGGAATTTAAGGAGATGTGACCTGGATAAACTGACTAAACCAGAGGTTGTACAGAGTTTCAGGGAGAGCATAAGGGAACAATTGACAAGAATGGGGGGAAGAAATACAGTAGAAGAAGAATGGGTAGCTTTGAGGGATGAAGTAGAGAAGGCAGCAGAGGATCAAGTAGGTAAAAAAGACGAGGGCTAGTAGAAATCCTTGGGTGATAGAAGAAATATTGAATTTAATTGATGAAAGGAGAAAATATAAAAATGCAGTAAATGAAGCAGGCAAAGAGGAATACAAACGTCTCAAAAATGAGATCGACAGGAAGTGCAAAATGGCTAAGCAGGCATGGCTAGAGGACAAATGTAAGGATGTAGAGGCTTATCTCACTAGGGGTAAGATAGATACTGCCTACAGGAAAATTAAGAGACCTTTGGAGAAAAGAGAACGACTTGTATGAATATCAAGAGCTCAGATGGAAACCCAGTTCTAAGCAAAGAAGGGAAAGCGGAAAGGTGGAAGGAGTATATAGAGGGACTATACAAGGGCGATGTACTTGAGGGCAACGTTATAGAAAGGGAAGAGGATGTAGATGAAGATGAAATGGGAGATACGATACTGCGTGAAGAGTTTTATAGAGTACTGAAAGACCTAAGTCGAAACAAGGCCCCGGGAATAGACAACATTCCATTAGAACTACTGACAACCTTTGGAGAGCCAGTCCTGACAAAACTCTACCTTCTGGTGAGCAAAATGTATGAGACAGGCGAAATACCCTCAGACTTCAAGAAGAATATAATAATTCCAATCCCAAAGAAAGCAAGCGTTGAAAGATGTGAAAATTACCGAACTATCAGTTTAATAAGTCACGACTGCAAAAAACTAACGCGAATTCTTTACAGACGAGTGGAAAAACTGGTAGAAGCCGACCTCTGGGAAGATCAGTTTTGGATTCCGTAGAAATATGGGAACACGTGAGTCAATACTGACCCTACGACTTATCTTAGAAGAAAGATTAAGGAAAGGCAAACCAACGTTTCTAGCATTTGTTGACTTGGAGGAAGCTTTTGACAATGTTGATTGGAATACTCTCTTTCAAATTCTGAAGGTGGCAGGGGTAAAATACAAGGAGCGAAAAGCTATTTACAGTTTGTACAGAAACCAGATGGCAGTTATAAGAATCGAGGGGCATGAAAGGGAAGCAGTGGTTGGGAAGGGAGTGAGACAGGGCTGTAGCCTATCCCAGATGTTATTCATTCTGTATATTGAGCAAGCAATGAAGGAAACAAAAGAAAAGTTCGGAGTAAGTATTAAAATCCATGGAGAAGAAATAAAAACTTTAAGGTTCTCCGATGACATTGTGATTCTGTCAGAGACAGCAAAGGACTTGGAAGAGCAGTTGAACGGAACGGACAGTGTCTTGAAGGGAGGATATAAGATGAACATCAACAAAAGCAAAACGAGGATAATGGAATGTAGTCGAATTAAGTCGGGTGATGCTGAGGGAATTAGATCAGGAAATGAGACACTTAAAGTAGTAAAGGAGTTTTGCTATTTGGGGAGCAAAATAACTGGTGATGGTCGAAGTAGAGAGGATATAAAATGTAGATTGGCAATGGCAAGGAAAGAGTTTCTGAAGAAGAGAAATTTTTTAACATCGAGTATAGATTTAAGTGTCAGGAAGTCGTTTCTCAAAGTATTTGTATGGAGTGTAGCCATGTATGGAAGTGAAACATGGACGATAAATAGTTTGGACAAGAAGAGAGTAGAAGCTTTAGAAATGTGGTGCTACAGAAGAATGCTGAATATTAGATGGGTAGGTCACATAACTAATGAGGAGGTATTGAATAAGGTTGGGGAGAGGAGAAGTTTGTGGCACAACTTGACTAGAAGAAGGGATCGGTTGGTAGGACATGTTCTGAGGCATCAAGGAATCACCAATTTAATATTGGAGGGCGGCGTGGGGGGTAAAAATCGTAGAGGGAGACCAAGAGATGAATACACTAAGCAGATCCAGAAGGATGTAGGCTGCGGTACGTACTGGAAGATGAAGAAGCTTGCACAGGATAGAGTAGCATGGAGAGCTGCATCAAACCAGTCTCAGGACTGAAGACCACAACAACAACAACAGTAATCTTTTTCTGTTGCTGCGCTAGTTTTAGCCTTAGTCGTAGGAAAGGGGAATTTTGTTCAAAATTCAGTAAAGGCGCAGTTGGGCGATAAGTTTGGGGCTGCTGGCTGTGTGTGGTAATAGTCGGCAGCCAGTAGGCCAGACAGGGTAAACATGGCTCGGAGCTGCAGCGGCGTATTTCACGTACGATTTGTTTGGAGTGGAGCAAGAGCGAGGAAGGGAACTGCAGCGTTGCTTTAAGTTACTGTGATGTATGAGGCGAAGCAGTAGGCCAGAGCCGGGAGTGGCGATGTGTAAGTAACTGACGTATGGCAATTTACCCCTTCCGTAGTTTCTGTCTCTCTCTGACACTACGTCAGAATCGAGGGGAAAACAGTATAAATAGTCAGACACTTTTAGCTTGAGGGGAGTGTGCCAGGTCAGTCGAGGGCCAGTCACACCTGTGCCAGTCTGGCGGCGATGTTGTAAATACTCTGTGTAAAGCTGTACTTTGTTTATACGTACTTGTTCGGGCTGTATTCCGCCTCCGGGGACACAACACCGGAGCGGGACGGAACGGCAGCCGGGTACTTTGCACGGTCAGCCTGAAGGAGGGCAGTCACAGCGGTCTGCAGCGGGTCCAGGATGGGCCACGTTTGCTTCCCACCTGGTGTACCGGGGTCCGGGCAAGGCTACACTGTGGGAGGCGTGGCAGTGCTGCAACATTGCCAGAGACAGCGGCGCGTGTTGTCACCCGGCAAGCACCACTAGTTGCGGCACAGGAGGGCGCGGGTTCGAGTGGCAGCAGTGGCGGCCCGAGGGCCACAGATGACCAGTACATCCACCTTCATCCCATGATCGAATAGAGCAGGCCAAACGGGGCAGAGGTCAGCGAAGTCCAGGGATTGTAGCAGTCTCCAGAATAGTGGGCAGCTACAAGGAGCAAGATGTGACGCCTCGGTGGGCGGTGAACGGCGGGTGTGGCTGACTTCCATCATGTGGCGGCCTTGATGACCACAGCATTGGTGTCAGCAGTCCAGGAGTGCTGAGACGGCTGGACTCGTGGAACAGCGTGCGGGTGACATGCCGACATTATGCTTCTGTAAACTAGTTGAATAAAGGAATACTTCCGAATACCGCTGTATCACTCTACACTGCCCCCTGACGGTACTGAACTCCTGACGAAATATGGCGCGGTGGGTCCCGGCTTCATCTCAGCCATCTTAAGTCCCGGGTTCGACCATCGACGGCCCCACAATAGTGGTGTCAGAAGTGGTGCTGGTTACAACGCTGGTACCGGATTTCCACTCCCACAAATTATGTCGAGCAATTAGCGTTGAGGTGTGCCTGTGTAGAGGCGTAGTTGAAGTGTTTTCTTACGTGTGTGACAAGTTCAGAATCCTATTGCCCCGAGGATAGAACCTGCAACTGTGACAAACAAGCGACTTCACAGTCAAGATGGTGATGGTGAGGATATGGCTGTGCCTTCTGCCCCAACCTTCTCCGCATCGGTTGTGATGCTGCGATATCTCCCGTCCGTGGTACGGCGATTGGCGAAGAAGTTATTTCCAGCAACCCTAATGCTCGCGAAGTGGCTCCTCGTGAGCTGCCCCTGTGTGTGGAAAGGAAGCGACGTCCCCCCCCCCCCCCCTTCATCTTTGTGTCTGAGATGCAGTATCTTCTGCCTCCTTCGTCTTCAGACGCTGACGGATCCCGAATTTGCAGTCTACAACAACTCCTGAGGAGAATAAAATTAGCGACCAAGTATCACCTGTTGCATTGGTTGTTCCACAGAGTCCTTCCGCCTTAGTGACTGGAACTGCATTACATGACCCTTGTTCTGAGGGGTAGGAGGCTGTGCCTATGACCCTTCACACACCGCCGTCTGCAGAGGCCGCCATGCCACTTCAAAACAAGAGTTAATTAATGGCATAGGATTTACATAATTCATCTAATTATAGTAATCATTGGCACTCATTGTCCAGTTACAAACCATTTTTATGCATTGTTCAGAAGTTATAATTCAAAACAAGAGTTAATTAATGGCATAGCATTTACATAATTCATCTAATTATAGTAATCATTGGCACTCATTGGCCAGTTACAAATCATTTTTATGCATTGTTCAGAAGTCATCATTCAAAACAAGCGTTAATTAATGGTATAGCATTTATAGAGTATAACAAAAATATTATTTTACAGAAATTAATGGCATAGCATTTATGCATTATTACAAAACATCATGCAGTATTACTCAGAACTCATCATTCAAGTGACATAGGACATATTTAAAATTTAACACACTGTAACTAGTACTCAAGGTCTGTGGTCCAATAATACTTAGATATAATGTGTGGTGTCACCGCCAGACACTGCACTTGCTAGGTGGTAGCCTTTAAATCGGCCGCGGTCCGTTAGTATACGTCGGACCCGCGTGTCGCCACTATCAGTGATTGCAGACCGAGCGCCGCCACACGGCAGGTCTAGAGAGACTTCCTAGCACTCGCCCCAGTTGTACAGCCGACTTTGCTAGCGATGGTTCACTGACAAATTACGCTCTCATTTGCCGAGACGATAGTTAGCATAGCCTTCAGCTACGTCATTTGCTACGACCTAGCAAGGCGCCATTATCATTTGCTATTTATCTTGTGATGCATGTACCGTCAGACCGATGTTCACCAATTATGAATTAAAGTTAAGTATTCCAGTAGTTACTTACGTTCTTTGCTACTATAAATTCCCTTACCTGTTCCAGACCTCACGCCAGCCTGCGTGAGCTTAAACGAGTGCCTTTCGGCTTCCTCTCCTAGTGACTTGGCTGTCTTGCCAAGTCACAGCATAATGGATTCAATACATCTGAGAAATTTACGTTATATTTAGAACTATAAATATCTCTTAAACTAGTAGCATAATTTGGTTGTATACTGGTAATAGCTGGGACTGGTAAAAATTTTTTTTTTTTTTTTTAGTGGTAGCAATGCATTGCGTTGGGATCGATAATTAATTGCTAGGGCATGAAAATATTTGCTTTTGACTTATTGCTGGAAATAAGTATTAATAACGTCATTCGTCGTGAGTCAGCTGTAGCAAGGTTATGAACAAGTAGAGTATATGTGATCACATTCATGAATGACACACACAAATGGGTAAAAAAAATGCAAGTACTTGAACAGGTTTAATGACTAGCTGCTTATAGCACATTAATTTCATGAATAGCTTCTCCTGGAAAAAATGCAAAATGGATTATTGAGCTGAAAGAAGAAATGCATATTATGCTGAAAAGTAGTGAACTTCGAATTAACAGGTAATGAAACGTGTACTCAATATGTATGTACTCTAGCTGTCCTTTCCAAAACATTCAGTCATTATACCATGCGACATAAGACATACTGTCAAAACGAACTGCAACAAATACTTAAATAACTACATAGCATTTCTTAACTAACAGTAAATATATAAACTTCATCATTATCCACATCTGCAAAGAAAAACTTCATTATCCATATTATCATAACTTCATTACTATCATCACCTGCAAAGAAAAACTTCATTATTCATATTAGCATATTCTTCATATAATTATTCATCATTTATTATCATCTGCAAAAAAGACACTTCATTATTCATATTATCATTTACTTCATACAACTATTTATAGTATAGAATTTCTTATTTCTAGCATATTTCATCACTAAAACTAAGATGTGTAGTTCTGTCTGACAGCCTGCATCAATCGCCTCGTATTCTGAAAGAAAAAAATAGTTAAGACTGCTATCATACGATGTATATAGTATATTCTTGTTAATGCTTGTTAATTCTGATCCATTTACTCTTCATGACATGGTATTGCATTTTCTTTCGTTCATTCCGAAGGTGAAATTCCCATTTCATAGTAATCCACTGTGGTTTGTTTAAGTTATTTCTTTTACACGTTATTGCTTTCTGAAAATGATGAGTAGGGATTAATATCTTGCATTTAAATCATATACTCATTAAATAAAAACTTGTTTCTAGTGATATAATTAAGCACACAGCATAGCATGACAGAAAACGCATTATGTCAAAAACATAGACAGTTTTAATTGCAAAAAATGTACACACAATATCATAATGTAGTGGCAAAAACCGTAGAATAGTCAAGATATTGAGATATCATAAGGCAAAATGTCAAAGTCAACTGGTGTTTGTTATATCTTAAAGATTTCGTAGTGCATACAAACAAAACAGGAAAACAATCATACATCCACGAAAAATGGAAAATGTGCTCGGTCTGATATGTAACTACAAGAAAAGCAACCTGTTAACCTTACCTAGCCGGGCACTTGCCAACTTGCCAAGAAAAAATATGATCATTATCAGTAAGTAGTCACATAGATAGAATTGCATAATTGGTCATAAAATATGTAAGTTTATCTGGAAAAATGTGCTCGGTCTGATGTGTAACGACAAGAAAAGCGACCTGCTAACCTTACCTTGCCGGGCACTTGCCAAGAAAAACTATGATAATAATCAGTAAGTGTTCATATAAATATAATTGCATAAGTGGTCATATAAAATTCAGGAAATGGCATTACAGTGTGATAAATCATAGAGTATGTTCATTCAATAAAGGGTTTAATAATGGAGACATGGTAATTGCCCTTGCTTTTTCTGGTTCTCAAAGTTTCGACGTGTACTACATTGAGGTGAGGAATGCTGCGAATTCAATATGGACCTGCGTTTAGAAGCTCAAATTTACTACATCTACTCTTTCCTCTGTTGGATAAATAATGTGTGCGTACTAATATCTTCTGTCCAATGTGAAAGTTACGGCTTGTACAAACCTGTTTTTGCTGTCTTCATCGGCGCTCTGCGGCACGTCTGATGTTGATGAGTGAAATGTCAATTATTTCATGGTGTCGTAGTCGACGAGAGGTAGGAAAGGATACTAATTCTTTAATTTTGTTAGGTTGTTCAACATTTTTCAGTATAACTGTTGTGACTTGGCAAGACAGCCAAGCCACTAGGAGATAGCCGAAAGGCACGCGTTTAAGCTCACGCAGGCTGGCGTGAGGTCTGGAACAGTTAAAGGAATAGAGTCTAGTAAATAAAATACGGAGCTTCTGGAATACTTAACTTTAATCCATAATTGGTGAACATCGGTCTGACGGTACATGCATCACAAGATAAATATCAAATGATAATGGCGCCTTGCTAGGTCGTAGCAACTGACGTAGCTGAAGGCTATGCTAACTATCGTCTCGGCAATTGAGAGTGTAATTTGTCAGTGAACCATCGCTAGCAAAGTCGGCTGTACAACTGGGCGAGTGCTAGGAAGTCTCTCTAGACCTGCCGTGTGGCGGCGCTCGGTCTGCAATCACTGACAGTGGCGACACGCGGGTCCGACGTATACCAACGGACCGCGGCCGATTTAAAGGCTACCACCTAGCAAGTGTGGTGTCTGGCTGTGACACCACAATAACAGTCGGAGATAGCATAGTAGATTCATTTGGTATGGAGTTAATTACATCCTGGAATGAGAGTGTGTGTGTCCCAATCAATATGTTTTTTATGGCAGTATATTCTACATAGTTTACCAATTTCTTTCATTAGACGTTCACAAGGGTTCGAAGAAGCGTGGTACCTGGATATATAGATCGGAGAAATGTTTCTTGCTCGTAACGTACGTGTCCATATAGCAGATCGAAACTGTGGTCCATTGTCGGAAATTACTTTCAATACATGCCCTACACGAAATAAAAAATGTTTTACAAATGCATTCGAAATCGATTTAGCAGTAGCTTTGCGTAACGGAGTAAAGGTTACAAATTTTGAAGTGAGTTCAACAGCGACAAAGATGTAGCAAAAACCTCTATTAGTTCTGGGAATCGGACCAAAAATGTCTACAGCGGCCATGTGTCTCAATTTAACAGGTACAATGGGATGTAACGGAGGAATATGTGAAGTCGTGTCTGACTTAGCTTTCTGGCAGATTTTACGTGACGCTAAAACTCGTCGAATACGTTTCTCCATGTTGGCAAAATAACAGTTCTGTCTCAGTATAAGAAAACATTTTCTGGCTCCGTAATGTGCGTAACTTAAATGAGTATACCAAATTAATTTGTTAACAAGCTCGTCAGGAATACATAATAACCAGTTGTTGCTGTCAGGGTGAGAGCGGCGAAACAGAATATTATTGCGTACAGTGTAATGGTTTCTGATGGTAACATTATTCCTATCTTGCCAAAGGTGTTTAATTTCTTTCCACACGTTGTCTTTACTCTGCTCTTGTGCTATATCTCGTAATGATGCCGAAATAAAATTTTCGAATGCAACTTGTTGAATATACATGACGCTAGAATTTGCTTGGCGGAAGTTGGTTTCGATGTCTTGCTGATTGTTGCTGAGAGAACGGGATAGTGCGTCTGCTACAACATTTTGTGTACCGGGAATGTGAACAATTGTAAAATTAAATTCCTGTAAATAAAGTTTCCATCTGCTTAACCTGTCATGTGTAAATTTTGCTGAAAGTAAAAACTGTATCGCTCTATGATCTGTGTAAACGGTCGTATGTCTTCCATAAAGAAAATGCCTAAATCTCGTTAATGCCCATACAACACATAATGTTTAAAGTTCTGTAACAGAATAATTGCGTTCAGCAGGTGACAGAATGCGACTCGCAAAGGCGATATTTTTAATTATTGTATTACCGTCTTCTTCAATTTCCTGAAAAATGTGTACGCCTAAAGCTGGATGTGATAAAAGTGGTGCATTCAACAAAGCTTGCTTCAGATTAGCAAATTCAGACTATTGGTTTTTCATGTAAAAGTGTGTCTCGGATGTCGTCAAAAGTAATAACATTTTCGTGAACAAGATTCTCTGTGTCAAAAGTATTGCTTGCGTTGCTGGAAGATGCTACCTGTACTGCATCTAGTCAAATCTGACGTGGTATTATTTGCGGGAGGATGCTGTGGCATTTCAACTATTTGTAGTGTTCTGTTATTTCTTCCTGATGTATTACGTTCGGGATGATACCGACTGTCTGGTTCATTCATGATAATCTGTTGTTGCGGATGATTCTGTTGCTGGTAAGACCGACTGTTACGCTGAAAATTGTGCTCATTACTTTTACGTCTGTCATAATAATCATTGGTATACGGCGCATTGCGATATGAGTTGAAATGGTGTGTTTTCTGTACGTAGTGATTTCCTTGTTGCTGTGCGTTACTATTTGGCGGAACCGACGTTACACGTGTAGGCGGCGAAACATTAAAGTTTGGTTGACCTTGCAGACTACATTGTTGGTTAGGTATGCTAACCAGCTGATTTTGTTGCTGTTGTGGGGAAAAACCTCTATTGTTGCCAAAATGCGTCTGCGATAGCTGAAAATTTTGTACATACTGATGATTAAAATTTTGTTTGTTATTAAATTATGCTGGTAGTTCTTGAGTGTCTAATGAAAATTGTCACTTTCGGTAAAACTTGTCATATCAGGTTTTCTTTACACATCCTTAATCCTAGATAGATCGATAGTGGAAGAGCTGTTTTGATAGATATAAAGGATAGTAAAAGAGAAGGCAGCAGTGCAGAAAACTAAAGATGAAACAGCACTACTACGGCTCGGGGCCCTGTGCACGCTACGGCACATATTCATCGAAGTGTAATGAATCCCCTGAGGTCTCTTACGCGCTGCAAATAAATTTTAGTTTCTGCATTACAGGCAATGCTGGTGAAAATTCAAAAGCAAATTGTTGTATCCAATCCAAGGGGTGAATCTGTGTTCTGTCATTACTAAGCACTTTAAATTTCCTCACGGATAGAAAGTGCTTGTAATCAAAATTGTCGTCTCTGTATGTATGAACAGGTTCAGGGTTGTATGATAATCTGTTTGTCTGTGACTGTTTGGAATCTAACTCACGTACTCTCTGTAAATTACCTAAATTATACTGGCTGCGTGAGTCTGACAAATGTTCGGAAAGTGGCGTATTCTGTGATGTGTTAAAAGCTGAAATATTTTTCATCTCCGTCACTTCTTGCTGTAAAGATGACAATTTTCTACGTAATGTATTATTGGACGAACCTATCTCACTGATCGTCTGCTGGAAATTTTGGAATTCGGGTGTTTGATTAAGCGAAACTGGTGACGTATCGTCTGATTTGGTGTCGTTATTATTTTCGATAACATCAATACGACTGGCCAATTCATCATATTTTTCAGTCAGTGCTTTTACCTGATCATCGTTTTTAGTATCACAAGCATTAATTTGTTTTTGTATTTTACGTGTGGTTTTGTTCAATTTTTTTAACGTCTGCTTTGAAGGCATCGGGATCCTGTATTAATTCCAGCTTTTCAAATCTGTTGGTCATTGTCTGAAAGTCTAATGTGTGTGAGTCTGTTTTTTGTTTTAAGATCGGAGATTTCATCGTGCAATTCGGTGTTCAACTGTTTGATTTCGTCTGATACTGTAGCAATATTGTTGTCTACGTATAGTTTTGCTTTCGTAAACAATTTACGCTTATCTTCCTGTCTTTGTGCAGTAATTGTTTCCATGACTTGTTGCTTTACTTTATTCTGTTCCTGTATAAATTTACTGTAACGCGTTTCACTGTTTTGTAAGTGGTGATTAAAACGTTCGTCAATTTGTCTGTTCTGTTGGTCAAATTTCGCGTCTACTTTCGCATCCAGTGTGCGTGAAAGTTCTGCTGACATTAATTTAAACTCGTCGCGTAACTGTGTTGCGTTTTCGGAACATTGTTTAGCGACTGCACTAATTTCGTCTCTAAGTAATTTAGTTGTGGCTGCATGTGTATTACTTAATACTTGTACCACAGATCTAATTTCTTCACTGCTATTCCTAGCACAAGCCTTAATTTACTCACGTAATTGATCTTTAGTATCATGACATTGCGCGGCAACGGCTGCAATCTGTTCACTAAGCTGTTTGAAATTGTTATCTTGTTTTTCATTCAACTGTTTGGAATTGTTGTCTAGTTTTTCATTAAGCTGTTTGTAATTGTTGTCTAGTTTTTCATTCGACTGTTTGGAATTGTCTAATTTTTCATTAATTTGTTTGTTCGATTCATTACTTTGTTGTTTGAAATTTTCATTAAGTTGTAGCAATAATGCCATAACTTGATCCATGCCAATATTACCTACTCTATTCTCTGTGCTGTTTGATGGCGCACCTGCAATTGTCACGTTTTGTGTAACCATTTGGTCATTCTGTGATTCTCGAAAAGGTTTGCCAATCGGATGTGCACTGTGGATCACTACCTCGGAATCAAATAAATCTGACGTATTTTGACTACATTGCTCATCTTCGTGAGAAAAATTTATCTGTTCACTACACAAATTTTGCAAACTGGGTGTGTCAAACTGGGCATCTTTCATTGTATCGGAACGTGCCGCGTCATCATTTGCCGTTAAATTAAGTGTAGACATAAATGAATTTGTTTGCTCATCATCTGGAATAAAATCATTACTAGTGATCGGCACGCACTGATTATCTGTAATTAGAGGATTATCGCTATTACACTGAGTGCCGCAAGTATTATTGGTCAAATTATTCGAGTCGGCTATTTCACTCACTGCACATCGCGGCATTTTTCACAAATCAAAATTAAGCACAAAATGAAACAAAGACGAAGCGAAATAGATCACACACAATTACAACAAGGAGCAATAAATTGCCGATGATCTGTGAAAGAAAGAGTGACAAATTAGTAAATGCGTTGCGCCAGATGCAGACTACATTTAAGTAAATAAGAGCAGATATATGACTACTTCTCAGAAATTCACACCGAAATACGATCCTGGCCGGTTGTCGCCAAGTGTAACCTCCCCACAAAATAAAATAAATAATGTTAATAATATTCTCATTTAGTGTAACCTCAAAACAGAAAAATTCCTAAACCTCTCAACAGTAAAAATTATAATTATGTCGTTCACATTCATGTGTAACGTCCCAACAAAAAAAATAAATTCAGTAACCTGGTAATAATACAATGTAACTAACCTCTCAATTAAATTGTCACTCACTTATGACTTTTCAATAATTGACTGTGAATTTAACCTGGTATATTTTGGACGTCAGCAGTGCTCCGTCATGGCCCTGAAAGATCATTCTGAATAAAAAAGAGAAAAATTGTTACCTCAATGAAGTCGCCGGATAACGCATATATATCTGCTCTTAAAATAATGTTTTCTGGCACAGCCCTGTTCAATGCTGGCCGATAGATTTGTCATTTATGAAAGGAAGCAACTGATTTTTCTTTTGCAACAATCGGGATGATCATGGATGGGAGAAATTAGTAATTCTTTACATTGAAATGAATGGTTGTTAAAAGTTACTTTTTATGAGAAAGATTATTATTACAAGATTTTTAAAACATTTACATGGGACTTGAGATGACATTACTACATATGCGCGAGGCTGCTTTTTACCTTATGCAATAATACTCAGGCTCCGGCATCACTGCTCCGCGACCTGCCCAGCCAACACGATACACCAGACGAGACCAGAGCAGACTGCAGATTAGCAACAACTTACTGCTACAGCTACACAGTTCCTACTGCAGTCAACACTGCTCTCTGGTCAGAGATTCTCTTATACATCTACATCTACATCTATACTCCGCGAGCCACCTTACGGTGTGTGGCGGAGGGTACTTATTGTACCACTATCTGATCCCCCCTTCCCTGTTCCATTCACGAATTGTGCGTGGGAAGAACGACTGCTTGTAAGTCTCCGTATTTGCTCTAATTTCTCGGATCTTTTCGTTGTGATCATTACGCGAGATATATGTGGGCGGTAGTAATATGTTGCCCATCTCTTCCCGGAATGTGCTCTCTCGTAATTTCGATAATAAACCTCTCCGTATTGCGTAACGCCTTTCTTGAAGTGTCCGCCACTGGAGCTTGTTCAGCATCTCCGTAACGCTCTCGCGCTGACTAAATGTCCCCATGACGAATCGCGCTGCTTTTCGCTGGATCATGTCTATCTCTTCTATTAATCCAACCTGGTAAGGGTCCCATACTGATGAGCAATACTCAAGAATCGGACGAACAAGCGTTTTGTAAGCTACTTCTTTCGTCGATGAGTCACATTTTCTTAGAATTCTTCCTATGAATCTCAACCTGGCGCCTGCTTTTCCCACTATTTGTTTTATGTGATCATTCCACTTCAGATCGCTCCGGATAGTAACTCCTAAGTATTTTACGGTCGTTACCGCTTCCAATGATTTACCACCTATGGCATAATCGTACTGGAATGGATTTCTGCCCCTATGTATGCGCATTATATTACATTTATCTACGTTTAGGGAAAGCTGCCAGCTGTCACACCATGCATTAATCCTCTGCAGGTCCTCCTGGAGTACGTACGAGTCTTCTGATGTTGCTACTTTCTTGTAGACAACCGTGTCATCCGCAAATAGCCTCACGGAGCTACCGATGTTGTCAACTAAGTCATTTATGTATATTGTAAACAATAAAGGTCCTATCACGCTTCCCTGCGGTACTCCCGAAATTACCTCTACATCTGCAGATTTTGAACCGTTAAGAATGACATGTTGTGTTCTTTCTTCTAGGAAATCCTGAATCCAATCACAAACCTGGTCCGATATTCCGTAAGCTCGTATTTTTTTCACTAAACGTAAGTGCGGAACCGTATAAAATGCCTTCCTGAAGTCCAGGAATACGGCATCAATCTGCTCGCCAGTGTCTACGGCACTGTGAATTTCTTGGGCAAATAGGGCGAGCTGAGTTTCACATGATCTCTGTTTTCGGAATCCATGTTGGTTATGATGAAGGAGATTTGTATTATCTAAGAACGTCATAATACGAGAACACAAAACATGTTCCATTATTCTACAACAGATTGACGTAAGCGAAATAGGCCTATAATTATTCGCATCTGATTTATGACCCTTCTTGAAAATGGGAACGACCTGCGCTTTCTTCCAGGCAGGCAGTGCATGAGCAATACATCGAAATTACGTCTGCTCGGACCTCTTACAAAGTTTCTTCACATAAATCAAAGGTAGGAAGGAAGAGAACGAAGCGTACGTAACCTATACCAAAATAACCTGCGACGGACTGTCACGCCTGATAGTGTACCATATGTTACATTGTTCCACTGTTGGGCCAGGGCCGAGGAGGACTCAGATGTGTGCTGCAATGCCATTCGAATGCGGTGTCCATCTTCTCGAGGTGTAGTCTGGATGGTCTGACCTGACCCATCTCGTCGTGTTCTACGGGCATCCGTGAACCATTCTGCACACAGTCGTTGCACTGCCGAAACACTTCATCCCACACGAGCAGCAATTTCCCGGGTGAATGCACCACATTCTCTCATGCCGTCAATGCACCCACTTTCAAACTCGCTGGTTTGACGGTACGGTTCGCGCATACGTCTACGAAGCATCCTGCATTTATGCTCAGATCACACTGATCCATTACCTTCGGTTTATGGCGACAACGAGAGCTACATACACATTTTACCAGTAGGTGTCGTTGCTCCGCGATTTCAATTTTGGCCTTGAATCCGCGGGTCGACATGGTTCAAATGCTAATCACTTCAGCAGAATGTACTAGTGTACATGTGCTGAGAATATGAACGTCCTATCTCTAGTCGTTCAAGGTGTTCCGTTTCTTTTCTGAAAATGAGTGTATTTCACATAAAGGCTCACATAACAACTTCAGATAAGTACCTATTCAATAAAAACAACATCGCTATCTACGAGGGTTGGAACTTTAATGGTGGCAACTATTTATTTACGGCTCGTACAAAATGGATACGTGTTTCAAAGTGTTACTGACCTTCAAAGTAGTCACCAGTATTGTGTAGAACCCACGCTAGCGATGTGCCAGTTGTGTTGACAGTTCGAGTGGCGCGGTCTATTGCCGGACGAATCTGTAGCATTGCATGGGGGCTTACTTAAAAAGAAAAGACTAATATTAATGAATAAATGCAATAATTTTGCTAGCTGCGTGATCGGTTACGAAGTCTCGTAACCGGTTGGCCCTGACTACTGTTAGCACGCAATTTGACTGCATAAAATAAAAATAGACAAGGAATTTCCATTAACACAATTAATTAAGCCCCCTGCAACTATAAAAGCTACGAAACTACAAAGCACAAGTGTAACTGTTCTGTGTGTGGTAGTGTGACTCAACGTACATGTATCTGGCTCGGTTCTATCTCAATATGACGAAATATTTTAAACACCATTTACAATGAACTAACTAAAAAACCATAAATACTATAATTGTACATAGAAACCAGAATTACAAGTCTAATAAATGAACACGAGCCAGATGCTTTCTTGACTGTACCTGTGAGCAAGAGGGATTGTTATTAAAGAAAACTGTAATACCTTTTTACCTCATTATATATTGACGAAAATATCCATTACACCAGCATCATAAATCAAAAGCCCATCTCCTTTCTCAAATATATTCTGACAATTGCATCTTCTTCCATCTATACATTACACCAACCGAACAGTACAACATTTCAGTCACATTTTCTGCTCTCTCGCCCAACAGAACAACGACTGCCCTTGACATCCTCTGACCTACTACTGCACCCAGTGGAGGCGGCGGAATAATAATCTTTGGCGCAATCTCTGGTGCTGTGACTCAATGTAGCCATCTTTCATACGCCCCTCCTCCACGGGCTAGAATTTGGTGGTATTTTTGCCAGCATTGGTGGTGAAAATACCACCAAATTCGTCCAAAAAACACAGACAAAAATAAAAAATGATATTAATAAGTAAATATCACATAACTAAATAAATTTTGGCTTTGCACTGACCCTTCAATAACCTAATATATAAAAATACAGTAAGGAATACAAATGCTTACATACATATGATTTTACATAATAGTTTATGCAAGTATCATTTCTCAGAGTAGTTAAACAGTGCAATCAATGGCATCAGCAATGACAAATAGGTGCAGATAAGAGTCTCATAACATTTCACAAACAGTAAATACACAATAAATCAGTTTACACAAATATTCACATAAAATCTTTTCAATAGTTCAATAAACAAGTAGCACTCCTCAGAGTAGTTGACAGTTCCAACAGTAGCTCCCAGCAATGGTCAACAGGTGTTAGTAGCAGTCCCATAACATTTCATCAGCAGTATTTGAACAGCTCCAACAGTGGCACCCTGCAATGGCGAGCAGGTGCAGGCAGCAACAAGTGACATCTCATCAGTGGTTGAGCAGTTCCAACAGTGGCACCCAGCAATGTTGAACAGGTGCAGACAGCAACAAGTTACATCATCTCAGTAGTAGTAGTTCCAACAGTGGCACCCAGCAATGGCGAGCAGGTGCAGACGGTAGTCCCATAAAATTCACCAGTAGTAATTAAACAGTTCCAACAGTGGCACCCAGCAATGTTGAAAAGGTGCAGACAGCAACAAGTTACATCATCTCAGTAGTAGTAGTAGTTCCAACAGTGGCACCCAGCAATTTCGAGCAGGTGCAGACGGTAGTCCCATAAAATTCACCAGTAATAATTAAACAGTTCCAACAGTGGCACCCAGCAATGTTGAACAGGTGCAGGCACGAATGAGTTACATCACATCAGCAGTTGCAGTTCCAACAGTGGCACCCAGCAATGTTGAACAAGTGCAGGTAACAGTCCATAATACTCACCAGCAATAATTAAACAGTCCATCACATTTTATCAGCAGAAATTAAACAGTTCATCACAATTCATCATCAGAAATTAAACAGTTCATCACATTTCATCAGCAGAAATTGAGCAGTTCATCACATTTCGTCAGCAGAAATTAAACGCTCCCAAGTGGCACCCAGCAATGATAATAAGTGTAAGCACGAACAACAGTTTGAATGCACACACAATGGCTTTTACAAAGTTATTATCAATGCTCTTACACTAAACATACAGATTATAATAAACACACAAATGATACCAGATAATTATCATATTAATTATTACAAATACACAAATATCAGGAAACCTATAATATTTGTGGGTGTCAGTGCAAGCCACAACAAATAAGTAAAATAACACTTAGGAGGTAGGTCGGTACCAATTATTTGGGATTAGGAAAGGAAAACACACTCACTCATCTTTCATCCACTTACTAAGTACTATTGTGTAATTGAATAGTGTTAACTGTATAAATGCAATTCTGTCAAAATTTGATGTATAACATGTGTATCAAGATTAGTAGTGGCAGCAGTGTATAATAGTCATTACTAGTTAGTCAACGTCACAGTTATCATGTTAAGACCAATGTTTGCCAAGCCACATCAAAAAATACGGTTGCTGAACAGCTGTCAGTTTGCCAACATACGCAAATACTTCTTCCCCCCCCCACCCCCCCAAAATGTATATATACTGCTTATTGATTTAACAATGTGAGTGTGTAGACAATCTTCCTTCCACTGGAGTGTTCTAGTCTGCCATCTTCATCCTTCTTGTTCCATATAAACCAACAACAACAAAAATAGCAGAAGAGTCAACACCGTGTTACGAGTGGAGGCCGAAATGCACGCGTTTTAGCTCACGCAGGCTGGCATGAGGAGGGAAGAACTATACTGACGTGAGGTCTGGAGTGTGACGAGGAATGAGAATTCAGAAAGCGGACGTAATTAGTTTGATACTTAACTTTAATCCATTAATGATGAACGTCGCTCTTGACGGTACATGATTCACAATATTATCTGTTCAGAGTTATAGTAACTGAATATGGCACCTTGCTAGGTCGTAGCAAATGACGTAGCTGAAGGCTATGCTAAACTATCGTCTATGCAAATGAGAGCGTATGTAGACAATGAACCATCGTTAGCAAAGTTGGCTGTGCAACTGGGACGAGTGCTAGGAGGTCTCTCTAAACTAGACCTGCCGTGTGGCTGCGCTCGGTCTGCAATCACTGATAGTGGCGACACGCGGGTCGGATGTATACTAACGGACTGCGGCCGATTTAAAGGCTACCACCTAGCAAGTGTGCTGTCTGGCGGTGACACCACATTCCTCCCCCGCAAATCGGCGTACGGTTGTGGTATAAGGACTCCGCCCGCCGCGTGGAGGACCCCATGTTGACGTATGCTACGAAGTGGGGAGCCTAACAACAGGCGAGGCTGTGCCACCCGCACCCTGCCATTCGGACCACGGGGAGCTATGGAACGCCTGAAAACCTACTCCAGGGTGCACGCCAACATGCGGTGTATGCGCCGGTAGAGAGACGGGAGGGACCGTAGGGTCGATCTTCATCGGGCCGGGGCACCCGACGGGCGAAGACGACATACAGTCCGGAGCGGGCAAGAGCTCCATGTCGGAGGACAACTGGTCACAGGGAGCGATCGGCGGCGCCTGACCCAGGGTGGCGCCCGGCGGCTGCAGCGACGCGTCCACTGCAGGCGTCGCTAGCGGGAGAACAGGCGGCGGCGGCGGCGCGTTGCCATGGGGCAAAATGGAAGGCAGCGTCGGTAACACCTGCGGCTGAGGCGAGTCAGTAGATGGGTCCCCAGGGCGCTGACCGGACGACACCGTCGCTGAAAGCAGACGGGGAGCGGCAGATCCTGTGCGACGACAGAGGCGCAGCTGATTGAGATGCCGACGCACCTCACCAGAGGCCCCCAAAACCAGATACATAGCGCGTCCGAGGCAGCGGAGAATGCGCCCTTCGAGCCAACGCCGTGAACCTCGATAGTGGCGGTAGTAGACAATGTCGCCTGGGGCAAAAGCAGGTGTCTGCCGCTGCACAGGAAACTGATGCGGCGGATGTAGCGAAGACATCAAGGTTCGATGATGGCGACCGTGGAGCAACTCAGCCGGCGAGCGACCATCTCGGGGCTGAGAGCGATATGAGGACAAAAAGAGCAATAATGCGTCCTCCCGAGAATGCGACTCTTTCAACCTCAACATCTGTGACTTGAAAGTCCTGACCAATCGTTCAGCGACACCATTGGACTGTGGCGAAAAAGGCGCGGATGTCAGGTGTTGAATACCATTGGCCTTGCAGAATGACTGAAATTCTGCAGACATGAATTGTGGGCCATAATCGGAAACAATTGTCTGTGGAAGACCTTCAATGCAAAAGATAGCAGATAATGCTTGGATGGTGGCAGATGATGTCGTGGAAGACAGCAGGACAACAAAAGGAAAATTACTGAATGAATCTATCACAACCAACCATCGAGCATTCCAGAATGGACCAGCAAAATCGATGAGTAAGCATTGCCAAGGGAAAGTGGCTTTTGGCCATGCAAAAAATTTCCGCAGTGATGCTGATTGTTGTTCGGCACACGCCATGCAAGAAGAGCACATTTTCGTAATCGCAGCATCGATTCTGAACCAAGTACAGTGCTGACGAGCAAGTTGTTTCGTTCTCACTATACCCCAATGTTCTTGGTGGAGAAGCTTTAAGACAGAGGACTGTAACGAACGTGGGACCACGACCTGGACTGATCATTATCAGAGCGCAACAGCAAAACACCACGTCGAACAAAAAGTCTCTCCTTGTGAGCAAAAAATCGGGGAACCAACAGGTCCCCGATCCGTGACTTTGACAAGGGCCATTGCCTAGCAACAAAATGCCGAACGGTAGCAAGGACAGGGTCGGCAGTTGTGGCTGTAGCTACACGACGAAAATCAATCGGAAACGATTCGACCACGTCATCGGTTTCCGAATCAATGAACATGCAAGCAAGTTCGGAGGAATCGAATGCCCTATCCTCTGCAACAGGCAAACGGGACAACGCATCGGCGTTTCCGTGCTTAGCAGTGGACCGATACAAGATATCGTAGCGGTACTGCGAGAGGAAAATAGACCAGCGAATGAATTTCTGCGCTGTACGTGGAGGTACAGGCTTGTTTGGATGAAAAAGCGACGTCAAAGGTTTGTGGTCTGTGATTATGGGAAAGGGACGACCATACAAGAAGTCATGAAACTTCATAACACCAAATACGAGAGCCAATGCTTCTTTCTCGATCTGTGAATAATTTCTTTGCGCAGACGAGAGCAATTTGGACGCAAAGGCAATAGGGCGATCGTGCGAGCCATCTTTGTGCGCAAGCACAGCACCGATCCCGAAATCCGATGCATCCATCATCAACAGAAGGGGCTTCTAGGGATCGAATGGCATAAGGCAAGTGTTGGAAAGCAACGCCGATTTCAACCGGCGAAAGGCGCGTTCGCATTCCGTCATCCAGACGAACGGAACACCAAGACGGTGTAAGCGATGACGCGGAGCTGAAATGGAAGAGGCATGCGGCATATATTTATGATAATAGTTTATTTTTCCCAGCACAATCCGGAGCTGCTTCAAATTCTGCGGTGAAGGCAAGTCTTGTATGGCACAGAGGTGCATGGGACTGGGATGTATGCCTTGGGCATTGAGCACATGTCCCAGGTATGGCAAGTCACGAGCAAAAAACACACATTTGTCCTTTGGTAAGCGAAGACCATTTTGTCGCAAGACCTGAAGTAATGTTCTGAGATTGGCTAAATGTTTTTCGTCCATCTTTCCGGAGATCGCAATATCGTCCAGATAGTTTGCTGCAGTAGGGACCGACGCACAAACAGTTTGTAGATACTGCTGAAACAATGCAGGGGCGGATGCACACCCGAATGGCAGTCGTTTGAATTGAAACAAACTGAGATGCGTGTTAACCACCAAAAGGCGCTGGGATTCTTCGGCCACCGGTATTTGCAAGTACGCATTTGCTAGGTCCAACTTCGAAAAATATGTGCCTGGGCACAGTTTGTCAAAAAGATCCTCCGGGCGGGGTAAAGGAAAAGTTGCAGTCACTAGTTGTGGATTCACTGTTGCCTTGAAGTCCACACAAAGTCTCAATTTTCCCGAATGTTTTGGCAAAATTACTAAGGGTGATGCCCAGAGAGAAGCCTGCACACGTTCTATTACACCTTGGGATTCCAAATCGTGTAATGTTTTTGCGACCTCATCACGCAGTGCGTGTGGATCATTGCGCGCTCTGAAAAATTTCGGTTGCGCATGTCCTTTCAGTTCCAAATGTGCTTTATAGTTCTTAGCGCAACTGAGGTCTGCTGCAGAAATGTCTGCAAATCATTCACATATACGAGAAACACTGTCTGAAGGCACAGTCTGGTTCACTGATAGGACCTGACAGACAAGTTAAACAACTGAAATGAATCGAAACCAAACAAGTTCACTGCAGAAGAAGAACGAAGGACGTAAAATAACACAAGTTTTGTTTGTCTTTGTACGTTGCAAGAAGGCTGCACTGTCCTAACACAGGGCTCTCTTGACCTGAATAGCTAGTTGCGGCACGCAACGGAGGTATGCCCAGCAGTTTGTAAGTGTCTTGATTGATCAGTGAAACTGCAGCTCCGATATCAGGCTGAAATGGTATCACTTTGCCATTAATGTCCAACTCGACAAAAAGTTTATTGTCCTGCTGACGACAAGAGCGACTGTCTCGTGCAATGTGGACTGACACTGGTACAAAATCACTTGCGACTAGACGAGAGTTCCGGCGATGTCGACACACACTATTTGTGGGACGAACACAGTCACAGTCAGAGAGAGTGGCACTGAGCGGAGTGGAATGAACGTCATGAATTTCCATGGTCGAAGTTTCGCGAGCCTGAGTATCCTTGATTCGATTCCGATTCTAGCGCGAAGCAAAGGGCCTGGAATGGTTTTGAGGTTCCGATCTGAGCTTTTTCTGGCAAACACTCTGAACATGCCTTTTTTTATTACAGTGAAAGCAAATATCTTGGCGTGATTGGCAATTCTCACGCGAATGTTTAGTAGCGCACCGCGGCCATGATTTGAGCAGTGCATTTGCTTGCCGGCGCGGCACACATGGCTGACAGCCTGGCGGCAGCGGCGCGGCCGGGCGCGAGGGCTGTTTACTGCCCCGTGCAGCTCGCCCGGCTGGCCGGTTAACCTGACACACGGCTGGCGAAGTTTCAAATGATTCCTGAGCGAAGTCAAGTGTGTCCTGCCGATCCAATATGTCCATCACTTGTTCAAGGGAGGAACTGACTAGTTTCAAAATCCATTCCCTTATACGAACATCAGAAATATTACGATTTATTCATTCAAATTCTTAACACTGTATACTCAAACCTATTTGCTAAAAGTTATTCAAACTAAAGGCTGTTAGTGGTTATGTATGCATTTCTTTTATTTTATGATGGACAAGGTAACCAAACTATCTTTTATAATTCATAATGAGTAGAAGATTTCTTGTTCGAGGAGACTGACTAGAGGAAAGAGTTGTTATAGAAGTGAAACGATATTGGTGATAAGGTTTATATGTATCGATGTATTGAAGAGGTATTATTGAAGTATTGAGATTGTGTGATGCTGATGATTAGCGGAGTTTTGGTGGATAAGATGTAAGGTAAGAGCGGAGCATATATATAGGAAAGAGTTGTTATAGAAGTGAAATGATATTGGTGATAAGGTTTATATGTATCAATGTATTGAAGAGGTATTATTGAAGTATTGAGATTGTCTGATGCTGATGATTATTGGAGTTTTGGTGGATAAGATGTAAGGTAAGAGCGGAGCATATATATATGTGGTGTCATCGCCAGAGACCACAGTTGCTAGGTGGTAGCCTTTAAATCGGCCGCAGTCCGTTAGTATACATCGGACCCGCGTGTCACCACTATCAGTGATTGCAGGCTGAGCGAGGCATCACGGCAGGTCTAGTCGAGAGAGACTCCCTAGCACTCGCCCCAGTTGTACAGCCGACTTTGATAGCGATGGTTCACTGTCTACATACGCTCTCATTTGCCGAGACGACAGTTTAGCATAGCCTTCAGCTACGTCATTTGCTACGACCTAGCAAGGCGCCATATTCAGTTACTATAACTCTGAACAGATAATATTGTGAATCATGTACCGTCAAGAGCGACGTTCATCATTAATGGATTAAAGTTAAGTATCAAACTAATTACGTCCGCTTTCTGAATTCTAATTCCTTGTCATGTTCGAGACCTCACGTCAGTAGAGTCCTTCGCTCCTCACACCAGCCTGCGTGAGCTAAAACGCGTGCATTTCAGCCCCCACTAGTAACACGGTGTTGGCGCTTCTGCCAACACAACAGTTGTCAACCGATTTTCCTTTAAAAAGAATATCATTATGAACTAAATAATACTGTCTAATCGCTACACTTTCCTTTCTTCTCCACTTCTCCTTAATGTCCTTCCAGATTGGATCCTTGTTTTGATCATTAGCGATGTCCTGGAGCGAAGACGAAATGAAATTTTCAAACACAACACCTTGAATACACATGAAACAGTAATTGTATTCTTTTCAGTCTTCCTCAGCACTTTGTTTCAAACCCATACGTGCACGTGATAAAGCATCAGCAATAATATTAGAAGAACCCTGGATGTAAACAATACTAAAATCAAATTCCTGTAGATGTAGTGCCCATCGTGATACTCTTCCATGTGTTAATTTTGTTGACGTAAGAAATTCCAGAGCTCGATGATCGGTGTGAACCTTAGTATGTCTGCCATACAAAAAGATGCGAAATTTTGTGAAAACCCAAACAACAGCCAATGCTTCAAGTTCTGTGATCTAATAATTCTTTTCTGATTTAGAAAGAACACGACTTCCAAATGCAGTAGTTTTCTGTACTGCAACGCCGTTTTCTTCTATCTCTTGAAATAAGTGTGCACCTAGGCCTTTGTATTATGAGTCCGTTGCCAAATAAAAATCTTTAAATATATCTGGGTGTGAAAGAAGTGGAGCAGCAACTAAAGCATCACGAAGTTGTTCAAATTCTAATTGAGCTTCCTCATCCCAACACCAATTATAATTCTTTCCAGAAAGTTCACATAAACGAGGTGTGGCCAAATTGTCCAATCTAACACAGTGTCTAAGAAAATTACAGACACCAAGGAAACTACGAACATCTCGTTTTGTAGTAGGAACAGCATAATTACGAATAGCGTCTAGTTTCTCTGGATCAGGAAGAATACCTTGTGCTGAAATAAAATGACCAAGAAATTTCACCTGAGAACGACCAAGTTCAGATTTTTTCAAGTTCACTGTAATGCCAACTCTTGCAAAAATACGTAATAATGAATCCAAAATTCTGTTATGCTCACTCCAAGAACGTTTAGTAATAAGAATATCGTCAACATATGAAGTAATATTGTTACGAAGATAAACAGGTAAAATTTCATTTAAACCACGAATGAATGCTGCTGAAGATACAGTAAGACCAAATGGTAATTTCCGAAATCGATAACAGTTACCAAAGGCTTAAAAAAGCAGTCTATTTTCTACAATCAGAGTGGAATTCAATTTGCCAAAAACTTGCACGGAGATCAGTTGTGGATAAAACTTCAATTCCATGGAAATATTGAAGAAGTTCATCTAAATTTTGTGGACGGTCAGTTTCAGAAATGATGATATTATTTATGTGTCTGGAATCCAGAACCAAACGAATTGTCCCATACTTTTCAAGAACGACATGTAATGGGCTGGTATTAGGACTGACTGCTGACTCAATAATGCCTTGATCTAACATGGATTGAAGTTCATTCTTAACCTTGCCTCTATAAGCGAAAGGAATAGCGTACGTTTTTCCCCAAAATGGTGTGTGTTCTTTTACTTTAAATAAATATTGTAAGCCTTGTATAGTCCCTGTGTGATGACTAAACACTATAGCATGTGAAGTCAAAATTTGATGCAATTCTTCTCTTGCAACGTCATCTGTCACTTCAGCTTTGTTAACCTTTTCATTAATTAATTCTTCACTATTAATCATATCATCCATCGTGTCTCTGTATCTATTGTCGTTGACATGAATTAACACATTGTCGTCATAATACTCAGCGGAAACATCAGAAGCAAGAAACCTTAAACAATTTGTGTCTGATTCAGATTTCGTTACACACTAGAAAAATTTCAAACATCTCGGCATTCCGGCAACAGTCAAGTTCGCACTTCCTTCCTCAAAGCTTAAAATTGCTTTATATGTGTTAAGAAACCCCATACCTAATATAATTTGTGTACTGAGTAATGGAACAATAATAAAATTAGCAGAAAATTGATGTCCTTGACAAATGAAATTTAAGTTGGTCTGTTGTTTGACTTCGAGACTTTTTCCAGAAACAGCTTCTCGAATTGTGGTTTTAGAAACAGGTAACACAGAACAAGCAATAGTTCTTACACATGTACGAAAAACTCATTCACTAATAACATTCGTCGGCCAGTGTAGCTGAGCGGTTCTAGGCGCTTCAGTCTGAAACCGCGCGACCACTACGGTCGCAGGTTCGAATCCTGTCTCGGTCACGGATGTGTATGATGTCCTTAGATTAGTTAGGTGTAAGTAGTTCTAAGTTCTAGGGGACCGATGAACTCAGATGTTAAATCCCATAGTGCTCAGAGCCATTTTTTAATAACATTCAATGGGCTCCCAAAATCTAAAACCGCGGTGAACTTATTCTTACTCACACATACTTCAATAACAGGACGTAAAAATGCGTCTACATTATTTTCCTTTTCGTCTAGCAAAATATCTCTCATGTCTTCCTAGGGTACATAGTGTAAACTCGTAGTGTCATTACTTTCTGAACCGTCTGTATTGCTGCCAGAAGCCGAAACTACAAGTCGTTGTCGACTATTTGCGTCACGTCTTTGATTATTCGCGTCACTTTGCGGATCAATTTCTACGATTTGCACTTGTCTCTCTGAATTTCTGTCACGTGGAGGATGCCAATTAGGTCCCTCCTGTTTGTTAGGTGTAAATTCTTGGTTGAGTGTGTGATTAAAATTTCTATTTTCATGGCTATCTGCATGACTACTTCTTGTGTAATTTCGACTGTCACTTCTGAAATTATTGTTAGGTCTACTACCCTGGTTATTTCTGTAGTAAGAATTTCTATTATTGTATGAATAATTTCTGTCTTGACTGTACCGATTACTGTTTCCGTATGATTGATCATTCCGGTAAGAATTTCTGTTATTATAATTGTCTATGTAATTTCTTTTAGAACGTCTGTTATTGTCATAAGGCTGGTATCTATTGTCCTGTCTGTTTCGTCTGTCATTTCCAAAATTACCGTTATAACGTCCGTTCCGATCATTATCCCTTTCCTCTGAAAATCTATTGCGATTATCGTTACTGAAAAAATTACAAGAAGTTCCGTCGTCGTTGTCATACTCAAGTTCTTGTAGCAAAGTCTTAAAAGTTTCAATGTCGCCTTTACACCTTCCGGCTAAAGCAATGTATTACCGATTGTGGCAGCTTAGTTAAACAAATATGAATTAATTCAGTCGGGCTATAAGGGTTGGAAAGGAATTGATTCTTTCGAATCATGTCTTCAAAGTATTCTGCCGGCGTGTGGAACTCAGACTGTTTAAAATTACGCTGCATATCTGGCGCTGTGATTCAGTGTAGCCACCTTTCAGCATTTCTGAAACGAATGCCGTGAAGTGTTTCCATCAGTTTAGAAATCGAGGTGAACTTACGAGGGCTTAAGTCAGGGGAGTGCAGTAGTCGGTATAGCACTTAGCAGCCCCATCAGTGAAATAAATCAGTAACAGCTTGCACTGTACATGCTTGAGCATTGTCCTGCAAAATGATGGTAAGGTCCTGCAGAAAGTGTCATCACTTCTGTCTCTATGCCGTTCATTTTTGGAACACAACCTACGACCAGCTTAGAGACAGAAGTGATGACACTTTCTGCGGGACCTGACCATCATTTTGCAGGACAATGCTCAAGCACGTACAGTGCAAGCTGTTACTGATTTATTTCACTGATGGGGCTGCTAAGTGCTATACCGACTACTGCACTTCCCTGACTTAAGCCCTCGTAAGTTCACCTCGATTTCTAAACTGAAGGAAACAATTTACGGCATTCGCTTCAGAACTGCTACAAATTCGTCGGGCAACAACCGCGCCGCTCGAACTGTCAACACAACTGGGACTGCTAAGAGTGTCCTACAACTTCCACACCGCTGGCAACGGCTTATACACAATGCTGGTGACTGCTTTGAAGGTCAGTAAAACTTTGAAACAAGTATTTATTTTTTACAAGCTGTAAATAAGTAGTTGCCACTATTAAAGTTCCAACCCTCGTAAACACGAGCTCAGTGAAGTTATTTTATCCACGCAAGTAAGAGAACTGGAAAGGAAATGCCCGGGAAGAGATAGTCTGTCTATAAACCGAGAAGCGAACAGCGCTCCTAGTAGGCAAGTTGCCTTTCCCCCAACAACGCTACAGCTGCTGTACAGCATGACTAAGAATCAATATGCCTTCTGCTAGTGTAGAACAGTGAGCAAAAATGTGTGCATTTTCTGTCGACATGCGTTAATTGCGTTATTTTAGGTGTAGCATGTAATGTTGTTGTTGTGGTCTTCAGTCCTGAGACTGGTTTGATGCAGCTCTCCATGCTACTCTATCCTGTGCAAGCTTCTTCATCTCCCAGTACCTACTGCAGCCTACATCCTTCTGAATCTGCTTAGTGTATTCATCTCTTGGTCTCCCTCTACGATTTTTACCCTCCACGCTGCCCTCCACTACTAAATTGGTGATCCCTTGATGTCTCAGAACATGTCCTACCAACCGATCCCTTCTTCAAGTCAAGTTGTGCCACAAGCTCCTCTTCTCCCCAATTCTATTCAATACCGCCTCATTAGTTATGTTATCTACCCATCTAATCTTCAGCATTCTTCTGTAGCACCACATTTCGAAAACTTCTATTCTGTTCTTGTCTAAACTATTTATCGTCCACGTTTCAGTTCCATACATGGCTACACTCCATACATATTTTTTCAGAAACGACTTCCTGACATTTAAATCTATACTCGATGTTAACAAATATTTCTTCACAAACGCTTTCCTTCCCATTGCCAGTATACATTTTATATCCTCTCTACTTCGACCATCATCAGTTATTTTGCTCCCCAAATAGCAAAACTCCTTTACTACTTTAAGTGTCTCATTTCCTAATCTAATTCCCTCAGCATCACCCGACTTAATTCGACTACATCCCATTATCGTCGTTTTGCTTTTGTTGATGTTCATCTTATACCCTCTTTTCAACCGAGCGGGGTGGCGCAGTGGTTAGACACTGGACTCGCATTCGGGAGGACGACGGTTCAATCCCGCGTCCGGCCATCCTGATTTAGGTTTTCCGTGATTTCCCTAAATCACTCCAGGCAAATGCCGGGATGGTTCCTCTGAAAGGGCACGGCCGACTTGCTTCCCAATCCTTCCCTAATCCGATGAGACCGATGACCACGCTGTCTGGTCTCCTTCCCCAAACCAACCAACCCTCTTTTGAAGACACTGTCCATTCCGTTCAACTGCTCTTCCAAGTCCTTTGCTGTCTCTGACAGAATTAAAATCTCATCGGCGAACCTCAAAATTTTTATTTCTTCTCCATGGATTTTAATACCCCGATATCATTTTTGAGACGTTTGTATTCCTTTTTGCCTCCTTCATTTACTGCATTTTTATATTTTCTCCTTTCATCAATTAAATTCAATATTTCTTCTGTTACCCATGGGTTTCTACCAGCCCTCGTCTTTTTACCTATTTGAGCCTCCGCTGCCTTCACTATTTCATCCCTCAAAGCTACCCATGTAACAACACTGAATAAACTCTAGTAAATATACTGAATTTTCCTCTGTTTTGTATATATTTTCTCAGAGCTCAAAATAGCAGACATCAGAAAACAGTATCCCAAAGAACTCAGTCCTTACACGTTGGTACCACAAGCTATTCATAACCGCAATCAAATCGATTCCGCCACATTAGTCGCTCCGCGTCCTTGTTGCAGTAGCTGTAGCTGGTCTAACAATATACATAGGAACAGAACGCAAATTACAAATTTCAAGAAATGTTTGTAAAACTAGGCGCCCCTGACACTTTGGCTACTGACATACAATATTTCTACCTAACCGAGTTTGAATAACATATGGTAGATTTACTTTTAAAGGAGTTTGAAGTACACTACTGGTTAACATGGAACAGTTCCCAAGTTGCTATCGCAACTTTAAGCGATCAGTTGTGACCGCATCTGGTTTGCCGTTCCTTTGAATCATAAATACCTTGTCGTCACGCTGTAGGACCCTGAAAGAGCCCGAAAAGTGAGGGGTACGGAGAAATCTGACAGCATCATCACATAACCAAAAATAGTGACACGTGTTCAAGTCCTTATGTACGAAAACAAGTTTGGTCCTATTTCTAGTAGTGTTCATGGGAACCAGACATTGCACAAGTTTTCGTAGTTTGTTTATAAAATCAGCAAGCTCCCCAGACTGCAACGAAGAAATTTTAGATGGCGGAAAAAAATGAGCAGGTACCTTTATTGGTTCACCATAAACCAGCTGTGCAGGGTTGCATTGGGTGCCCTCCTTAATTCTAGTAGGTAATCGCAATAAAACTAAAGGCATTGACAGAACCCTAGATTCTAGACGGCATGCCAACACTGTCTTGAAGGTCCAGTGCAAACCCTCTACCATCCCGCTACTGGAGGGATGGTGGCTCGTAGTACAGACATGCTTGCAACCAGAAATATGCAATGGTTCTGTGTATATCTGGCATTCAAATTGGCGTCCCTATCTGACGTTTTGACCTGTGGGGTACCAAAACCGGCGAACGACACAGATACTGTATCAAAATGCGAGCAATAGATGCTGCAGAAATATCCTGAGCAGATACAGCCTCTGGCCAAGGAATAAATTGCTCGATCACCCTTCCGAATGGGTAGGAGCCCAGCTGTGTCGACGTGCAAGTGAGAAAATCTCCTAGCATGGGTGGGAAAATCGGCAATAGGAGTATCCAAGTGTCTGCTAATTTTGCATGCTTGACACTTGATGCATTCCCTCCCTTCGAAGTGGATAGTTTCACGAACTAATCTTTTATTCTTCTTTCTGTCTATCGATAGCTTGGTATTGACATGGAATCGATGTAAAATATTAAGCAAAAGAATCTCACACTTCCACACCTACTTAGTTATTTCTTAGACCTGCTGATTGTCTAATTCGTAATGCACTATCAAATAATGTATCAACAAATTGGATTCCATGTGTAATTCTGACAGAATTGTTTAACACACATCATGCTGTAACTAACTACTGATATTGTGCAATTGAGTTGAAGATCTATAGCTGTAGTTGCAATTCGCAACTTGTTTGAAAGAGCACCAAAAGTACATTGAATCATTCTTTCTTGTGTAAGTCGTCTTTGTAAATATGTTGTTGCACAGATAAGTTGCTATTCGGATACGGGCTTATAACATGTCTAGATAAATACAAACGCCCTTAGTTTTCTGTTCGGATCATTACGTAGGGTTCTCGGTTCTGGTAAACTGAATTTCCCCAACTCCAGTCTCCTTTTAAACGATGCATTTTTAAATACATTTGGGTCAGCGGAAACACCATATGCTCCTACTTTAATGCAAGGAAAGCAATAGCTTGCGTTGCAAATTGCCATTAAATTAATAGAAAAGTAATTCTAATAATTGTAGCACAGGGAACCAATTTGACTGGGCTTTGTATTCCAATTAGTCTGCCGTCTACATGCCTGAGCACATTAGGAAAATTACTGTTGCGATAAATGTCTTCCGAAATTTTTAAACGTCATCCTTCTTTTTTTTCCAGTTTATACTTAGTCATTAAATAATCCAATATTGCGTCACAAACTTGCTTACCAATAGAATGTATGGTAGACACTCCATGTAGAAACTTAACGTAAATGTTGTCTGAGACTATAAATCTGTAACAAATCAAATTCAGCTACGAGTAGATAGTCTCAGTTTTTTATATTTACTCAAAGACATTCAAGCAAAGTTGAAACACACAAGAGACAATTTTTGGCTTATCAAGCCCAGAAAGCTGTTACATCGGGACATGGTGCAAAGTAGAGAAAAAAATACAAATATTACGACGAATTGCTATTTCTTGTTCCACACGTCGAAGATGGCGAAACTTTCGCAAACTAAAACAGTCCAGGAAGTCAACACAACCAAGTGCTGTAAACTACGTATGGGCATCGTAAAGTCCTGGAAATTCACCAGATTGTCATCCACTTTCTTTAGTAAGGTTCAAGAACCACAATTAATAAGAAAAAGAAAATGTTTACGTCTTTTGAAGACGAGATTATAAAAGCTATAAGAAATGACGCGGCATCGTCTGATGAAAAGGGAAATTTTCGTCTCTCCATCATCAAATCGCTGTAAAAGATGGATGATGGCTCCGAAGTGTCAGAAGAAGCTGAAACATTAAATTCAATTTGAGCATCCAGTATGGCTGGAGAAGTGTGCACAAGTACCGACATGGCCAGCAAAGGTGCGGGCCTCAGTCTTCTGGCAGGCGTGGACGGTGCGTGTGCGTGTCTGTGTGTGCGTATGCGTGATCGGAAGGTTTTTTTTCTGCCAGGTATGTTTGGTTAAGGTAGAAGTGTTGGAGGAGGGTGCTAGTGTTCTCAAACATCAGTGCGTAGAAGACCTTGGATAATCTATTTGTGGCGCAAATTTATATTTAGATGTTATTCACAAACGTTGAAAATATGTTTTTATTATGAAGAAGACTCTTCATAAGGTGATGGTGAATGTCTTAAGCGATCTATTTGACTCTTGTAAATTGTTAAACAACTGAAATGAAATGATCGTATGGCATTGTTGGCCGGGAGGCCCCATGCGGGGAAGTTCGGCCGCCGTGTTGCAAGCCCTTTATAGTTGACGCCACTTCGGCGACTTGCGTGCGTCAATGATGATGAAATGATGACTAAAGACACACAACACTCAGTCCTCACGAGGCAGAGAAAATCTCTGACCGCGCCGGGAATCGAACCCGGGACCCCGTACGCGGTAAGCGAGAACGCTACCGCAAGACCACGAGCTGCGGACGTTACGCAATTAATCTGATAAGATAGTGCAAATTTATTTGCAGCCATTTACGATGTTGCAATTGCTGCGATCTCGCAGTCGGGAGCTTGTGGAGTCGCGCGTTATGTATTTATAATGGATTTCACTTGGCTCTCTTTTGTTTACCTTGATCACACCTGAAGAACCGGTATCTCTAGCTACCGGTCGACTAGCAGGAGGGAGGGGGGAGGTAGGCTGGGACGTAAGAGTGAGTTAGTTAGTAGCTGCGCATCGAGCTGAAGGTATCAGCAGCTGCCGCCTCGCTGTCCTGGTGACATTTTCTGGGATCAGTTTTTCAGGTAGTTGTGTTATTACAATGATTTTTCTCAATTCCCAGTGCGTGTGACGGACTATGATCTGCTGTTTACGAGTATGTTTTCTTTTTATTTTCCATGATAATTTTGATGTGTTAATTAGGGCCGTGAAGCATTTTTCGTCAGATGTGGCAATGTGTATTGACCTTCCAATATTTCAGTGATAGTCTGCTGCCCTACCTCTTCTTACCACGTATCTGTGTACAGGTTTCTCAGCAGCTACACACTTGTAGGTCGGTAGGAGTCAATTCTTCCGGCGGCAGCTGTAGCACAGTTCCCTGCCAATTTTGTGTAGTACTGTGGACAAGAGCACACAGCGAGGTGAACATATACACACACGTGATCGAAAAGGCGACCAAAATCCGTTTCAAGCGTTTCGTATACACGAAGGCGAACAGCTCTGGTGCATTCAGTCTGGGGTAGGGGAATAGGACGAAACTGTCTCCTGCACTGTGGGTTTATGGGCCATTTCATATAGGTAACAAGCGAGAGTTACTATACTTTCAACTACTTACAAGGGAACCTCCCTATCGCACCCCCCTCAGATTTAGTTATAACTTGGCACAGTGGATAGGTCTTGATAAACCGAACACAGATCAATTGAGAAAACAGGAAGAAGTTGTGTGGAACTGTGAAAAAATATGAAAATATACAAACTGAGTAGTCCATGTGCAAAATATGCAACATCAAGGAGAACGTGACCTGAGGAGCGCCGTGGTCCCGTGGTAGCGTGAGCAGCTGCAGAAGGAGAGGTCCTTGGTTCAAGTCTTCCCACAAGTGAAAATTTTACTTTCTTTATTTTTGCATAGTTATTGTGCTGTCCGTTCGTTCATTGACGTCTCTGTTCACTGTAATAAGTTTAGTGTCTGTGTTTTGCGACCGCATCGCAAAACCGTGCGATTAGTAGACGAAAGGGCGTGCCTCTCCAATAGGAACCGAAAACATTTGATCGCAAGGTCATAGGTCAACCGATTCCTCCACAGGAAAACACATCTGATATATTCTATACGACACTGGTGACGGCATGTGCGTCACATGACAGGAATATGTTGTCGACCCACCTAACTTGTACACTTGGCGGATGAGTAAAAAGATTCTTCTACCTTGCCCGATTTAGGTTTCCTTGTGGATGTGATAATCACTCCCAAAAAGTGATGAAAACATAAGAGTTTGTCACATAAACTGAAAATAAAAACTTAAAGTTTTCACTCGGTGGAAGATTTGAACGAAGGACCTGTGGTTCCGCAGCTGATCACGTTACCACGAGACCACGGCGCTCCTGCGGTCACAGTGTCCTTGATGTTGCCTATCTTCCCATGAACTACTCAGTTTGTATATTTTGCTTATTTTTTCACAGTTCCACATAACTTGTCCCTGTTTTCTCAATTGATCTGTATTCAGTTTTTCAAGGCCTATCCATTGTGCCGACTTATAACTAAATCTGAGGGGGGTGCGATTGGGAGGTTCCCTTGTTAGTTTCAACAATATTTCAAGGTCAGTCCCACTCTATTTTTCCCTGTTCTCTACATGCAAAAGGCACACACAGTGAATTACATGTAGTTTCTATTCAAATTAATGCAGAATTTCCGGTTCGCGAGTGCTTTTTTAGTGTAAAATTTGTAAAAATGCCACGAAAATGTGTAAATATGGTAAATAACTTTTGTTATATTTGTGGTGAAATAACATTTTCCTCACAGAAACGGAATCTGACGCCTCTTGCAAATACTGCCTATCAGTATTATTTCGGTATGATAAGAGATCCTGTTAGGATGTTTGACAGAGTAGAGAATATGAAAGCAAATACTCCTGAACAAAAACTTTTATTAATGTTGGCATATACATTTACACACAGAAAATAACTATTTCTTTATTTTTGTTTCTTGTAGTTTTAATAACATCCAGCAAAAATTTTAAGGTATTAGTTATGTCTACATCTGAATTATATATTTCATTCTCCATCCAGTAATTTGACAAGTACAAGGAAGGTATGTTTTTGGTTTCCAATACATACCTAGTTTTTTCCTGTAAACTACCTCCTTTATGGCTTTATCAATTAGTTCTATTCCGTCTTGCAGTTCTTCTAGCTGAGAGCATTCGGGAATTTTAGTTTTCCCTCTTATTTGGTTGGTTGTTTGGGGAAGGAGACCAGACAGCGAGGTCATCGGCCTCATCGGATTAGGGAAGGACGGGGAAGGAAGTCGGCCGTGCCCTTTGAAAGGAACCATCCCGGCATTTGCCTGGAGCGATTTAGGGAAATCACGGAAAACCTAAATTAGGATGGCCGGACGCGGGATTGAACCGTCGTCCTCCCGAATGCGAGTCCAGTGTCTAACCACTGCGCCACCTCGCTCGGTCCCCTCTTATTTCCGGCATAACACAGTTATTTAAACACTCCACATCATCCTGGGTATATGTTGACAGATCATCAGCTCCATATACTTTCGGAATTTCCATACTGAACTTAAACTTTACAATTTTTACAAACTAATTCCCATTGACGATGTTACTCCCTCAGTTTGAAACTCTGCAAACTGTTTTTCTGTTACTAAGTGCACAAAACGGAGTCCAAAAGATTCAGAAACAATGTAACCATCCTTTTTAAGCAGATCCAGATGAGAATGGGGCTTTATAAACAGATTTTTTTCTGTCCTTTAATGTAGTAAACGTTCTAGATGCCGGCATTTTCGGCCAGTACTTCATCATATGGTCTCTTACCACAGCTATTTACAGTAAATGCTGACAGCTTATATTCTCCACTTTCTATACGCTGTGTGTAAAGTAAATTGTTAATCTTGCCTGTACATCCGCAGTGTCAGGAACAGTTTATACTCCTTTGTGGCAATTGTTTTATCCATGTATTCCAGTTTTCGTTTTATGGCTTCAACCTCTTCTATTTCCAGTTTTTTTTTTTCGTACACTGAGAACATTAACACGACAGAATGGAGTAATTTCTTTAGTGGGGAATGATTTAAGCCCGTTTGAAATGGTTCAAATGGCTCTGACCACTATGCGACTTAACTTCTGAGGTCATCAGTCGCCTAGAACTTAGAACTAATTAAACCTAACTAAACTAAGGACATCACACACATCCATGCCCGAGGCAGGATTCGAACCTGCAACCGTAGCGGTCGCTCGGTTCCAGACTGCAGCGCCTAGAACCGCACGGCCACTCAGCCGGCAAGTCCGTTTCGTAGATTGTTTGTTTTTCTTAAGACTTATGGTATAATACTATTTGTAGGAACAAATCTCAATTCGGCCATGTCTGTGGAGAAAATTTCCCAGATTGAGACTGTGGTGTCACCGCCAGACACCACACTTGCTAGGTGGTAGCTTTAAATCGGCCGCGGTCGATTAGTACATGTCGGAGCCGCGTGTCGCCACTGTGTGATCGCAGACCGAGCGCCACCACAAGGCAGGTCTCGAGATACGGACTAGCACTCGCCCCAGTTGTACGCTCATTTGCAGAGCAGATAGTTAGAATAGCCTTCAGCTAAGTCAATGGCTACGACCTAGCAAGGCGCCATTAGTAACATTGCATGTATCTATGGAGTCTCACTTATATCGTCAATAGCGATGTACCAAGGATGGATTAAAGTTAAGTATTCCAGAAGCTACGTACTTTTTTTATAGCATTCATTACGTATCCTGTTACAGACCTATCTCTTGCCTGCTAAACGCGTGCCTTTCGGCTACTTCTGTGGCGTGGCTGTCTTGCTACGCCACAACAGAGACAAATATGTTTCTGCTGCTTTAATATAGCACTTCTGTGTAATACTTACATTGACTTTGTTGGAGTCAGTTTTAAGAATCTCCACGTAATTTACAGATGGATAATTGAAACTATGCCGGCAGAGCATAACCTACAAGCTCTTCTCGACCCCAGTAAACAAGCTGTAGAACGTTGGTAAACATCACACCGCAACTGCTCTGTTAGCTGACACCACATGGGTGTGATTGGCACAGAGTACAGTGGCGCACGTTGTAAATACTCTTACAAGTTTAAAAGACTTCAACAGTTTTACACAGGGTCAAACACACAGTCCATTCTGTAGTTGTATACTGTAGCCTCCAGTCTGTTAATATCAAGTTGTTTAGACAAGGAGAATGTGAATGTGAAAACACACTTGACCTCTTATAGTTCAATTCTTTTATCTTGGCGGCTCGCGCATGCCCGCTCAGACGCGGGAGATTGCTGCATTGCCAGTTGCAAACGACGCACGCGCTAAGAGAAGCAGCGCCATAGTATAGCATAGTTCGCAAGCTTACGTTTAGGGGGGAGCGCGCAGTTCATGAAGTAAAGCCACTTTACCACGGCCGCATTAACCCTTTCGCTGCTACAGAGACGTGCCCCTGGCATTCCGCGCTGTGCGCGATTTTGTCACTGCACTGCTCGCCTGTGCTGACACATGGTGTTCCGACTGCTTTGACACTCTTATCATTCGATTCCACAAAAACTATTTGGCCCAAAAATTATATTTTTACACATGTTCTTGACTGATACCTTCCCCCCATAAATGACTTAATTTTGTTTCGATGTTCAACGCAGTTATTATGCAGCATTAAATATAGTAAACCATTGTACGAAATTTTGAAGAGTTTGCAGAGGTAAAAGTCCATAGAGTATACTTTCCGTATGGTCGATTTTAGTTGCCACAATGTTGAGAATGAAATGTGGACAAGATACCTAAATTTCATACAAAATTTACTGTATAACAATATCTCATTTAAGTACCACATAGGTGTCGTATGTAATGTTGAGAAATATTCCGTCTTTCGCGACTGTAACAAAAGTTTTATTTACACCGGGCACGTTTGGCTTCTAATTTTTTGGCCAAATAGTTTTTGTGGAATCGAATGATAAGAGTGTCAAAGCAGTCGGAACACCATGTGTCAGCACAGGCGAGCAGTGCACTGACAAAATCGCGGAATGCGGGGCTCACGTGTCTGCAGCAGCGAAAGGGTTAATAAAGAGACAAAGCACTAGAAATTTCAAAAAATTGCATTCAAACGAATAAAAGCCGTGATGTAAGACACTTCGATATTGTTTTTAAATAAAGAAAATGTTTAGCATCACACGAGGTTTGAACTGTACACCTTTTCCTTACTAACCCAACGCCTTAACTGTTACGCTAACGCATCTCGACCTGTTACGTAACTCCATAAGGGTGCTAACAGGTCACACAAAATTTTGACACACTTGGTATGACTATGAATTACTCACACTTAGTCGAAGTACAATAGGAAATAAACAATTACCGCTGTTCTTTATTGCGAAAAAGCGGTTCGTGAAATTGATACAAACACTTTTCCATGCTATCGCCTGAATTAGGATTCTTATTGCTTCTTTGGTTTAATTAATTAATAGAATATGAAGCAATTGGTACAAAGAATGCTTTTTCCAAACTTTCTATAAAACAAAGTCTGCTATCAAGACATTGCTTTTGATCTATTACTTTATTTATGACTGAACATTTCTAAAACTGAAGACACTCGTCCGTGCTGTGCTCTGCTCTGCAGTCGAGATCTGGCAAAGTTGTTCTCTGTTCATTGGCTGACTGCGTTTTGTTACGTCAGATGCGCAGAACGAACCTAAACTCGGCCGCCAACATAAATGACGCGCACTTTAGCAACAAATAATCCTGAGTTAATAACCAGCACCAAAACCGATACAGGGATTAGTGAACACAGGGTTCTCGTAGCGAGATTGAATATTGTAATCCCAAAATTCTCGAAAAATAAGCGAAAAATATACCTATTCAAAAAAGCAGATAAAATTCACTTGACGCCTTCCTGAGAGACGATCTCCACTCATTCCAAATTAATAAATAAGTGTAGACCAGGTGTGGCTTAAATTCAAAGAAATAGTATCGGCAGCAATTGAGAGGTTTATACCAAATAAACTAACAAACGACGGAGCTGATCCTCCTTGGTACACAAAACGGGTTAGAACACTGCTGCAGAAACAACGAAACAAACATGCAAATTTAAACAGACGCAAAATCTCCAAGATTGGCGATTCTTTACAGAAGCTCGAAACTTAGCGCGGAATTCAATGCGAGACGCCTATAACACTTTCCACAACGAAATTTTGTCTCTAAACCTGGCAGAAAATTCAAAGAGATTCTGGTAGTTTGTGAAGTATGTTAGTGGCAAGAAACAAACAATGCCCTCTCTGTGCGATAACAAAGGAGATACTATCGAAGACAGTGCTGCCAAAGCAGATTTACTAAACACAGCCTTCCGAAATGCCTTCACAAAAGAAGACGAAGTAAATATTCCAGAATTCGAATCGAGAACAGCTGCTAACATGAGTAACGTAGAAGTAAATATCCTCGGGGTAGTGAAGCAACTCAAATCACTTAATAAAAGAAAGTCTTCTGGTCCAGACTGTATACCAATTAGGTTCCTTTCGGAGTATGCTGATGCATTAGCTCCATACTTAACAATCATATACAACCGTTCGCTGGACGAAAGATCCGTACCCAAAGGCTGGAAAGTTGCACAGGTCACACCAATATTCAAGAAAGGTAGTAGGAGTAATCCACTAAATTACAGGCCCATATCGTTAACGTCGATATGCAGCAGGATTTTAGAACATATATTGTGTTCGAACATAATGAATTACCTCGAAGGAAAAGGTATTGACACACAGTCAACATGGGTTTAGAAAACATCGTTCCTGTGAAACACAACTAGCTCTTTATTCACATCAAGTGCTGAGTGCTATTGACAAGGGATTTCAGATCGATTCCGTATTTCTGGATTTCCGGAAGGCTTTTGACACTGTACCACACAAGCGGCTCGGTGTAAAATTGCGTGCTTATGGAATATCGTCTCAGTTATGTGACTGGATTTGCGATTTCCTGTCAGAGAGGTCACAGTTCGTAGTAATTGACGGAAAGTCATCGAGTAAAACAGAAGTGATTTCAGGCGTTCCCCAAGGTAGTGTTATAGGCCCTTTGCTGTTCCTTATCTACACTCCTGGAAATTGAAATAAGAACACCGTGAATTCATTGTCCCAGGAAGGGGATAGACACAGGCATCAGAGCATGCACAATGTCGGCACTAGTACAGTGTATATCCACCTTTCGCAGCAATGCAGGCTGCTATTCTCCCATGGAGACGATCGTAGAGATGCTGGATGTAGTCCTGTGGAACGGCTTTGCATGCCATTTCCACCTGGCGCCTCAGTTGGACCAGCGTTCGTGCTGGACGTGCAGACCGCGTGAGACGACGCTTCATCCAATCCCAAACATGCTCAATGGGGGACAGATCCGGAGATCTTGCTGGCCAGGGTAGTTGACTTACACCTTGTAGAGCACGTTGGGTGACACGGGATACATGCGGACGTGCATTTTCCTGTTGGAACAGCAAGTTCCCTTGCCGGTCTAGGAATGGTAGAACGATGGGTTCGATGACGGTTTGGATGTACCGTGCACTGTTCAGTGTCCCCTCGACGATCACCAGTGGTGTACGGCCAGTGTAGTAGATCGCTCCCCACACCATGATGCTGGGTGTTGGCCCTGTGTGCCTCGGTCGTATGCAGTCCTGATTGTGGCGCTCACCTGCACGGCGCCAAACACGCATACGACCATGATTGGCACCAAGGCAGAAGCGACTCTCATCGCTGAAGACAACACGTCTCCATTCGTCCCTCCATTCACGCCTGTCGCGACACCACTGGAGGCGGGCTGCACGATGTTGGGGCGTGAGCGGAAGACGGCCTAACGGTGTGCGGGACCGTAGCCCAGCTTCATGGAGACGGTTGCGAATGGTCCTCGTCGATACCCCAGGAGCAACAGTGTCCCTAATTTGCTGGGAAGTGGTGGTGCGGTCCCCTACGGCACTGCGTAGGATCCTACGGTCTTGGCGTGCATCCGTGCGTCGCTGCGGTCCGGTCCCAGGTCGACGGGCACGTGCACCTTCCGCCGACCACTGGCGACAACATCGACGTACTGTGGAGACCTCACGCCCCACGTGTTGAGCAATTCGGCGGTACGTCCACCCGGGCTCCCGCATGCCCACTATACGCCCTCGCTCAAAGTCCGCCAACTGCACATACGGTTCACGTCCACGCTGTCGCATTGCCACTCAGTCAGGGTGAATGGAGAACTACTGATCGTTTCAATTTCAAGTTTTTCGTCGGATAACAAATGACAAACGAATTATTTTCGTGTGATTTAATTAAAAAACAATAATTTTCAGATTTTTTCCGTTACTTGTACTGTGAAACCTTTCTTCTTACCAGATTTCGACATTCTAGATCAACAGGAGCTACCCTATAGGTATTGATGAGTGACTTTCCAGTTATCAAAGTATGCGACATAAACGGCCGTTCCATTTGATTGCATTGACTTAGAAGCTTCAGTTTTCAACACCGCCAAGGCACCATTGACCTCAATATGTGACATGAATTTGAACTTGATACATCTATTCTTGAGAAAAATGGTTTTGAAGAGTCAAGCAGAAAAATAGATACACAGACAGATGGACAACAAACCGATCCTATGAGCGTCCCTTTCTTACCGTTTACGCCTAATCCGATCCGCATGGAACCCTTTTGCAGCGCGATGGGCGCAAGTTCCTCGTACAGAAACCGTCAGGGTGTAATTAACAGGGCACTGTGTGACATGTTGGTAGGCCTGCCTGGTGCCGCAGATACCCAGGAACCTAGCGGGGACTCGTCAGTGACATCGATGCCACGCGGGATCGCCGCTGCACTGCGCTCCGCTAGTGAGCGTGTGGCCACAGCCTTTTCGCTACTCAGTGTTCAATGGCAGGCCTCACTGCCAGCAACCACATACGAAGACGCTTTGAAAGGGCGGTGGCCACTGTAGAAAGTTTTACTAGATGACATGAGAATCACAGTGCACTACTTTTGCAGTGAATGTGCAACACGAGCTCATTTTTCATGTATTGTTCGTGAAAGTGTCGCGAATTTCTCTCTATAGCTCTTCTTTATACGTTCTAACAACCCTACCACAACAAATGTCAAAAATTAATTATGATTGTAGTGTTGCTCACGCTGCTAAATATTCCATTTCCGGGCAACAACAAAGTTATGTTATGTGGCAGGTGTCATTAGAGCACAGTTAATGAAGTCATTTCATGAAATAATAGATATACTAGGCACTCATCCGTGTTTCCCACGCTGGTCTCGCTGTGAAATCATGGCTCAATTGTCGAAAATCTAGGTAGTGATGATTCCAAGCTCAGTTGCAAAGAGGCCTAGGTGTTATTCTGCGATATGCAAAAGTTCTATAGATGTGTTTCATAAATTATTCTTGAAGATTAAACCTTTGCAAGTTAGCACAATGGTGATGTAAAATAGTAATCAGCACTCCGAATTTAAGTTACACTTCTTTTTTATTACTTTTGTTGCAATATCACCATACAATATAAAACATACTTGAAAATATCTTCCTCACTGTTAAAGTTCGCATTTCATAAACTGACTACAATTTGCGTCTTTTCAACATAACGACCAAGACTTGACACTCTAATAGCCGCTTACGCGACCAAAAATGAGAGTTACAAGTACGTCAAAGATCATAGTGACAAAAGTAAGAATACACATAAAAATAATATCTTTGCAATATAAACAAAAATGGTTCAAATGGCTCTAAGTACTATGGGACTTAACTTCTAAGGTCATCAGTCCCCTAGAACTTAGAACTACTTAAACCTAACTAACCTAAGGACATCACACACATCCATGCCCGAGGCTGGATTCGAACCTGCGACCGTAGCGGTCACGCGGTTCCAGACTGTAGCGCCTTTAACCGCTCCGCCACCTCGGCCGGCGCAATATAAACATATCGATGTATCAAAGTACCTCTACATTATTCAAATCAAATCTGAATATTGTCACAGAAATATGTTAACTATTCTACAGAAACACTGTAGAATATTGCTGGTATCGAGAGGTTGAAGTGAGGTCCCGTAATGGTTACGTAATTCAAGTACCATTACAACGTCTATTATGGTAGTAACTATTTATATTTATGTGTTGACATTCGATAGAACTACATTAACATTACTTTTTATTCAAACAGAGTTTCCTTTACTTCACAGGCGGATTTCTGTATGGATAATGGCGCTAACCACCGCCATTCTTCTCCATCTATTATGTCTCCCCAAAAAGGATTAACGGGGCAAGAAGGTTACCGAATATCATTTGATGAAATTCCTTGAAGTGACTGTGGTGTCACCGCCAGACACCACACTTGCTAGGTGGTAGCCTCTAAATCGGCCGCGGTCCGTTAGTATACGTCGGACCCGCGTGTCACCACTATCAGTGATTGCAGGCCGATCGCCACCACACGGCAGGTCTAGTCTAGAGAGACTCCCTAGCACCCGCCCCAGTTGGACAGCCGACTTTGCCAGCGATGGTTCACTACCTACATACGCTCTCATTTGCAGAGACGACAGTTTAGCATAGCCTTCAGCTACGTCATTTGCTACGACCTAGCAAGGCGCCATATTAAGTTACAATGTCTTCTGAACAGATAGTATTGTGACTCATGTACTGTCAAGAGCGACGTTCATCATTAATGGATTACAGTTAAGTATCAAACTAATTACGTTCGCTTTCTGAATTCTAATTCCTTGTCATGTTCCAGACCTCACGTCAGTATAGTTCTTCCCTCCTCACGCCAGCCTGCTGTGAGCAGGTAAAAACTGATTCGATAGATAGCACGAAAATTAAAAGAAAGTTATAGCAAGTAGAACCACCAATTATCGAACTTACATACTGTAAGGGGGTGATGGTTATCTGTATTTAATAATATGTTGTTGTTCCCCCATGAACCACGGACCTTGCCGTTGGTGGGGAGGTTGCGTGCCTCAGCGATACGTATAGCCATACTGTAGGTGCAACCCCAACTGAAAGGTATCTGTTGAGTGGCCAGAGAAATGCACGGTTCCTGAAGAGGAGCTGCAGACTTTTCAGTACTTGCAGGGACAGCAGTCTGGATGACTGACCGATCTGGCCTTCTAACATCAACCAAAATGGCCTTGCTGTGCTGGTACTGCGAACGGCTGAAAGCAAGAACAAACTACAGTCGTAATTTTTCCAGAGTGCTCTACTGTATGGTTAAATGATAATTGCATCCTCTTGGCTAAAATATTCTGAGGGTAAAATAGTCCTCCATTTGTATCTGTGGGCGGGGACAACTCAGGAAAACGTCATTATCAGGAGAAACAAAACTGGCGTTCTACAGACCGGAGCGTGGAATGTCAGGCACGTAGGTTAGAAAATCTAAAAATGGAAACTGATAGGCTGAACTTAGATATAGTGGGAATTAGTGAAGCTCAGTGGCAGGAGGAACAAGACTTCTGGTCAGGTGAATACAGGGTTATAAGTACAAAATCAAATAGGGATAATGCAGGAGTAGGTTTAATATTGAGTAAGAAAGTAAGAACGCAGATAAGCTACTAAAAACACCATAGCGAACACATTATTGTAGCCAAGATAGACACCCACCACAGTAGTACGAGTTTATATGCCAACTAGCTCCACAGATAAGGAGGTAATTGAGGAAATGTATGATGAGATAAAATAAATTATTCATATGATGAAGGGAGTTGAAAATTTAATAGTCGTGGGAGACTGGAATTCCGTAGTAGGAAAAGGAAGAGCAGGAAAAGTCGTAAGTCAATATGGACTGGGGAAAAGGAATGAAAGAGGTAACCGCCTTGTAGAATTTTGCACATAGTATACAAGAATCATAGCTAACGCTTGCTTTAAGGATTACGAGAGAAAGTTGAGTATGTGGAAGAGACCTGGAGATACTGGAAGGTTGTAGATTGGTTATATAATGGTTAGATTGAGGTTTAGGAACCAGATTTTAAACTGTAAGACATTTCCATGGCAGATGTGGACTCTGACAATAATTTATTGTTTATGAATGGCAGATTAAAACTGAAGAAACTGTAAAGAAGTAGGAATTTAAGGAGATGGGACCTAGATAAACTGAAAGAACCAGAGGTTTTAGAGGGTCTCAGGGGGAGTATTAGGGAACGGTTAACAAGAAAAGAGGAAAGGAATACAGTAGAAGAAGAATGGGTAGCTGTGACAGATGAAATAGTGAAGGCAGCAGAGGATCAAGTAGGAGAAAAGACGAGGGCTAGTAGAAATCCTTGGGTAATACAAGAGATATTGAAATTAATCAATGAAAGAAGAAATTATAAAAACGTAATAAATGAGGGGGTGCAAGGGAATACAAGTGTTTAAAAAATTAGATCGAGAGGCTGTAAAAAATGGCTAAGCAGAGATGGCTAGAGGACAAATGTAAGGATATGGAAGCATATATCACTAGGGGTAAGACAGATACTGCCTACAGAAAATTAAAGAGACATTTGGAGAAAAGGAAACCTAAGGAAAGAAGGGAAAAGATGGAAGGAGTATATATGTAGTCTATAGAAAGGAGATGTACTTGAGGGCGATGTTATGGAAATGGAAGAGGACGAAGAGGAAGATGACTGACAGACTTAAGTAGAAACAAGGCCCCAGGAATAGCCAACATTCCGTACAGCTACAGACAGCCTTGGGAGAGCCAGTCATGACAAAACTCTTCCATTTGGTGAGCAAAATGTATGAGGTAGACGACTTACTTCAAGAATAATATAATAATCCCGATTCCAAAGAAATCAGGTGCTGACAGGTGTGAAAATTACCAAACTATCAGTTTAATAAGTCACAGCTACAAAATACTAATTAGGATGATTTACAGAACAATTGAATTACAGATAGAAGCCGATCTCGGGGAAGATCAGTTTGGATTCTGCAGAAATGAAGGGACACACGAGACAGTGCTGACTTCTCATTGTAGATAGTTTAAGGAAAGGAAAACCTGCATTTATAGACTTAGAGAAAGTTTTTGATGATGTTAATTGGAACATTCTCTTTCAAGTCATAAAGGTAGCAGTCGTAAAATACAAGGAACGATGGGCTATTTGCAATTTGTACAGAAACCATACTGCGGTTATAAGTGTTGAGGGACGTAAAAGGGCAGCAGTGGTTGAGAGGGGAGTGAGACAGGGTTGTAGCCTATTCCTGACGTTATTCAACCTGAACATTTAGGAAGCAGTAAAGAAAACAAAAGAAAAATTTGGAGTAGGAATTAAAGTAGAGGGAGAAAAATAAAAACTTTGAGGTTTGCCGATGGCATTGTAATTCTGTCAGAGACAGCAAAGGACTAGGAAGAGCAGGTGAACGGAAAGGACAGTGTGTTGAAAGAAGGATATAAGATGAACATCAACAAAAGCAAAACGCGGGTAATGGAATGTTCTCGAATTAAATCAGGCGATGCTGAGGGAATTAGATTAGGAAATGAGAGACTTGAAGTAATAAACGGGTTTGCTATCTGGAAAGCAAAATAACAGATGGTGGTCGAAGCAGTGAGGATATAAAATGTAGACTGGCAATGCCAAGAAAAGCGTTTTTGAAGATGAGAAATCTGTTAATATTGAGAATAACTGTGTCAGGAAGTCCATTCTGAAAGTATTTGTATGGAGTGTAGCCATGTACGGAAGTGAAACGGAGACGATACACAGTTTTGACAAGAAGAGAATAGAAGCTTTTGAAATGTGGTGCTACAGGAGAATGCTGAGGATTAGATGGTAGATCACATAACTAATGAAAAGGTACTAAACAGAACTGTGGAGAAAAATTTGTGGCAGTACCTAACTAGAAGAAGGGATCGGTTGGTAGGACACATTCTGAGACATCAAGGGATCACCAATTTAGTACTAGAGGGAAGCGTGGGGGGGGGGGGGGGGGAAGGTAAAAATCTTAGACGGAGACCAAGAGATCAATACGGTAAGCAGATTCAGAAGGATGCAGGCTGCAGTTGTTACTCGGAGATGAAGAGGCTGCAGAGGATAGAGTAGCATGGAGAGCTGTATCAAACCAGTCTTTGGACTGAAGACGACAACAACAACAGTTTGTTGTTATTAACATTAACTAAATTGTCATAAGTGAATCTAATTTATAATATGCTGATTATTGTTCATGCCCCTCTACGATAAAATTTTATTACGTTTACCTCCCCTCAAAGAGTTAAGTGGTCTTTTATTCAAAAATATTTTTCATTTCATGCACTATTAATAAGGGGCGATCAAAATGTTTCCGTTTGGCGGCGTTTCTGCAGCACATATGCAACATAGAGCGACGGCCATGCTGGTATATAAGCACCGCTACGTAGGCAAGAGATTAGCAGGCCACTCGTAACTTTTTCAGGTGAGTCTGCAGTAAATGCAGAAACGACAGCAATGGTGACGTTGTTACCATATGCTTCCAAACAGGGCCAACGAGCTGTTCTTCTTTTCTTGGTTGTCAAATGACAAGCGGGGGTCAGGTCCATCAGACGATGAATGATGTGTACGGAGCAGTATATCTGCCGCAAACCACTGCTGTGGAATAGTGTGCCAAGGGCCGTGCTGGTCTCGGTTCCACAAAGGATGGCGCTTGGCCTGGGAGGCGAGCCCCGTCCAGCCAACTCAACTGAGAGGCAGTCGAGCACCCACCCTGCAGTCCTGGTCTCTCGCCATGTGATTATCGCGCCTTCGGTCGTTTAGAAAAGGTCTTGAAGGGCCGCCGAATCCTGTTGGGAGAAGCTGTACATTTGGCAGTTACCGACTTATTCACGCAGCAGGACACTATGTTTTACCAAATGGGTATTCTCAACACGGTGCATCAGCTGGATGATTGCCTCCTTGACTATGGCGATGTTGCCTGACTGCCATACCGATTCTGGATTGTATGCCTTCTAACAGAAACTTTTTGATCTCCCCTTACATGAACGCAATACCTTTAAAACGCCAGTATTATTGACGAAACATCTGGTGCTGACCACTATTTCTCAGTGTCCCCGTACACAATTCCAAGAAACATGAGAATATTTTACCCACTGTGCTTCTGACTGCAGGTCGGTTATTGGGAGTCCTCATTACCTGTTGACCAATGGCGTGGTGGCTGTGGCTGTTGGTGCAGTTGGTGGTGTGGTGCTGTGCTGGCTTGGTGGCGCTGCTGTGGTGGAAGTGGGCCAACAAGCCCCACATCGACGCTCCAGGGCCACCAACACTGCCGATAATTGGGAACATTCTGGACTTCCTCGAAATGCCACTGACCCTCCATAAGATATTCGACCTGCACCGCCAGTATGGGGACTTGACAAGGTAAGCTTATGGTATCTGGTGGGAGAGTGGTCGACCTCAACAAACCATACAGACTGAAACATGACGTCTAATCTCTGGAAATCAGTAGCATAACTTTGGGTGATGCGGTAATTTAACATAATTTGAGGCATTATGGTATTAATGAAGTGTACAATGGTTCTTTTGACACCTATAAACTAAAACTGAAGGTAAATGTTACTGAAGTGGGGTAAAGTGGGGTAGCACTCAAGGTTCTGTTTCGATACATCACTTTTATTAACAACCTAAGGTGTAGTCCTGAAGGTTTGATGATCCCCTCAAAAAATAGAGTCCGCAGCTCGTGGTTTCGCGGTCGCATTCACCCTTCCCGAGCACGGGTTCGATTCCCAGCGGGGTCAGGGATTTTCACCTGCCTCTAGATGACTGGGTGTTTGTGTTGTCCTCATCATTTCATCATCATTCATGAAAGGCGCGAGACTGGACTGTGAAAAGGTTGGGAATTTGTCTGGGCACTGATAACTGCACAGTTGAGTGCCCCACAAAACAAATATCATCATCATCATCAGAAAGTAGAGTTATATGATTAAGTACTTTGTAGAGGCAATTTTATGGTGATGTGCCCACCTGAGTAGATATGTATTGGCGAGACAGGCGCAGTTTTACAAATAGGGGCTTTTTATTTACAAATAATTGTAAAAAATCAAATTTCCCATTTTTTAGAAAAAAACAGAAGCTATTTACATGCACATAAAATGACATTTTTATATGTAAATAACCACAAAACACAATTTACACTTTCATCACACCCATGAATGCAAATTGACAGGTAGCTGAAATTGTACTTTAAGCTTAAAGCCAAATTCAGAGTAAAAATTCCTGATCACGAAACTCATTTTTTTAAGCTTCTTCAGTCCATCTAAGTTTAATATTTCTGTCTTCAAGAAAAATAAAAACGCGCCCAGTAATTAATTAACATCTATTTGGTAAATTGCTCTTAAATTTATCATCAAGTTCAACACAACCTTTTTCCCCATATATAGGATTTAAATATTAGCAACCCCTAACATAGTAAAATTCATTAATTTCTAGCTCACTAATCTTTATATACATATTGGAGTTGCCTGCATTATTAAGCTTCTTCTGAGGAGTATCCATTGATTTTGATTAGAATTTAATAGGTATATAAATTTTTAGTCTTATAACTATGACTAATGTGTGCGACTAATTTCAATTTGATGTTTTTGTTGAGAGAAATAATAAACCAGGAGAGAGACAAGTTGAATGTAATATTTGCAAAGAATATTTTAAACCATCATTAATTGTAGAACATTTGAGAAGCCAGGGCCATATTGTCAGTATTGATATATTAAAGCAAACTTATAAAGAAGAAGAATACAAAATAGAATTTTCTGGTTATGAGGAAAGTGATATAGAAATATGAGTAGAAATAGAAAACGCAGATTTTCTATTTTTTATGGTTGTCAAACAAATTGAGAATTGTTTCTGGCCAATAAATAATTTACCATAAGTATTACAAAAATATATTGAAGCCTGTTGATTATTTTTAAACGTTTTTCACCCAATAACTAGAGGTTTAGGAAACAGAGAGTACAACAAAAATCAACTAATAAACTTATTCCATTTGTATAATAAATATGGTATGGATTTTATGCTTATGTTAGAAGAGATAGAAGATCTTTTTCAGTACGCACTGCCTCCATTTATACAGAACATTTTTATTTATATTCTGCTTATTAGATTTTGAATGTTATAAATGGATGCAGAAAACAACAACAACAATTCTACAGGGGTTTATACTGTGGAAGAGGTAGCAGAAACGATATATAATACACATGAATTAAGGTATTCACTTTTTAAAGAAGATAATGACTATGAATGTGTAAACTTTACAGAAGATGATAATAATGAATGATGACCATATGGTAAAGTATTTATTTCATTTTTCAGTGCATATCTTTTATCATAATGAGGCACAATGCTTTATTGTTTACCTCATCTGTTTAGATTTCATGTTTTTCACTTTGAATCATATTTGTAGTTCTGTATTTTTCTAATATTGTTAAATAAACAATAGTTATACTCCTCTATAGGTATTCTGTTTTTAACAACACATTTCTTCACACTTTTAGATTTTTTCTCTATTTAACACCAACTTTATATAACAAACCTCTTTGTTCTCAAACCGCAGAATTGTTCAATTATTTTTCTGTTACATTCATGTTTCATATTTCCTAAGCCTTTTTCGTTTTTTGTGGAATACCATAAATGTTATCTGTTGGATAATCTCTCATATCAATGTAATCAATCATCAACTTTATGTCTTCATACAAATCTTTAGTCTGTATATTGTAAATATAACTGTCTGTATCTTGATAATGCAATACAATACCTTCTCCATATTTCGGTTTCATTATTCTGTGGTGAAAATCGTACAACGTTTCTTTAGACAGATCGAGTATGCTCATGCTGACATAAATTGGTTTATTAAATTTCATTTTTGTCTTATTCATTTGAATAGCAGCGAGATTATATCCACTCTGTTTCTTATATTTTCGATTGTATTACCAAATACTGAATTATTCACTACCTTGTAGAAATATTTTTCAAAATCATTCTTAGATTGCATCCCCATTTGAACATTCTAATCAGATTATTTAAATTTTTAAACTCTGTGCATTTTTGTTAGCATCATTCCTAGATACAGATATTGGCTAAGATTACTGTGATGAACTACATAATTATTTTTATCATTCAGAGATTCAGTGACTTACTTTCCTATGTTCCTGGTACAATTTTATTTTCAGGAGCGAGGGGTAAATCTTCATCCAGATCATGTAATTCTTTTGTATATTCTAGATCCACTTCAAATATATGTACGATTTTTGCAGTGTCTGAATGTCACCTATTTTTGTACAATCAGAAGTATTTGTTTCATCTCATTCAGATCCAGAATGTGGTAAATATAGATTCAGAGTATAACCATGTAATTTGTTTGCATCTAAATATGCTACATAATTTAAAATCTTTTTATCATCAAAATCTTTCATATATTTATTATTTGCTTTGACATGTCTTTTACAGCTTTCAGACACTCCTTCTCCTATTCCTTTTTCTACCATTAAAAACATATCACAATTGTGTAATCATTCAAGCATTCATTTTGAACTGTGTATCCCATAATAAACAAGGTACAGCTTTTCTAAAATTTTCAAATTCACCAGCCAATTACAAAACATCACTTTTCAGGTGGAGATCATGATAATCAGAAAAAATTTTAATATTAATTTTTCTGACACCAATTGAGTCTGATAGTAGTCTTATCAGTTATGTCACACTATTTCAGATTACTGTAAAATTCTTCTTTTGGTGGATACCATTCTTCTTCAAATTTTTTCTATGAATCCATGTAATCGTATAGATATACAACTCTTCGGATCACTAGATTGAATACCTCTCCTGATGTTTTTCATTTGATTTCCCTTCAGATATGATGAAAGTTGGCCAAGTGAAAAAGCCACGAACCGAAATGTGTCAATAAATCTCATCTTCAAACTTTCTGTCTTCTTTGAAAAACTAATACATCTATCTTCATTGCTTGATATTAAATCTATGTCTTTATTATCATAGCCAAGTTCTTTCACAAATAAATGAGAATCATATCGTGTATTATTAAAATATATATTATGTAAATAAATTGGTGCAAGAGTTATTCGTTGTATAATGATGTCTACACAGTGTACAAGTTTTCCATCTTTTGTTTCTTGATTGTTCGTCACGAGTTAATGATCTCGTTTCTTCAATTGCAAAATAAATTCTCCCAATTTTTTCCGCCTCTTTTTTTATACATTCAGTAGATTTTTTTCAAAGTATTGTCCTGTGTGTACACTGGACTGTTTTCTAATCTCCATTAATGTGTTAGGTATAATAATAAAATCGACTTGGTTCATGTTTTTCATATTTAATTGCTTATGAATATTCTGGATTTTGTTGACAGTGGTCCATCTTTTTAAAGCACTCTCAAAATCTGCATAAATAACAATTGTGCCTTTATATGTATCTCCATAATTTTCAAAACTTATATATGACCCATTCTCTGGTAATTCTACTTTTAGTTGGTTAAATAAGTAATTTCGTGTGTGACTAATTTTTCTTTACTATTGAAGCTGAGTAAACACATCTCAGATAAATTTTGATTCTTTATGTTTTGAGATTCGAGCTGAAAAGAGTCAAGGAAAAACCTTTAATTCAACAATAATGTGAGTATTTATTGTTTTTAGAATGTGATAAATTTACATGTTTTTCTTTCATGCTTTTCGTAATTTTTAATGGATACACTTGATATTCATCATCAAATGAATAAACATTAATAACTGAATCCCAATAATTCTATTTAATATCCATCCTGATAATCATGCTTGAAAATTAGAATATTTTGTTAAAGTATCTCACATTACGCTCTCGAATTTTTTAATCAAATCCTATTCCACAATGTAGTGTAGATTTGTGTTTGTTGTCCAAATTTCAGAACATTATCAATTTTCTGCAGTTTGTACTCACTAAATAAGTTAAAATTTACTTCCAAGCATTAAATAGTTTAAAAAATGTCTTTAAATATTTTCATAATTTTTGGTTTTGCTGCATTTAAGAAATGATGAGGCTTTATTCAATTACTAATATTTTCACAAGTTATAGTTAGCGATCTGTTTTTAAATGCTTTATGAGCTAGACAATCTCAGATTGTTTTTCTGACTGTTTCCTCTCAGATCCATTTTTATAAAACGGAACTATTTATTTCAGTAGTTTATTCTGAAAAATTCCATCATTAATTTCGATTTTTTTGAAATGGTAATCGTTTCCAAAGATTTTTCGAGTATTATAATGTCAAGTAATAAATGTAAATGAATCAGCTTTTCTAAATTTATAATATTCCTTGCAAATTATTTCGTCTATAATGGTCATGAAGTTAAGCAACTGTGAATTGCTCTATCTGTTAAAAATAAAAAAAATCATTAGACTTCTGAAATATGACTTTCGTTTTCACTTAATTTTTTTATAGTTGTATGTCCATAAACATTTTTGAGACTCCTTGTAATTATCTCTTTTCCATATTTACACACCATTTTTAACTTATCTTCTAAGTGGCAAATCTTGCATTTACTTGAGAGCTTGTTCCTAGATGTGGGATTTAAGTCAAAACCATTGAACTCTTTAATTTTTTGGGAACCTATACATTGTTGCTGAACTATCAAAATCATCAGTTTTCATGAATAAAAATGTTTTAGAATTCTCTTCACCCCAAATTTGTTTTAAATGTTTCTTATAATATTCAGATGTAATATTTTTCCCACACACACAATGCACTTTGATACATCTATTTCTTTGATAGTTTCTAATTCATGCTTTACACATATGTGAATATTTATCCTTTGTATATTTCTGTGTGTGAAAGCTATGGATTGACTTCTCCCATTCAAAATTTCTACACTTCTTGAATATAAACACTTCCATTTATTGAGATTATCTTTCATTAGTTTCATTAAAATTATTATTTAATAAATACAATCAAAGCTTCTAAGCTGTTACAGTTGGTAACAAAGTATCCAAAAACATATAAATTAAACAAGCATCATTGTGTTACTGAAGAAACAAAAATTAGAGAATGCTTTCAGAAAGAATTTGGAAAAATTAAAGATGAATATATAACAATTACTCGTGAAAATAATGTGTACTGATATGAGAAACATATTGAATATTGGGCAAAAGAATATAATAATTATCATCACCATGGTAAAACTATTTACCATTTTGTGTGTTCTGTTACAAGCAGATCAAATAAGATTTTCATGCAAGAGAAATCAGAAGATTTAGAAAAAGGCTATGATTTTTATGGCCAAACAACTCAGTACTTTAAAGATTAGCTTCATTTTCTCTATCTAAGGAATCATTCTTAACTGCTTCAATGAAACTAATTCATTAATTTGTTTATTTATCTTATTTCCAAAAATACCCAATTGTTAAAGCCTAAATAACATTGAATTTATATTTATCCAATAACAGTTTTGAAACAAATTTACACAAATGACTATAAATTACCTTATGTAATTTGCATTTCCCAAATAGTGAACTAGTCGTTTAGGTATATTTCCTCCAAGTCAATCAGCAACAAATTGTATATCTTTATTCTTGTAATAACAAATCCAGTGAGTAAAAACATGATCAGATGTATCTAAATGTACTATTCCACATTCATACTCTCTGGGACGATTAGGTAATACATCAGTCATATATCCTCCATGAAAGTATTAATTTTTTATTGCTTACCAAGTTTCTCTGTATCAAAATTAGATAAAGGATTATTATAATCTTTTATTATATCTACGATTTTTTTTCTTTTTTATTCCAGTACCAGATTTTTTCTGTATTGCTAGGTTGTGTCTTTTTACTCATCTAATTCTTTATCAGCTTTTTTCTTGTTTATTACTGCATTTACGATATCAGCTGTTGCATTTGCTGCTGCGTCTCCAGCAGCTGTATATGGTAACACTGTACTTATTGCTGAAAGAAGTAATGGTAGAAATTCTGCCTCATGTTTTGTTAATCCCCATCATGTTTCTTTTTTTTAAAAAAAAAGCTTGTAATACAACTCTATTGCAACAAGTATAGGCCCTATTAGAGGTAAAGTACCACCTTTTTCAATTTTATCATCGTTCTGCTCCTTTAGAGTGTCATTTAAATATGGATAAGAAAACTATATTCTTCTAATTCTGTAATTGGATTCTTAATATTAATTACTTTTGGTTGAGTTTTGCCACTTGGTAGCCTTGTATAAACTATGCTGAAGTTATTCATTTATATAGAAAATAATTTATAAGGATTAATATTTTTATACACCCCAATCATTTTCATCCACACCTAAGCCCATACCTAATTTCCGTTTCCCATATATTATTTCTCTAACTGCAGTTACAGCTAATTTTTCACATAAAGCAGTCTTGGAAGTGCACACTCTTTAATGAAAATTTCACTCTACATCGGAGTGTGCACTGATATGAAACTTCCTGGCAGGTTAAAACTGTGTGCCGGATCGAGACTCGAACTCGGGACCTTTGACTTTCGCAGGCAAGTCCTCTACGAACTGAGCTACCCAAGCGCGACTCAAGCCCCGTCCTCACAGCTTTAATTCCGTCAGTACCTCGTCTCCTACCTTCCAAAATTCACAGAAGCTCTCCTGCGAACCTAGCAGAACTAACACTCCTAAAAGAAAGGATATTACAGAGTCATGGCTTAGCCACAGCCTAGGAGATGTTTCCAGAATGAGATTTTCACTCTACAGTGGACTGTGACCTCCAGGTCTTATTTTGCAAACATTTATTAGAGGTGAAAAACATTAACACATTATTTTAAACATTTATATTTAACCTTCTTGCTCAACATTCATGAAATGTTCTATTTGGTATCTGAATGTACCTTTATTTTGTATTCTACTCATGTTTGTCATAAACAATCCTAACTGGTCATTCCAACTTTTACTACACATTTCTTTAAAATCGTTGAACATTAAATTTTCCCCAACAAACTTGTCATGGATATGATTTAAGTTTGTGTCATCTCACCTGAAAATATTTAAAGAATTAAGATTATCTCTGACTAATTGTTTTGGTATTTTTGAGTAAGTGTGAGTTAAATAAAAAATTCTTTTCATTTATGTCTACTTCTAGTAAAATATTTTCGCATTAGCCTATAGGTATAATTTCATCATTACTTTCGGTAAAAGTAGTAATGTTCTCATTGGGGTTATCTTCAATTTTATTTCCACATTTTTATTTTGGTTGATCCATGCTTTTAAAGTAAATGTACAAATGATTAATTTTTTTCCAGTTCAACCATCCTGGAGTTAGACTATAGTTGGCAATCATTAATGTCGTTTTTCCACAACCACTTGGTTCTATTACTGCATCAAATAGTATTTGCTAAAAGCTTACCATGTTTACATTTTGGTTTCTTCTCCGGAATTCTTATTTTTGGTTCCCAGTCCGGTTTCATTAATTATATCAAAAATTTATTAATAAATGAGTAGAACATTTCAGTTGAGTGGTAAGTCATTTGTTCTGGAAAAAAGTTTGACTGTGCCTATACAAGACAGCTTTAGTAATGTTCCACTGGTTGATTTTTATTCAACTTTTGTAACTCTGAATATTATATTGATAAACAGTAAACTATACTGTGATGGAGAAATAATAGATTCCTGTGTGTCAGGATAGCTTGACAAATTTCAAAAACATTATTCATTTGAAAAAGCCTAATATAGGCATTAAACCATGTGAATTTTAAACAGTATTGGAGGTGTGCTTGGATTTATGGAGCAAATTGTTGAAGCTATTGAAGAGACTGCTGCCAATGACGTTCCTAACATTATTTCATTCGAATTAATCAACACAGACATTAACATAGCTAATGCAATATTTGCAAATCGTTTTTCCATCAAGAAACTAGTATTATTGTTTTTTTTTTCAAGCCTAGTGCTGAATTTGATGGACCAGTGATTCATGAACTACATTATCCAGTATATGTTCCAGGTTTTGATATTATTCAAGATTTATAAATTACTGTAGCTGATGAGAATGTGCTGTAAATGGGCAACCAGGTCTGGGATCATCTTGCACTGAATCCCTGCCGTCACAAAACCTTTTGTGTCACTCGAAACCATGACTTCTTGAAAGTGCTTGAAACCACAATTTCTTGAAAGTGCCTTGCATGTGTATGCCTGCTTAATCATTGCTCACATTTCACTAGGGATTTACCCGAGCTTAAAGCAGAACTGAAAGTTCACTCTTTGCTCACAATCAGCATCCATTGTGTCACCGCAAGTAATGCGTCAATAACCCAAACAGTGTGTTGCTAATCACAGCCCTGCCACCTAGTGAGTTTGTGCAGAAACATGGCCAAGGTCATCTCAAGCATGCACATATACTAGGAAACAAAAAAATAGCATTTTTTCTTTTTAGTACTGCAAACTCTGAAATAAAAAAAATCTCTCCTGGAAATTTTTTGACAATGGAGCACGTTGCATTATATATCCATGTGGATTATTTTGTCAACGATGTAAGATATTGACATTTGTTAGTTGTGATATAACATTTTTTATGTGCTATATGAAGATGCACAGGAATATTTATGATTTGTACCATTGACTGCAGGAGCCTGTACGGATGCCAAGTGAGATAGCGTAACACCATCTGTTTTTTGAGGGGCTGTCTTCAGCACTAGGCTTTAGTCTGTTTCAGCTGCAGTTGGTGAACACGACTACAATGTGAAATCGTTCTGATATTCACTGTGACTATGTATTATGTGTATACTGGCTACTGTAAGTGTAAATTGACTGTCAACTAACCAAGCACTGTTAGAAAAGGTGTATTATACTTTAGCAAACAACTAACGAAATTTTATGACCTATATTTTACTTTTCTAATTTTTATGTTTTCTTATAATGTTTTATATTTTATCTTCAAAAGACCTGGGTTGGAAATTACCTTTGTAGTTTGAAACTAGTTGCCAGCATAATCAAATGCAACTGTGATGCAGTTATGTGATCCATGTAACTTTGCAAATCAATTTTTTATTCCCAGATTTCTTGATCACATTGGATGGAGGTACAACATTTCACCTGTTTCGAATCTTATGAGCTATTATCTTCTTATGAAAATAATACGTTGGATAGTCAGTTAAAACTTATCTTGGTGTCTTGACATCTTGATTCAGTAGCAGCATTCATGTTACATGTCTTGACTTCGTGTTGTAAATTCGTAGAAATGGTCCATTGTTTGCTTTTCTCGTGTAATTCTCGATCTGTTTAACATGCCATATGACCATCTTTTAATCTGAAAATTACGAGTTTCATCAAAAGCAGCAGCTTCGAAATTGGCCATGATTGTTGTTAACAAGATATCCTCATTTATGATCTCACATTATGTAAAGTTAAATTTCTTCTTGTCCAGCTCTTTGTGTTTCAGAAAGGTGAGTACACCACCCTCTACTTTGCAAATCAATTTTTTATTCCCAGATTTCTTGATCACATTGGATGGAGGTACAACATTTCACCTGTTTCGAATCTTATGAGCTATTATCTTCTTATGAAAATAATACGTTGGATAGTCAGCTAAAACTTATCTTGGTGTCTTGACATCTTGATTCAGTAGCAGCATTCATGTTACTCTTTTGTCTGGGCATCTTGTTTGAAGAGGTTCTCTGGAGGCTGGATCCATATCATATATACTATTATGCTTTCAAAAAATCACAAACCACATACTGTTCGAGAGGCACATGAATGTCATTTGCTGAAGTAAGGGTCGTATTTTATTACTGTTAATCATTTCAAAATGTCTTACAGTGATGGTTCTTTACGTATTAGGTGTTACCATGGTGACTGCAGTTCTAGTACAATAATTTGTTCAGTGGCCTGCCAAACGAACTCTCAATGGGATTGGCTTGGGTCAACATACAATCTCACCTCCTACAGGGAGGATTTGGATCTTGATGTACTGTTCTGTCTTGAGGTAACACCATATGGCATACTTCAGCAAGACAATGCCCAGATAGGCGCATGAGGAATGATGAAATAATCTTTGAAATATGATAGCATCGCAACTCTGTTGTCCTGCATGTTTACTCCATTGTTAGTGCGTCGAATATGGATGCCGTGAGACACTGGAGGGAAAGTGTCATGGTCGTGATACAGGATTTGAGGTGGATAAAATAGAAACGAGGCGTTTCTCGTTGCGGCAGGACATTCTCACGAAATTTCTATCTGCAACCTTCTCCTCAGAATGCGAAAATATTTTGTTGACGCCGACCTATGTGGGAGAAACAGTCATCATAACAAAATAAGGGAAATCAGAGCTCTCACAGATAGATATAGCTGTTCGTTTTATGTGTGCGCTGTTTGAGAATGGAACATTAGAGAGTTATTGTGAAGCTGGTTTGACGAACACTCTGCTAGGCATTTAAGTGTGATTTTCGGAATATCCACGTGCATGTAGATATAGACTATTTGGCAGCACTTGTTCATTGCAAACCGCCGTTGCTACTAATGAATTTTTGTGGTCAAAGACGAATGAATTATTTATAGAAATCTCCAGAAACAGATGCACTCCGTCTTTGACTTGCTGCCAAGACGTTTAGAGACTTTGATTACAGAATTTGAAGACATTAAATCGTAATGAATTCTTAGAGCGTTTTACTGATCTTATACAGTCACTGGTATATTGTCGTTTTCCTCGACTATTGTGTCATTGTCATTAGTTATACATATACAGGATTTTGTCTGCCATGCCAACAAATAAACACATGGGTACCCTGGTTATCCTGTGGCAGGCTGTATGTGGGGCCAATGCTGCTGGTGACGGTGGCACACCCAGACGATGTGCAGCACGTCCTACTGACGTCAAAGCTGATAGACCGTGGGACCTTATGCACCAACGCTATGCGGGCCTTCGTCGGTGATGGGTTAGTCACCATTGATGTTAGCCGGTGGAAGGTGCACCGCAAACTTATCAACCCCACATTCCACTCTGAGGTGAGTTAACCAGCCCAGGTAAGGTGCATCCTTTAACAGCAGCCGCTGGAAAACCTACTGGGTACTCAAGAACCTCACAATCAGCTCTGAGATGAACAAGCTAGCTTTCATTGTTTGAGCTAGGCAGTTTTCGTTGTTTGCAGGGACTTGCAGGAATGGGCAAAATACACAAGCAAGAAATGAAAAAGGAGCCTCTTGTCCCAATGGGTGTACGTGAAAGAACTTTTATTCACAACATACAGAGATTGTAGGTTGTTTAAATCAAAAGCTCAAGATCATACTTCAGAGGACTGAAACCCTTCGACTATACTGTCATTGTCTTGTTCATCATATCATATGCGCAACACATAAATTGGAATCCAAAATAAACAAGTTAAAATTTATACTCCAAAAACGTAGTCATTCTGGTCCAGAGGAAAAATATTAGGTTGTGGCATAAGTTCGATGCGTTTTTGTTTTGTATTTTGGTATTCCAATAGCTATGGGCTTATTTATCGATTGCATTTTTTATTTGTAGTTCACTGTTCCTATCTGAGTTTACATGTTATCATTTTGTCGTTTGGAGATGGTGAGTGGAGCTGTGGATGCGTGAAAATGGGGTGCTGAGTACAGAATAGGAACATTTCCGTCAAATTTTTTTTGTTTGATTTCAGTAGAGGGGTGACAGCTGGGGAGGCAACCAGAAACATCGTTATGGGGAAAATGCCAATGGACAGAGCATGACAAGATAATGGTTTTCTCGTTTTAAGTAGGATTGTTTTTGTGTTAGTGACTCTTCACTTTTAAGAAGATGTTAGATGTTTGATGAAGATCGTTTAAATGCACTAATCCACAATGATGCTGGTCAGTGTACTTGAGAACTGGAAAAAGTTATGAACTTTGATCATTCCACCATGGTGGGATATTTGCATGCAATGGCAAAGGTTCAAAAATCTAGTGTATGGGAACCATGTGCTCTTAGACAACATCACAAGACTCAGAGGTTGACCATTTGTAGATTGTTGCTTGCTTGTCATCAATTGGCTTCTGGACAACAGTGACCATTCCTGTCATTTATTAGTACTGGTGACGACAAATGGTAGCCCTATGCTAAGATAATAGTCCTGGGCTCGGTGTGGGGCAGCGGTGGTGGGTGGACTGCTGTGACCTGTTGTGGGGTTCTGAACCACTGAGGGCTACGGTGGGACGAAGCCTCTCTAGGTCCTTCGTTTAATAGATAGTACGTACATACATATGCTCAGATAAGGAAAAGGGACGAAAGTTTGAGCCCAAATAATGTAGAATCTCCCCATACAAAGATCTGCATGCATTCACAAAAGATAATATTATGTGTCTGGTGGAACAGCAACTGCGTGGCATACCATGAATTCCTGCCGACATTTATTGTCAACAACTGAGACGTCTTACAGACGTAATCCAAGAACAACGACCAGGAAGACTGTGTGAAGTGATGTTACTCCACGATAACGCCTGCCTGCATCTTGCTAGACTGGCAAAAAACACTATACAGGAGTTGGGCATGGAAGTCACTCTGTGCTCATGTTATTCACCTGATCTTGTGCTCTGAGATATTTCGCTCTCAGTCGAACAATCTTCAAGGAACTTCCTTTCTGTATGAAAATGCGCTCCAAACATGGCTTCACAAGTACTTCTCCTCAAAACCACGTGATTTCCAAGGTCGTGGAATCGAAAAGTTATTCCAGTGATGGTAGACTTGTAAATAATGAAGGATAATATATTATTGGTGACTCTGTTGTTTATAACTGTAGGGTTTATTAAACCTATGGGAAATGCTGCGCAAAAAACCAATATTATACAAGTAGTGGGGCTAGGCTGTTGCCACCCCACATTCCTTTGTTACCAGATGTATCCAAGATGTGGCGATGATGTCATCCAATATGGGGATGTGTAAGCTTGGCAACAACGCATGACGTCTTCCAAGATAGCATGTTTTGGCGGGAAGTTTGAATTTTCGTGGGAAGATAGGTCAACTGGGATAACTCCACTAACCTAACTGCATCCCCCAGAAAATGGCGGGATGTTCAAATTCCATCAGAACAATGCAACACACCTCTACTAACATAAGAAAATGGCGGGAAAATAGGTCACTTGGACTATCTCTACTAACTTAAGTCATCCGACCGTCACCTCTTCCTAGGGACTGGTGGGAAGTCTGAATTTTGAAGGTAAGATAGGTCCATCGGGTTATCTCTACTAACATAAGAAAATGGCGGGAAATATAGGGCAGTTAGGCTACCTCCACTAACCTAAGTCATCCAACCGCCATCTCTTCCGAGGGATTGGCAGGGAAAAGGACCCAGCCTGTGCTGGGCGCAAGTTTTTATTTTGCATACAATCTTTGTTCGAACAATTTGAGGGACTACCGCCATCCAGTGTGGTCACAATGGGGTCCAGAGTCCAACTGACCTAGTACACAGTACCACCACAAGAGGGAGCTGTCATCTGCTCTGTGACGTAATCCAAGATGGCTGTCTCGAGAGAGGAAGGAGTGTACATTATAGGTTTCGGAACAGTTTACTTAGGGATCTATTATATTTATCACACTGATACAAAACACTCACTCTAACATGCTTGGGGTCACACCACACAGCCCACAGACATGTAAAATATTTCTAAATAACGCACTACAAACAACTCCTAAATTACTGAAATAATTTCAGTAAAGACCTGTTAACTGCTCCTAAATAATGCAGTACGCTAATGTGCAGACACGAAATCGTAAACTGTCCAAATAATGCTTGGCACAGCCTACAGACCTGCTCGCAAAATAATACAATATACACTCAAACAACGCATAGAAGCACTGCCTGCCACCCCCTGTCCACTGGACTGCACAGGCTACAAGTGGCCCTCATGAAGTGATGCGGCTGTCAGCTGCCAAGTCACACACAGGTGCCCACAAACATAAGGTGGCGGCATCCCTTTCATTTAGACACCTGAGGGATTCCTCTTGAAATATGTGATCACCTAGGCACCATTGCTGATGCGACCGGACGGGATCGAAGACCTATTTGCAGAGTGTAGATGCTCCAAGGTGCGCGGGTCGAGGACACAACTCCCACGCCACTGCTGCCTGCAGCGAGCATGTGAAAGTTGCTTGTTTTTGGGTATACGGTTAGAGTTCTCTGAGTGTTATACTGACGTCACAGAACACCATGCCACGCTCATGCCAGCCCCGCATTCGAGAAACATCTGGCCCCACTTACCTGCCAAGGTGACTACACACCATCGCAAGCGCATTTAACAAGGTTCTCAATATTATACTGATGTCACATCGCTACGTAAAAAATAATAACCGGGTCGACCTCTTGGAAATTGTATAGTGTCCCAGGAATAGTTAACGCTCGCTTTCTTGATGTCTCAGCTTGTCCACATGGAAAAATTCTTTCTCTAACAGAACCTGTTTACGAAAATAGCGCAGAATAATGTCGAATGCATTCTTCCTCGTGTTCCTAACGTGGCATCCCATCCATCACATGTTACCCTTACTGCTTTCAACATACGCAAACGTTCTCACAGCCACGTAGAGACTATTATATCCCAGCACAAAGGATGAATCGAGCATTATGATTGGCTCTTATCGAATTTTCCCTCCAAATTACTGATGCAGCAGGTGTGGAAGCACCATCCACCTTTTCTTTCTTTCTGCAGGCGAGACTTTCACTGGTAATAAAACTATTTTACACAGATCGTCACATTGCACTGACAAATAAACCCTGCAAATTGCCCCTATATATCGTCAAACACAGACGACTCTTACTCAATTACACCACGCTTCCACTGAGGACAGGAGCGTGAAACCTACCCCCAACCCATCAATATATCACCATGTACCGTGTCGATGTAGTAAACGTACAATTCTTATCCTCAGCCATACATCCAACTCCAACATGTGACCAGAGCGACCTCAGCGGATCAAAGTCCCTCTCAGAGCTGTTTTATAAATTCAGGCTTGTTTCCCCGCGGCACAAACGCGTTACTGTTTCTGGTCCAGACCTGCTTATTTGCTTTTCTACACCCATCTCCAGACTCTGGGATTACAAGAACACATGTATTTTCGGATGGTTTGCCCGAATATCATACCATTTTCGCGCTACTTCTCGATATCAAGCACACAGCAGTATCTTACCAATCGCTCACACAACATAATTCAGAAGATATAGACTGGAAATTATTTCTGCACAAACCCGAAACCCGAAACTTATCCCGCCTGCGAAGACCTTTACATGAGAACTCGAAACAAACAGACGAAAACGATATTTCCACTCGCGAATACCGATCTCGGTGATGTAACAGATTCGAAATCATCACTATAATTTACAAAGTCAACTAAGGTGTTTCTCATGTCTAGAGAACCAAGAAACGTGTCCTCCACCTGCTAGATGCGGATGTGACAATCGATGTTCTCTCATCTAAATAAAGATTTGAGATGAGAAGAAGCACTCAACCGAATAATTTACATGGAAGGGAATAATAGTCCAGTGCAAACAAATGTCCACATTCAATCTTCTCAATTTTTAACGTGATCACGAAAGCTATCCAACACATACTGAGTATTAGTTCGCTATTCGGCCGTCTAGAGGATGACACAGTTAACTCAGCTACATTCCTGCATTCCAACAGACCTCTCCATACGGACGACTCCTACAGTTAACGAGACATGTGAATCATTGACGCGCAAGTCACCAGCGGTGCAGGCCAAGCACGCATAGACAGAATCATCCTACAAAATTGGCCTTATGTATATTTTATCCCAGTACTTACAACTAAATGTTACGATTGCGGTCTCAGTTGAACAACATTTGACAATTAGCGAAGTATCGGAAATACACCCTGCTGATGGCAGTGGCTCTGGAAATAGAAATATCACTACCATTCTTATGACTCAACATACTCTTCCCTTTGCTATCACAGTACTCCAAGTCAAATCCATACCCTCCTTGCGGATGGACATAGTCGTTACCTTTCCACATACACATTTTTTATAAGCCTGATGTTCAATGCGAACCTGTCACACAACCCCCCACTAAGTATAATACTTCATCAATAACTGTTTGCTAGTGATACGAAATAATACTTACCGAGAATCAATGATGGGTCGAGATTTCCATAAGTTTATCTTGCAAGTGCTACCACTGTGTCTTACAAAGAGACGCATAATCTTCTTACAGCGAATGTTAAAAAAAAAAAAAAACACAACCATATTACCATCACAAGTGGTCTTGGTTATACAGAGGCATACAAGTATCAATGGTAAAAGCTATACTCGCTTTATAAATCGAGGTATGGCATTACTTAACGAATCATATGGTTTTTTTGTCAAGACAAGTACCATGATGGTGATCATAAGAGTGTATATTATCACACCAACAGTGTGCTTACAGATCGCCGATGGTGCAAACTCGTAATAGAATCGCTGAATTTTGAAAGTGATTCGGCTAAGGAACGTGGTATGAAACCAGTATTTGCGAATCCGTCAAGACACCACAGCTAGATATTTCTACAGTATTTGTAATACATTCTGTCTCGATGCCATGTCAGAGGTTTGGTGATATATCCACTGGGCTATAGGCAATAGTTGATTGAGAAGGATCTCAAACAGTAGTAGATGGTGTGATGAGGTCGTGAGAAATCTAGACTAACTTTTCAAATCTCTAATGCTACGCTATCCACTAGAAATTCTGTCTGGGATTTGGAATCAAGTCCCTACATTCAAGCACATACCTGCGTTGGACCATATAGAGAAGCCGTTTAAGGTCCACTGGTGCATGTCACATCAGTGTAAGATTGAGAACCTTGTTAGATGCGCTTGCGATGGTGTGTAGCTATGCACGCTCATTTTACGGCGTTGCATCAGTCATGCTGGGCAGTTAAGTTGGACTAGATGCGTCTCAGATATGGAGCCAGCGTGAGACCATCTTGGAGTTCTGTGACGTCAGTATACACTTGGAGAGCTCTAACTGTATACCTGTAAATAGAAGCAACTTTCAAATCCTCGCTGCAGGCAGCAGCAGCGTGGGAGCGGTGACCTCAGTGTGTGCACACCTTGGAGTATCTGCACTCTGCAAATAGGTCTTCGCTCCTGTCCAGTCGCATCAGCAACAGTGCCTAGGTGATCCGGTATTTCAAGAGGAATTTCTGAGGTGTCAACTATGAAAGGGATCCCGGCCCCTCCTGCTTGCGGGTACCTGTGCGTGACTTGGCAGCTGACGACCATGTCACTTCACTGAGTCTCCCAGTAGCCTCTGCGGTCCAGTGGACAGGATGTGGCAAGGGGTGCTTGTGTATATTGTTTGAGTGTATATTGCATTATTTTGCGAGTAGGTCTGTAGGCTGTGCTATGCATTATTTGGACAGTTGATTCCATGTCTGCATTGTTTAGTAGGACTTTGCAGGTCTGTACTGAAATTATTTCAGTAATTTAGGAGTTGTTGGTAGTGCATTATGTAGTTTACATGTCTGTGGGCTGTGTGGTATGACCCCAAGCATGTCAGAGCGTGTGTTTTACATCAGTGTGGTAAATATAATAGAGCCCTAAATAAACTGTTCCAAAAAAAATAGAGCACACTCTCCAGACAGCCGTCTTGGGGTCACATTACAGAGCAGATGACAGCTCCCTCTAGTGGTGGTACTGTGTACTAGGTCAGTTGGACTTTGGATCTCATGGCGGCCACACTGTTTCCGACCATTTCCCCCACCATCTTGGTTTACATCACATGAGGGATGACAGCACCCTCTGTTGGTGGTACTGTGTACTAGGTCAGTTGGAGTCCAGATCTGTGGTGAACACATTTAATGGCTGTACTGAATCAAATTGTTTAAATAAATAGTGCATGCAAAATAATAAAGATTTATTTCCAGCACAGGCTGAGTCCTCTCCCCACCATTTCCTAGGATGATGTGGCGGTCGGGTGACTTAGGTTTATGGAGGTGGCCCAACAGTCCTTTGATTCCCGCCATTTCCTTAGGTTAGTAGAGATAGACCGATTGACCTATCTTCCCTCCAAAATTCAGACTTCCTGCCAATCCCTAGGAAGAGATGGCGGTTGGACGACTTAGGTTAGTAGAGGTAGCCCAAGTGGCCTATTTTCCCGCCATTTTCTTAGGTTAGTAGAGGTGTGTTGCATTGTCCTGATGGAATTTGAACTTCCCGTCATTTTCTGGGGGAAGGGGTTAGGTTAGTGGAGATAGCCCAATTGACCTGTCTTCCCACCAAAATTCAAACTTACCACCAAAATCCGCCATCTTAAAAGACGTCATGCACTGTTGCCAAGTCTACATGCCGCCATTGTGGATGACGTCATCGTCGCCATCTTGGATATATCTGGAAACAATGGAATGTGGGGTGGCATTGACCTAGCCCCAGTATTTGTATAATGTTGGTTTTTGTGCAGCGTTTTCCATAAGCTTAATAAACACTACAGATACACTCCTGGAAATTGAAATAAGAACACCGTGAATTCATTGTCCCAGGAAGGGGAAACTTTATTGACACATTCCTGCTGTCAGATACATCACATGATCACACTGACAGAACCACGGGCACATAGACACAGGCAACAGAGCATGCACAATGTCGGCACTAGTACAGTGTATATCCACCTTTCGCAGCAATGCAGGCTGCTATTCTCCCATGGAGACGATCGTAGAGATGCTGGATGTAGTCCTGTGGAACGGCTTGCCATGCCATTTCCACCTGGCGCCTCTGTTGGACCAGCGTTCGTGCTGGACGTGCAGACCGCGTGAGACGACGCTTCATCCAGTCCCAAACATGCTCAATGGGGGACAGATCCGGAGATCTTGCTGGCCAGGGTAGTTGACTTACACCTTCTAGAGCACGTTGGGTGGCACGGGATACATGCGGACGTGCATTGTCCTGTTGGAACAGCAAGTTCCCTTGCCGGTCTGGGAATGGTAGAACGATGGGTTCGATGACGGTTTGGATGTACCGTGCACTATTCAGTGTCCCCTCGACGATCACCAGTGGTGTATGGCCAGTGTAGGAGATCGCTCCCCACACCATGATGCCGGGTGTTGGCCCTGTGTGCCTCGGTCGTATGCAGTCCTGATTGTGGCGCTCACCTGCACGGCGCCAAACACGCATACGACCATCATTGGCACCAAGGCAGAAGCGACTCTCATCGCTGAAGACGACACGTCTCCATTCGTCCCTCCATTCACGCCTGTCGCGACACCACTGGAGGCGGGCTGCACGATGTTGGGGCGTGAGCGGAAGACGGCCTAACGGTGTGCGGGACCGTAGCCCAGCTTCATGGAGACGGTTGCGAATGGTCCTCGCCGATACCCCAGGAGCAACAGTGCCCCTAATTTGCTGGGAAGTGGCGGTGCGGTCCCCTACGGCACTGCGTAGGATCCTACGGTCTTGGCGTGCATCCGTGCGTCGCTGCGTTCCGGTCCCAGGTCGACGGGCACGTGCACCTTCCGCCGACCACTGGCGACAACATCGATGTACTGTGGAGACCTCACGCCCCACGTGTTGAGCAATTAGGCGGTACGTCCACCCGGCCTCCCGCATGCCCACTATACGCCCTCGCTCAAAGTCCGTCAACTGCACATACGGTTCACGTCCACGCTGTCGCGGCATGCTACCAGTGTTAAAGACTGCGATGGAGCTCCGTATGCCACGGCAAACTGGCCGACACTGACGGCGGCGGTGCACAAATACTGCGCAGCTAGCGCCATTCGACGGCCAACACCGCGGTTCCTGGTGTGTCCGCTGTGCCGTGCGTGTGATCATTGCTTGTACAGCCCTCTCGCAGTGTCCGGAGCAAGTATGGTGGGTCTGACACACCGGTGTCAATGTGTTCTTTTTTCCATTTCCAGGAGTGTATACACAACAGAGTCTCAAATAATATACACTGCTGGAAAGAAGATAGTACACCTGGAAAGACGACATCGAATTTGAAGTGGTGAGAGTATATGCCACCTACAGGATGGTAGATGTAACAATAATGTTTTCAAAGTTGTCCACCAACAAATAGTGTAGTCGCACAGGTACCAGAGTACTGTCTGTGTGTATTCTTTAATAGGGAATGGTCACACCAAGAGTGTTCCATGTGGTGCAAAAGCGTGATGCAAGTAGGCACCCATGCCACAGAGACACACTCATGCTTCCACAGCCAACTGAGCGAGTTTGAAAGGGGTTAAATTGTGATCTTCCGAGTGGAGAGATGATCCCTTCGCAGACTGGCCATGTAAGTTGGATGTGCTGCTCAGTTATTGCAGCGGTTTGCTATCAGTGGGCACGTGGGCACACTCACACTGCAGATGATGTTCTTCACGTCCATGCAGCTCATATGTCTGCCAGGATCGTCATATTGTAAGAACAGACTCAACATATCATACAGCAACCGCAGCGCAGATAAGAGGGCTTGGGAGCCCAGAAATGTCAACATGAACCAATGCAAATCGATTGTTAGCGCTACGATGTACTCCAGGTGAAAACTGTCGCATAGAATTCATTTGTCCAAGACACACTAGTCCCTCTGCAGGCCTTATGGTCTGAGGTGTGATAAGCTACAACTCTCGTTCACCTTTGATGTTTCTCGAGATGACGCTGACCAGCGGTCGGTATATCCAGAAGGTTTTTACCACTGTTCGTTTGTTGATTTTGCACATACTGCCCATGAACTTGAATGTGCTCTACAAGATGTGCAGAAACTTCCCTGGAGAGCAATATCGTTGGACCTGTCTCCAATGAAGCATGTGTGGGATATGATAGGACGAGAAGTGACTTGTGCCACTGGTCAGATATCAACTGCTACAGAGCCGGTGCGACCGAGTGGTTCTAGGTGCTTCAGTCTGGAACAGCGCGACCGCTACGGTCGCAGGTTCGAATCCTGCCTCAGGTGTCCTTAGGTTGGTTAGGTTTAAATAGTTCTAAGTTCTAGGGTACTAATGACCTCAGATGTTGAGTCCCATAGTGCTCAGAGGCATTTGAACCATTTGAACTCAACTGCTACAGAGGTGTGTGAGCTGGTCAAGCAGGCGTGATGTAATGTGTCCCCAGACAGTACTAGCGATCTCTACTGTCTAGTGGGTGCCAGAGTCAGTGCCTGCATTGGGGCCCATGGCTGCTACAGCACATACTAATATGATGTTTCAGCATAGGTCGATGTGTGGTATGTCAGAACTGCTTATGCTGTTTATCTGTAAATGTAAATGTAATGCACTGTTGCAACAATAAATCTTGAGCGAATTGGAAACTTCTAGAAGACTATTCTAATTTTTTTTCTGGAAGAGTATATTAGAAACTATAAGGGACCCAAGATAGAACCCTGTGGTACACAATTCCTGATTCCTATCAGCTCAGAGTGCATGCTGTGGGATAGACAAATAAGCGAGACACTATGAATTCTAGCATGCAAATCGGATAAATGGTTATTTCTGCCAGATATAATTGAAAAGTAAGCATGCCAAAAGTGGGCTGCTGGGTTACAGATTCTGGAGGGATTTCTGGAGGCTTTCCACGATGGTGGTCTCTTCGTGAGCGAGCGCCTAGCCCGGACTAGAGGCGCAGCTACCGAGGTTCACCCTTCAGTGTTCTTGGCAGCCTTCCGTGACTTCTGCAGCACCGTCATCGGCATGAACCCCGACCTTGTCATACCAAACGCCTTGGCAGAGGAGATGTCTGCCGCAGTGAACGATGGTGTGACCACTGTGCAGGTAAGATCGATTGAAACAGTGAGTTTACTGACTATGAAAGTACACACGTGCACTGGCTGTTCAGAAGAAACTAAATGAATCGTGGTTACTGAGTGGCGAATTGATGCAAGTTCAGAGTGGCCATACTGTGGCTTCACTACATTAACTAGAAAACACAAGTTCACAGACACCTATTGACACAGTTATGATAGCAATGAACACAGGTTCACAGACACTTATTGACACAGTTCTGACAGCAATGGTGCGTAGGCACAGTTCACAGGAGACATGACCCTCTTCACTCCCCGACGGTGCACGCCGACTGTGTGACAGCGAGTATGGTGCACAACGACTCTGCTCTGACAGGAACTTCCCGGAAGTGGGCAGCGTCCGACCTCAGACTGAACTGCCCTCCTGGCCTCTGGCGACGCTGTTTCAGTGCAGAGGCGCCGTGGTGGCCCTCGGAACGAAGGGAGGCGCGGCTTCTTCCTATCATCTCATTGGCACCTCGTGATATTGCTTTGCTGTGCTGTATCTCTGTGGGGGTCGATACTTCTTGCGCCACTCTCGATAATCGATGACACCACATTTGTACCGCTAAACCTCGAGGGTATGTAGAGCGTGTCTTGAGGAACAAAATGAGGATACGAATTTGTGTCCGGAAATGTCATCCAGAGACGTTACAGAGCTTCAAAGTTACAGACGTTGGCACTTGTATATGTGTGTTTGTATATGGTAATTCCGTGATGAAGTTACAAACTTTCTGGATTGATGGAAAATGGTAAATGTATCAATCCGAGGTAAGAGACTGTGGTTCGGAAACAAACGAGTCGAAAGTTACAAGCATCTGCCAGTGGAGTACACGTGCTCGTACTTTTGTTGCTAAGACTGTAGGGCAGGCAAGTTTCAGAGATGGTAGTATGAACCAAAACAAGAACAAAATGTCTAGTATAAATGGGCTCTAAAATGCATACGTGAAGAGCTTGAGCACTTATTGAATAGAGGAAATGTGTTTCACAGTAGCGAAGATGAATAATATGACCATAGCTCTTCAGGTATGCATTGGACAGACCATGTTTACTGGAAATTTCTTTCCTGTCTTGGTCCATACCTCTGAAAGTGCCTCCCCTACACTCTTACCAACTACAGTACTAGTACATGTATTCCGCTGTCAGAGGCGCCATATCGATTTTCGCTTTTAACTTTCGACTCGTTCTCTACCGGACCGAGGTGCCTTGCTTCGTTTTCCCTTCTCCATCATGCCTAAAAGTTTGTAACAACTTCACGGAAACACCATGTACGTTGATGCATACACAGGCGCTGGCGTCTATATCTCCGAAGCACTGTAGCGTTCTACATCTCCTAGAAGTTTAACGTTGTAATTTTGAAACCCCCTGTATATCGAGTCTCTCCCCTAAAAGCGGTCAGGAGTATTTCCTTTGGTGTTCGGAGGATATTTGCAGTTTCATTTTTGCTTTGTGTCAGCCGAAACAAATTTTGCTCATGACATCTTTCATGCGGCACCCACTGTCAAACGGTAATGTTAGGTTTGTTTCCCTTTACAAAGCCGGCCGGAGTGGCCGTGCGGTTCTAGGCGCTGCAGTCTGGAGCCGAGCGACCGCTACGGTCGCAGGTTCGAATCCTGCCTCGGGCATGGATGTGTGTGATGTCCTTAGGTTAGTTAGGTTTAATTCTAAGTTCCAGGCGACTGATGACCTCAGAAGTTAAGTCACATAGTGCTCAGAGCCATTTGAACCAACCCTTTACAAACAATACGATTTTGAAAGCGAAATTTAGGTGCCCATACTACAGGGTGATTTTTTCCACTGTGTTCAATTCTAGGGATCTATCGCTCAGAGGATACGGAACAAAAAAGCTCTAATGAACTTATGTCTGGAAATGCATGTTTTCCATGGTAGAGACCATTTATTCATACATACATTGTTACAGAGACTGTGGTCTACTTCACGTTGGACCATTCAGCTATATTTACAGTATGGATGGTTTCCTCCTAGAGGGTGGTACTGTTTCTCTTACGTCATGCCCTAGCGCCTTCTCCTACCATAGTAATTGGTAATACTGTGTCCGATTCGCTACTCTTACTGACTCACCTTGTAGTGGATGTGGTAATAGGTTTTTACACATGGTTCCATATTCGAATCGAGAGTTAACGACATGGTATTCACTTACGGAAAGGAAAATGACAACGGGCGGCGGTCAGCAAGGTTGTATAGGGAAACCTATCCGCGCCGAGAACAACCACAGCATTCAGTGTTTGTTAACAGTGTTCGTCATTTGTCTGAGACAGGATCGTTTCAGGAAGCAGGAAATCATGAAGGACACAGCCGAAATGGTCGGACGCCAGACTTGGAGGAAAATGTGATTAACGCTGTGGAAGCCGTTCCCCGTGCCATTACCAGGCAGTTGGCCCACCAGTACAGGGTAAGCCAGACGACCGTGTGGAACATTCTCCATGACAGTTGTTACTACAGCGTGTGCAGGGCTTATTAGCGACAGACTGTCCACATCTGGAGCAGTTTTCTCACTGGTTTCTTCACCAGGCAACCACGATTCCGCGATTTGTGTAATCAGTCCTATCTACAGATGAGGCCACGTTTACGCGGAGTGGTATCTTCAATTTTCGTAAGAGCCATCTGTGGGATAGCAAGCAGAACTTCCATGGTATGGTGACAGCGAATCATCAGCATAGGCGCAGCCAGACTGTGTGGGCCGGGATAACCAGCTACTGTATTTTGGGACCAGCTTCCTTCTACGTCCCCTAACAGGCCGGAACTATCGGCGTTTTTTGCGGGCGACTTTGCCTCCCTTGCTGAAAGAAGTGCCATTGATGGTTCAAAGGGTCATGTGGCTGCTCCAGTCCACTTCCCCGTTATCCAAAGAGAACTGATATTCATCAGTTTCGAAGTGCTTACAAGGGAACCTCCCCATCGCACCCCCCTCAGATATAGTTATAAATTGGCACAGTTGATAGGCCTTGAAAAACTGAACACAGATCAATCGAGGAAACAAGAAGAAGTTGTGTAGAACTACGAAAAAAATAAGCAAAATATACAAAGTGAGCAGTCTATGCACAACATAGGCAACAATCTAGGAGCTTATGTGCTAAGGAGCGCCGTGGTCCCGCGGTTAGCGTGAGCTATTACGGATCGAGAGGTCCGTGGTTCAAGTCTACCCTCGAGACAAAATTTTACTTTCTTTATTTTTGCAAAGTAACAACCTGTCCGTTCGTTCATTGACGTCTCTGTTCACTGTAATAAGTTTAATGTCTGTGTTTTGCGATCGCACCGCAAAACCGTGCGATTAGTAGCCGAAAGGACGTGCCTCTGCAATGGGAACCGAAAACATTTGATCGCAAGGTCATAGGTCAACCGATTCCTCCACAGGAAAACACGTCTGATATATTCTATACGACACTAGTGACGGCATATGCGACACATGACAGGAATATTTTGTCGACCTACCTAACTTGTACCCTTGGCGAATGGGTAAAAAGATTCTTCTACCTTGCCCGATTTAGGTTTTCTTGTGGATGTGATAATCACTCCCAAAAAGTGATGAAAACATAAGAATTTGTCACATAAACTGCAACAAATGAATGCAACAGTTTCACAGTCGCACGGTGCTCTGTCAAAACGTAAGTTTATAACTTTTTCAAATTTTTCCGTGTGTAGACCGTCAAATCTTGCATATGTCGAAGCAAATCTGAACATGTCCTGGAATTTTGCAGAGCGAAGTTGATTATGTGTGACTGCCTGAATTTTGATAACTGTCTGAAAATCAAACTTTTACCCTAGGGAAGACTTGAACCAAGGACCTCTCGTTCTACAGCTGCAAACGCTAACCACGGGTCCACGCCGCTCTTAGGTTCATAATCACCTTGATGTTGCTTATGTTCCACATGGACTACTCGGTTTGTATGTTTTGCTTATTTTTTCATAGTTCCACACAACTTCTTCCTGTTTTCTCGATTGATCTGTGTTCAGCTTTTCAAGGCCTATCCACTGTACCAACTTATAACTAAATCCGAGGGGGGCGCGATGGGGAGGTTCCCTTGTTAGAATAAAAAGGTTCACAAGGGTGTAGAAGTGCTACACTTGCCATGACTTAGGACTCCCAGTTAAGTGCTGTGGGCGAGACGCAGCAGTCTGCTACAAATACGCCAAAACGAGACACATTCATACCGATTGTACTGACAAGGCGCTTGCTTGCATGCTGTGTAAGTACAGAAACCGCACTTGCAACAAAACAGGAGATCCGGAATGCCCCACATACAAACAGTTACTTGAAAAACTGATCGCTAAGACAGACTACAATTATCAAAACTGTGCTTACTAAGAGTACGTCATGTGAAGAGGATCTTCATTCCATACATCTCGACAGCACATACGAAGACAGTCACTACCAGAAACTCAACTCTCCACCTACCAGCGCGAGGTCTTGATGCCGCGCTATGGCAAGGCGGCAACAAACAGGCATCCTGCCGTAGATGTTCTGTGATAACTGAAATCCCCCTGTCATTGATTGCCAGCGACACGGTACAGCGTCATTACTTACCGACAATGGAACACGTCGACCTAATGTGCATGCAAGTTGTCATGGACTATGAGTTAGCTAACTACCTAAACCGTGAAATGTACCAATCGGCTATCCTTATTGTTAAAAATAGAAAAATTAGAAATAGAATTAGTTAGTAACGATTGTCGAAAGGGTAGACATCACAAACAAGAACAACACGAAATTAATGACGACATGTGCACCAACAACTACACAGTTCACGCCACTAGTACAGACACCCAAGGGTACACACAAAACACAGACATTGGAGAAAGCACCGTGAAAGAACACAAACATGACACACTGAATCGCAACGGGTTATTGTGACGGGGAGGAAAATAAGTGCGGTTGAAGAGTTCAGACGAATGTGCATATACAAATGTTCGTTAAAAAACTTTAGTGCGAATTTTGGCTCTCACATAAGTCTCAGGGGATGATTTCCACACTTGGTGCATTAGTACACTGTTCCACTCCCGCGCATTAGTTATAGAGATTTCGAATTAATATTCACTCAGACATGAGTACAGTTTATGCTAGGGAACAAAAATTAGGCGATTATTATAGCAAAATCATTTTTCACGACACAGTTCAATTAAGTTTTTATCAGAACTATTTATTGGCGTCGTCCTTTTCTTTCACACAATGAAATTAGCACTGGTGAGACGATTTACAGTTTTACTTTAATAATAATTTGACTCCGAGCCGCCAATAGCAGTAATGTAGGGTGCTATAATCAAAAGTTAATCAACTCGAACAGAACCACAAGTTCCACTGTCGTCTTTGTTCTAACAGTTCTGGCGCGAAATCACAGATCGCCACATATTCACTTACGCCGATGTATACCTCGTAATTCGTACACACACAAATAATCGTAGCACTTCCAATTCACCAAATATATGCTTGCACACTTGCACTATTAAACAATACTCTTTCACGAAATAAATCGGGGCCAAAAATTCTTACCCAAACGACCACATGGGCCACCCACAAGTGGGGCTCGCTCGCCACCCACCCGCTAAATGACTGACCAACGACTGACCAATGACTGACTCCTGGCCAAGATGGCCACTCGCTTATATAGGCTCGGATGTCTACACCCCAGATTATGCAAGTACCAATCTCACCAGTTAAGGTTACAAATTTTGACACATACATCCCTCAACAGAAATAATTACACCATCGGAATTGCACTAAAAAGTACATCTTATGTTTATGTTACATTAATTTCTAGGATTATTGCCGCGCGGGATTAGCCGAGCGGTCTGAGGCGCTGCAGTCATGGACTGTGCGGCTGGTCCCAGCGGAGGTTCGAGTCCTCCCTCGGGCATGGGTGTGTGTGTTTGTCCTTTGGATAATTTAGGTTAAGTAGTGTGTAAGCTTAGGGATTTCACACACATTTGAACGTTTTCTAGGATTATTCTATCGCCCGTAAATCAAGTTTTAGTTTTGGCAAAATTTCGCCACTTAGCGCAAATTTGTTTGTTTACATCTGTGCTGCAAAGTTTTAACATAGAACTGCACATAGCACTGTTTTTAGACATAATCTATAGCGATCTACACATTGCGCAGCTCAAACTCTTCATATCTATAATAATTAATTAATTATTGGCGATAAATGTTAGTAATAATTTGCAAACAATGAAAACTATTGCAAGTTAAGTCTGTAGAATAACTTACCTAGTTTAAAATACGTGTGATGCCAACCAAAATATTATATACTGCCGTTCTTTACGTCGTGAATTTTCTATTGAATTTTATAAACAATTTCCCATCAAACTTTGTTTATTGTTTTTTACGATCTTAATTATTTATGAATTTTAACATATGACTGTGGCACTCGATCCGCTATGACGAGACGTTTTTAATGAGCCCTCGCTCATCTCTCTAAGTTGCATGGTTTTCGCGTAATGCACGAAAAACCAAACAATGACCCAAGCTGCGGGCCACATGGCCGCCCGGCGGCAGAGACCATCCCACCGACCGTTGCAAATCTCGCGCGGGCGCGCCACGCGCTTCCGCCAATGGCGCACCATGTCGCGCGCTCGCTCTCCACAAAGCAATCCTTGCATACTAGACCTATTCATCTACTAAGGGGGTTTGTACCGTCACAGTATATAACACCAGAAGTGCTAAACCTACATCAAACCCGTGACATTCATCTCAACGGGTTCACAAATACTGGGTGGCCCAAAAAGGATGGTCGGATTTGAACTGCGTAGTACCATTGAAAGGTGAGGAGGGGGGACCACTGCCGGCCGTCTGCAAGTCGGCCATTACACCCAGTTTGTCACGAGATGGCGCAGTGGACGGTCGAGCATCGTGTTTTTGCTGTGGAACAGTTTTCAGAAATGATGAATCGTTTATTACTGTGCAACGATTGTTTCGACAACGTTTTGGTGTAGCGCGTGATGGACCCATTCCAGATCGCAGATCCATATCGCGTTGGGTGACTGCATTCCGGACAACAGGGTCTGTCAAAAGTGGTAAATCTACAGGGCGTACACGTACGGCAGTTACTCCACAGAACATTGATGATGTTAGAGCGTCAGTGCTGCAAAGCCCGCGTCGTGCTCAAACTTTAGGCCTCAGTCGTAGTTCGTTGCAGCGTATTTTAAGCCGTGAGTTACAGTTTCACCCATACAAAATTATGATCACGCAAAAGCTGTATGATCGTGATTTTGAGCAGCGAAGACGATTTTGTGAATCAATGCTTGACATTTTGTACTCTAATAATGATGTTGTGCTTCTTATGTCAGATGAAGCCCATTTCCATTTAGACGGCTATGTCAATAAACAAAACTGCAGGTATTGGGCAGCAGATAATCCCAGAGAATTGCACCAAAAGCCTCTTCATAGTGCTAAGGTAACAGTCTGGTGTGGAATTTCAAGATTGGGGATTGTTGGTCCTTATTTTTTTGAGGAGAACAACGCTACAGTCACAGTGAACTCGAAACGTTACGTTAACATGCTACGTAGCTTTTTGGTGCCGAAACTGCGAGAGTTACATGTAAATCGAGATCGAATCTGGTTTCAACAGGACGGGGCCACGGCCCACACAGACAATGACTCCATGTGTGTTTTAAGGCGGATGTTCCCCCACCACATCATCTCGCGTTTTGGAGATGTCCACTGGCCCGCGAGATCACCTGACCTCTCAGCCTGTGATTTTTTTCTTTGGGGATACCTAAAGTCAAAAGTCTACGTAAAGAAGCCCCGAAACTTAATTGATCTGAAGGAGGCAATCAGTGCGGAAATTATGGCAATTCAAGAAGAAACAGTAGTGAAAGTGATGGAAAATTTCGAGGAAAGACTTGTGGAATGCATCACCGAGGAAGGACACCATCTTCCGGAAGTCATTTTCCGTACATGATTTTTTGTGGTTAGTTCTTGTAATTGGGTGCCTGGGAGCATTTAGTTACGTAATTGAATAAAATTAATTTGTAAAACTGATGGAGTTATAGTTATTTAAAATGTGACCATCCTTTTTGGGCCACCCTGTACAAATAGCACAGCACACAATATCACAATGCATGGTGATGAACAGCACGGAAGGAAAAAAAGTAAAAACTTGAAGATTCCAAAACAACAGAAACAGGTGGAGAACCTGTGGTGTCACCACCAGACACCACACTTGCTAGGTGGTAGCTTTTAAATCGGCCGCGGTCCGGTAGTATACGTCGGACCCGCGTGTCGCCACTGTCAGTGATCGCAGACCGAGCGCCACCACACGGCAGGTCTAGAGAGACGTACTAGCACTCGCCCCAGTTGTACGGACGACTTAGCTAGCGATGCAACACTGACGAGGCCTCGTTTATTTGCAGAGAAGATAGTTAGAATAGCCTTCAGCTAAGTCAATGGCTACGACCTAGCAAGACGCCATAGCAATTGATAGTTATCGTATGAAGCATGTCTCATCCAGAACGATGTATACAAATGATGGATTAAAGTTAAATATTCCAGAAGCTACTTACTTTTCTTTATAGCATTCATTACGTATCCTGTTTCAGACCTCACGCCATCCTGCGTGAGCTTATAGCGTGCATTTCGGCCTTCTCTAGCAATATAACAGAACCCATCACAACTTCAGCCACATAATCTCGAATGTAAACAAGAGCATGACACAAAACACACTCGCAGCCCGAGCAGACAGCGAGAGAATGATCAGCCCCAGACAAATAACACAGACCTTGGGGAACAGTCGACATTAAAGCTGGAAGAAAGTATATGCCTTTTGAGGCTAGAAAACATATGCCATCCTAATAGCGCTGCGACTTGTGACAGGAATTGGTAGTTCAGAATGTGCCACAATCTGCTATCCGACGACCGAGCAGACGGAAAGTCGTTTGCTGAAATCAGTCAATATACCGACAGACATTAGAGAAATGACTGCACTACTACACAGAGCCTGCACTAGAAGGGGCGAAAAATTCAGTCTAGAAAATGTATATAAAGACCTTGTGAGGGCCCACAGATTTCGATTAGAATGGAGAGGGATCTAAATGTCTCTATATACCTGACATCCGTGAAACTCTTACAACTGAATGCAAACAACCAGACACTAGTTGATATGGAGCTACTTAAACTAATGCATGAAGCGCACGCGGACGTTGTCTGCTTGCAGGAACCTTACACCAGGAACGGCAGACTAGTAGGTTTTGACAGCAAACAAACCATTCTAACAGGTACACCCAATGCGAAGGCTGTGATCGTTGTCACAAATCGAAACTTTACAGTTACACAGATAGCTCACCTACGTACCGAACACCTCAAAACAGTGGAAACAGTGCATGAAGCCAAGAAGTGGGTTACTGCATTTTTATACTTGCAGTACCTGCACGATATTGAACCATATGTCAGTTACGTCAAAGACGTTGTCGAATATACCAATAACAGAAACGTGCTAAAACCTGTAGATATAAATGCTAGGGCGATGATACGGCACTTTGACACAATGGACGACTGGTAGCACCGACTGCATGAGGTGCTAAACGAACACAACCTCTACATCGTTAACAGTCTGAATCAGCGACCCACCTACATAGTGCCAATGGGAGCCAGGAGCAGGATTGGCATAACAACTTCAAATGCAAATGCACTGCCACTTGACCTCTCATCTGTTACATTGCCAGATGCTAAGATTTTTTGTTAAAGCTAATTCACTGTCTTTAAACTTTGAGAAGACCCACTATATGCAGTTCAGAACCTGTAAGAGTTTTCCTGTAAGAGATTTCCTTCCAGCAGATCGAAGATGTCCAAGCTCCATAAGACTCCCATAGTCCTCGACAGAGCTTAGGGGACGATGCGGCAGACCTACACCGCTGTACTAGGCAAGGTCCTAGCGGAGGTGGTTTGCCATTGCCTTCCTCCGAATGAATTATGATGATGAAGACGACACAACAACACCCAGTCATCTTGAGGCAGGTGAAAATCCCTGACTCCGCCGGGAATCGAACCCGGGACCCCGTGCTCGGTAAGCGAGAACTCTACCGTGAGACCACGAGCTGCGGACTCTGGGATTACAAGCCGATAATAAATTGAGTTGGGAAGGACGTACCACAGAATTGCTTAAGCACCTAAATAAGTCTGTATTTGTAGTGAGAATGATGTCAATTGTAGGAGATATAAATATAAAAAAGTTGCATACTTTGGTTACTTTCATTCTGTTAAGTCCTATGGGCTCATATTCTGGAGCAACTCATCAACCCGAGCAAAAGCCTTTAGCGTGCAAAAGCATAAGATAAGAATCATTTGTGGTGTAAATTCAAGAACATCATACAGAAACTTATTCAAGGAGATTTGTATTATAACCACTGATTCTCAGTATATGTATTCCTTAATGAAATTTGTTGCAAGTAATATATCTCTATTCCTACCAATAGCTCAATACATAATATCAATATTAGGAATAAGAACAATCTACATAAAGACCTAAAATCACTTACCTTGGTCCAAAAAGTGGTCCAACATTCAGGAACACACATTTTCAATAAATTGGCAGCAACCATTAAAAACTTGGTTTCAGATACAGCACGATTTAAACGGAGTTTGAAAGACTTTTTGATAGGCAACTCCTTCTACTCTATAGATGAATATCTTAACAGAGACTGTTAAGCCACTTGAAGTAAAACTGTCTGTTAGATTTCAGTTTTGACAGCACTTGGACACAACAGTCAAGATTATCTATTTTGTGTATGACAAATTTATTAACAGTGCATAACAATGTTTCATTCTGACAGCGTGTTAATTCTGTAAATATTAGCTGTTCCAGTTCACCGCATTGTATTCAATCATTTCGAATTCCGTCCCGATAGCTGAATGGTCGGCGTGACGGTCTACCGTTCTATGGGGCCCGGGTTCGATTGCCGTCGGGGATTTTCTTCGCTCAGGGACTGGGTGTTGTCTTCATCATCATTTCATCCCCACCCAGGGCGCAGGTCGCCCAATGTAGCAGCGAATGTAATAAGACCTGCACCAAGGCGGCCGGACCTGCCCCGGAAGGGGCCTCCCGGCCAATGACGCCAAACGCTCACTTCCATTTAGCTATTTCGACAACCTTCTGACAAATGATCAGGGTTGTAAGTATTATATTAATATGTTTTATGTTTTGATGTTATACTATCTGGCATGTTCCTCTCCCACGAGAATCATCTCATTTTGTGTGTCTATTGAACGAAAACTGAATTTAATGTAATCATGAACACAGACACACAGATACACATACCCACACAGGACAGACATCAGTGATTGTTATTTCATAAGGCTGACTGGGCAAAACTAAGACAGATAAATGAGGCCTTCCACCTGCATGCAGTTGCTGCTAAAGAAACTCCTCCCCGATGACGAGCAACAGTCGGATGAACAGATTCAAGCTGTACAGTGAACCTTATGAACTCTTGCTATGAATATGGTACCGTCATTATTCCCTTTGCATGTGAGGAGGTCGCGCTAACGATTGCCAAACTAAAGAACAAAACAGTCCCTGGGCTGGATTGTATTCATTCGGAGACTCTGAAAATTGTCGTTCCACAGATTGTTCCATACCTGAAGCATCTCCTCAATGAAGCGCTATGGCTGGGACGGGTACCTGACGTCTGGAAAACAGCAAATGCCGTCATAATTAAAAAATCAGAGAACAAGGACCCGTCAGATCCTATACGCTTAATTGACACCTTGGCCAAGGTCCAGGAACGATTTCTGCGTTCCTTGGCCTTAGTCCGCACCAGTCCGATTTCAAGACGGGAAAATCTATAGATGACGCATTAAATGAAGTTCTAACCGCTGTACATAACACAGAAAACAAATACGTAGTTGCTAGGTTATAGACATTTCAGGCACCTTTGATAATCTCTGGTGGCCCGCAATGTTTGCAACATTCAGAGAGATACCGGTACACAAGGCCCTCTGCGACAGCCTCTCGGACTACTGTAGAAACAGGATTCTTGAATGGCGCGCGGGAAGTCAGAAAGTGATTAAAAGAATCACCAAAGGTTGCCCACAGGGTTCAATCTGCGGGCCCATCTTTTGGGATATCGCCTTTGAACCCCTCCTACGTTAACTGGATTGGAACAGCCGTGTCAACGGGGCGATAGCATACGTAGACGACATCCTGGTGGAATCTCTGCGCATTGGTGCGCAACTTGGTCAACACAGCTACTTGCAAGCATCAGCCAGTGGTGCAAACATAACAAACTTTATATGGCTCTACACAAAACAGTTTATACACTGCTCAAAGGAAAGCTACAAAGTAATCCAACCATGAAACTACACGACATTGGCATACGCAGAAAACGGTAAACACGATATCTTGGTGTGCTACTCGACGAACGACTGTCCTCTGACGAACACATCAGAACAACGACTGACAGGGCTGCCAAGAGCATGCACAAGCTGGCCAGACTCAACATAACACTCTTTAGGGAACCATTACACACATCGAGAACTTACCATTGTGTGCTCTTTGAGTCTGAAGTCTGTTTTGCAGCCAGTGCGAGGGCCCACCGAGTACGTCTGGTGCCGAATAGGACCCGTGCGTCGAGGGCAGAGAAGAGACCTGGTAAGGCAGTCAGGAGCTTTCAACATTGTGCCAGTGGAATCACTGCGTGTGGTGCTTGAAACCTTGCTTATCTACATAACAATTCGGTTTTGGGCTGCAATGGACTGGCTGAGGAGGGGGAGACGGGATAAGGTAATCGAGATTACCGGACAGAACATCAAAGAGAATCGCCAACTCGTTAAATGGCGGATGGATACCTGGCAAAGGGAATGGGGGTTAAGTGATAAGGGCTGTAGAGTACATCATTTCTTCCTGGACATGAAGGCACGTCTGAGACTGAGCCATATCAACCCCGGGAGGCGTACTTATACTGCATAGGCTGCAGACAGACTGCTACTTGTTTTGTGGCGGTGTTCGTAGCGACAAACAATTCGCTGTAGAAACGGCTTACGAAGTCACCGCCACACTTTTAATAGCGGGCCGACCGGTCCGCTGGAACAGTAAACAGAAAGGTTAAAACCCAAACACTCTGATTAAATAAAAGTCGGTACTTATCTTTATTGACGAAGATACAGAAACACAATAGTGAACTCCGTGTCTACAGAAATCTGTCTAGTTCGAGTCGGAGCGGCTAGGTCAGCGTCGGCTGACGACAAACAACAACTCTGCCGCGATGAACACACAACTGACTAGCAAGTACACAATTCGGTGGCGAGTATACAACTGAGCGGCGAATACAGAACTGTCCTAGCGCTCGCGACTCCAGCGCTTAAGAAGCCAGAAGCCAGCGGTGGCGCGCGCAGACTTGCGGCGATTTGCTGTCTCGCTGGCGCAGCTTATGCGGACGGCGTCCGGACTTTGATGCTGCCAACCTTTTGGCAGCGGGCTCGGGTGGCATTACTGGCTAGGATATAACAACTTGTACCTGTGGAGAACATAGATCCCCAGAACACATCTTTTTTCACTGTCACCGATACAGAACAACACAACAGACACCCACGCAGTACAACAATGACTTGATACGGTCAACAAGAGATAAAGATGAGTGGGAAATAATCAATAAAATCGATGATGACGTCTCAAGAACATTACATGACGAATACAGACAGATGCGGCCATGTGACAGAACACTGCAACAAACAGCAAATACTTTTACCAACGCGTACTGCATACAACCTTACACAACATCTAGAATGATTAAACTGTATTAGAATAAACAATGTAATGCCCCATCAACGCTGTAAACGAGTGATAGCTTAAGTATAAAAAGCAGGCATATCCATCTCGCGGTCATTATACCGCTGTTGGGTTGTAACACTTGTAACTGAATACTTAGTATAAAAGCAACGTAATAGGTAAAATTCAAGACACGTAATATATGAACTGAAAGTTAATTAATAATCCCAAAAAATTACATACTTTACACACCAATGTACATAATAGTTATCGTTTTTGTAAACAGAGTTTGGTAATATTAATATGTAAATTAAACTTTAGCGAACCAGGACTGCAAGGCTCGAAGTAGTTCTGAGGCTGTCAGGCCAGGCTGGCTCAGATAGGGTAACATTTCTCTCTCTCTCTCTCTCTCTCTCTCTCTCTCTCTCTCTCTGTCTGTCTCTCTCTTTCTGTCTAACTCTTTCCTGTCATCATAGTTCCTTAGAATTTGAATATTTTTGTGTTCTTTTGCATTTTCTAATCTATCTTTAATTTATTATTACTGCCATTCTAACTACCGAAAACAATAATTGCCGTTTGTAACAGGGAAAGTGTTGTGTTATCCACACGAAAAGACGTAAAATGAATGACCTGTTATAAAATGTAAGCCAACAGGTGTGTAAATTATCAATAAATCAAAGCAAATTATATCCCCTTTAACGTCCAGACGCATCTCAGTTGTGTCTTCTGCGGTCGATGGATCAGACGAGGGGGTCCAGTTGCATGGCCTGCTCGTTCACCGTATCTCAACCCGTTCGATTTCTGGTTATGGGGCCATCTCAAAAATATCATGTATGCAGAGACCATCCAGATGTGGAGACACTGTAGCAGCTTATTAATGCTGCGTTTGACACTCTTCTGATGCAGCCTGGCTGGTGTGAACGTCTGACACAGAACATGCTACGGCACGTACACGCATCAGTTGACGCACATGGAAACCATTTTCAAGACATGCAGTAATTGCGTCTGCATGGTACAGGATGTATTAAGACTGCAGTCTCTGCAACAACATATGAGTGAATTAATGGTATCTAGCATGGGTACCACGCATTTCCGGACATGAGTTCACTAGAACTTTTTTGTTCCGTATCCTTTCATCGATGAATCCGTAAAGTTTGCACGTGGTAGAATAAATCAGCGTGTATAGAGTGGTCCCAACATAGCTCGATGATCTTGGTACGTGCACAGAGAGAACGACAGTTTTATTCGAAGACAATAATACACAGAAGTCACCATTATTTATGGAGGTCCCCTCTACTAACAAAAGGTTGGACATGGCCTGTAACACTGTGCGCCATCGCCATGATCGGCAGTGCATGCTCTACACCAGGTTGTTCCAACCGAGCTCCAGGGAGGCGGAGCGCTCACTGCGGCAGCTCGGAGCCCCCATGGAGGGGGAAAGGGAACTCACCGCAACTGACGCAATAATCCGTGTTCAATGACAGCTATGACTAGCCGCCGGAGCCCTGTACCTCCATTGGAGGATACCTTTCTATTCATTGCGAGGGATGGTCGTCTGTAGTGTCTTGTATGTCATAAAGTATTTAATTCTGCGAAGAGGTACAATATACAACGACATTATACACGTCTTCACGCAGCGCACTACGATCAGGTAGTAGGCGTTGCACGCAGAGAACTGGTAGCCAGGCTGAAGAACGACATACCAGGAGACGTAATACGGAGGGTATGAAAACACGCAACATAGTTCGTGTTCTGTAATGCGTTTATAATTTTCAGGTGAATGAGAGCGGAGAAAACACTACTGAATCTGCAATTCGAGCAAGCTACAGGGTCGCTCACATCATTGCGACGAGTGGCAAACCGTTTTCGGTGGGACCACTCGTAAAATCGTGCATGGTAGCAGTTGCAGAATGTTTTCTTTCCAAGGGAGGTGGAGGCTATTGGCCTGTCGAAGCAAACAATATCTCGTCGAATCCTGGACATGGCAGCGGATCTAGAGACACAGCTCAGGAAAATGGTGGACAGCTTTGTCGCATTTTCGCTAGCGCTTGACGAAAGCACCGTGATATCGGACTGTGCTCAGCTTGCAGTCTTTGTGCGTGGTGTCGACATGGAGCTGCAAGTAACTGAAGAACTCTTTGACGTGGTACCACTCGATTACACCGCAACAGGACGTGACATATTTTGAAGCTGTTTGTGAATCAGTGGTAAATATGAATTTTCCCTGGCGTAAGCTCCATTCTGTAGCGACAGACGGTGCACCACAAATGATCGGGCGTCACGAAGGCTTTGCTTCTCGTTTGAAAAATAAACTCAGGGACGAATTCGGGAAAGACATTTTGACTCTTCATTGTTTTATTCACCAAGAGGCATTTTGTGCTGAAGCAGCAGAGCTAGATGGCGTAATGAAAGATGTCGTTAAGTGTGTGAATTTTGTGCGGTGTCACGTTATAAATGATCGCCAATTCAAAGGATTCCTGAAAGATATGGAGGCGGAGTATGTGGGTATACCTTACCACAGTATGTTGGCTAGGTCGGGGAAAAGTTCTTGATGTTTTCTTTGCCATTCGTGAGGAAATATCCCTTTTTTCCCCGAAATGAAAGGGGGAGAAATGCGTTGTCTGAAAGATATAAAATGAATATCAGACCTAGCTGACATAACTACGCATCTGAATAATTTAAATCTGTCATTGCAGGGAAAAGGGCAGCTAATCGTTGACATGCACGACCAGATCAAAGCGTTCGTGTAAAAGTTACGTTTATTTGAGAGGCAGATAAACAATGGACATTTAACGTTTTTCAATCGTCTTGCTTCTTTAAAACTACCTGAAGATACTACTTTCGGCGATCACCGAGCAAAGTTAAAGCAGCGCATCACGTTGTTTGAAACACGATTCGGAGACCTCACTAGTTTGGGAATGCAACTTGAGCCTTTAAGCACTCCTTTTTCAGTTTCCCCCAATGACTTGTCATCGCCACTTCAATTGGAGATTATTGATTTGCAAAATTCAACTTTGTTGAAAGAGAGGTACTACAACACGTTTGATTTGTCACGATGGTATCGTTCATTAAAGCAAAAAACATTTCCCAAGCTTCACAACAATGCCGCTGAGATCATGTGCATGTTTGGATCTACGTATTGTTGTCAGAAGTTTTTCTCAGCAATGAAAAGAGTAAAAAGAAAGGAACTATCGTTTCTTCAGGATGCAACAATGAAGGTCATCCTCCGCATTAACGCTGCGAACGATTTGACGCTTGATATTTCCGATCTTGTAATGAAAAGAAAATGTCAAACTACAGAGGCCCAATTTCTTATTTATTTCCTGAACATCGTATTTCCTGGGGTAGCATGTCACCACGTCCTAGCAGCTAGGAGTATGAGGTTGTCGATCTTGTAAGACGCAGCTGGCACCTCAAAACGCTTTCCTTGCCGCCTGCCTCAGCCAGCCGTGCCACGTGCCGGCGTGCCGGCCCACTTGAATGGTCACAGCGAGCTACACGGCTCCCTGGAGCAGGGAGCGCTCCGCGGCTCACAACGGAGCCGACGAGCTGGAACAGCCTGCTCTACACGATGCTCTCTGGTGGCCGCGAGGTTGGTAAGGGGCTCTTGTGGTAGGGTGTCCCATTCCTGCATCAGCCTGCGTGATGTGGTGCATCGTCGCTGGGGCATCTGGACGCACCCCACACGTGGTCCATGGGATTTAATGCACAGGAAAGGGCACGCCATTATATTCGGCGAACATCCTCTAGTTCCAAGAGCTCATGCATATGCGCTGTTCGGACATCAGGACCAAATGAACCGCGGAAACACACTCGTGTGGATGAAGTAATAATAGCGTTGACTGGTTGCTGAAAGCATAGGGACGGGACCAAAGAGGAGTAGGGGTCGCGCGCTCTTCCCGAATGGAAGCGGATTCTGTCTGAGTAGTGATTCCGGACGTACCCTCATACGGCGAGAGGTGCGAACACGCAATGCACACAGGGACAGTGTTGAACATCATTGTTTTGGTGGTAGAGGTGTTACGGTGCCTCTTCAAAAGTGCATTCGCACCTGACTTCGTCTTTATGAAACCAATGTGCGTCATTTGAGAGGTGCGATCGGCTATGCCGAAATTTTTGAGGATTACCATGCGCAATCACACGATCGCATCGAACAGCGCAGGCTGACAAGCTCTTGGAAAGAGAGGGTATTCGGCAAATGGACTCTCCTCCTGATCTACCTCGACTCCAGTTCCATTGAGCACATGTGGGATGCTTTGGGTCGACGTACTGCGGCACATCCACATGCACCAGTGACCATCCGGCACCCGTGGGGTGGGGGGGGGGGGGGGGGGGGAGGGGAGGAATGGAGCGCTTTGGCACAAGAACTCATTACCGTCTTTGTAGTCAGCATGGGAACACTTTGCACAGTGTGCACTGGCCTGACGCCTGGGGTCATAACACATCCTGTGAAGAACCGTGTCCCGCCTTTTTTGGTGTCCAAGATGTCGGGGACTTCAGTGTAATTATTATCGTCGTTTAGAAGTCTCATTTTTTATCGTCTAATTTCTTGTTTCTTCCAGTTGCCTTCTGTTCTATACTGTAGCATTTTTTCTTTATTTTTTCCTGATCGGTGGAAGCCCTTTCTCTTCATCTCGTGCATTTTATGTCAACTGTCTTCACCGGGAGTGTGGCTGTGTTAATTCACCCGCCTATCGTCAAGATTGTACAGCGTTGACGAACCATTTTAATGTTTGTGTAATGCAGCGCTCTAGTTTGTATGTGTTTGCTGACGCGTGACTCAAGTTCTGATTCGCAGCAACACCTGTAGCAGATATTCGATCGGTTGTATTATAAGAAGCAATACAATTTAACCGGTGATTTACTCCGCTCCTATCTTTCTTTTGGCAGAAATTCTCACTTTGTGTGAATGCAACGCGAAGCATATGCACAGTAATCTTGCATGTTTGTTATTCCATAAATAAAGTTCTGAACGTCAGTCCAGAGCAAATTTTGTGTTATGTCCTATCCAGTAATGCCACCCGAGCCCGCTGCCAAAAGGTTGGCAGCATCAAAGTCCGGACGCCGTCCGCATAAGCAGCGCCAGCGAGACAGCAAATCGCCGCAAGTCTGCGCGCGCCACCGCTGTCTTCTGGCTTCTTAAGCGCTGGAGTCGCGAGCGCTAGGACAGTTCTGTATTCGCCGCTCAGTTGTATACTCGCCACCGAATTGTGTACTTGCTAGTCAGTTGTGTGTTCATCGCGGCAGAGTTGTTGTTTGTCGTCAGCCGACGCTGACCTAGCCGCTCCGACTCGAACTAGACAGATTTCTGTAGACACGGAGTTCACTATTGTGTTTCTGTATCTTCGTCAATAAAGATAAGTACCGACTTTTATTTAATCAGAGTGTTTGGGTTTTAACCTTTCTGTTTACTGTTCCAGCGGACCGGTCGGCCCGCTATTAAAAGTGTGGCGGTGACTTCGTAAGCCATTTCCACAGCCAAGTGTTTGTCGCTACGAACACCGCCACAAAACTGGCGACGAGGTCTTCCGAACTCGTGTGCAGGGCTGGTTCAACTTGTTCTTGTTATACTAATTATAGCGATAAACTTTTGGGGGCTGGTTTAATTTGTGTTCACTATGTCTGCCGAATTACAACAGTTGATCTTGTTACAGAGTCAGCAAATACAAAGTTTGGTGGAAGCAATCGCCAAACAAGCGGCTAATCCTCCAACACAAAAGGAACAAGCACAGGCAGCACCACAGTTCCGGGCTTTTGATGAATCCAGAGAAGAATGGCGAGAATATTTCGCGCAGTTGCAGGCGCACATGACAGTCTACAAAATCACAGGTACTGAGCGGCAGCTTTATTTAATTTCCACTGCAGGCGTGGAAATCTATCGACTACTTTGTAAGTTGTTCCCGGAATCCCAGCCAGAAGCTTTAGACTATGACGTTGTTGTTAACAAGCTTGCTGAGTATTTCGAGTCGCGAGTTCATGTGGCAGCAGCCAGATTCAAGTTCTTCAGATTAAAGAAACTGCCACATCAATCTAATAAACAGTGGTTAACAGATTTACGGGGCCTCACCCGTCAGTGCCGATTTAATTGTGTGTGTGGAGCTTCCTACAGTGATGTCATGTTACGAGACGCTATTACTCAAAACATTGCAGATTCTCGTATTCGTGCTGCTATCTTAAAGTTGCCTGACCCGTCATTAGAGACTGTGATGAACATCATTGAAGCCCAAGATACTTTTGACTATGCTGAGTGTGAGTTAAATCAGCCATGTCTTTCTCAAATTGCCTGTGCTAAGCAAGTTAGGTCACGCCCGCGGCCCCACCGGCAGAGTCAGACTGTAAACACTAGCCGGCCGCGTCATGTTAAACACATTCGTCAGCCGCGTGTGCAGAATGATAGAGTTAAGTCTTGCCCTAAGTGTGTTCTGGCTCATCCTCGTGAACGTTGCCCGTTGAGAAACGCGGTTTGTCACTTTTGTCAAAGGAAAGGACACATCCAGACTGTTTGTTTGCGTAAACGCAAGAACAATTCTAGTGCTGCCCAGCCCATGGATATTCATGTTCTTCAAAGCCAGCCCGCCCAGAAGGTCGCGTTTAAAGACTCTTCCACGGTTCGTGTGGGTAATAAACTTGTTCGCAATAAGCCACCCACCCAGCCCTCTGCTATGCGACCCAAGCGTAATTCAAACGCTGTAAAAAGTAATGTACAGACTGCAAGTGAAGCGGGAGTTGTTGTTCCACCCGCCCAACCCACGAGTTGTCGTAAGCAGCGAACACGCGCTAAACGCGCTGATTTTGTGTCTTCTGCCTCCACTGCACCGATCCAGAGACAGTGTAATAAACTATTTGTGAAGCTACGCATCCAGGATAAGACCTTCCATTTTCAATTAGACACTGGTGCGTCTGTGACTCTCATAAATAGTGCTACGTATGCGGCTATAGGCCGCCCTAAACTTTCAGCGGCAAAACATTCTTTGGCTACTTACAGTGGCGAACAAATTCCTGTGTTAGGTGTATGTAGCGTGCCAGACACATTCCGTGGCAATACAAAAACAGTTTCATTCACAGTGCTCCGCGCTACAGACAGTGTAAACATTTTCGGATTAGACTGTTTTGACTTGTTTGGCCTGTCTATCCAAGACAATGTGTTGCAACTTAATTCTGTTGTTGTTCCTCAAGACAGCATAACCGATTTGTGTAAACGATACGGTGACATATTTAAAGACGAACTAGGTTGTGCTGCGAACTTTGCCGCTCATATTACGTTAAAAGATAATGCTCAGCCTCGATTTTGTCGTGCTCGTCCAGTGCCTCACGCCCTCCGGGCACCTGTAGAAGATGAACTTCGTCGTTGGCAAAACAACGGTGTTATTCAACCCGTTTCAGCGAGCCAGTGGGCTTCTCCCTTAGTTATTATAAAGAAACCGTCTGGCAAGTTACGTTTGTGTGCTGATTTTAAGTCGACAGTTAATCCTCAGACTGTCATTGATTCTTTTCCTTTGCCTAGACCGGACGAGCTGATGGATAAGTTAGGGGAAGCTCGTTTCTTTTCCAAAATTGATCTCCGTGAAGCATATTTGCAATTACCCCTCGACGATCAATCACAACAGTATTTTGTCATAAACACGTCGCTGGGGTTGTTCCGTTTTCTGCGTTTGCCTTTTGGTTGTGCGTCAGCTCCAGCTGTTTTTCAGCGTTTTTTGTCTCAACTTCTGGCTAATGTGCCATCGTGTTGCAACTATTTAGACGATATTGTTGTGTCCGGTCGGACGCCTGCTGAACATTTCCGTAATTTGGAGTGTTTGTTTAAAGCGTTGTCTCAGGCAGGCCTACGTTGCAACATCGATAAATGTTCATTTTTCCTTACGGAGCTGGAGTATCTGGGACATGTTATTAATGCTCAAGGCATTCATCCCTCCCAGTCACATTTAGCAGCTATTCGTGATTTGCCCGCCCCTCGCAATCTGCAGGAATTGCAAGCAGTTCTTGGCAAATTGACATATTATATTAGGTTTATACCTAATGCATCACAGATTGCTGCACCGTTGCATCGTCTCCGCCGTAAGAATGTTCCGTTTGTGTGGTCAGCTGATTGCCAATCAGCCTTTCAGCAGCTTAAAGAGGCTTTATTGAATGATCGTTGTCTGGTCCATTACGACCCTAACAAGCCTCTGGTGTTAGCTTGTGATGCCTCTTCTTTCGGCCTCGGTGCTGTGTTGTCTCACCGAGTCGGTAACACCGAACGTCCTATTGCGTTCGCATCTAAATTGCTAAACAAAGCTCAGTGTAATTATAGCCAATTGGACAAGGAAGCGTTGGCTATTGTGTTCGGTGTCACAAAATTCCATCACTACCTCTATGGTAGACCATTCTATTTAGTAACAGATCACAAGCCCTTGACGTCACTGTTTCATCCGTCTAAACCAGTTCCTCAGCGGACAGCTCAGAGACTACAACGTTGGGCTCTTTTGTTATCAAAATACCAGTATGAGATACTGTATCGCCCTACAGCTCAGCATGCAAACGCTGACGCGCTTTCTAGATTGCCGATTGCTGCGGATGATGTCTTCGATTCCTCTGACGACTCTTGCCATCAGATTGACGCCGATGAGCATCAATCCCTCAGGGATTTTCCGATTGATTATCGTCAGGTGGCACGTGAGACAGCTACGGATCCTCATCTGAGTTTACTATTACGTTTTGTTCAACGTGGTTGGCCGTCCAAGGCAAAGGACATATCGGATCCTGTGGTTCGTCGCTATTATCCGCAACGTCATCTGTTGTCTGTTTCGCACGGAGTTTTGCTGTTACGCATCGAGAATGACCAGCTTCGTGTAGTGGTTCCCCAAGTGCTCCAATCCAAGGTCCTCGACTTGTTGCATCAAGGTCATTGGGGAGTGGTCCGCACCAAGTAGCTTGCCCGCCGTCATTGTACATGGCTCGGCATTGATAAGCAGATTACGCAGATGTCTACAGATTGTTCGACGTGTGCCGAACACCAAGCTGCTCCGCCTCAACGCTATTTAGAGTGGGCACGCCCTGCCGGTCCCTGGCAGCGAGTACATATTGATTTCGCTGGTCCATATTGGAATTCTCGTTGGCTCATCTTGATAGATGCATTTAGTAATTTTCCGTTTGTTGTGCCCATGCAGTCTACAACGTCTGCACAAACTATACAGGCGTTGACTTCAATTTTTTGTATTGAGGGTCTTCCAGAAGTTTTAGTGTCTGACAATGGTCCACAATTTACCTCTGCTGAATTTGAAAGTTTTTGTTCTGCCAATGGCATTCGCCATGTTCTTATTCCGCCGTTCCACCCTCAATCGAATGGTGCAGCGGAACGTTTTGCACGCACATTCAAGGATCATATGGACCGCCTTCGTGCTACGCACTCTCGTCAGCAGGCCCTCATCACGTTCCTGTCGTCGTACCGGACCACGCCACGCGACGGCCCTTCGCCTGCGGAGCTTCTCCACGGCCGTCGTCATCGCACCCTACTACGGTTGTTGCACCCCCCGGATCGACCCGCCGCTTCTGAGCATCGCACGCGTTTTCAGCGCAACGACGCCGTTTTTTTCAGAGTTTATCACGGTCGCCGTCGTTGGGAACGTGGTACCGTGATAAGTGTCCAGGGTCGCGGTTTTTATACTGTTCAAGGTGCTACTGGGGTGCACAGGAGGCATCAGAACCAGTTGCGCCGCGCTGACCGCCCGGATTCTGCCGCTCGTTCTTTGTCCACAGATTTGGTCCGCGGCGGGTTCCAGCCGCGCCTTCCGACTTCGCTGCCGCCCCCAGGGCAGCAGCAGCAGCCGTCGCCGCTACCACGCCGACAGCCCGTCCCGTTGATGCCTCCCGCGCAGCTTCATTCGGGAGCGCACCAGGTGGTCGCTCCGGCGCCTGCGGTCCCTCTTCAGTCGCCACCGCCTTCGGAGCTGATGGACGTCGACCCCTCAGCCGGGCCGCCTTCCCAAGCGGTGGCTGTGCAGCCTGTCCTGCAGCCTCTTTCCTTGGGCACCCCCAAGGAGTCTGACACCGCAGCGCCTTGTCCGGCGCCCACTCAGCAGCCGTCGACGCAGCGTCAGGAGACGCTGCCTCTCTTCGTGGGTCCCGACGCCCCGTCGCGTCCAGTACCAGAAGCTGCGCCCGTGGACACAGGCGTGCACCCTGACCTCGGTTTTCAGTCGGTGTTTCCCGGGGCCCCGCGCAGCCAATGCTGGGGTGCGGACCGGGGACTGCCACCGACAACAGTCTCCGCCCCGGTCTCTTCTGCTACGCCTGCGGCCAGACCCCTCCCCCGCCGTCGACGCGCGCCACGTTATTATTCAACGACGGTGCGGCGATTTGGGGGGGAGGAGTGTTATGTCCTATCCAGTAATGCCACCCGAGCCCGCTGCCAAAAGGTGGGCAGCATCAAAGTCCGGACGCCGTCCGGATAAGCAGCGCCAGCGAGACAGCAAATCTCCGCAAGTCTGCGCGCGCCACCGCTGTCTTCTGGCTTCTTAAGCGCTGGAGTCGCGAGCGCTAGGACAGTTCTGTATTCGCCGCTCAGTTGTATACTCGCCACCGAATTGTGTACTTGCTAGTCAGTTGTGTGTTCATCGCGGCAGAGTTGTTGTTTGTCGTCAGCCGACGCTGACCTAGCCGCTCCGACTCGAACTAGACAGATTTCTGTAGACACCGAGTTCACTATTGTGTTTCTGTATCTTCATCAATAAAGATAAGTACCGACTTTTATTTAATCAGAGTGTTTGGGTTTTCATCTTTCTGTTCACTGTTCCAGCGGACCGGTCGGCCCGCTATTAAAAGTGTGGCGGTGACTTCGTAAGCCATTTCCACAGCCAAGTGTTTGTCGCTACGAACACCGCCACAAAATTTTGAATCCATCTTCTTTGTGTTTCTATTCAGGTTTCATGGTGCTTAATAGGAAAAGTAAACATATTGCTTTGTACTACTGCGAGAACAAAAGGGTTTTGGCTTGATAATCGTAGTCTTAAGATCACGTAGCTTTCCATACTGGGTAATTTCGTTGTGACAACCTTGCAAGTTATTAAACTATATACATCCCTTAATTTGTAAAACAGCTGTGCAGTATGAATCACATTACGGAATCGTTATAGTGCCTTGCGCTGGGCCCGCATCTCGTGGCCGTGCGGTAGCGTTCTCGCTTCCCACGCCCGGGTTCCCGGGTTCGATTCCCGGCGGGGTCAGGGATTTTCTCTGCCTCGTGATGGCTGGGTGTTGTGTGCTGTCCTTAGGTTAGTTAGGTTTAAGTAGTTCTAAGTTCTAGGGGACTGATGACCATAGATGTTAAGTCCCATAGTGCTCAGAGCCATTTGAACCTTGCGCTGGAGGTTCAACATCCGTCTCATTCACAAACGGCATTTGACACTCACGGGGTGTCACACGTCTACTTCCTTTAATGTTATTGCGTAAACCAAGTTAATATAAATTCTACTTTGTAGTTGGCTGTAACAATTCTAAATCTTTTTTAAAAGAATGATAATGATAACAACCTTACACAAGTAACTGCTCTTAAGTTAAAGTTTGTAAACATTTGTAATGTATAGCTGACAATTAGCGCTGCTGAAACAGAAGAGCTCCTGGAAGCATACCGCAGTTTTTTTTAAAAAAAGCATCGAATATTGCAAGGGTTAAATGGTTTTCAGGGGAGACAAGCACATGAACACGAATGTACATAATGCTTTGAAATTTGGCTAAATTACATTTTACGATTTTGCATAGACTCTAAGACTGCGCTATTATTTGGTTTATGAAAAATGTTTCAGATTAGTAATTCACAAAACTCTGTAGAATATTATTCTTATGCGCTTTGTGTAATCACCAGTTTACGAGTACGGGATGCATCTTAAAGTAAATATTTTATGTTTCTAAATTTTTCGTCATCTTAATTACTGACTAGATTAATTACCGAGAGGTGTTTTCTAATTTAGAAAAAATACTGCACTAAAATTATGTTCTCAAAATTCAGAATCTTGCAGTCATTAAAGCAAAACAGGCGATTGAAATTTTGGGCGTCCAAGCTTTCAATGTCAATATTTCATAAGCTAATTAACGTCAGATAATTCCAAATATGTGCTCGAAACGTTGGGAGCGTCTGCTTCCGAATGCGTTTTGACAATAACTCCTCTGCTGCTTATTTGTTCACAGTGTTTTTCCCATTATATGATGTCGTAAGTTTAGTAGCTGTCACTTTTAAGCCGGCCGCGGTGGCCGTGCGGTTCTAGGCGCTGCAGTCCGGAACCGCGGCACTGATACGGTCGCAGGTTCGAATCCTGCCTCGGGCATGGATGTGTGTGATGTCCTTAGGTTAGTTAGGCTTAAGTAGTTCTAAGTCCTAGGGGACTGATGACCTAAGATGTTAAGTCCCACAGTGCTCAGAGCCATTTGAACCATTTTGTCACTTTTAATTATTCAGGCTTCAAGTGGAAGCAACTGCACCATTAGACTCATGAACATAAATGTAAACAACAGACACATGTTTAATACAGATTATGTATAAATAAAATTTTACATGTTACTGTGCTGATTACATATTATGTGTGCAACTGCATTAGACATAGAATGAGCAACGAAAAGCAAAAAAGTTTTAGCTGACCTTGGGAGTGGGAAATATGAATGGATTGGATCCCCATTTGCTACGTCTCAGGGTGTTTTCAGTGGTCGTTCAGATTGTATCTGCGATGAGGCCAAACTACAACAGCATCGTTTACATATCTGAACATACACGTAGGTTCCAAAGCCGCTGACTCCAAGGTACTTTCCTCGAAGTTTGCCGTAAACAAATTGGCAATAACATGAGGCAAGCGGCTATCCATCGCAACTCCACCTGACTGCTCAGAGTACTTGTCATTCAATAGAAAGTAAGTCGAAGTCAAGACATACCGAAGTGGGTACGTTAATAAGAGTGCAACAAACCTCACCTCAGTTAAACGTAACGAACCAGAGGAACACGAGAGAAGAGAGAGACCGCATTAAAAGTTACTAGAATATCACTGTCATTTCAGACGCATTGTCTCTAATCTACGTGAGCAATTCGACTATTTCTTAATGTGACTCTCACACTGACCTACTAATGGGCTCAACAGGATAGCGAGGTGTTTTGCTACACGCTGTGTCGAAGCATCTACATTACTCGCAATCAGCCTAAGAGGGACCCTTCCTCGTGACATTTAGAAAGCCTTATAACATAGGGAGACGAGCACAATAAGAATTATGACGATAGTCTCCTGTGACAATGAGTTTTTCTTCAGGAGCTTGTTAGTTTTTTCTAACAATTTTTGTGTGTCAGCACCGGTCCTGCGATGCGCTGAGTCAGACAGCAAACATTGCTTCTTTCGGATGTAATGCTGTTTTTCGAAAACAACTGTAGCATTACGCTAGACCTTGGGTAAAATAACAGTATCCGGATCAAGTCGAAGTGAACGTGAGGCAGCCCTCTCAGCCGCCGTCACATTACACTCGAGCGGACGCGCCCCAGCCAGCATACGACATGGCTCCCTCCTTACCTCCTCTGCAACATTAGAAGGTAGTTTAAAAACAGCCTCTTCAATAAAACTAATAAAAACCATCCAACGGCAAGCGCTTGGGAGTCGTTGCAAAATTTAAGCTCTTCCGTAACACGGATGAAGCTGTGTCGTCAAGACCCTCCTCCGTGAGATTTATCACAGGTTTCTCCACATACAAGATTAGATGGCGAGTCACAGAAACGTTCAAACTTCACAAAATGCCGGAAAGTTATAAAATGAAATTCCCAGTCAAACTGCACCGTCCAGCCAATCCCAAGAAAAAGCTGAAGTTTTTGAAGTAATCATTAAATGATGCCGAAACAGTGTCATGTAAACAATATCCAACTGCCGGGCCGGCCGGTGTGGGCAAGCGGTTAAAGGCGCTACAGTCTGGAACCGCGCTACCTCTACGGTCGCAGGTTCGAATCCTGCCTCGGGCATGGATGTGTGTGATGTCCTTAGGTTAGTTAGGTTTAAGTAGTTCTAAGTTCTAGGGGACTGATGACCTTAGAAGTTAAGTCCCATAGTGCTCAGAGCCAACCAGCCAACTGCCGGTGAGTGTAATAGATCCTTTCACGAACAAGAGACGGGGGGTGGGGGGCAGGAGAATTAATGTGGTGTACAACTTTAGCAAAGTTTGGAACAGTATTTTGATGAAGACACCCCAACAAATGCGACAACGCGCATTGTACTCTTACTGTGCTACTGGGAAGTTTATCCCACCTCCGCAAGCAAGGATACATTTGCTCCCTGTAGTAAATGATGCAGGACCTGGGTGTCTCCCGGCACATAGGATGCTCAAATTAATTACAGGTGTACAACTGGGTCACATCGTCGGCACTTTGCCTTGAAAATGGCAGCGTGCTCACCCCTCGAAATATCGGCGACTGTCGTCTGTAACGAATTTGAACGTTGTTTATGCCCAGAAAAACCCAGGACCCACGTTATTTACTTGTGATTTACACAATTTTTACACAAACATAAGAATGTAAAACTATACTTTCACGTAAGAATTTGAACAGTGAATGCGTGTAATGTTATGGGAGAAAAGTCGAGTTAAAGAGAGTCGCATGGTAATGTCGACATAGCAATAGGAGCGAACGAGTAAGAAGCGAAAATTCAGTGTCGCACGCAACAGTCGGAGTGAATATTCGTGGTCGTTATTTTGAGACACTAGTTTCGGTGTTGCATATACGGTTTAGGCACATACCGCAGACGAGGAAGCTAAACTGTAGACGTATTACTGTGCATATCGTAGGCCAACACTTCGGAAATTGAATCTGAAAATACGACTTGCAGCCAGCAGAGTCACGTGGCTGCAGGGTGGAAGGTTTCCAGTGCGCACAACTCGAACTGTTTCAATGCATATCGAGGACCGCATATTTCAAATACAAACGTGGTACACTAAGATGACAAAAGTCTTGGGGTCCGACCTTTGTCCGGAGTAGTGCAGCAACTCGACGTGGCAGCAGCAATCTGAACAGCACCTGGTACTCCAGTGACACAACAAACTGTTACAAATCGGTTACTTCAAGGACAGCTCCGAGTCATACGTCCTGTAGTATGCATTTTACTGACGCCAAACCATCCGCGACTTCAATGGTGTCAAACAAGAGCTGATTGGTGGACAGCGAGGAGGTCTGTTTTGTTTTCTGATGAAACCTGGTTCTGCCTCGTTGCTCGTGATGTCTGTGTGTTGCTCTGTTGAAGGCCTGCGACCAACCTGTCTGTGTGCTAGGCGCACTGATCCTGCATGTGTAGTTATGGTCTGGGATGCGATTTCGTATTGTAGCTGGAGCACTCTCATGGTTATTGCAAGCACCCTGACTGCAAGACCTGTGCGTGAGTCCCGTGGTTTGACCTGTTATGCTGCCATTAATTAACATCATTCCAGGGGTGTTTTAGAACAGGATAATGCCGGCCCACGTGCCGCTGTCGTAACTCAACATGCTATACATAGTGTCGATATTTTGCCTTTGTTCGCTCTACCACCAGCTCTGTCTCCAGTCGAGCACATATGGCACATCATCGGACTATAACTGCAGCATCATCCACAAACAGCATCAACCATCCCTGTACTGACCAACCAAGTGCAACAGGCATGGAACTCCATCCCACGAACTGACACCCGGCACCTGTACAACACAATGCATACACGTTTCCATGTTTGCATTCTGGTGGTTACACCGGTTGTTAATGTACCAGCATCCACATTTGCAATGGCTTAGCTCGTGCTTTATTTAATTGTGATTTTGCAGTGTTAAAGACTTAAATATGTTACCTGGATAATTTATTCCCAAAATTTAATAAGTCTATATTAATTATTTTTATGTTGGGATTTTTTCTGTCATTGTATTGGAGGGGGGGGGGGGGGAGGGGATGTTTCCTTATAATGGCAATCTATCGTTAAAGGAGAGAAGTGCACGCACGAAAACGCTACAAGTTTCCACTGGAAAAAAATGAATTTACTGTCTTCTGAAGACCTCACCAACTCTGCCTTGCTGTTATTAAACACTACCTCCGGCTAGCTGTTTTCTGCGTGTTCTGGTATGAAAGCTTTGTCTATCTAGCAAATGCTAGCTCATTACCTCGTTCTGTTTCTTACAAAAAGCGGCAAACAACAACACTGATGATTACCAGTCGCTCTGTTTCTTACAAAACGCGGAAAAAAGCAACACTGATGTTTACCACTCATTCCCGACTTCATACACCCTGAAATTTTTAAACCACAGCTCTGCTCCATAGGGCCTACGACTTTCGTCCTACCTTTGCGAAGCCTGTAAGCAGACTGTGAGCAACTAACATTTCTCCACGAAATTATTTGAAGATGCTGACCTTCCGATTAACCAGTTTCTAAGGCGGAATATACACTGATAAGCAAAAATATTATGAATACTGGCCACTGCGGCGTTCAATGCCGTCTGATGGCGTTGTGGACAGGTGACGCGGTAACAAAAGTATGAAAGCGGAGCAGACACAGAGGGGGGATCACCCTAGCGAAGATACGGGCTGCAAATGGGGAAATCCATTTGAGATATACGGCCTTGGTAAAGGGCAGATTATTACTGCACAGAGCCTGTGAACGAGCATTGGAAATGGCGGAAGTTGGTCGATTGTTCACGTGCTACTGTCATGGGCATCTATGGAAAGACGTAGAAGGACAGTGAAACTACCACTGGGCGCTAAGTGATTGGATGTACACGAATCTGCTCTATTATGTAGGATAGATGGTGAACTGTGGCATCTCTGACGAAAGAGAACAAAACTGGTGAACGTAGAAGTGTTTTGGAGCACACCATTCATTGTACGTTGCTGAAAATGGAGCTCCAGAGCAGACCGTCCCTAGAATTTCACATGTTGACCCAATGCCATCATCAGTTATGTTTGCTGTGAACACGGGACCTTCGGTCTTCGACCATCAATCAATGGAAACATGCTGGCACTTCGGGTGAATCAAATTCTTGCTACACTAGATCGATGGCCGTCTCCATAATTACCGTGAACTGTACGAACAGTGGCTCGAAATGTGCAGCGCTCCAAGTATGCAAGCTTGCAGGAGCAGTATTATGCCACGAGAGATATTCTCCACTTCTTGCATTGGACTTGTGGTAGTAATCAAAGACATACGGACAACTGTGAACCACCTGCATCACTTCATATCTGATAACATCGATGAAGGCAATGTCATCTTTCAGCAGCATTATTGTCCGTGACTCGGAGCCAGAACCATGCTGCAGTGGTCTGAAGAGCATTACAGTGAGCTCTCATTGATGTTCGGCGACACATTCACCTGATGTAAATCCTATGGAATTCACCTGGACCACTACCACGTGCCATCACTGTGTATGCATTCAGCATTCCGTTTTATACGCGTACTATACGGCCTGTGCGTGGACATCTAATGCTACATGCTTACACAAACCTGCCTACTAACTGTCGGATCCATGATACACAGAATCAGTGATGTATTTTGTTGCAAAGACGGATGAACAAGCTAGGAAGCAGGTGGTCATAAAAGTTTTGACGCATCAGTATAGGCACTTCATTCGGATATGTCCCAATAATGCTCATACTACTTATTGAAAGATGCTTCTTTCTGTCAGTCCTCTGAGAAATTTCTTTTTCAAAAGTGTATGGCCAAATACTAGAGTTTCTTTGGAAATTACTTGCCTTTGCAAACAGGAGGCTTTTAGCTAGATAACGGGAAGGATGATCCACCGTCTCTAGGCTCGAGAATGGTACCCATTTCCCGGAAGCTGGATTACTGACATTAGCGTTCACAATAGCGACCACTACTGACAGATAGGAGCAACCAGGAACTGATACGTAACTGTTTATACATTTAATTAATGTTTTTACTTTTACCATGAATTAAATTTTGGCTCTTATATTCTTGATTTTATTTAGGGAGTTTCAGCAGTATTCATAATTTGGGCGATATGATTTGATTAACAGACACCAGTGTTCGTGGCCTTTTGTCTGTCCCTGCCCCTAGATGGAGACTAGCACTGACGAGTTCCACATGGTTTTTACAGATGATGATACTGCGGCCATGGATGCAGAACAAGTTCCTGCTGCAGCTGACCTCCAAAGGACGTGGTGTGTTCAAGTTCGTGAAAATTATGCAGGACTGGGCCCTTAAGTGCATCGCCATGGGGTCGGCAGCCACAGAGGATGGACCTACCAAGACACGCCAGCGTCTGCTGGAAGCTCTGCTCAAGCCAGGCAATCAGACTGCAGTGCCACTCGATGAGGTTCAGGGAGAGGTGAGTCATAGGCAGAGACAATCATCCGTCCTCCATTTTCTCATTGTTTTCCTCTTCCTGCTAATTCTCTACTACCTTGCCCCTTTACACTCCATCCACACCTGTAGCCTCCTCCTCCTCCTCATCCCCATTCGTCTTCTTCTCCTCCCATCAACCTGTTTTTTCCAACTTCATTCCGTCTGCACTTCCATCTTCATCTACACTTCTCTTCCTCCTCTCTCACTTTAACCTTGTCACTGCATCATTTCTACTTCTTTTTCATTCTTGCTTCGCCACTTCATCCAACTCTTCCTCATCCTGGTCATCATCCATTGTTTTACTCCCCATCACTTTATCCACATCTTCTGACCTCCATTCCTTTTTCCTCATCCACACCACTTTCTCTCTTGCATCACATTGTCCTACTCATATTTCCAGTTTGCCTTCATTTTCCCTCGACCACTTCATCCAACTCTTTCTCTGTCTCATTCTTCTTCATTTCTTCAGCTCCTGTTTCTGCTCCATTTCCATCTCATTGCTTTCATATTCACTTTTCTTCCTCCTCCTTCACTTTATCCTTATCTCTCTCCTAGTTCTACACCTCTTTCAGCTTTCCTCGAACAATTCATCGAAATCTTCCTCTACCTGCCCACCCACCTCTACTTTATTCCCCACAGCTTCTTCCTCATATTGATCCTTCACCTTCTTTTTCTTCTTCCATCCTGAATTCTCCTTTTGCTCCTTTTTTTCTTCTTCCTTTCTTTTGAATCTTTGGTTCAGTATCACCTTTATTTGCCTCTTTTTATATCTTTTTCTTTCAGCTTGCCTTCATATAATACTACCTTCTTTGAGTATTATTTTCTCTTACTTTTTTGCTTCGTTTTCGTCCCTTACCCACATGATCTTTCTTCTTCTCCTCCCTTTCTTTCCTCTCCCAGTTCTTTCCTCCTTCTTCCCCCTCCTCCTTCCCTTCACTTCCATCATTATATTTCTCTACTGTCTGTTACACATTTCATTCTACTTTCTTCTCCCACTTCTTTTCTTGTCTTTTTTCTTCATCTTGTTCTTCTATTCTTATCCTATATCATTTACACTCTTATGTCCTCATTTACATCACCATTCACTATTGCTGTATCCTTAGACTTCTCCTGGTTTTTCGTCTTATCTCTTGTTCCCCTCCTACCCCTTTTCTCTTTGTTGTCCTACTCATTCGCTTCATCCTTCTTTTCCTCCAACCTTTTCTCCCTTATAGCTCTTCATCTTGCCATTTTTCTCCATTTTTCATAGACAAAAAATATGCTCTTACGAACTAAATCGGTAGGGTGAAACATTCTCATCTTGACAATGCATGTTTTTAAAGGAAAAAACACATTTCTTTTTTTACATTGCTCACATAATTATCTTACTCAGTAGATTCCATTAATGAAGAGCAATTTGTTACAATCTGTGAATAAAACCATCTTTCCACTTTCATCAATACTGTCCCTGCAACGTGAGAAATTATCGCTTTGATCTAGTAACATAGGGTTTATTAATGAAACACTTAAAATAAGAACAACAAACTTAGAAGCAGAAAGACTCTTTCTTTTGTCAAGATACGTGTTTATTGTAGTGAACATTAACTTATCAGTAACCTGTTAGTGATCATAAAATGTGTATTCATTGGAGGTACAAGAAAAGACGAACCTCAAGTACTTGTTGTTTGTCAGTTCTATTTTACCGAAAATATTACGTAGCATAGCTCAGAAAAGTTCACGTCTTTCGAGTGCTTGACATTTACCCATTTTAAGCACATTAATATGATGGCTATGATTTAACAGTGCTATCATTTGTTTCAACGTCATCTGGCTGCAATAGCCTGCGAACTATCACATTACATATATATACAGGGTGAGTCACCTAACATTACCGCTGGATATATTTCGTAAACCACATCAAATACTGACGAATCGATTCCACAGACCGAACGTGAGGAGAGGGGCTAGTGTAATTGGTTAATACAAACAATAAAAAAATGCACGGAAGTATGTTTCTTAACACAAACCTATGTTTTTTTAAATGGAGCCCCGTTAGTTTTGTTAGCACATCTGAACATATAAACAAATACGTAATCAGTGCCGTTTGTTGCATTGTAAAATGTTAATTACATCCGAAGATATTGTAAGCTAAAGTTGACGCATGAGTACCACTCCTCCGCTGTTCGATCGTGTGTATCGGAGAGCACCGAATTACTTAGGGATCCAAAGGGAACGGTGATGGACCTTAGGTACAGAAGAGACTGGAACAGCACATTACGTCCACATGCTAACACCTTTTTATTGGTCTTTTTCACTGACGCACATATACATTACCATGAGGGGTGAGGTACACGTACACACGCGGTTTCCGTTTTCAATTACGGAGTGGAATAGAGTGTGTCCCGACATGTCAGGCCAATAGATGTTCAATGTGGTGGCCATCATTTGCTGCACACAATTGCAATCTCTGGCGTAATGAATGTCGTACACGCCGCAGTACATCTGGTGTAATGTCGCCGCAGGCTGCCACAATACGTTGTTTCATATCCTCTGGGGTTGTAGGCACATCACGGTACACATTCTCCTTTAACGTACCCCACAGAAAGAAGTCCAGAGGTGTAAGATCAGGAGAACGGGCTGGCCAATTTATGCGTCCTCCACGTCCTATGAAACACCCGTGGCCGGTGTTTGTTACAACACGCAACTGAACATCGGAGGTTTCAAGCGTCAACTTTAGGTTACAATATCTCCGGATGTAATTAACATTTTACAGTGCAACAAACGGCACTGATTACGTATTTGTTTATATGTTCAGATGTGCTAACAAAACTAACGTGGTTCCATTTAAAAAAACCTAGGTTTGTGTTGAAAAATATATTTCCGTTCATTTTTGTATGGTTTGTATTAAACAATTACACCAGCCCCTCTCCTCACGTTCGGTCTGTGGAATCGGTTCGTCAGTATTTGATGTGGTTTACGAAATATATCCAGCGGTAACGTTAGGTGACTTGTTATGTGGACATGTGTCCGGAAACGCCTACTTTCCATGTTGGAGCTCATTTTATTACTTCTCTTCAAATCACATTAATCATGGAATGGAAACACACAGCAACAGAACGTACCAGCGTGACTTCAAAGTACAAAATCAAATATGGGATAAGACAATTTAGTGTGGAGACTCAGTGGCAAAGTCTTCTTTTGAAAATGGTATTATCACTACAAAAGTCTGCACCTGAATCCCATATTGCAAAGATCAAATTTGGAAAACCATAGTATCAGAACATGTCTTCCCTAAGCGTTCTACATGAAGTTATGGAGTTTATGGAAATTTTATCTTGATATAAAACGAGAGCTTCACCTTATTTATACTAATAACACTCTTCAAAACATAGTTTATGTGTCACGTGAGTCTCGAAATATAAATATTTGAACACTGAGTGTCTAGAAAATGGTTCACGGAACAGATTTCAAAATGGTTCAAATGGCTCTGAGCACTATGGGACTTAACATCTGAGGTCATCAGCCCCCTAGGCTTAGAACTACTTAAACCTAACTAACCTAAGGACATCACACACATCCATGCCCGAGGCAGGATTCGAACCTGCGACCCTAGCAGCAGCGCGGTTCCGGACTATAGCGCCTAGAACCGCTCGGTCACAACGACCGGCGAACAGTTTTACAGCATGAAGATAATACTAACCACATACGGAGCACTATGCCGTCACAATTTTGTCATCAGCAATAAAGTCTTACTGAAAAGGTGACAACATATATCCTGTACATAGCATAGACATACTTACTTGTTCAGGTGGGATCAAGTTCCATTCCTTATCACATTACTCGTCGTTTCAGAATAGACCTTAAACTAAACTCGTGAAGTGAATTTGAATGGTAGGAACTCATCGTCCTTTGAACTTTGGCTCTTACAGAGTGTGCACGCTGCTGTGTGTCAGGCTCAGCCCCCTGGCTCACCTCTGTGATCTCCGATCCCACCTGTTGCTAATTCCGCCACCATTCATTTCCTTACTCTCTCAACGCTACATTTAGGGCTATCCTGCAGCTTCTTTCATCATTCCTTACTGTCGCAACTGATGCAGTTTTACATATCTCTAACATATTTTTTCCCTCAAATGTCAAACTTCCCTATAGTGTTGTAATTTTCTACTCCACTATTTTTTATTCTGGCCCCATCCAAGTCAGAGGCATAAGTCCACCCACTTGCCTGAGGAGTATCTTCGTTGGTTTACTGCATCTTAACAATTCTGTAGACTAGAAGTGTACCTACTCACAATGTTCTGTAAGATTCTGGAAGCCCATATAGTCCTTACATGTGGACACCTTCCGATTTATGTGCTGACTGCGTATCTGTCCTTGCTTAAAGGTGTAACATATATGACTAATTGGCCTTTTGCTATCTAAAACGTCTCAGATATCACCTTAGTTTAGTGCGAGACAATTATCGGAAGACAACTAATGCAGGAAACTGAAACTGTAACATAGCACAATTGGTATAAACTCATGGAACACTGGGTACGTGGACGATCATGTGGAACGACTGAGAAATTCGTTTTTCCATCTACCACTGGCTGTCAAGAGCATGCCCTTATAGGGACACGTTGCCTGTTCTGGCCTCTTATTGGCTAGCATTCGAGGACAGAGACCCCCAGACACCGTGACACATAGAACTGTGCCAATCTGAGGGTGAAGGTGCGTGGAGAAAGAAGTACATAGTATGACAGTGCGTTATAACCCGTTTCAATCCTGTCGAAATATTTTCATGTGGCTTGTGATAAGCTGTGGTGCACATTGCACGGTGGCAATTAATGGAAAATAGTGTGCCATCCTTGAAAAATACTCATTGCTGGTAGATCAGCAGACTGTTAAAATCATTCCGACCCTCGCTTCAGTCAAGGTCAATGTGATCAATGGACCTACGACCATGCGATATACATGGTGATTTACAAAGATAAGAAAATATTTTAATATGTTATTCTACAACTAAGACTAAAGAAAAAGTGTTTATTTACGGAATTACGGCTAATAAAAAGATTTTGCCTGAAATTTAGCAAATTCGCTAATATGAAGCCATCGCAAAAACGTAGGAGGTTAAAGTAAAGCACGATTTCAATTTATTTTGTTGTTATTGGTCTGGTGAATTTAATAAAACATGTCCCAGACGTGTATCTGCAGTAGTTTTCCAGAACATCCAGAGAAGCAAAGATTATTATACAAGTAAACTTTTTTACTTTCCATTAAGAATGTAGAAACGTTTATGCCATTGTTGGCAACGGTTAATGCGCTGTTTCAGTCGTTTCCTAACCTTCAAACGAGCTAGTTTTCTGTATTGTTCAGTGAAAGAATATAATAACAACAGTGTATTTAAGTGAAACTACAATTAACTGTTGTACTTTGTAGATTATTTATGAAACAGGGATGCCTTTCAAATTTACGACAGAGCAATACGCCGATATGGTGTCTACTTTTTATTTTATTTTTCCAAAATCAAATTGTCTACAACTTCTTTTGAAAACTTTGTGCAATTGTCTGAAATTTACAAAACAAATTGGGTCAAGTAGTTAATAAACTAAAAATTTTACGAGATTACTTCTTTGCTTCTATGGATGTACTGGAAAACTACTGCAGGTACACGTCTGGGACATGTTTTATTAGATTCACCAGACCGATAACAACAAAATAAATGGAATTCATGCTTTGCTTTAACCTCGTACAATTTTGCGATGGCTTCATATTAGCGAAGTTGCTAAATTAGAGGCAAAATCTTTTATTTGCCGTAACTCTGTAAGTAAACATTTGTGGACATATGTTAATATGGCCTTTTTTTCTTTAGTTTTAGTTGTAGAATAACGTATTAAAATATTTCCATATCTTCGTGAATCACCCTGCATTTTTCATAAGGGACATAGCTGTACATGACAACGTGAGTGGAAGAAACATTAGTGAAGTGGGCCTGACGAGTACACATTCACTTGCAATGCCCCTGTGAAACGTCTGGCTCTTATATGCAGTCCACGCAATCACGTTTTTGGCTGTAGCATTGATTGGAGATGACTCAGCGAATGAACCTACGTCGTACTCTCAACTCTGTCGCACTGTTTGAGACAAATATAAAAATTGGTTCTCGCATAATTCTTTGCAGCATGTGGTCTTTTAGATTTACTGTAAATTAATTACCAGAATATTTTCTCGTTTCACATAATAATGATTACATAAATCTACACACAAATAAGTACTCGTTCACACAGCTGTAAAACGATTGTTTCATCTACTACATTAGAATAATATTAACACAAATATGAATCGTTAGATATGGAATGGAGTGTGAATTCCAAGATTGTACAAGGGGCAAATCCTGAAAACTCGAGCCACCATACCCCAAGCCCTTCGATCCCACTCATAAGAAGTAGCGATCTGGAGGCCCCCATTTCTCGGCTCATACCTGGCCCATTATAAGGACACGTTTATGCACCTCAGGCACGCCACACGTCCTGCTCGCCAGAAGCCCTGATACGTCTACGCTGAAGCCTTCCTGCTCACTGCTCGCCTGGAGTAATTACCCTGCAGCTGTTCACATAGCTCGCAAACACGGCACTGCTGGAGATGCCAATCATGGCTCTAGTTCCAGGTCTTCTGGCGATGCTCACGGCTCGAAATACAAACCATCCTCTTATTATCACCTGGCGAGGGTCACTGCGAGCAGCGATGCTGTGGTTCAAAAAATGGTTCAAACGGGTCTGAGCACTATAGGACTTAACTTCTGAGGTCATCAGTGCGCTAGAACTTAGAACTACTTAAACCTAGTTAACCTAAGGACATCACTCACATCCATGCCCGAGGCAGGATTCGAACCTGCGGCCGCAGCGGTCGCGCGGTTCCAGACTGTAGCGCCTAGAACCGCTCGGCCACTACGGCCGCCGCTGTGGTTCAAATGGGCCGTTAAGGCTCCGCAGACTTACCTTAATGCCGCCAGGCCAAGCCGGCGAGCAGTGAGTAGCGAGATGGCAACAAAAACCCACCCTAACCATTGCTGGGTCCACAAGAAATAGGACCTATTTCAATAGTGATACCGTTAATGATAAACAGATTACCGTGTCCCCAGCCTCAGATCGACAGTTGTAGAAATCAGTACCTACCACTGGTTTCGGAAATTTCGAAATTTGTGGTAAGTTCCTATGGGACCAAACTGCTGAGGTCATCAGTCCCTAGGATTACACACTACTTAATCTAACGTAAAATAACTTGCGCTAAGGACAACACACACACCCATGCCCAAGGGAGGATTGAACCTCCAACAGGGGGAGCCAAATGAACTGTGGCAATGTGCCTTAGACCACGCAGCTACCCCATGTGGCGCTGGTTTCGTTTTGAGTCATCAGTCCACTGACTGGTGTCATGCAGCCAGCCATCAATTCCTCTCTTTGTACCAACATCTTCATCTCGAGCAGCATTTCCAATCTCTTTCCAGCCCTACAGTTTTTACGCTCTACTATAGAAGTTTTTATATGATTTCTTCTGTCCCATGAACCAAATACATTACTGAGATGGGGTTTCCGGCATGCCTCAGCGATACAGATAGTGATACCCTAGGTGGAGCCAAAACAGAGGGATATCTATGGAGAGATCAAGCAAACTTTCGTTGCTGGATGAGAGACTGATCTGGCCTTATAACGTTAGCCATCACAGCTTGCTGAACTGGTACTGTGAATAGCTGAAAGCTATGGGAAACTACTGGTTACATTTCCCAAAAAAATATTGAATGGTAAAATGATGATGGCATCCTGTTGAGTAAAATATTCCAGAGATAAAATAATCCTCTGTTTGGATCTCTGGGTGGGGACTACTCAGGAGGATGTCGACATTAGGAAAGCAAAAGTGCTATTCTACAGATAGGAAGTTATGTTAGATTCCTTAAGCTGGTAGGTAGGTTACCAAGTATAATAAGGAAATGAATAGGTTGTGTGTTGGCGTAAGCTGTCGCCGGCACACCAGGCAGCAAAGAGGTTGCGAGAAGACCGACAGACGCTGAAGATGGAGTTGTAAGAAAAGCGCCGCCAACGCCCTCTCAGCCAACGGCAATATTTAGATCGCCGCCGCGGACCAGAGGGACTAGTCAGGCATCCAGCGAGTCATCTGCGGTCTTAGACAGCCGCAGTCGCAACCAGAATCTCAGTATCGGGCAGCACATAGAGACCATAGTATTATTTATAGCAGGAATTGTACTTCACCTGGAGTAAGGCTAACGTGGACTATTACGGAAGAGCTTGTACCACAACCCCTGGACCCTTTGTTTATGTTAATAAAGAACCCAGTTAATACATCCATGCAATTGTGTTATAGAAAAGGATACTAGCCACCAAACAACATCCTCTCCTTACTTCCCATGGTACAGGCCTATAGTGACGAGGTGACACAAAAGGTTGAAGTGAGATATAGTGAGCATTAGTAAAACTCAGTGACAGGATGAATAGGGCTTCTCATCACTTGAGTACGGGCTATAAATACGCAAACAAACGGAGGTAACGCAGGTGTAAGTTAACAATGAACAAGAAAATAGGAATGCAGGTAAGCTACTATGAGCAACATAGTGAATGCATTATTGTAGCCAACACAGTCACAAAGCCAACTCTGGACGCAGTATTACAAGTTTGTATGCCATGTAGCTCTGCAGATGATGAAGACAAATATATTGAATTAAAAGACTTTATGCAGATAGTTAAAGAAGAAGAAAATTTAAATGCGACAAGTGATTAGAATTAGGTAGTAGGAAGACAAGAAAAAACAGTATGAGAATATGGACTGGGGGAAAGGAATGAAAGCGGAAGCTGTCTAGTAATACTATTAACAGAAGACAATTTAATCGTCGTTATCAGTTGGTTTAAGAAGCGTAAAAAATGGTCGTATGTGTGGAACAGACCTGGAGACACCAGAAGGTTTCATATCGATTATATAATGGTAGAACAGAGATTTCAGAGCCAGACTTCAAGCTGTAAGACACTTCCAGGCACAGTTATGGACTCTGACCATAATTGATTAGTTACGAAATGTAGATTAAAGGTGAATCACTTGCAGAACCTTAGAAAAGTAAGGAGATAGAACCTGGATAAGTTGAAAGAACGAGAAACTGATGAGAGTTTCAAACGACAACAATGGAGACGAATACAGTAGAATGGGTAGCTTTGAATTATGGAATAGTGAAGGCAGCAGTGAATCCAACAGCCAAAACAAAACAAGGTCTAGTAAAAACCCTTGTGTATCACAGGAGATACTGAATTTATTTGATGGAAGGAGAATTTCATATTTTCAGCTCTCTGTCGAACATAGTTTGCAAATAAACCATGAACATGTGATTTATTGTGATTCTTCAGTTTCTCCCGACGTATTTGTTGGTCTAACAGTCCGTAGGTGTACACTGTCGAAGTCGTTGTCGAGAACACCACAGGTTAACTCGACTAACGTATTCCAGATAGTCAGCGGTCGCAAAGCACTGTTCGTCCTAGAATCATGTGATGGAGTACGAGCGTAGCACGAACTTGGAACAGACTTCCAAATACTGGGACAGAGGCCACAGAAGTTCGCACCAGGGACGATCTCATTAGGCGAGATTGCGGCTGTAATCTTAGGAAGGTTTGGGAAGCAGCACTGAGTTAATTAAGAAGACTCTCGGCAAACAAATCGGCCTGGCGACCAGGGCGGACAGAGAACTTACATCAATGCTGCCGACGCGCAGCTGTGGGCGCGGACCGCGGTCGGAGCTGTCTGCGGGGGCAGGGGCTACTGGTCGGCCGCGCGCCCTCAGGAGCTCAGGTCGCCACCACACCAGACGATGGCGACGTGTCTGAGCACCGAAGTGTGGTGCCCGTTGGACGCTATGAACTGTCAGTACACTCGTAGACTGCTCTACCATCTTATTTATTTAGAAATATTCTTCTGTTCCTTGCATGGGTAGGTTTCGGCTAATGGTGTGTTCTGGATTTCCCACGCTCACGAACATTCCTTGATGTGGTCCTACAGAATGAACAGTGCATGCAAGCTAATCTAATTGAAATGCCTTACAGCTCATGAATCTTCTGATAGCCGGCACGGAGACGACGGCCGTGACCGTCAGCTACACCCTGGCTCTGCTGGCCCTCCACCCCGAGTGGCAGGATGCAGCCCACCAGGAGCTGAAGGACGTCTTTGGCGAGGGTGACGACTACCTGCGGGCACCCAGCCTTGCAGACCTAGGCAGACTCAGGGTGCTGGAGAGCATCATCAAGGTGAGCCACTGTCCACTGGCTGTCTGTGCGGTCGCAAGGCATACTTCTATTCCATATATGGACCGACATAGTAGGACCTCATATTCTACACTTACTGGCGGTTCGAACACCGACCAGTACACTTTATAAATAATATATGTTTCAGTCTACAATCGCAATCTTTTATTGTGCCAACTGGCTACCAGTTTCGACAAAATGTGTCATCCTCAGCCTACCCCCGGCAAAGAGTCATCCTGCTCACTTCCAAAGTATATGCATCAAATACTGAATACACTAACGTGACAGAATTCATGAGATATCGATATACACACAAACAGATGGCGGTAGTATCACGCACACACGATGGAAAATGACAGACTTTGAACACATAATGGTAGTTGGAGTTAGACACACTGTACATTTCATTTCAGAAACCGTTCGGGAATTCAATATCCCGAGATCCACAGTGTCAAGTGTGTCCTGACAATACCAAATTTCGGGCATTACCTCTCACTGCAGACAGAGCAGTGCCCAACAGTCTTCACTTAACGACCGAGAGCGGGGACTTTTGCGTAGAGGCATCAGTTCTAACAAAGCAGCGCTGTGCGAAATAACCGCAGAAATCAATGTGGGATGTACGATGACTGTATCCTCTACGACAATCTGGCGAAAATTGCCGTTACTGGGCTGTGGCAGCAGACGATCGACGCGAATGCCTTTACTGACAGCACGTCACTGACTGCAGTGGCTCTCCTGGGCTCGTGACCGTACCAGTTGGATCCCAGACCATAGGAAAACAGTGGCCTTGTTAGGTGAGTCCCGACTTCATTTGGTAACAACTGATGCTAGAGTTGGAGTGCAGCACAGATCCCATGAAGTGAGGGACCCAAGTTTTCAACGTGGCACTGTGCAAGATGGTGGTGGCTTCTCAACGGTGTTGGCTCTTTTAACACCTAATGGTTTGGCTCCACTGGTCCAACTGAATCGATAATTGACTGGAAATGGTTATGTTTGGCTACCTGTTCCCAAACAATGATGTAATTTTTATGCATGACAATGCGCCATTTCACCAGATCACAACTCTTCGCGATTGGTTTGGAGAACATTCTGGACAGTTCAGGTGGATGATTTGGTCACCGAGATCGCCTGACATGAATCCCATCGAACATTTATGGGACATAATCGAAAGATCAGTTCGTGCACAGACTCCTGCGCTGGCAACACCTTCACAATTATGGATGTCTATAGAGGCAGCATGGCTCATTATGTCTGCAGGGGACTTCCAACAACCTGTTGAATTCGTGTCACAAGTCGAGCTGCTGCACTACACTGAGCAAAACGCACTCTGTCACGATACTACGAGACAACCTATGACATTTGTTGATCTCAGCGTATACACTTGGAAAGTGATTGTGATGCCAGGGGATGCCCTGAGGAGGTACTCTGTAAGGAAACCAGCAGCCAGTGTCCAATACGAGAACTGCGACTGTAGACTAAAATCCCTGGACTAGCAGGATAGAAAGGGTGAGATATTATTTGTGGAAAAGGGCCAAAATAAGTTGCTGTCAGTTACACTCAACATATAAATTTTATTAGTTAAAACACATGATAACATAACCAAGAATTAAAAACTTTTTAACGAAAGAGCTCCTTTGATTTGATTTAAATCGGCTGAATTCCACATACGAAATTCCATGGCCCAAGGCCTAAGCAAGGAACTGAGGTACAGGAGTCCTTTGGGAAATCTCACTTCTTTCAAAAAAAATTTTATTACTTCAATAAAAATAGGCTGAAGGCCACACTTTAAGCAAGAACAGGCCAAAACAAAGATTTTCAATGTTAATTCTAAATAGGCTGAAAACGGCTGAAGGACGCATATCAACAAAACAGTTTAACGGCTTAGGAAGAAGAGTTTTCAATTTAAAAAGGCTGCGGGCCTTAGCTCAAAATATTTCATGTAACACTCGGCTGAAGGCCTCATACTAAAGAATAACAATGTTATGACTTAAGGGCAAGACCAAGATATTGAAATTTAGCTTCAGAGAGATTAAAACTCGGCTGAAGCCCGCTCACACCATGCAGAAAACAATTTTACGGCTTAAGACCTAAAAGAACAGCCTTGCAATTTAAATAAGCTAAAACTCGGCTGAAGGCCACAAAGTACCTAAAAATAAAAGGAAATCGATATGTAAAACGGAAGGAGCGGCGAACAGAAGGTTCCAAGGGTCGGCCTGGGAAGTAACACCAACGCATGCTTATGTGAGACAGGCAGCCCGACCGACAAGCTCTTAATCGGAAGGCAACGCAACCAAGGGACAGTTCACGACCGACCGACAATCTGACCGATTTCCAATGGTCAGATCCAGCCGCACCGGTAATGGAAAATATGGCCGATGAAGAGTTAATCGAGGTACCAATAACTTCGAAATGGTTCTCACTAAGATCAAGGCATCAAACATCACTCAAGATGAGTTTAAAAGAACCCAAAAACACAAGTCACAACTTCTAGGCAAGAAAACACACGACTTGTTATCACACATGTCATGGACTGAGAAAACAACAGTCCAGAAATAACGAACAAATCTTAACAGTCAAGTTTTAAGAATGGGTAACTAATAACTCAACTTGAAGATCCTGCTTCGGAAGAAAGCGAAAAGTCGCTCACACAGCTAGCGCCACCAGATGCAACAGCACGTGCTCTCTGCCGAAAGCTCCAGCCTGGCTTCGCGCTGTGGAGACTGCGTCGAGTCGAGGCTCCCCCGGCTGACCGCTGACCGGGCAGTGCCAGTCGAGGCTCGCCCTGCTGACTGCTGACTGCTGACTGCTGACAGGACAGCACGAGTCGAGGCTGCGTACTCAGTTGGGCCGTGCAGGCTTGGTGCACGCCTCTGGTCGCCGGTGCACGTTACCGGGCAGTGCCACGACTGATGGGTCGAATATTACCCTATTCTCGGAGCATACAGAGACGGTGCTCTGCAGCGCGATGTCGTGGTGTGGGTGAAAACAGGAAAATTTTGCGCGCAAGCTTCACAATCAGCGACGCTTCGCAGCACGCTCGCAAATGAGCGCACAAGCGAACTGACTAACCTAGCATCGAGTGTACGCCATCTTTCCCCCAGACCAGAATTATCCAAACAAAGGCAGCGACATTAGCCAGCACGAGATTTCGCACGGGACGGAGTCGCCACTCGGAATGCGCCAGGTTGACTTTTATACCAGACGAGTTTTGTACAGGTTTTGTTTATTTCGGTATTTCTGAACAATAAGTGCACTTTAAGCTGTAACTTAGATAAGCGGCACTTATAATGTCTGTTTTGCATTGTTATAGAACCTATATTTTTAATAAATTTCATGTATGGTACCAACGCACAGTACAAAGGTGGAACTATGCTCGTCTACTAACCTATAATTTATTTTAGTAGTGCCAATAAGAAAGCAGTGTGTAATTTAGTAAGTAATAGAAGCAGTTTATATGTAGAAATACACACATCAAAAAAGGTTTTTCATCACCCCAGGTCCCAGAACTCCTGAAGACAGATGTTGACTGTGGGTATTGTATCACAATCACAGTCTCTTTTACTATTCAGAGGTGTCACTAAACCCGCCCAAAGATGTAAACAACCATGCATGAGCAGCGCCTGTTAGACGGAGGGGGTCCGACAGCCCATCAGTTCCAGTCATTGCACCAGGAAGGAGGTACACAGCTAGTGTTGTCTGTAGTTCAACCATGCCTAGACCGTCAATAACGCAGTTCGATCACGTCCACATTGTTACTTTGTGCCAGGAAGTGGCACAAGGGAAGTGTCCAGTCGTCTCGGAGTGAACCAAAGCGATGTTGTTCGGACATGGAGGAGATACAGAGAGACAGGAACTGTCGATGACATGCCTCGCTCAGGCCGCCCAACTGCAGTGGATGACTGCTACCTATGGATTATGGCTCGGAGCAACCCTGACAGCAACACACCCATGTTGAATAATGCTTTTTGTGAAGCCACAGGACGTCGTGTTACGACTCAAACAGTGTGCAATAGACTGCATGATGTGCAACATCACTCCTGACGTCCATGGCGAGATCCTTTTTGCAACCACGACACCATGCAGCACGGTACAGATGGGCCCAACAGCATGCCAAATGGACTGCTCAGGATTGTCATCACGTTCTCTTCACTGATGAGTGTCGCATATGCCTTCAACCAGACAATCGTCGGAGACGTGTTTGGAGGCAACCTGGTAAGGCTGAACGCCTTAGACACACTGTCCAGCGAGTGCAGCAAGGTGGAAGTTCCTTGATGTTTAGGGATGGCATTATGTGGGGCCGACGTGCGCCGCTGGCAGTCATGAAAGGCGCCGTAACGGCTGTGCGATACGTGAATGCCATTCTCCGACCAATAGTGCAAACATATTGACAGCATATTGGCGAGGCGTTCGTCTTCATGGACGACAATTCGCGCCCCCTTTAGGAAAGCCCACAATGCAAAAAATTAGACGTCAAAGCCCGCATAGTACTGGCAGATGTAGTAGAAGACATAGGCACAACAAAAGGAAAGTTGTTGTACGCATCAATAACTATCAGCCAGGGGGTGTCACAGAAAGGACCCGCGAAATCAGTATGAACGCGCTGCCAAGGCGCAATAGGAGTCGGCCATACAAAGAAGCGCTGACGGGGAGCAGATTGATGCTCCGCGCAAGAGTGACAATTAGCAAGCAAACTCTCAATTTGTTTATCAATGCCATTCTCAGTTCGCAGCGGTTGTATACAGACAAGTTGTGACGTTACGCAAAGTAACGTCGAACAAGTGGATCACGAAACTGCGTCGGAGATGGAGGCCATTGAGTGCGAATACACTGCAAAAGAATCTGCAAAGAAGCATCGGCGACTGTCGCTGAAGCTATGCGACGAAAATCCACCGGAAAACCATCAGCTAATTCCTTATCTTGCCAATCAATGAACAAGCAGGACAGTTCGGAAGAATCAACCACTTCGTCAGGACCGACAGGTAGACGAGACAAAGCATCAGCATTGCCATGCTGGGCCGTAGGCCGAAACAAGATTTCACAATTGTAGTTAGACAAAAAGGAAGACCAACATTGAAACTTTTGTACCGTACGGGCTGGAACAGGCTTTGACGGGTGAAAGAACGACGTCAAAGGGTTATGGTCGGTGACCAATTAGAACTTGCGACCGTACAAAAAAATCATAAGACTTTGTCACTCCATAGACAGTAGCTAACGCTTCTTTCTCGATTTGACAATAGTTTTGCTGGGTAGAATTGAGCAACTTAGACGCAAAAGCTATCGAGCGATTGACAGAATTAATGCGGTGCGAGAGAACAGCTCCGATGCCGTGAGAAGATGCATCGACAGCCAAAACAACTGGTTTGGAGGGATCAAAAGGAATCAAACAGCGATCACTCAATAAAGCAGTCTTGAGCTTGTGGAAAGCAGCGTCACATTCTGAAGACCAAACAAAAGGAATGTTCTTACGCCGAAGGCGCCGCAAATACGGTACAGTCTTTACTGCATTTGCTATAAACCGAATATAATACGAAATTTTGCCCAACACAGACTGAAGTTCTTTGAAGTTCCTGGGTGCTGGCAAGTCTCTAATCGTACTGAGATGTGGCGGTGAGGGGTGGATACCCTGTCCGTTGATCATATGTCCTAAATGCTGAATCTCAGTTTGAAAAAATTTGTACTTGTCTCTGTTACACTTTAGCCCTGCCTGCAAAAGTACAGTAAACAAGGCACGCAAATTCTGCAAATGTTCGTCAGGGGTGCGACCTGATACAACCATATCGTCCAGATAATTGGCACTACCAGGGACAGTGGCACACAACTGCAGCAAACAAGACTGAAAAATAGCAGGAGTCGAAGCACAACCGAACGGAACTCGGCGAATCTTGAACAAGCCAAGGTGGGTGTGGATCAAAAAATACACTCCTGGAAATGGAAAAAAGAACACATTGACACCGGTGTGTCAGACCCACCATACTTGCTCCGGACACTGCGAGAGGGCTGTACAAGCAATGATCACACGCACGGCACAGCGGACACACCAGGAACCACGGTGTTGGCCGTCGAATGGCGCTAGCTGCGCAGCATTTGTGCACCGCCGCCGTCAGTGTCAGCCAGTTTGCCGTGGCATACGGAGCTCCATCGCAGTCTTTAACACTGGTAGCATGCCGCGACAGCGTGGACGTGAACCGTATGTGCAGTTGACGGACTTTGAGCGAGGGCGTATAGTGGGCATGCGGGAGGCCGGGTGGACGTACCGCCGAATTGCTCAACACGTGGGGCGTGAGGTCTCCACAGTACATCGATGTTGTCGCCAGTGGTCGGCGGAAGGTGCACGTGCCCGTCGACCTGGGACCGGACCGCAGCGACGCACGGATGCACGCCAAGACCGTAGGATCCTACGCAGTGCCGTAGGGGACCGCACCGCCACTTCCCAGCAAAGTAGGGACACTGTTGCTCCTGGGGTATCGGCGACGACCATTCGCAACCGTCTCCATGAAGCTGGGCTACGGTCCCGCACACCGTTAGGCCGTCTTCTGCTCACGCCCCAACATCGTGCAGCCCGCCTCCAGTGGTGTCGCGACAGGCGTGAATGGAGGGACGAATGGAGACGTGTCGTCTTCAGCGATGAGAGTCGCTTCTGCCTTGGTGCCAATGATGGTCGTATGCGTGTTTGGCGCCGTGCAGGTGAGCGCCACAATCAGGACTGCATACGACCGAGGCACACAGGGCCAACACTCGGCATCATGGTGTGGGGAGCGATCTCCTACACTGGCCGTACACCACTGGTGATCGTCGAGGGGACACTGAATAGTGCACGGTACATCCAAACCGTCATCGAACCCATCGTTCTACCATTCCTAGACCGGCAAGGGAACTTGCTGTTCCAACAGGACAATGCACGTCCGCATGTATCCCGTGCCACCCAACGTGCTCTAGAAGGTGTAAGTCAACTACCCTGGCCAGCAAGATCTCCGGATCTGTCCCCCATTGAGCATGTTTGGGACTGGATGAAGCGTCGTCTCACACGGTCTGCACGTCCAGCACGAACGCTGGTCCAACTGAGGCGCCAGGTGGAAATGGCATGGCAAGCCGTTCAACAGGACTACATCCAGCATCTCTACGATCGTCTCCATGGGAGAATAGCAGCCTGCATTGCTGCGAAAGGTGGATATACACTGTACTAGTGCCGACATTGTGCATGCTCTGTTGCCTGTGTGTATGTGCCTGTGGTTCTGTCAGTGTGATCATGTGATGTATCTGACCCCAGGAATGTGTCAATAAAGTTTCCCCTTCCTGGGACAATGAATTCACGGTGTTCTTATTTCAATTTCCAGGAGTGTAGCACTGTGACTGTTCGTCTAGCGACATCTGAAAGTATGCATCCCGCAAGTCAACTGTGGGAAAGAATTTTCCCGCACCAAAGTTATCAAAAATGTCTTCAGGATGCGGTAAGGGAAGTGTAGCTAACACTGTCTTGGGATTTACTGTAGACTTAAAGTCAGCACAAATGCGGAGACGACCATTTGGTTTCTTCACACACACTGTAGGCGAAGCCCATGGCGAAGCAGAAACGGGGTCAATCACACCACTGTCTTGCAAATGCTTAAGTTCAGCGGCTATGGCGTCGCGCAGTGCGTGCGGTACCGGGCGTGCGCGCCGGAAAATAAGGCATGGCATTGTCTTTAACTATAACATAAGTCTGTGGCACAACCAAGGCCATCAGAAAAGAGTTCAGCAAAATCATAACATAGTGCGGCAATATTGTCTGCATGATATCTGGTGTTGATGCAAAGTACATTGTCCTAAATTACAAGGCACAAAAGTTCAAATGCGTCCATGCCAAAAATGTTCGTAGCATCACTAGAGCGGAGCACATGGAAAGACACTGCACGGGTTGTTGCACCATATGTTGCTTGCGAACTACACATGCCGAGCACTGATATTTCCTGTCCAGTAAAAGCAGTCAGCGTGGAATGGGAACGACGAAGCGGGGGCGAACCAAGCAAGTCATAAGTTGATTTGTTCAGTGGAGAAACGAACGCACCAGTGTCCAGCTGCATCCGAACAGAATGTCCACGAATGTTCAAAGTCACAAAAAGTTTCCTCGCATGGCGCTGAATGCGAGAGGAAGTGTCTGACAAAACTTGATTCACACGACGAGCTGTAGAAGCACGTGAAGCAGAAGGCTTTGAATAAATGGCATTAACGTCTATAGGCTGATGTGAATCATGATCACGGCGGTTTCTGTTGCGGTGACACCCACGCGAGTCACGCGAACAGGAGACAGGTTGTGAATTAGAGTTTCTCTTACAAGGGGACGTCCCCATCGCACCCCCTCAGATTTAGTTATAAGTTGGCACAGTGGATAGGCCTTGAAAAACTGAACACAGATCAATCGAGAAAACCGGGAGAAGTTGTGTGGAACTATGAAAAAAAAGCAAAATATACAAACTGAGTAGTCCATGTGTAACATAAGCAATACAAGGACAATGCTAAATCAGGAGTGCCGTGGTCCCGTGGTTAGCGTGAACAGCTGCGGAACGAGACGTCCTTGGTTCAAGTCTTCCCTGAGTGAAAATTTTACTTTCTTTATTTTCGCAAAGTTACGATCTGTGCGTTCGTTCATTGACGTCTCTGTTCACTGTAACATGTTTAGTGTCTGTGTTTTGCGACCGCACCGCAAAATCGTGCGATTAGTACAGCCCGCATCTCGTGGTCGTGCGGTAGCGTTCTCGCTTCCCACGCCCGGGTTCCCGGGTTCGATTCCCGGCGGGGTCAGGGATTTTCTCTGCCTCGTGATGGCTGGGTGTTGTGTGCTGTCCTTAGGTTAGTTGGGTTTAAGTAGGTCTAAGTTCTAGGGGACTGATGACCGTAGCAGTTAAGTCCCATAGTGCTCAGAGCCATTTTTCGATTAGTACACGAAAGGACGTGTTTCTCCAGTGGGAACCAAAACATTTGATCGCAAGGTCACAGGTCAACCGATTCCTCCACAGGAAAACACGTCTGATATATTCTATACGACACTGGTGACGGCATGTGCGTCACATGACAGGAATATGTTGTTGACCTACCTAACTTGTACCCTTGGCGAATGGGTAAAAAGATTCTTCTACCTTGCCCGATTTAGGTTTTCTTGTCGATGTGATAATCACTCCCAAAAAAGTGATCGCATCGGACGGACGGACAGATAATAATTGTCTGAAAACAAAAAATTAAAACTTTTCATTCGAGGGAAGACCTGAACCAAGGAGCTTTCGTTCCGCAGCTGCTCACGCTAACCACGGGACCACGGCGCTCCTGAGCTCAGATTATCCTTGATGTTGCCTATCATCTTATGGACTACTCAGTTTGTATATTTTGCTTATTTTTTTCATAGTTCCATACAACTTCTTCCTGTTTTCTCAATTGATCTGTGTTCAGTTTTTCAAGGCCTTTCCACTGTGCCAACTTATAACTAAATCTGAGGGGGGTGCGATGGGGAGGTTCCCTTGTTAGTACACACAGCTTGCACATGTCCTTTCTTACTACAAAAATAACACTGTGCTTGATGGGATGGGCATCTGTCCCGTGGGTGGACACGAAAGCTGTTCGGACATGATTTCAGTTTCTGAATAGGTGTCTGGTTGGAAACTTGATTTGTGGTGTGCGAGCGGCGCGGCATGACGTGCCGTGCTGTGGCCGGGCGGGAGGGCACGTGTTGTGCCGCGCTAACAGAACACACACCCGGGTCACGTCGAAGCGGAAGTAGCCATGTCTAATGTATCTTGTCTGTCTAGCAAGTCCACTACTTCCTGCAAAGACGGGTTTTTAAATTTGAGGATTTGCTTGCGGATACAGTGATCTGCCACATTCTGCGGAATAGCGTCTCTAATCATATCTGCATATGAGCGTCCACATGAACAATTAAACTCACAATCAGAAGTTAGTCCCTGAAGGTCCGCTAACCATGATTTATGTGACTGAGTAGGACCACGCCGAAGACGAAAGAATTTGTAGCGTGCAGCTACCACATTTACACTGTCACGGAAGTGGGAGTTCAAAGGTGTCGAAGTAGCTGCAGTTTGTAGTGTGACCAGGCCATTTACGGCAGCAAGCAGCTGCATCATTTGCTGAGCGTGAAAACGTACGAGATCGGACAGCGACGCGTGTTCCTGTGGCGAATCCATGGTTGATACAAATGAAAGTCTTAGAGTGAAGGGCGGAAACACTAGCACACGTAGTCACATTGGGCTAGCAGGAAGAGAAAGCAGTACCGAGCAAAAAAAAAAAAAAAAAAAAAAAAAAAAAAAAAAAAAAAAAAAAAAAAAAAAACAGATAAGAGGAGAGGAAAAAAAATTTGAGTACCTGCTCGTCGCCAGTTTTTATATCCCTCCTGGAAGGCGGTGCGATGGTCTGCTCCTGTAAACTGAAGGGTAGGCCGAATGTAGGAAGCGAGTAGGAGCAGGTGAGGTAAAGATCTCGGTACTGCTTTTAACGTAAAAGTACATTTAACAGAGAATAATAGTCAGTGACATAAATAACTTTGTGTAAAGATGAGCCCGGAGGTGCGAAGCCGGATGTATCAAAGCTAACAGTTCTAGTAGTAGGACAAACTATCATTCATGGCTAGCTAGCCCCCAATGAAGTAGAAGCTAAGTTGCTTGGCCGTCTGCTCTTGATCAAATGGGCAGACTCTGCAGCGGCGCTCGTAGAGCTGCACAGCGCCGGCTAGACGGCGCTGTCGTTGGTGTCTGTGTTGTAGATCCATCTTACTAACTTGCACCTACGCCGTGGCATCGTAGCTATCGATACCACAGTAACAGCAGTTGCAAGATGGCTTCCATAAGATGCAGCTAGGAAGAACTAAAGTAACCTAGAAGCAATTTGTGTCATTCATATTTAGCCCATTAGTGCCTAGATTTCTCCAAAATGATCAGTGCTCACACAAACAGACACACACACACACACACACACACACACACAGGTATGCATTTTACACCAACAAGTCACCTTTCGGTCGCGTTACTTCTCTTTGCCTCAGCTGACAACTTCTTAGCAGCAAGGCGGTGGTAAATAACATTGTGACTCTTGGGTAAACATTGCGTTTTATATGTCGACGACGTATTTTTGAAGATATTTTCAGCAATATTTGAACACTGCGAAACTAGCCAAGTACCATATACATCCCTCACTGATTTTTATTTACTCTTTTAATTTATAGGAGTGGGTCAGAAACAAAGAGGTATGAGTACACTTCTTCTAGTACTGACAAAACTTCAGTTAAAGTTCACAAGGTTTCGGAATTCTAATGAGATTTCCAAATGGAAATTCAATGTTTTTGTATATTAGACACAAAACTACTTTCTAGCATTTTCTGTTTGCATGTTGGAATAACATGTTAACATAAATGATCAGTTTTGTATCACAAATCGTGGAAGTTTATATGCACCTTTATTCCTTTGCTTACAGAATATTGCGATTTAAGAAAAATCTGATTTACATTTTCTCTATAATGCTTTATCATAGGTTATTATCATTTCAGTTATCATAAATTTGCTATTTAGAGCTATAATAAAACATTTAGGCAATTCTACATTAATACCGTGCCTTTTATGGCTACTATAGAGAAACAAAAAACAAAGAGTACTGTTTACTGCATTATCCCATAATTGAAAATATTTCCCATCCGTTTGGTCACTTCCTTCTCTCACGTATCATAAACAAGTTATTTTGATAACATGCTACATCAAAAATCAATATAAGACGGTATCAATGTACCTGTTTCGTGACACCTTGTAATTAGTTTTCTTTTTGATCATTGGTGAGCAGCAAAGATTGGGGTTTCGCTTGTATCCCTTTGCCACAATTTTAGATGCCTTACCATGCTCTGGATGCACTTATCTCATTTTTATGGGAAAAGTCACTTTTACCTTTTTGCTTCTGATATCCTGATATGGCTCTTAGGAACCGTCTTTACAAAAAATTATTGTATTTTCTGTATTATAATTTCTTATCATTATTTGTTCTTTGTGCATCTTTACTTTCAAATCATAAATCAAAATTTTAAAAGGGCACTCCCAAACAACCACCAGCCGATTTTCTTGTGGAAGCAAGCAAAACATCATCTCTTAGACCAGGAGTATCAACATTACCCAATAACGTGATATACATTGCAAAGAAGTTTGAACTCATTTAAGATAAGACAGAATACTAAAACTCTACCCATTATACAGGTATTTCAAAACGAATGACCTGGTTTCAAAACTCCACATTTATTGATAATGTCGTAATACAAACACTGGATGAATTTCAAAATATTCACAAAATCTTAAATCTTTACCCACGCTATAGCTAACGCTCTTTGTGTCCACCAGCAGCAGCATAAACAACATCTAGAGGGGACCCCGGGCCACTGTCCTGTATTATTGGCCTGCAAAATGCCGAACATGACACCATGAAATTTCCTTGTGGGGATATGTGAAGGAAGTGTGTTCATCTCCCATTTAGTTCTAAAATCATTAGGTGGAGTGACAATATAACGACTATTCACTTCGGTGTGTAGAATGTATGCGTCTGGCAGTATACCGCCTTACTTTCAGAAAAATATCATCCACACAATTCCGAAGATAGCATGAGCTGACAAGTGCGAGAATTATCGCACAGTCAGCTTAACAGCTCACGCATCCAAGTTGCTGGCAAGGATAATATACAGAAGAACGGAAAAGAAAATTGAGGATGTGTTAGTTGAGTATCAGTTCGGCTTTGGGAAAGTTAAAGGCACCAGAGGGGCAATTCTGACGTTGCCATTGATAATGGAAGCAAAACTAAAGAAAAATCAAGACACGTTCATAGGATTTGTCGACCTGGAAAAGCGTAGAATTGTGGAAGATGTTCGAATTTCTGAGAAAAATAGCGGTAAGCTATAGGGAGAGACGGGAATACACAATGTGTACAAGAGCCTAGATGGAATAACAAGAGTGGACGACCAGGAACGAAATGCTCGGATTACAAAGGACGTAAGAAAAGACTGTAGTCATTCCCCCTTTTGTTCCATCTGTACATCGAATTAGCAGTGATGGAAATAAAAGAAAGGTCCAGGAGTGGAATTAAAAATTCATGGTGAAAGGACATCAATGATACGATTCGCTGATGACATTGCTATCCTGAGTGAATGTGAAGAAAAATTACGTGATCTGCTCGAGTAGTATGGACAGTCTAATGAGTATAGAACACGGATTGAGAGTAAATCGAAGAGAGACGAAAGTAATGAGAAGTAGCAGGAATGAGAACAGCGAGAAACTTAACATCAGGATTGATGGTCACAAAGTAGATGTAGATAAGGAATTCTGTTACCTAGGCAGCAAAATAACCAATGACGGACGGAACAAGGCGGACGTCAAAAGCAGACTAGCAGTGTCAAAGAGGGCATTCCTGGCCAAGAGAAGTCTACTAGTATCTAGCATAGGCCTCAATTTGAGGAAGAAATTTCTGAGACTGTGCGTTTGGAGCACAGCATTGTCTGGTAGTGAGACATGGACTGTGGGAAAACCGGAACAGAAGAGAATCGAAGCATTTGAGATGTGGTGCTACAGACGAATGTGGATTGATAAGGTAAGGAATAAGGAGGTTCTGCACAGAATCGTAGAGGAAAGGAATATGTGGAAAACACTGGCAAGGAGAAGGAACAGGTTGATAGGACATCTGTTAAGACATCAGGGACTGACTTCCATGGTACTAGAGGGCAAAAACTGTAGAGGAAAACAGAGATTGGACTACATCCAGCAGATAATTGAGGACGTAGGTTGAAAGTGCTACTGAGACGAAGAGATTGGCACAGGAGATAACTTCGCGGCAGGCCACATCAAACCATTCAGAAGACAGATGACAAGACCTCTTTTTTTTTTTTTTTAAAAAAAAAAAAAAAAAAAAAACCTTGTCAGAAAGCAGAGAATTTAACTCTCGTCTAGATGTTGTTCATGCTACTGCTGGTGCACACATTCATAATTTGTAATGATGTAGCTAAGACTTTAAGCTTTTGTGAGTATTTTACAATTCATCCCATGTTTGTACCATATTTTTATCAATAAATATGGAGTATTGAAATCATATCATTCTTCGTGAAACACCCTGTACTTGCAGCAGCTATAATTGCTTTCAGACACGAATATTGGCCATAATATGAATCTGATGCTGACGAATAGCGCTCGTTGCTGAGAGGAATATGTGCAACAGAAATGCTGCAGAGAGTTCGTTGTGCACTGTAATTCACTCTAGAGCAGATCATTACACATTATTACAGAAAATTTCTAATGTAGGTAACTGTTACTCAGTTAATGAGATTCGAGTGATGTAAACATACTAATTTATCACAGGTTTTCTGCGTACTGACTCTCCAGCAATAATATTGATCATGTTCGTCATTTGTGTGACTTTGGTTTCAGGATCTGGCATACGTGTGGGCTATTACTATTGATACCTAGTGCGAAATTTCATAAATGCGTTTATTATTTTTTATTTAAAATGTCGTCAGTGGCAGGTGTTTCCAGATTTTTTCTTGTTTATTAATGGGACATAAAGTCTGAGTACGTGTTTCACAAGAATTTCCTTCTTTGGCACTGAAGCTGTAAATAAAAGACAAAAGGAGACTGGCAGCCATACACACACAGCAACAACGAAACACGTCAAGTGTGGCACAGAATCGTTCTAGGAAGGCAACTGATTCGGATGGCCAACAGCACACACCATGGGCAGCTCTGAGGCTGAGTGGAGCAGGGAGCGAGGGGAAGGACAGTCCACCCCCCCCCCCCCCCCACCTCCGCCCTATCGCAACGCATCACTCACAGGCATTCGTCTCAACTACTGCTATAGTACAAGCTTCTGCCCAGCAGTCGGCAGCTGCATTGGGCATTTATGCCCACAGAACATCGTCGTAACCCCACGACGTAATTTAGCGACTGAGTATATACTCGTATTTAACACACCTATGGTAAAAGACTTGTATTACATCCAGAACTAAGGAATTTGTTTACCTGTCCATCTGGTGGTGGAAACACAGTGTAAAACTTGAGATCCTACACTGACGGGAAAAAAATTGTAGCTCAAAGAAGGAGTTGTGCGATATAAACCAAAGTTGGTAGGCGTGTTTCTCCATCTGGAATATGACATCTATTAATATTTTGCTCCCGTCGCATAAGTGTGGCACCAGTACTGCCACTATGAGGCTGCAGATCAGGTTAACTTTAAATACACACTGTAACGGTCGTGAGAGTTATTTACAGTTAAGGTTAGACATAGTGAGATGATGAAGGTGAAGAATGCCTTTCAGGCAACAAAGACGGCATTGTCAACAGCTCACTGACTTTGAAAGAGGTCTAGTAATAGGGTTGCAAGAAGCTCGGTGTTCCTTCTGCAATATTGCTTAAAGGTCTGGCAGGAATGTAGCGACTGTACATGATTACTAGGAAGGGTGATCTCAAGAATGTACAGTCACAAGAAGTCTGCGCTCCGGGCAGCCATGTGGCACTACTGAGGGGAAAGACCATTGTGTTTGGCGTATGGCTCTGGCATATCACACTGCATCTGCAACAGCAATTTGAGCAGCAGTTGACACCACAAACTCACAACGAACTGTTAGAAATCTTCTATTTCAAGGAGAGCTCCGCCGAGGACGCCCTGTAGAACACATTCCACTGGCCGCAAACCACCATCATTTACGACTTCAACGGTGTCAAGCTAGAGCTCGTTGCACAGCAGGGTGGAGGTCTGTTGTGTTTTCTGATGAAAGCTGGTTCTGCCTCGGTGCTAGTGATGGCTGTGTGTTGGTTAGAAGGAGCCTGCAACCAACCTGTCAGCATGCAAGACACACTATACTTGGATTTATGGTCTGAAGTGCGTTTTCGTACGACAGCAGGAGCACTCTCAACGTTATACCATACACCCTGGACTCCAAATAAGCGTCAGTCTGATAGTACGACCTATTGTGCTGCCGTTCATGAACAGCATTCCAAGACGTGTTTTCCAAAGGGATAGTACTCGCCCTCATATCGTTGTTGCAGCCCAGCATGGTCTCCAGGCTATCGACAGGTTGCCTTGGTCTACTCATTTACGAGTTGTGTCTGTAATCGAGCACGTATGTGACATCATCCTGCAAAATCTTCAGCGTTATCCACAACCAGCGTTAATCGTTCCTGTATTGACCGACGTCAGGCATGAAATCTCATCCAAAAAATTAAAATTTGGCACCTCCACATACAATGCTTGCATATTTGCATACTTACATTCAATATTCTGTGCTTCCCATCAGGCTACAGACCATTAAATCTATTATTAATGTATCGGCATTTCACATATGCAATCGCTCATCTCGCGCTTACATTAACCTGTGGTCTTGCAATGTTAATCACTTAAACATATTAAGTACACAAATGTATTCTTGACCTTTCATTATTCTACATTAATTATTTTTTTGAGCTGCTATTTTTTTTCGATCAGTGTATCTTCAGTCTCTTCTGGTGTGACCTACAGGAGACACTGAGACTGTTCCCAACGGTCCCAATACTTCCTCGGATGGCCACAGGAGACCTCTGGCTGTCTGGAGGGTCTGGACGGAAGGTTTTGGTCCCTGAGGGTACCCTGCTTCTTGTGATGCCCTTCCTCACACACCGCCTGCCGCAGTTCTTCCAGGACCCACAGCAGTTCGACCCTTCGCGCTTCTTGGAGGACCGCGTCGGCAAGGAGCATGCATGCACCTACCTGCCATTTGGGTTGGGAGCGCGCAGCTGCGTGGGTTCCCAATACAGTCGCCTGCAGCTCAAAGTCTACCTGTCAGACATACTGAAGCGCTTCCGCTTCCTGCCATGTAGCCAACGGGAGGATCTGGATGACAGTGCGCTCGCCTTCAGCCTAAACCCTGTCAAGCCAATCAGAGTCTCATGCATTCCTGTGGATGGCTGCAATACATAGAACCACCCTTAACATTGGTGATCGTCATATTGGCAAATGTCCTGAGATGGTTTTCATTCCTGGTCCTGAGAATGTCAACACAGTCTCCGTCAGTGACACTGTCAAATGGAGCACAGTCTCCTGCAAGCTTCTGCGTGGTTCCAGCACGTTTGGCCACCCTCCTCACGGCTGAAAATTAATATATTCCAGGCCATTATCCTGAGACACTTCACCTTTCTGCTGCACAGCCACTGGGGTGATTCGGTGGACAATGTGCTCTCCATCACGCTACAGACCGTTTAAGTCTAAACAGCTTAATGGCCTGTAGCTTCATTGATATCTTTCACGCTGTAGTACATCTGTTTACAAATGCTTCTAAACCTCCTAAATGTGCATACATACCTACAACTATCACCATAGTCATCCACCTCCAGAAACTGAACTTATAATAACATTAAAATCAAAATGACACACTCTAAATACACAGTTTTTTTACTGTGCATTCCAGTAACTTTAGTTGTAACTGCTCCCAAGATCCTGTATACTGTGAAGTATGATCGATGACAATTTTATCTGCTTGGCCTTGCAGATGTCTGCTAACTTGCGAACATTTTGATTTTTCTGTTTTTGTAAGTTGAATTTTTGGAGCTAATACTTAGATGGCTGTAGAGATAGTCGCTCGCAGCCTTTAAAAATCTTTTCAGAGATGTAATGTTGTATTGTCGCCAATAAAGAGATATTTAATGGAAAGGATTACACTGATCTGACTAAAAGCCAAGGGCCTCTGCTGGATTGTAGGACATGTGACCACACACCACAGTCCTAGATCTGGAGGTCTTCCTCAACATTTTTTTGCGCTGCTTCCGCTTTTCCTCCAAATTGCTGCTGTGAGAACCTGGAGAACAATGCAGTCTCTATCAGCCACACACCATCCAGATTTTTAGGCCTCCTACGTGCATCTGCAGGGTTCCGGCATATAGAACCATTCGCTGTAATACTGAAGGTCTTTTTGTCAAATATTCCAGAGTGCTTCTGATCTCTCCTGCGTGCCTCTGCACAGGTCCAGCAGCTAAGGACTACCCCTCGCACTGCTGAAGCTGAAGGACTTTCTAGGCAATACACTGAGGTGATTTTTCTTGCTGCTGCACACCTCCTGAGAGAACCTTGAGGACAACGACCTCGCCATCTACACACCATTCAGCTGATCAGTCGCCTGCATGCCTCTGCAGGATCACAGCACTGCTGATGATGAATATCCTCCTGGCCAACATCCTGAGGTCGCTGGGAGTACCTGGAGGACAGTCCATTGTCCACCACCCTACACATCATCAAATCGAACAGGTTTTCTTTTGTGTGTTCATAATCTCAGCACATAAGACCACCCTCCAAGCTACTGAAACTGAAGGTGTCCCAGGTGAACATCACGATGGTGTTTCTGCACAGTGTAGGTACTGGACAAACATTGGGGACAATGTGCTCTCCATCAGCCAACACATCATCCAATGGATCAGTGTGTGCTCTGAGCCTCAGCAAGGCCCTAGTATGTAGGATTATTCGCCACACTGCCAGAGATGGAAGTCCTACTGTTCCATATCCTGAGGCTTTCCCAGTTCCTCCCACACAGCTTCTGGGAGGACCTGGAGGAAAAGCTCCCCACAAGCCAACATACCATCCAGCTGATCAGAGTTTCCTTCATGTCTGGATGATATCCTATCACATAGGATCACCTTCCACACAGCTGGAGCTAGTAGTTCTAATATCCTGAGGTTCCCTCGCTTAATTCCACATTCTGGGTGGTTATAATTCAAGTGGAGCTACTAAATGAGGTCTAGTGTGGGCCATGATTATCGTACAGCAGTGAAACATGGTAGATATGCTAACGCCTTAATGAAGAACCGATTTACGCTGGAGAACACATTAGTTCCGACTGTGGGCGCTAGTTCCTGTACACTGTTTGTTCAGAGTTATGAGGTCCACGCTGTCATTTGACAAGCCATAACGTGAGTGAATAGTATGGCTATAGAGAAGGGATTGTGAACTATTAGTGAAAGTGTTTTATGTGAATGGCAATCATTACAGTACTGCATTGAGAGAGGCTTGATGAATGAAAGGTCTCAGGAGAGGTCCGATGCCATTAAATAGTTTAGATGATAACAATGAAATTCGAAAACATGGATGAGCTTTACGAGGCACCTACAAGAGAAAGGCATCCTGTCCCACTGGAAGATACTGATGAGTTTTCTGTTGCTGTAACTGACCAAGCAGCATGTGCCCCAGGTAGCGCTAGTGTTCGTTGAATGTCACGAGAATTATCTATCCCATGGCCAACAATATGGAAATTTTTGTGGTCTATTTTACACTGGTACCTGTACAACGTACAAACGGTGCAGCAACTAAAACGTCATGATCTGCAGCAATGTTCTGAATTTGCTGTTCACTTTGATGAAATGTAGCCAGGCAATATTCTATGGAGTGGTGAGGCATATTTTACACTACAGGCTGCTGTGAATACACAGAAGTGCCGAATTTTGGGAACTGTTAAACGGTGTTGTACATGAAGAGCCATTATATTCGCCATACTGATTTATTGATCCATTTCATCTACAGCTGCACTATGTGCAAGAGATATTTGGATTTTTATGTTAATATCAACAGTTTTACATATAATATACCTTTGTACATAATAACACACATTAATATATGAATTAATGATGAATACTTAAATAAATGTTGTTACGCTATATACAGAGAGATAAAATACAAATGTTCTTCTGAATGAGACTGCATTGGTTTAGAATAGAAAAATTTATTTTTGTAGGTATGCATGTACTGTGTAAAATCAGTGATCAATCAAGTACGACTTCAATTTAGATTTGAAGTGACCAATGTTTTGTATGTGTTCAATGGAATCTGGTAAGGCACTGTATAACTTGATACTAGGATGGATAAGATCGTTTTGAAATAACTTCGTCTTGGCGCTTTGAACATGTACATCCAATTTTTGTCTTGTATCATAGCTGTGTATTGTGTTATTTTGAGCGATGAGTGATCTTTTTGTATGTACATTTTGCTTTAAATACTTTATATTTTCAAGTATATATATGCAAGGAAGTGGCAGGATCATCCTTTTTTGAAACAATGGTCTATATGATTTGCGATTATCTACCCCTTTCATTATTCTTATAATTTTTTTTTTTAAATTTTGAATGTTTTGATGGCATCTCCAGAATTTCCCCATAACATAATCCCATACCGGAGGTGAGAGTGTACAACTGCATAATATACACACTGAAGGATGTTGTAGCTGGTACAATTTTTTAATCTATATAACACAAAACAAGAAGTACTTAATTTTTTGTTAATTTGCTCAATATGTGCTTTCCATTTCAAGTTGTCTTATAGATGAAGTCCAAGAAACTTCATACAGGCTGTTTTGGCAGTTGAAACTTCCTGGCAGATTAAAACTGTGTGCCCGACCGAGACTCGAACTCGGGACCTTTGCCTTTCGCGGGCAAGTGCTCTACCAACTGAGCTACCGAAGCACGACTCACGGCCGGTACTCACAGCTTTACTTCTGCCAGTACCTCGCCTCCTACCTTCCAAACTTTACAGAAGCTCTCCTGCGAACCATGCAGAACTAGCACTCCTGAAAGAAAGGATATTGCGGAGACATGGCTTAGCCACAGCCTGGGGGATGTTTCCAGAATGAGATTTTCACTCTGCAGCGGAGTGTGCGCTCATATGAAACTTCCTGGCAGATTAAAACTGTGTGCCCGACCGAGACTCGAACTCGGGACCTTTGCCTTTCGCGGGCAAGTGCTCTACCAACTGAGCTACCGAAGCACGGCTCACGGCCGGTACTCACAGCTTTACTTCTGCCAGTACCTCGCCTCCTACCTTCCAAACTTTACAGAAGCTCTCCTGCGAACCATGCAGAACTAGCACTCCTGAAAGAAAGGATATTGCGGAGACATGGCTTAGCCACAGCCTGGGGGATGTTTCCAGAATGAGATTTTCACTCTGCAGCGGAGTGTGCGCTCATATGAAACTTCCTGGCAGATTAAAACTGTGTGCCCGACCGAGACTCGAACTCGGGACCTTTGCCTTTCGCGGGCAAGTGCTCTACCAACTGAGCTACCGAAGCACGGCTCACGGCCGGTACTCACAGCTTTACTTCTGGCAGTACCTCGCCTCCTACCTTCCAAACTTTACAGAAGCTCTCCTGCGAACCATGCAGAACTAGCACTCCTGAAAGAAAGGATATTGCGGAGACATGGCTTAGCCACAGCCTGGGGGATGTTTCCAGAATGAGATTTTCACTCTGCAGCGGAGTGTGCGCTCATATGAAACTTCCTGGCAGATTAAAACTGTGTGCCCGACCGAGACTCGAACTCGGGACCTTTGCCTTTCGCGGGCAAGTGCTCTACCAACTGAACTACCGAAGCACGACTCACGGCCGGTACTCACAGCTTTACTTCTGCCTGTACCTCGCCTCCTACCTTCCAAACTTTACAGAAGCTCTCCTGCGAACCATGCAGAACTAGCACTCCTGAAAGAAAGGATATTGCGGAGACATGGCTTAGCCACAGCCTGGGGGATGTTTCCAGAATGAGATTTTCACTCTGCAGCGGAGTGTGCGCTCATATGAAACTTCCTGGCAGATTAAAACTGTGTGCCCGACCGAGACTCGAACTCGGGACCTTTGCCTTTCGCGGGCAAGTGCTCTACCAACTGAACTACCGAAGCACGACTCACGGCCGGTACTCACAGCTTTACTTCTGCCAGTACCTCGCCTCCTACCTTCCAAACTTTACAGAAGCTCTCCTGCGAACCATGCAGAACTAGCACTCCTGAAAGAAAGGATATTGCGGAGACATGGCTTAGCCACAGCCTGGGGGATGTTTCCAGAATGAGATTTTCATTCTGCAGCGGAGTGTGCGCTGATATGAAACTTCCTGGCAGACTAAAACTGTGTGCCCGACCGAGACTCGAACTCGGGACCTTTGCCTTTCGCAGGCAAGTGCTCTACCAACTGAGCTACCGAAGCACGACTCACGGCCGGTACTCACAGCTTTACTTCTGCCAGTACCTCGCCTCCTACCTTCCAAACTTTACAGAAGCTCTCCTGCGAACCATGCAGAACTAGCACTCCTGAAAGAAAGGATATTGCGGAGACATGGCTTAGCCACAGCCTGGGGGATGTTTCCAGAATGAGATTTTCACTCTGCAGCGGAGTGTGCGCTCATATGAAACTTCCTGGCAGATTAAAACTGTGTGCCCGACCGAGACTCGAACTCGGGACCTTTGCCTTTCGCGGGCAAGTGCTCTACCAACTGAGCTACCGAAGCACGACTCACGGCCGGTACTCACAGCTTTACTTCTGCCAGTACCTCGCCTCCTACCTTCCAAACTTTACAGAAGCTCTCCTGCGAACCATGCAGAACTAGCACTCCTGAAAGAAAGGATATTGCGGAGACATGGCTTAGCCACAGCCTGGGGGATGTTTCCAGAATGAGATTTTCACTCTGCAGCGGAGTGTGCGCTCATATGAAACTTCCTGGCAGATTAAAACTGTGTGCCCGACCGAGACTCGAACTCGGGACCTTTGCCTTTCGCGGGCAAGTGCTCTACCAACTGAGCTACCGAAGCACGACTCACGGCCGGTACTCACAGCTTTACTTCTGCCAGTACTTCGCCTCCTACCTTCCAAACTTTACAGAAGCTCTCCTGCGAACCATGCAGAACTAGCACTCCTGAAAGAAAGGATATTGCGGAAACATGGCTTAACCACAGCCTGGGGGATGTTTCCAGAATGAGATTTTCACTCTGCAGCGGAGTGTGCGCTCATATGAAACTTCCTGGCAGATTAAAACTGTGTGCCCGACCGAGACTCGAACTCGGGACCTTTACCTTTCGCGGGCAAGTGCTCTACCAACTGAGCTACCGAAGCACGGCTCACGGCCGGTACTCACAGCTTTACTTCTGCCAGTACCTCGCCTCCTACCTTCCAAACTTTACAGAAGCTCTCCTGCGAACCATGCAGAACCAGCACTCCTGAAAGAAAGGATATTGCGGAGACATGGCTTAGCCACAGCCTGGGGGATGTTTCCAGAATGAGATTTTCACTCTGCAGCGGAGTGTGCGCTCATATGAAACTTCCTGGCAGATTAAAACTGTGTGCCCGACCGAGACTCGAACTCGGGACCTTTGCCTTTCGCGGGCAAGTGCTCTACCAACTGAGCTACCGAAGCACGACTCACGGCCGGTACTCACAGCTTTACTTCTGCCAGTACCTCGCCTCCTACCTTCCAAACTTTACAGAAGCTCTCCTGCGAACCATGCAGAACTAGCACTCCTGAAAGAAAGGATATTGCGGAGACATGGCTTAGCCACAGCCTGGGGGATGTTTCCAGAATGAGATTTTCACTCTGCAGCGGAGTGTGCGCTCATATGAAACTTCCTGGCAGATTAAAACTGTGTGCCCGACCGAGACTCGAACTCGGGACCTTTGCCTTTCGCGGGCAAGTGCTCTACCAACTGAGCTACCGAAGCACGGCTCACGGCCGGTACTCACAGCTTTACTTCTGCCAGTACCTCGCCTCCTACCTTCCAAACTTTACAGAAGCTCTCCTGCGAACCATGCAGAACTAGCACTCCTGAAAGAAAGGATATTGCGGAGACATGGCTTAGCCACAGCCTGGGGGATGTTTCCAGAATGAGATTTTCACTCTGCAGCGGAGTGTGCGCTCATATGAAACTTCCTGGCAGATTAAAACTGTGTGCCCGACCGAGACTCGAACTCGGGACCTTTGCCTTTCGCGGGCAAGTGCTCTACCAACTGAACTACCGAAGCACGACTCACGGCCGGTACTCACAGCTTTACTTCTGCCAGTACCTCGCCTCCTACCTTCCAAACTTTACAGAAGCTCTCCTGCGAACCATGCAGAACTAGCACTCCTGAAAGAAAGGATATTGCGGAGACATGGCTTAGCCACAGCCTGGGGGATGTTTCCAGAATGAGATTTTCACTCTGCAGCGGAGTGTGCGCTCATATGAAACTTCCTGGCAGATTAAAACTGTGTGCCCGACCGAGACTCGAACTCGGGACCTTTGCCTTTCGCGGGCAAGTGCTCTACCAACTGAACTACCGAAGCACGACTCACGGCCGGTACTCACAGCTTTACTTCTGCCAGTACCTCGCCTCCTACCTTCCAAACTTTACAGAAGCTCTCCTGCGAACCATGCAGAACTAGCACTCCTGAAAGAAAGGATATTGCGGAGACATGGCTTAGCCACAGCCTGGGGGATGTTTCCAGAATGAGATTTTCATTCTGCAGCGGAGTGTGCGCTGATATGAAACTTCCTGGCAGACTAAAACTGTGTGCCCGACCGAGACTCGAACTCGGGACCTTTGCCTTTCGCAGGCAAGTGCTCTACCAACTGAGCTACCGAAGCACGACTCACGGCCGGTACTCACAGCTTTACTTCTGCCAGTACCTCGCCTCCTACCTTCCAAACTTTACAGAAGCTCTCCTGCGAACCATGCAGAACTAGCACTCCTGAAAGAAAGGATATTGCGGAGACATGGCTTAGCCACAGCCTGGGGGATGTTTCCAGAATGAGATTTTCACTCTGCAGCGGAGTGTGCGCTCATATGAAACTTCCTGGCAGATTAAAACTGTGTGCCCGACCGAGACTCGAACTCGGGACCTTTGCCTTTCGCGGGCAAGTGCTCTACCAACTGAGCTACCGAAGCACGACTCACGGCCGGTACTCACAGCTTTACTTCTGCCAGTACCTCGCCTCCTACCTTCCAAACTTTACAGAAGCTCTCCTGCGAACCATGCAGAACTAGCACTCCTGAAAGAAAGGATATTGCGGAGACATGGCTTAGCCACAGCCTGGGGGATGTTTCCAGAATGAGATTTTCACTCTGCAGCGGAGTGTGCGCTCATATGAAACTTCCTGGCAGATTAAAACTGTGTGCCCGACCGAGACTCGAACTCGGGACCTTTGCCTTTCGCGGGCAAGTGCTCTACCAACTGAGCTACCGAAGCACGACTCACGGCCGGTACTCACAGCTTTACTTCTGCCAGTACTTCGCCTCCTACCTTCCAAACTTTACAGAAGCTCTCCTGCGAACCATGCAGAACTAGCACTCCTGAAAGAAAGGATATTGCGGAAACATGGCTTAACCACAGCCTGGGGGATGTTTCCAGAATGAGATTTTCACTCTGCAGCGGAGTGTGCGCTCATATGAAACTTCCTGGCAGATTAAAACTGTGTGCCCGACCGAGACTCGAACTCGGGACCTTTGCCTTTCGCGGGCAAGTGCTCTACCAACTGAGCTACTGAAGCACGACTCACGGCCGGTACTCACAGCTTTACTTCTGCCAGTACCTCGCCTCCTACCTTCCAAACTTTACAGAAGCTCTCCTGTTTTGGCAGTTGTCTGACCATTAGCTCTCGATTGGATGATATCAGATATTTTGTTTGTGCTGTGTGTATATCCATAGCTACAGTTTTTCCAGTGTTTATTATTAAGTCATTGTCATCAAAGTAACTTGTTAGCTTGTCAGTGGCTTCTCTTATGTTTTCTACAAGATTTTCTTCTGAGTTTCCTGTATTTAGAACACTTGTATCATCAGCAAATTGAAAGTTTTTACTGCTGTCATTGCTTTTGTTTAGGTCATTTACATAGAGTAAGAACAGAACAGGACCCACTACTGATCCTTGTGGCACTCCATATTTAACAGTCAGTAGCTTGGAATTATATTTCCTTATGACATTATCCGTTTCCTGATCTATTTCCACATATTGTTCTCTGTTCTTAAGATAAGAGCTGAGCCAGTTGTTAGCTGTTCCCCTAATGCCAAGATTTTCTAGCTTGTGCAGCAATTTGTCATGATTTATGGTGTCAAATGCCTTTGAAAATTCCAAAAATATGCCCATGGTAAATTTTTTGTGTCTGATGCTGTCAGTGCCTCTAATAAAAGGAGTTAACTGCTGATTTGGTTGAATGGTTTGCTCTGAATCCATGTTGAGATTCTGACAGAATGCCATTATACTTCTTAAAGCCAGTTAGTCTCTTATTGAAAAGCCTTTCTAATATTTTTGAGAAAACAGATAGAAGTGCCAGTGGTCTGTAGTTGGAAATATCATCTTTGTTTCTTTTCTTGTATAATGGTTTTACTTTTGCTATTTTCAAACATGAAGGAAAAGTTCCTGTAGCAAAAGATAGGTTACATAGGTAAGTTAGGGGCTCAGTGATAAGTCCCCATATTTTTTTATAATGAAATCAGGTATGTCATCTACGCCTGAAGAGTGTTTCACTTTGAAACTTCTTATTTAACCTGTACTTGTTCTACATTTGTTGGGTACAGAAACATTAATGTGCTTGAGACTTTTTTCTCTGTTACTGTATGCTGTTGTCTATTAGAGGTCTGTTGTAGTAGTTTCTCTGTTACATTTATTAAATACAGTATGTGGGAAATCTTCATCCTCATCTTGAAGTGTGAGTTGGTTTTTCCATTGGTCATAAGAAAATGTCCTGATGGTGAATAGGGGCAATTCTCCATCTCTTTGGTCATTTTACTTGTGTGGTCGATGTTGAGGTGGTTTCTGTTTTTTCTGCAAGGACTGCTACTGGAGGTGGTGTTGATAGGTGCACTAGTTATCCTAATTTGGTCTTGAGGCTTTCTGGGAATAAAAAAATCTTGTAAATGACATGGTCGCCTTACAATTCTTCTCACTGGAATTGCTGAACCTCCTCCTGTTGCTGAGGTGGTACTAGTTGATTGTTGGTGCTCACTGATTCATGTAAAATTAGATGTCCTTGGTGATAATTTTGAGCCTGGATCTTCTGATGTCCTTAGTGAGTTTCCTGTGGGGTACTGCTTCTGCTTTCCAGTGCCCAGTTCTTCTTGTTGTATCTTGAATATCTTCGGGTGTGGAACTTGATTCAGTTGCTTTTTTTGGATTAGATGCTTTTGCCAGTATCATAGCCTGGTTTAGTCGATGGTAGTTTTGTTTCTCTGTGTCTTCTTTGAATGATGAAGATGTAGTACAATTCTTTTTTGCGACTCCTCGGTTATCTTTCGTAACTATCGAGTTGGATAAGTCCGTTTTTGCTGCTGATTTTTCTTGTGTTTTCATTGTCATGTTTGCTAAAAGGTCTTCACATTGTATGTATTCACATAGTATTTGCAGATTGGCACCTAATGCTAGCTGTAAATGTCTACATAATTTCTCTTTGCCTTCCATTCGCAAGTGAAATCCAAGCTTTGTATAATGGCTTCTACTGAGGAATGTATTAACGTCCATTACCATTACATGCTCATAATTTTTTGCAGTGCTCATTGAGAATTCGTTTGCAGCATAGATTGTGTTGTTCAGTTTTGGTACATCGTATCTGTCCGGAATTGTGCACATGATAACTTTTATGGGGATTGTCTTATGAAGAGAATCTGATAAGGCACGCCTAAAATCCTGAAATTTCTTTAGGATGTCGTTTGTCCCACCTAGAATGATGACACTGTCATTTTTCGTATATTCTTTCGTCTTCCCGTCTATGTTACAAAGCACGTCCTTTAACTGTGCGTTAAGTTTTAAAGCAGAAGAGATGTAGCGTTTTTGATTTTGAGAACTGATCATAATTTTTGCACAGTGACGACCATGACTGGCAGAAAGAATTAATACGTTCTGTCTCTTGTTTTCACTGTGTATCATTTTTTTGTGGCACTGGTCGATCGCTTTTTTTACACTTTTCATTTGTATTAACGCTGTTGGTTTTATCAGGGCACTTCATAACACAAGTATTTTTGCTTCTGATCCATTCATTCTGCTTTCCTTACTCACTGTTTACAGTTTTTGTAGGTTTTGTTTTGATTGGTGCTCTCGATTTAAGATAACTTAACAGTTCAGTATTTTGATTTCGAAGTTTCGTTAGATCATTCTTTAAAGTGTTAATCGCTGCTTGCATACTTATGGTGCACTCTTTTAAATGTTCAATATCTGCTACACATTTTTACATGGTATATTTTCACTTTCAACGGCTGTATTTCCGTGTGGTAGAACACTGTGCACATCACACTCGTGAGCCATTTTACACTCCTGGAAATGGAAAAAAGAACACATTGACAACGGTGTGTCAGACCCACCATACTTGCTCCGGACACTGCGAGAGGGCTGTACAAGCAATGATCACACGCACGGCACAGCGGACACACCAGGAACCGCGGTGTTGGCCGTCGAATGGCGCTAGCTGCGCAGCATTTGTGCACCGCCGCCGTCAGTGTCAGCCAGTTTGCCGTGGCATACGGAGCTCCATCGCAGTCTTTAACACTGGTAGCATGCCGCGACAGCGTGGACGTGAACCGTATGTGCAGTTGACGGACTTTGAGCGAGGGCGTATAGTGGGCATGCGGGAGGCCGGGTGGACGTACCGCCGAATTGCTCAACACGTGGGGCGTGAGGTCTCCACAGTACATCGATGTTGACGCCAGTGGTCGGCGGAAGGTGCACGTGCCCGTCGACCTGGGACCGGACCGCAGCGACGCACGGATGCACGCCAAGACCGTAGGATCCTACGCAGTGCCGTAGGGGACCGCACCGCCACTTCCCAGCAAATTAGGGACACTGTTGCTCCTGGGGTATCGGCGAGGACCATTCGCAACCGTCTCCATGAAGCTGGGCTACGGTTCCGCACACCGTTGGGCCGTCTTCCGCTCACGCCCCAACATCGTGCAGCCCGCCTCCAGTGGTGTCGCGACAGGCGTGAATGGAGGGACGAATGGAGACGTGTCGTCTTCAGCGATGAGAGTCGCTTCTGCCTTGGTGCCAATGATGGTCGTATGCGTGTTTGGCGCCGTGCAGGTGAGCGCCACAATCAGGACTGCATACGACCGAGGCACACAGGGCCAACACCCGGCATCATGGTGTGGGGAGCGATCTCCTACACTGGCCGTACACCACTGGTGATCGTCGAGGGGACACTGAATAGTGCACGGTACATCCAAACCGTCATCGAACCCCTCGTTCTACCATTCCTAGACCGGCAAGGGAACTTGCTGTTCCAACAGGACAATGCACGTCCGCATGTATCCCGTGCCACCCAACGTGCTCTAGAAGGTGTAAGTCAACTACCCTGGCCAGCAAGATCTCCGGATCTGTCCCCCATTGAGCATGTTTGGGACTGGATGAAGCGTCGTCTCACGCGGTCTGCACGTCCAGCACGAACGCTGGTCCAACTGAGGCGCCAGGTGGAAATGGCATGGCAAGCCGTTCCACAGGACTACATCCACCATCTCTACGATCGTCTCCATGGGAGAATAGCAGCCTGCATTGCTGCGAAAGGTGGATATACACTGTACTAGTGCCGACATTGTGCATGCTCTGTTGCCTGTGTCTATGTGCCTGTGGTTCTGTCAGTGTGATCATGTGATGTATCTGACCCCAGGAATGTGTCAATAAAGTTTCCCCTTCCTGGGACAATGAATTCACGGTGTTCTTATTTCAATTTCCAGGAGTGTATTTGACTTCATACACATACAAGTAGTTCACTATTTCTAGACCGAATTTCCGGACACTTGAGTTATAATATAACGCACAATGCATTTACAATTGCAGTATTCACTGATTTTTACGTATGTCGTACATTTTTCGTTCAATTTACGTTTATATTTGTAGAGCTAACACACTTGCAGTTTGCACTTCTCGCCATTGTGTGAAATATGTCTGTATTCTTCATGAGTTCTTCTTTGAAGAGAACACAGCCAGAGGGCCTGTCAGGTGTACTGTGACATCTGCAAGTTGTCGAAACCTCCTTGAACAGGTGATTTCTGTTTTGGAAGAGCGCAACTGCATGGCAATCATTGTTTTCATGCAAGATGAGGCAACACCTCATGTCCATTGCCCAGTGAAAGATCAACTTAATGCAACCTTCCACGAATGTGTGATACCTAGAGGTTCTCCAGATGCATGGCCTGCAAGATCACGTGCTCTGATTCCATGTGACTTTTGGCTCTGGGGATATCTAAAAGAAGACATTCGGTCTCTACCTGATCTGAAGATCAGTACGCAAAAAACATTCTCCAGATTGCAACGGAACTGTTGCGAGGAACTGCTGATCCCGTCGTTTTATGGATGCAGCATCTCGTCGACATATTATGTTAGTGGCATTTTATAATAAAATCAACATTAAGCATTTCTGACTTGTTTCACATGTTCTGCCCACGTTCCGTTCCAAATCCATTACGTACAGAAACATTTCTATACGTCTCTCTTGCTTTCACTGCGCCAAATTTGCATCTGATGGCCAGAATTGGAACTAATTTTTTTCCCAGCGTAAATCGGTTCCGTATTAGCGCATTAGAGTATCTATCAAGTCTCGTTCCCATACGATATTAACAGCCCACAACTGACTTCTGTCATTAGCTGCACTGTAATTATGACTATGCGGCAGCTGCCAAGAGAACCTGGAGCAAGCACAGTGTGCTCTTATCCAGCTGTGCAGCATCTCCCCCCCCTCCCCCCCCCCCCCCCCGTGTCTCTCCAATGGCCTCCAACAGCCCATATGTAGAGCTGGCCACCAAACATCTGCGCATTTCCTAGGCAATTGTTGTGCATCTTCCTGAATGAGAAAGTTGTATGAAGAACCATACCCAATGAACACTCAATGCAAAATGTGTAGCTACTCTCAGTTTTCAACTAGTGTCACACATTGAGTGCATAGCAAAGTTGCAATGCTTTGTCGTGCATTTACTCCAGTCAAATTGCAGAAATACCTTGCAAAAGGTGGGGTAGAAGAGTTTATTTTTTCAGCTCGTTCATATGTTTGGAAATATTAGAAAACCGAGTTTTGCCTACAAAATTTCGCTTGGGAAAACTTTCTGCAGTCAAAAAACTTGGAAAATTTCGGCCTTTTTCCGTTTTTTCAAAATATCTCAGTTTCATTTGCTCCTATCGCTTTAACGTCTGTTTTCTTTTTTAAAGAGCACAAAATTCTCTACAAATTTGATTCTTGCCATTTTTTCTACTCCCAATATCTAAGGCGCTACAGAGCCTCAAAAAATACCAATTTTTCAAATTTTGAGCATAGTGGCAAGATATCTTATTTTTGAACACTATTTTTTCAGTTTCTGTTTGTGTAGTGTAAATACATTATACATCATGTTATATGTTGGAATTTACCACCTCACTTTCAAGTATTCAATTTCTCTGCATGCAACATGAAGATTGCTGGGCACCCAACCATTGTGATTCTTACATCACTACCTGAAGTTCACTATGGGCCACCTCAGCCCTGGTATTTGTAAGACTATAAATATAAAAATACATCATTAAGAAACATAGACACACACACACACACACACAAATATATATATATATATACGCACACAAAATAAATTGTCTCACGAAACTGAACTACTATTAGCTGCAATAGGCAACCTAATTAGGTAGGTAATTATTCTTGTGTATAAAAGCCACACAGTTGACATTAAAAATAAGTAGCTGTATTACAATTAAAATGCTTTGTCAGTTACTAAAAAATATTGACAGTTCTGGGTGTGTAATACTTGTAATATCGCACATTAGCGCACTTGAGACAGATATGAGCATCACTTCCAACGTTTTGATGGGCCAGGTTCCTCAATTTCACTAGAAATACCTTGAGTTACGGATTCAGGGTCTGTACATAGAATTGATTCCAGATTGACCTCTTCTTTAAACAGCGAGTCAGCCTCAGCAAGTTCGTTGATTTCGTCAACGGTTTCCTCAACATCTTCCATAACATCTTCTTCACTGTCTTCATATAAAAATTTTGGCACGTTTTCACAGTTGACCCTAACACATTTCTTGCAAATTGAAGAACAGTTCAAACCCGCTTTTCTGCAGGAGCACGCTCCGCCACAGTTCAGCTTGCATGAGCATGAAACAATGTGAAGAAGTGCTTCAGGTGCTCGATCTTGGCTCATTATAACGGGTATTGGACCATGGTTACTGTGATTCCAGCCCCATTTCTTAGGAGGTTCCCAGTTTCCCATCCAACTTTGGACTTGTTGGTAAGTCCGCAACGAATGATGTTGTGCAGCATCTAGTGTAGGTGGCAACCGTGCAAGATTCAGTTTGCTTTTTGTGGCAGACTTGGTGAATAGCTGGTACCGCAAATGGTCTAGTGTGTGGGAACTGCTAACACCTCCACTATACAATGCGATAGTAACCTGTTCTGTTGTTGTTATTATTTCTTCACGGGTAGAATGTGGTTTATTGAACGTGCAAAGCGCTGAGGTTAGGTGTTCATTTTTCGCAACAATATTGCAGCACTTAATTTTTCCTTGGCCAAAAAAAGCGGATGTTGTATCACATCCGCTAAAGGCGTGAGTGAACAGAATATATTCACTGTCAAGCTTGTAAGATGCAGTGGAAAACCACTTGTCTTCTGCATTTCCTCTTCCTGGCTTTAAGAAAAATAAGTTTTCAATGCCTTACCCAAAACCGGTCATGAGCACAAGCAGGTCAACATCTTCTCCTACAATGACAACACTTCCAAAATCTTTGGTTCTTGAAATGACAGATGTTACAATCATAACGTCAGCATCTTCTTGTGCCTGGTGCACTTCAACGCTACACTCCAGAAATTCCTTTTTAAGAAGTGTGATCAAACGCATCTTGTTTCGTTCGTTGTACAAGAACTTGTCACGAGGGACTTAGTTCACCATCTCTGATTCAACCACAACGTCAACCGAAGAATGTTTTTTGGACCTACGTTCCTCTCAGCACTCTTTGTGCTACATTTGTCTCCCTCACATGGATACCCATCAAATACAATAGCAAATTGAGATCCAAATTGACGTTGCAGGTAAGAAACATAGCTTTGGGCTATTGACTTGAAGCAAACATTTCGAGTCCAAGTCACTTTGTGGATAAGGTACCCTCCATCAAAATTTCGTTTGGCATATGGCAGTCTTAACGGCTTGGTTAAAAAGTCATCAGAATTCCCTTTTGCACATAAGAAGCATTTTTCTTTGAACTTGAACTGACCTTTTCCTGCGACCGACGTAGCACGCCGGTTGGTTCCTGAGGATGTCGAAGGCTAGCTGCTATCAATCTCTCATTAATGTACTTCTTGTAGCATGCTTCATGCACCATCACTTCACTGAGCGTTTTCAAAAATCGGATGTGAGCAGACTCCCTGTGTTTAGCACTACAATCGATAAGTGTGCTCAGTCCTTTCTTTTTCACATTGCATCCACCACTCACCACAGTTTTTTCGCAAATGAAACACAAATTTATGTCAGACATACTCATTTTCAGCACCACAACATATACTGAATGGAATCGACTCCAAACTGTAGGACCCTTATTGTTGTGTGCTAATAGCTGTCAGCGCGCTCTGAACAATCACTAGAGATAATTGCCTTCCGCTCGCCAAAGAATAAATACGCTTTTGTCCGCTAAAGAACAATTCCTACGTACTTTTTCTTATAACTGATCATTAACGCCAATCAACTGGAGAAAATGTACGGCTCCTGCATGCAATCGTATTACATATTGTAACACAAATAAACTTCACGCAATCCGACGTGAATGTGTTCGTAGTTACTGAATATGATGCTGTTTGTCCTGGCCCTGCAGCAGAGTGAGATGGTAAATTCCAACATATAACATGATGTATAATGTATTTATATACACAAACAGAAACTGAAAAAATAGTGTTCAAAAATAAGGTATCTTGCCACTATGCTCAAAATTTGAAAAATTGGTATTTCTTGACACGCTGTAGCGCCTTAGATATTGGGAGTAGAAAAAAATGGTAAAAATCAGATTTGTAGAGAATTTTGTGCTCTTTAAAAAAGAAAATAGACGTCAAAGCGATAGGAGCAAATGAAACTGAGATATTTTGAAAAAACTGAAAAAAGTCCGAAATTTTCGAAGTTTTTTGACTGCAGAAAGTTTTCCCAAGAGAAATTTTGTTGGCAAAACTTGGTTTTCTAACCTTTCCAACAATATGAACGAGTTAAAAAAATAAAATCTTCTACCCCACCTTTTGCAAGGTACAGGCTTTTTTTCTGACAGTTTCACTGGACTATTTGCAGCACTGCCAATCGCTGCCCTACTCACGCTGTTCAGTGTTCAGCCCCCACCAGACATATCATCTCTTGCTGTCCACTGTCCAGTTTCTGCTGCTAAATGGAAAGTGGACAGGAATGACAGTTAAGGTATTAAGACTGTATGTCATTCGAGCTAATTGCCACACTAAAAGGTATAGCTAGTTAGTTACTTTCATTTTCCATCGATCATTTGGAATGAGACATTTTACAAGCGCGTCGTAAATTAATTTGAGAATATGGTCGCATGCTGAACATTTATATACTGATACACAGATGAGAGTCAGTGACTTCTAACTGCAGTTCCTTTACTCATTACAATAATAGAAATTCTTGTATAGAATAGGAGGAAATGTTAAAGAGAAACTTCTTCAGTCTGTTTTCAAATTTTACTTTCTTGTCTGTCAGACGTTTTATGTCCCTACGTAAGTTGTCAAAGTTTTAGTTGCAGCACTGTGCACCCCTTATTCTGCCAAGGACGACGTTAATAGGGAGCAATTAATGTCATTTTCCCTTTTGGCATTGTTATTGTGTACGTCTTTATTCCTCTTAAACTGCAGTGTGTTGCTTACAACAAACTTCATGAGGGAATAAACATACTGTGAAGCAGTAGTCAGAATGCCCAACTCCTTAAAAAGATATCAACAAGATGGTCGTGGGTGAACACCACATGTTATTCTTACAGCACGTTTTTGAGTAATGAAGACTTTCTTTCTTAAAGATGAGGTACTCTAGAACATTATTCTACATGACATTATTGAATCAAAATCTGCAAAATATTTCAGCTTACTGATTTGTCTCTCTCAAAGATTTGCAACGATTCTAAGTGCAAATGTGGCCAAACTGAGTTGTTTTAGGAGTTCCAAAATGTGGTTTTTCCATTTCAAATTCTCATCAACATGATGAATTAAGAATTTTTTTCCACCCTATTAATTATTTCCTTATCATGTGTTACACTTGTTATAAGTGTAGTACCCCTAGCCGCGCATAAATGAATATGTTGTGACTTTTTAAAATTGATGGTGAGACCATTCGCAGAAAACCAGTCAGTTATACTTTTAATAACATTGTTTACCATTTGTTCAGTTTCTGTACGTATGCTCGTAATGATTACAATACCAATGTCACCCATAAAAAGAACTAACTCTGCTTTTTGTGTATTAGACGATAGAGCGCTTACATAAGTGAGGAACAATAGTAGATGTCAGATTTTGGTGAACCCCATGCATGATTTTTCCCCAGTCAGACTAATGTCCCCAGACGACATTGATTGAGCTACTAACAAGGGAACCTCCCCATCGCACCCCCCTCAGATTTAGTTATAAGTTGGCACAGTGGGTAGGCCTTGAAAAACTGAACACAGATCAATCGAGAAAACAGGAAGAAGTTGTGTGGAACTGCGAAAAAATAAGCAAAATATACAAACTTGTGCAAGATAGGCAACATCAAGGCTAATTCAAACTTACGAGCGCCGTGGTCCCATGGTTAGCCTGAGCAGCTGCGGAGCGAGAGGTCCTTGGCTCAAGTCTTCCCTCTAGTGAAAAGTTTAATTTTTTTCAGTTCATGTGACAAACTCTTATGTTTTCATCACTTTTTTGGGAGTGATTATCACATCCACAAGAAAACCGAAATCGGGTGAGGTAGAAGAATCGTTTTAGCCATTCGCCAAGTGTACAAGTTAGGTGGATCGACAACATATTCCTGTCATGTGACGCACATGCCGTCACCAGTGTGGTATAGAATATATCAGACGCGTTTTCCTGTGGAGGAATCGGTTGACCTATGACCTTGCGATCAAATGTTTTCGGTTCCCATTGGAGAGCCACGTCATTTCGTCTACTAATCGCACGGTTTACCGGTGCGGTCGCAAACCACAGACACTAAACTTATTACAGTGAACAGAGACGTTAATTAACGAACGGACAGATCATAACTTTGCGAAAATAAAGAAATTAAAACTTTCAATGGAGAGAAGGTTTGAACCACGGACCTCTCGCTCCGCAGCTGCTCACGCTAACCACGGTGCCACTGCGCTCCTGGAGTGACGTTAGCCTTGATGTTGCCTATGTTACGCATGGACTACTCAGTTTGTATATTTTGTTTATTTTTTCATAGTTCCACACAACTTCTTCCTGTTTTCTCGATTGATCTGTGTTCAGTTTATCAAGGCCTATCGAGAGTGCCAACTTATATCTAAATCTGAGGGGGGTGCGATGGGGAGGTTCCCTTGTAAGTACAACTCTTTCATTTAATTTGGTCAGAATTAACATTATCTGTTGTTTGCCTATACAATCAGTCCCTCAGAACTTCAATCTGTTTAGGATAATACTGTGAGTCACACAGTCAAACACCGTAGACAGGCCGCAGAAAATAACATCCGACGCTGTTTCACTATTAGAGGCTTGTACTACTAATTGCTTATACTGAATTACCCATTTACTATTCTCATATACTTTCTATATCTCTCCGTCCTCTGTCTGCGACGTTGGCGTGTATATATGAACTACTGTTGTCTGTGTTGGTTGCTGTTCTCATGAGAATCAACAGTAGACCACCGCCGACAACGACAGATGCTGACGTCGTAAGCACAGGATAAAGATATAGCGAAAGTATATGAGGATACTGAATGGCTAATTGAGTTGGTAAAGGGAGATAAAAATCTAGTAATCATGGGGTATTGGAATTCAGTTGTAAAGGAGGGTGTAGAAGAAAAGAGTATGGGAGAAAGAATCATTGAATAAAGAAGTGGGATATGGACATACTAGGAATGAAAAATACGCCTGAAGTTCCCTGAGGCTCTAGACACTGTGATACTGATAAGCTCAGTAAGCAGTTCAGTTGAAGAGGAATGAATATCTCTAGAAAGGGTGATCACGGAAGTTGGAAAGAAAACCGTAGGTACAAAGCAGGTAACTGTGAAGAAACCATGGGTAGCAGGAGAAATAATTCAGTTGATCGATGAAAGAAGAAAATACAAAAATGTTCAAGGAAATGAACGTGTACTAAAATACAAGTCACTAAGGAGTGAAATAAACAGGAACTGCTGGGAAGCTAAGGCGAAATGGCTACTTGAGAAATGTTAATAAATCGAAAAAGAAATGATTGTTGGAAGGACTGACTCAGCATATAGAAAAGTGAAAACAACCTTCGCCTTCGGTAAAATTAAAAGGAATGGTAGTAATATTGCTAGTGCAATGGGAAATCTACTGTTAAATGCAAAGGAGAGAGTGGATACATGGAAAGACTACTCTGAAGGCCTCTACGAGGGTGAAGACTTATCAATCAGCTTAAACAGCTCATGCATCCAATTTGGTGACACGAATAATATGCAGAGGAATACATAAGAAAACGGAGGATCAGTTAGACGACGATCAGTTTGGCTTTAGGGATGACGATCAGTTTGGGTTTATGGAAGGTAAAGGCATCAGAGAAGCAGTTCTGATTCAGCGGTTGATAATGAGAGCAAGCCTGAATAAAAATCAGGTTACGCCCATAGTATTTGTCGATCTGGAGAAAGCATTCTACAGTTTAAGATAGTGCAAGATATTCGAAATTCTGAGAAAAATAGGGGTAAGTTATAGGGAAAGACAGGTATTATACAATATGTACAACAAACAAGAGAGAACAGTAGGAACGGAAGAACAAGAACTAAGTGCTCGGATTAAAAAGGGTGTAAGGCAGGGACGTAGTCTTTTGCCCCTACTGTTAAATCTGTACATCGTAGAAGCAATGACAGAAATGAAAGTAAGATTCAAGAGTGGGATTAAAATTCAAGGTGAAAGGATATCAATGATAAAATTCGCTGATGACTTTCCTATCGTCAGTGACTGTGAACGAGATATTATGGATCTGTTGAATGGAATGAACACTGTAATGAGTGAGTCGAAGAAAGACGAAAGTAATGAGACGCAGCAGAAATGAAAATAGCGAGAAGCTTAACATCAGAATTGGAGATCACGAAGTAGACGAAGTTTGGGAATTTTGCGACCTAGTCAGCAAAATAACCCATGGAGCACGGAGTAAGGATGACATAAAAAGCAGACTAGCACTGGCAAAAAGGCATTCCGGGTCAAAAGAAGTATTCTAGCATCTAACATACATCTTAATTTGAGGGAGCAATTTCCGAGAATGTACGTTTGGAGCACATCATTGTACGGTCATGAGACATGGACAGTGAGAAAACCGGAACAGAAAAGAATCAGAGCATTTGAGATGTGGTGCTACAAAAGAATGTTGAAATTTAGGTGAACTGATATGATAAAGAATGAGAGGCTTCTCCGTAAATTTGCGATGAAAGGATAGTCGAAAAAAATGACAAGATGAAAGGACAGGATGATAGGACATCTTTTAAGACCTCACGGAATAACTTCCATGGTGCTAGAGGGCACTGTAGAGGGTAAAAACTGTAGAGGAGGACAGTTATTGGTAAATAACTCAGGATATAGGTTGCACTTGCTACTCTGAGGTGAAAAGGTTGGCACAGCAGAAGAATTCGCAGCGGTCTGTATCAAATCTGACAGAAGACTAAAAAAGAAAGGGGGGGGGGGAACATTTGGTGAGTGAACATATAAATTGAATTCTCCATAGAACAACTCTTTTGGAATCCAGACTATGGTCTGCTGAGGATATTATTGTCGCTCAGGTGAGATGCTATTCTAGAATACATAACCTTTTCAAATATTTTGCAAATTGGTGTCAGCAGTGAAAACTGGTCGGTAGTTACTGACGTCTCTCCTGTCACGTAACTTCTGCAGGGGTTTAACAACAGCATGTTTCAGTCCCTCAGGAGAAATTTTGTTAGTCACGCATTTCAGACAAGACCAGACTTCTTATAAGGTAACAAATCTTTAAAACTCTATTGAAAACACCATCAAATCCGGATAGGCTTTTATTTTAGATAGAATATATAACTTTCTTAATTGCAGAAGGATAAGTTCGTAATACATTCATACTATTGACTTTTATGAGAGTTGCTTTTTCAACACACTGAGGTGATTTTTTCTTGAACTGTTTGTCCCTATACTTTCTACTACATTTAGGAAATGATTATTAAATATATTTACAGCCGGCCGAAGTGGCCGAGCGGTTCTATTCGCTGCAGTCTGGAACCGCGAGACCGCTACGGTCGCAGGTTCGAATCCTGCCTCGGGCATGGATGTGTGTGATGTCCTTAGGTTCGTTAGGTTTAACGAGTTCTAAGTTCTAGGGGACTAATGACCTCAGCAGTTGAGTCCCATAGTGCTCAGAGCCATTTTTAACCATATATTTACAACCTGTGACTCGTCATTTATAAATCTGTTCTGTGGCTATAGAAACCATAAACTAAGAGGTGACATTTGAAAGATAACAACTAACGCCTAAATCACAGTTAGTTCTGCTCCTCCAGGGAGACACGTTTACTTACATTTGCATGAAACTGGGAAACAAGAGAATCAAAGAAACAGATTAGTAACAGGAAGATGCTGGTACAATTTTCAGCATTCTCATGCAAACGAATATCTGCACTTACAAGACAAGAAATGAGGAAATTCTGTGCGGAATCGATGAGGCGAGGAGTACGGCAAAAACATTACCTTTCAAATGGGACAGGATGATAGAACATGTATTCAGACATCAGGGAATGTAATCGGTAAAAATTGTAACTGGACAGAAAGAATGAAATATTGATAACAAGTAAATGAGATAGGTGCATTTCTGAGATGAAGATATTGGCACAGGAAAGGAACTCATGGTGAGCTACATCATACTGGTCACAGTTTTCAATAAGTGCCCCTCCCTTCCCTCCAGATAAGAAAATAAGACTAATGGTGCTGAGCTGCATACAAAAGTAGATTGTAATTGCTGAATTACTCGGCATCCACAGCAATTTCACTTTCATGTCGATGATCACTACAAGAGTTTATATGAATACTTTTAAGTATAGAAATGAGAACAATACTATTATTTATAAACTTAAAGATAATTTTTCAGCTTGTTCCTACACAAGCAAAATACCAGTAATTGGAGCCCCCCATATTAAAACAAGATTTGCATACATCATTTGTTATAACATCTGAATCGAAACCTTAAACAGAAATTTATTTTAATGTATCACCGATTATCAGCTTATCATCTTTTACAGTGTAAATTTATTTCTGATTAACATTTAGGGGCCTCTGATTGAGACTTGCAAGTTATTAGCTGAATGACTGATTGGTAGTAAGGATATCAAGCGCCATTAGTATAAGGTGCCTAGCTTTACAAATGATGTGATACTTCTACCAGGTCTAAAAAAATTCGGTTGCACTCATTAGTCACGTACAGAGATTAAACAAACAAAAACGGCTGAAAACAAACTTTAGAAGTGTAATAATTGAGCTAAAATGCTGTGGTGGGTTGCTTTGGCTGCTCTCCACAGTGGACGCCGAAGTTACACACTGATTATATTGCTGTCACGTGAGTGGCTCTGATGACTGATGAGTGGCAAATCACTGAAGGTTAACAAACACAGTGCAATTTTACTGAGCTCAGACAAGATTATATGAACGTAAAATGGCTAAATTAAACCATACAATTTAGAAAGGAAGAAATGCGCTACTAGCCATGTCTCCAGAATATCATTCCCTTCAAGAGTGTTACTTCCTCAGGTCTATTGGAGAAACTGTGTAAGGTTCGTAAGGCACTAGAAGGAACACTGGCGGAAGTAAAGCTGTGATGATTGCTTCTCAGTAGTGCTTGAATAGCTCAGTCGTTAGAGCATTTGACCATAAAAGGCAGAGGTCCCCGTTCCTAGACCAAGTCTGGTTCAAAATCGCTCTGAGCACAAGGGACTTAACAACTGAGGTCATCAGTAACCAAGAACTTAGAACTACTTAAGCTAACTAACCTAAGGACATCACATACATTCATGCCCGAGGTAGGATTCGAACCTGCACGGTTCCAGACTGTAGCGCCTAGAACCGCTCGGACGCTCCGGCCCCAGTCTGGTACCCAGTTTTAATTTTGAGCCATGACTGCATTATAATCGACATTCACTCGTTAAATCTTGCTGCTCTTGATATTCTAGCGACGGTATCACAAGTATGCTGAGACAGGGAACATGTCTGCTGGCCAAACAAACTCATTCCCTCCAGGTCTCAGCCACTGACGACTGTTTGGCATAGTAACTTGGGTTGATCGACGAGCACTGAGATCCGATTCTTTGTGTTCTCGATGGCTGTGGAAAGCGTGCCTGCCAAATGTATAAAATTACTGCTTCCCTCTGCCCTCATGATCGTGGATTTCTTTCACCAGAGACGGCACACTTCCTGCTCCTACTTCCTTTGGTTTGTGTATGCTGAGTTACCAGTATTTACTATTCTATGCACCCAAATTCTGCCAATATCGTAAAACAATAAGTTTGGCTGCTGTCAAGGAATTGTCCACTGATGTGTTCCTTCGCTGCGATTTTATAAAGAAGACATGGTGCGTTTTAAATATAATGGGTAATAACTTTTTTAAATTCTAGCACAACAAAAACTATGAATTGTACAATAATAATTATATTCAGGGTGTATGTAACGTTCAACTCTTAGCTATTCCTTTCAATCTGAACGAACTGAAAGACTAGGAGTCACAAATAAAGTTGAGTATCAAATTCAGCTTACTGATCAAATCCGTCTCCATTAAGTTTCCATTTTACTCATAAAACGAAAGAACTACATAATTTCATAGAACAACATTTTTAACGGGATGATAAGGCACTCAGTTTCACTGTTTGTCTCTCCTAGTTTTCTTCTGGCAAAACCTAAAGGCGCGGCTTATTGGCTGGTGGTGGATTACAAGGTCTTCATCCAAAAGTTGGTGTGGAATTTGTTTCCTAAGCTAACATCCATAAATGTTTCACTTGGTTTGCTACAGCATCGTAGTTTTCAATTCTTGATCGTAATAAAGCCCATCATCAGATGCCACTGACAAGAATCTAAGCCTCTTACCGCATTTTGTACGGATTGTTATTTCTGCGAATACATCCGTGTCCCGTTCTATGGGACCGGCTGTGTTGTCACGTTTATTAGATTAAATTTTAGGTGAGCTTAACTTTAAATGCGATGGCCCTTATCTAGGCGACGTTGTTGTGTACAGTAGAATATTTTCTGAAGATCTTACATCACATGCAACAGGAGGCGTAGTGATAACAGTAACATCATCTCAGCATGAAAGCACTCGTCACGAACTTATTAAACAGGTAAACGATGAATCTCCAGCCACTCACTTCGTAGTCAGCCAAAGTCTCGATTTTATTAATATTTGCAACCTTTTCTGTTGAAGTGAGACTATTACAAACTCATTGCGGCACCTTGTGTACCGTATGATGCGAATTTTAAAAAGCACCCTTGAGAACATAGAATCCAGTAGTGGTGAAATTGGCAGTGTTGTCACTTAATCAAAGTCTGTATTGTAGAAATAATTAGCATGCACTGCTAAACAATCTCACTATTTTTAATGCAGCGATGGATTTAACAATTCTTGTAATACTTGGTATTTTTATTTATTTGACATCTCCTTTGTATTTTTGAAAAAAATTACCTGTAAATTGTTTATTTCTTGACGATAACGTAGGTTCACAACAAGCTTGTTTAGGCCTCTGTACCATTTTCAAGTGTTCCTGTTGACATTACTTTTACGTATCATTTTATTCCACGTCCGTGTCACACCACTATGAGATATTTATCTTATAGTATACTTATACTTAGATGGAGTGACGTCTACAAGTCATTCTAGATCGTAATTTGTTTTACACTGATGAGCCAAAACATTACGACCACCTGCTTAATACTTTATATATCCGTCTTTGGAAAGAAATGCATCACTGACTCCGCGTATATGGGGCCCGAAAATTTGTTGATAGGCTTGTGGAGGTATGCGGCATAATCTGTCTACGCGCAAGTCACGTAATTCACGTAAACGACGGGCCGCTGGTTTGCGTACGCGGTGATTGCGCCCTATGTTCCTTATTTATATAAATGTTATGCCCTCTACTATTACGGGCAATTCTAAAATATTTCTGTTTGCTGATGACAATAGCTTGATAGTAAAGGATGTTGTGTGCAACATAGGCTTGGCTTCAAACACTGCAGTTCATGACGTAAGTTCATGGCTTGTAGTAAATAAACTAACGCAAAATAACAGTAAGGATCACTATTTACAGTTTCTAACACACAATTCAACAAAACCTGACGTTTTAATTTCACAGAAGTGACATACGATTAGTGAAACTGGACAGTTCTACACTACTGGCCATTAAAATTGCTACACCAAGAAGAAATGCAGATAATAAACCGGTATTCATTGGACAAATATTTTATACTAGAACTGACATGTGATTACATTTTCACGCAATTTAGGTGCATAGATCCTGAGAAATCAGAACCCAGAACAACCACCTCTGGCCGTAATATCGGCCTTGATACGCCTGGGCATTGAGTCAAACAGAGCTTGGATGGCGTGTACAGGTACAGCCGCCCATGCAGCTTCAACACGATACCACAGTACATCAAGAGTTGTGACTGGAATATTGTGACGAACCAGTTGCTCGTCCACCATTGACCAGACGTTTTCAATTGGTGAGACATCTGGAGAATGTGCTGGCCGGGGCAGCAGTCGAACATTTTCTCTTTCCAGAAAGGCCCGTACAGGACCTGCAACATGCGGTCGTGCATTATCCTGCTGAAATGTAAGGTTTCGCAGGGATCAAACGAAGGGTAGAGCCACAGGTCGTCACACACCTGAAATGTAACGTCCACTGTTCAAAGTGCCGTCAATGCGAACAAGAGGTGACTGAGACGTGTAACCAATGGCACCCCATACCATCATGCCGGGTGATACGCCAGTATGGCGATGACGAATACACGCTTCCAATGTGCGTTCACCGCGATATCGCCAAACACGGATGCGACCATCACGATGCTGTAAACACAACCTGGATTCATCCGAAACAGTGACGTTTTGCCATTCGTGCACCCAGGTTCGTCGTTGAGTACACCATCGCAGGCGCTCCTGTCTGTGATGCAGTGTCAAGGGTAACCACAGCCACGGTCTCCGAGTTGATAGTCCATGCTGCTGCAAACGTCGTCGAACTGTTCGTGCAGATGATTGTTCTCTTGCAAACGTCCCCATCTGTTAACTCAGGGATCGAGACGTGGCAGCACGATCCGTTACAGCCATGCGGATAAGATGCCTGTCATCTCGACTGCTAGTGATACGAGGCCATTATGATCCAGCACGGCGTTCCGTATTACCCTCCTGAACCCACCTATTCCATATTCTTCTAACAGTCATTGGATCTTGGCCAACGTGAGCAGCAATGTCACGATATGATAAACCGCAATCGCGATAGGCTACAATCCGACCTTTATCAAAGTCGGAAACTTGATGGTATGCATTTCTCCTCCATACACGAGGCATCACAACAACGTTTCACCTGCCAACGCTGGTCAACTGCTGTTTGTGTATGAGAAATCGGTTGGAAACTTTCCTCATGTCTGCCGGCCGGTGTGGTCGATCGGTTCTAGGCGCTTCGGGCTGCAACCGCGCGACCGCTACGGTCGCAGGTTCGAATCCTGCCTCAGGCATGGATACGTGTCGTGTCCTTATGTTAGTTGGTTTTAAGTAGGTCTAAGTTCTAGGGGACTGATGACCTCCAATGTTAAGTCCCATAGTGCTCAGAGCAATTTCCTCATATCACCACTTTGTATGTGTCGCCACCAGCTCCAACCTTGTGTGAATGCTTTGAAAAGCTAATCAGCCGGCCAGAGTGGCCGTACGGTTCTGGGCACTGCAGTCTGGAACCGAGCGACCGCTACGGTCGCAGGTTCGAATCCTGCCTCGGGCATGGATGTGTGTGATGTCCTTAGGTTAGTTAGGTTTAATTAGTTCTAAGTTCTAGGCGACTGATGACCTGAGAAGTTAAGTCGCATAGTGCTCAGAGCCATTTGAACCATTTTGAAAAGCTAATCATTTGTATATCAGAGCATCTTTTTCCTATCGGTTAAATTTCGCGTCTGTAGCACGTCATCTTCGTGGTGTAGCAATTTTAATGGCCAGTAGTGTAATTTCTAGGTGTTCAGATAAATAGAAAACTGTCATGGAAAGCCCACGTTCAGGATCTTGTGCAAAGACATAATGCTGCCATTTTTATTATTCAAACGGTATCTGATGTAAGTGATCGTTAGACATGAAAATCAGTCTACTTTGCTTATTTTCATTCATTTTTGCCCTGTGGTACTATATTTTGGGGTAACTCTTCCCATTCTAAAAGGATATTTTTGGCCCAGAAACAAGCTGTTCGGGCAATAAGTAGTATAAGTTCGCGAACCTCTTGTCGATCACAGTTCACTAGTCTGGGTATTTGGACATTGGCCCCTCTCTCTCTCTCTCTCTCTCTCTCTCTCTCGATATATATATATATATATATATATATATATATATATATATATATATATATATACACACTCCTGGAAATTGAAATAAGAACACCGTGAATTCATTGTCCCAGGAAGGGGAAACTTTATTGACACATTCCTGGGGTCAGATACATCACATGATCACACTGACAGAACCACAGGCACATAGACACAGGCAACAGAGCATGCACAATGTCGGCACTAGTACAGTGTATATCCACCTTTCGCAGCAATGCAGGCTGCTATTCTCCCATGGAGACGATCGTAGAGATGCTGGATGTAGTCCTGTGGAACGGCTTGCCATGCCATTTCCACCCGGCACCTCAGTTGGACCAGCGTTCGTGCTGGACGTGCAGACCGCGTGAGACGACGCTTCATTCAGTCCCAAACATGCTCAATGGGGGACAGATCCGGAGATCTTGCTGGCCAGGGTAGTTGACTTACACCTTCTAGAGCACGTTGAGTGGCACAGGATACATGCGGACGTGCATTGTCCTGTTGGAACAGCAAGTTCCCTTGCCGGTCTAGGAATGGTAGAACGATGGGTTCGATGACGGTTTGGATGTACCGTGCACTATTCAGTGTCCCCTCGACGATCACCAGTGGTGTACGGCCAGTGTAGGAGATCGCTCCCCACACCATGATGCCGGGTGTTGGCCCTGTGTGCCTCGGTCGTATGCAGTCCTGATTGTGGCGCTCACCCGCACGGCGCCAAACACGCATACGACCATCATTGGCACCAAGGCAGAAGCGACTCTCATCGCTGAAGACGACACGTCTCCATTCGTCCCTTCATTCACGCCTGTCGCGACACCACTGGAGGCGGGCTGCACGATGTTGGGGCGTGAGTGGAAGACGGCCTAACGGTGTGCGGGACCGTAGCCCAGCTTCATGGAGACGGTTGCGAATGGTCCTCGCCGATACCCCAGGAGCAACAGTGTCCCTAATTTGCTGGGAAGTGGCGGTACGGTCCCCTACGGCACTGCGTAGGATCCTACGGTCTTGGCGTGCATCCGTGCGACGCTGCGGTCCGGTCCCAGGTCGACGGGCACGTGCACCTTCCGCCGACCACTGGCGACAACATCGATGTACTGTGGAGACCTCACGCCCCACGTGTTGAGCAATTCGGCGGTACGTCCACCCGGCCTCCCGCATGCCCACTATACGCCCTCGCTCAAAGTCCGTCAACTGCACATACGGTTCACGTCCACGCTGTCGCGGCATGCTACCAGTGTTAAAGACTGCGATGGAGCTCCGTATGCCACGGCAAACTGGCTGACACTGACGGCGGCGGTGCACAAATGCTGCGCAGCTAGCGCCATTCGACGGCCAACACCGCGGTTCCTGGTGTGTCCGCTGTGCCGTGCGTGTGATCATTGCTTGTACAGCCCTCTCGCAGTGTCCGGAGCAAGTATGGTGGGTCTGACACACCGGTGTCAATGCGTTCTTTTTTCCATTTCCAGGAGTATATATATATATATATATATATATATATATATATATATATATATATATATATATATTCCTTACTATCGGTTCTTGTTAACAATATCAGCTTATTACCATGAATAAGCAGTTTTCACTTATCTCTCCACCATGACATCTAGACTCCAACTGACCAACTACACAATACTGCCACCAGAGGGTGCTGTCATCCCTCCTGTGATGTAATCCAAGATAATGGTCTGGACGGGGCAAAAGGCGTGAAAATGACTCAGCCTGCACTGGGCTGCTGGATAGAGTAAGGAACGAGTGTACTTTATATATTTTGGAACAACTTATTTAGGGCTGGATTATATTTATCACACTGTTACAAAACACATACTTGGAGTCACGCCACACAGCCCCACAGACCTGTAAAGTGCTCCTAAATAACGCTCTGCAGACAGGCAAACAATTCCTAATTTACCGAAATAATTTCAGAAGCATTATAAAGACTCCTAAATAATGCAGTACACGGATGTGCAGACATGAAATCAACTCATAAACTGCCCAAATAATGCATAGCGCAGCATTCAGACCTGCTCGCAAAATAATGCAACAAACACGTAAATAACGTATGCAGACACTGTCCGCGACCCCCTGTAGACCTCAGGAGGCTACCTGCAGCTACAAAAACTGACGTGGCCATCAGCTGTCAAACCACACACAGATGCCCGCACACACGAGACATTGACATCCCTTTCGTACCTGATACCTGAGAAATTCCTCTCGAAATACGTGATCACCTAGACACCATTGATGATGCAAGCGGGCGGGAACAAAGACCTATTTCCAAAGTGCAGACACTCCAAAGGGTGCCGCATGCACGTGTGTTCGCCGCTGGTGGCGTGAAACCTCTCTATACTTGTGGTCTGGCGAAGAGCTAATTGCCGAGCAATACTGCAGAAATCTGTTCCAGAATTGCACAGGCTTCTTTCACCCTAACGATGCTAACAGGCCATGGGTGACATGTGGCTGACACATCGCCACACGTAACTAGATACCAGGACAAGCGCATCTAGCAACGTTCTCAATGTCATACTGATATCACATGGCCATGTCGAACTCTAGTAAATTGTATACTGTCCCATGGTCACTTTTGTAACAGCTTTTACAATGCCTCAGCCTGTATGCACGGAAATTCTTGCCCTAACAGAACCTGTTTACGAATACAGCGCATGATAACCCAGTCCATCACATGTTACCCTTCCTGCTCTCAACATACACAAACATGCTCACCGCTATGTAGAGACTCCTATATCCCAGCACAAAGAATGTCTTGTGAATGAATCGAGCACTATGATTGGCTCTTATCGAATTTACCCGCCGAATTACTGATGCCACCGGTATCATACCACCATCCACCATTTCTTTCTTTCTGCAGACGGGACTTTCAGCTGTAAAATTATTTTGCACAGTTTCTAAATTGCATTGACAGTTAAACCTGAAAAGTTGTCTACAGATCATCAAATACATATGTGACTCACAAGAATATTGGAAGCCAGGAAGATATTTACCAGTGTAACTACACTCCTGGAAATTGAAATAAGAACACCGTGAATTCATTGTCCCAGGAAGGGGAAACTTTATTGACACATTCCTGGGGTCAGATACATCACATGATCACACTGACAGAACCACAGGCACATAGACACAGGCAACAGAGCATGCACAATGTCGGCACTAGTACAGTGTATATCCACCTTTCGCAGCAATGCAGGCTGCTATTCTCCCATGGAGACGATCGTAGAGATGCTGGATGTAGTCCTGTAGAACGGCTTGCCATGCCATTTCCACCTGGCGCCTCAGTTGGACCAGTGTTCGTGCTGGACGTGCAGACCGCGTGAGACGACGCTTCATCCAGTCCCAAACATGCTCAATGGGGGACAGATCCGGAGATCTTGCTGGCCAGGGTAGTTGACTTACACCTTCTAGAGCACGTTGGGTGGCACGGGATACATGCGGACGTGCATTGTCCTGTTGGAACAGCAAGTTCCCTTGCCGGTCTAGGAATGGTAGAACGATGGGTTCGATGACGGTTTGGATGTACCGTGCACTATTCAGTGTCCCCTCAACGATCACCAGTGGTGTACGGCCAGTGTAGGAGATCGCTCCCCACACCATGATGCCGGGTGTTGGCCCTGTGTGCCTCGGTCGTATGCAGTCCTGATTGTGGCGCTCACCCGCACGGCGCCAAACACGCATACGACCATCATTGGCACCAAGGCAGAAGCGACTCTCATCGCTGAAGACGACACGTCTCCATTCGTCCCTCAATTCACGCCTGTCGCGACACCACTGGAGGCGGGCTGCACGATGTTGGGGCGTGAGCGGAAGACGGCCTAACGGTGTGCGGGACCGTAGCCCAGCTTCATGGAGACGGTTGCGAATGGTCCTCGCCGATACCCCAGGAGCAACAGTGTCCCTAATTTGCTGGGAAGTGGCGGTGCGGTCCCCTACGGCACTGCGTAGGATCCTACGGTCTTGGCGTGCATCCGTGCGTCGCTGCGGTCCGGTCCCAGGTCGACGGGCACGTGCACCTTCCGCCGACCACTGGCGACAACATCGATGTACTGTGGAGACCTCACGCCCCACGTGTTGAGCAATTCGGCGGTACATCCACCCGGCCTCCCGCATGCCCACTATACGCCCTCGCTCAAAGTCCGTCAACTGCACATACGGTTCACGTCCACGCTGTCGCGGCATGCTACCAGTGTTAAAGACTGCGATGGAGCTCCGTATGCCACGGCAAACTGGCTGACACTGACGGCGGCGGTGCACAAATGCTGCGCAGTTAGCGCCATTCGACGGCCAACACCGCGGTTCCTGGTGTGTCCGCTGTGCCGTGCGTGTGATCATTGCTTGTACAGCCCTCTCGCAGTGTCCGGAGCAAGTATGGTGGGTCTGACACACCGGTGTCCATGTGTTCTTTCTTCCATTTCCAGGAGTGTACAATTAAATATTACGATTGCTGCTACAGTCTGACACCAGTCGATGTACTGGTAATGTCTCCTCTTGACGATTGTGCTTCTGGAATGAATCTCAGTATCTATAGCACACATAATTTCCCACATAAAAATCTCTCTCATACCATTGCGGTTATTGATGTGCGGAATCTATATGTCCCTCTGGATAGGACACGCAGTCATACCCTCTGGTCAGGTCACAACATAAACCACAGTAACTTTACAATGCAATATATACACATTTTACACAACATAAGCCTCAGTGACTTTACAATACAATTTATACACATTAAACACAAACACTGCAGTTATCTTTTGTATCTGTACAACACCTGGAAAAATTATTGTATGCCTACACTTGCACCGGCTATATGGCACGATGCTCCTCAGTCCTAGGGAAGCACTCTCAGCCTTTTCTTTCTTTCTACAGGCATGACTTTCAGCGGCAATAAACTATTTTACACTGGTCACCACAATGCATCGACAATTAAACCTCGCAAAGTGCCATACATATCTTCAAATATGGAGAGACTCTTACTCAAATACACTGCTCTGCGACTGAGGACAGGAGCTTGAATATTAGAGCGTGAAACCAATCTACAACCCAGCAATATATCACCACGTACCGTGTCGATGTAGTAACCATACCATTCATATCCTCCCCCATACAAAATCATCCCTTTTACATCAGAGAGCCATCAATGAATCGAACTCACACTCAGAACTATTCTGTAAGGACTGGCTCGTTTTCCCCCCTCGGTACAAACGCATTACTGTTTCTGGTCCAGACCTGCCTGTTTGCTTACATTTCTACACACACCTCTAGACTCTTGGATTACAAGAACATATCTAATTTCGCATGGTTTGCACACAGCAGTATCCTACCGATCGCTCACGCAACATAATTCCGAAGATATAGACTGGGAATTATTTCTATACAAACCTGAAACTTTAGCTAGGTGGAACGTGCTCTACACCACTGAGTAACTAGAAACAAACAGACGAAAAATGATATTCCCACCCATGTATACCGATCTCGGTGATGTAACAGATTCAAAATCATCCTTATAATTTACAAGGTCAACTAAGGTGATTCTCATGTCTAGAGAACCAGCAAACATATCTTCCACATGCTAGGTGCTCACCCCACAATCGATCTTCTCTCAACTAAATAAAGGTGCGAAATGTGCAGAAGCAGACAACAGAACAATTTACATGGGAGGGAATAATAGTCCAGCGCAAATGCACCTCCATATTCATTCCCAGATTTTCACGTGATCTATCCAACACTAAGTATTAGTTCGCCATGCGATAGGCTAGAGGACAACACCTTAATTCATCTATGTGCCTACACTCCAACAGGCCTCCCCATTCTCACAGCTCCTACTGTTAAAGGGAAACGTGAATCACCCCCAACACAGGTCACCGACGATGCAGGCCGAGTACACACAGAATCAATCATCCTAAGAAATCGGTCACGAATATATTTCATCCCTGTAGTTACAACTAAATGTTACGGTTCTGGTCTCAGTTGAACGACTTTCGACAATGAGCGAAGTATCGGAAATACACCCTGTTGGCAGCTATGGCTCTGGAAATAGAATATCAGTACCATTCTTATGACTTGACAAACTCTTCCCTTTGCTGTCACAAGCGGTCTTGGTTCTACAGATGCATACAAGTATCAATGTTAAAAGCTATACCCGCTTTACAAATCGAGGTACGACCTTACCTCTGAATGAGGTGGTTTTTTGCCCAGACAAATACCGTGACGGCAATCGCAGGAGTGTATAGTATCAGACCAACACGTCGTGGTTGATTGAGATGGATCACAAATAGTAGTAGATGGTGTGCTGATCGACGTCGTAAGAAAATGTACACTAGCTTGTCAGATCTCTAGTGTTAGGCTTTGTGCTAGAAATGACTTCCATAATTTGGAGTCAGGTCTTTCCATTGAAGCACATACCTGCGTTGGATTCTACTGAGAATTTCTTTGTTGATTACAACCACTACTCAATCATATTTCTGGCACTCCCGTATCTCGAAACGAGTCACCGCAAGGCATGCATAAACACAGACATACAGAAAACAGAGCAAACACTCTCCGAATGTGAAGGTGACTGGATACAGTCGAGTACAGTGCTATATTACATCTCCCGATCAGTGCGTTTGGGCAAGGTATTGGCAGCTGTGCTGTATTTACAGGCAATTTTAGAACATAGAACGAGAGGTTATGTCATGATCGCATGGATAGATCTGACATAAAATCGATAGAACTGAAAAAAAAATGACGAGGGAATAGGTATAAGTTGACTGAATATATATCGAAATGTGCGGAAATTGAGGACGTACTTGTGTATTTTTTGGTTCGTGTCGAACAATTTGTTCATGGGAACAAGGATGTGGCAGCAAGAGGAATCCGAGAAAACGTCGACATCGAAATGAAGGACTCAGGGAGGCAGTCAATTTTCCTCCGTCGAGGCAGCATTATACTGTGTGTCTATCAAGGTACCTGTGATACACGCGAGTTGACTACTATATTTGATGCTTTTCAGGAAGACAGAGAACCATACGCCTCTATACTTACTTGAATCAGCGTTAAAGGAAAACAGAGAGTGGTGGGGGTGATCGATTGAGATGGAGCTGTAACAAAGTACGATTTAATGGTTGACTGATGATGCATTCTAGAGAAGGAGAAGGTGCTGGAGGTCAATTTTTCCACTGTTATGTCAGGGTGCGTCAGTCGCGTGACATAGCCTGCGTTCTACCTGTATACAGCCACGTGTTCTGTATGCGGTTTAGAGTACTGTCTACTTGCGATCGTTAATGGTAAATCTGTCGGTCATCAGAGGACTCCCATCTCATGTGTGATGAAACGTGGCACATTCCTCTAAACGAACTTTGTTTTATGTGATGTACTCCATTCCCCCCTCCCCCTTCCCCGTCTGACAGGTGTGCTGTTTACAGGGTTAGTGACGGAATGATTTGTAATTTTCGCATGTCGGATGCTGTTGCTATGCATTTATCTGTTTCCTTGTAGGAGGTATTCGCCGTTACTAACGATCATTTTATATAGTGCTGATGCAGGTATAATTTCCGAACGGTGATCGGATGTGAACAGCGAACGCTATACATCTCCGGAAAGGTGTATTGTACTCGTATCTCACAAAGCCAGTGTTTTAAGGAAGTAGTTTTTTTTTCCTTTTCGTTTCCATAACATAGTTTATCTTAGAGAAACCGGGAAGAAGAATGTATGTTCTGCGCTTGAAATATATTTCTTACATTGGAATATTAACAGCGCTACATTCCATACGACTGATAGGTTGGTAACGCAAGCGATCTAACGTTATAGCTCATTTTGAGTACAGAAGATGGTAGCCTTACGAGTGCATGTGTTTATGGTCCCACTTACCAATACCTTCCAGGTACCGATCCTAGACTATAGAACAATACTTTAGAGTTGATAGCTTTGTTGATTTACGTAAAAATGCGTCGAACTCCATCCGTCTCGAGATCCATCACGCATAAAAATAATTCGTTTCTTGTTCTTCTTAAGGGGATCACACTATGGTTCAGGTCGAAAAAAACCGGTTTTAATCATATTTCGAAAGATTGAGTTTTTATTTAAGTTCTCTGAAAAGGATTTTACTGAAAAAAATTTTCGATCATTTAAAGAGCATTTTCCAACCAAGTGTGTTTATGTGCCACGCCCACTTTTCTGTCACCCACTTTTCTGCATATATTTTAGATCTTTATATCCCCTACATTGCACCATTGCACGTTATGGACTTTTTTTTTACTCCTGAGCATGATGGGTATCCTTGGAATGTAATGGTCGGTATTCTTTTGTTTCTGCTCTTTGTAAACAACATGCTTTCACACACGCGGTTAGTTTTGTTCAAGTGTGATTAAGAGTAGCTGTTATGTTGTTATACTTACGTTTGCAGTACTTGTTTACGTGTGTTTTGTTGTGTTTACTGAAGATATGAAGCGTAAAGGCATTTTCAAGAAAAGACAATTTAGAGGAAACAAGTTTAGAAAGCTTTTTGTACAAGAGGTTATGTCGCCTGGCAACGATGTTTCTAATTGTAATTCTTCAACAAGTGCATCATCAAAGAAGCTCCAACCATTTCAAGTGAGTTACAACGACTTTACTGTAAGTGGCCAGGGGGGTGCAGTAACATTATTATAAATTTCAGAATATTATCAGATGTAATTTCTAAATTTGTACAATGTTGACAGTGTTTTGAAACACAGAGAGTGAAAATTTGTAAGAGTGCCAGTGGGAGAAAAGGCCTAGCAACTGCTTTGGATTTAATTCGCACTAAATGCTCAGCTGTGATTTCATTTATGAATTCTTCAAAACCAGATGCAAGTGGCCCTTACGAAATCATTTCTATATTAGTGTATGCCCTACGATACATTGGCAAGGACATGCCTGAAGGGAGAACATTTTGTTCAGTGATGAACTTAAATCAGCCACCAAATAAATTTGAAAAACTGAAAGCAATATTAGAGAAAGCTGTATGTGAGGTCAGTGAGGAAAGTATGAAACTGGCTGCTAGGGAAGCAGTGGAAGAAACTGATGGATGTTCAGATATTGCAGTTGCACTTGATGGAAGTTGGCAGAAAAGAGGACATACTTCTCTGAGTGGAGTAGTGAGTGCCATGAGTGTAGACACCAGTGAAGTGTTGGATGTGGAGATAATGTCTAAATATTGCAAATGTTGTAAAGTCAATTTATTGTGGGGTGTGCATCTAGCATGTGGAAGACATGTTTGCCGGTTCTCTAAACATGAGAATCCCCTTAGTTGACCTTGTAAATTATAGGGATGATTTCGAATCTGTTACATCACCGAGATCGGTATGTTGTTGTTGTGGTCTTCAGTCCTGAGACTGGTTTGATGCAGCTCTCCATGCTACTCTATCCTGTGCAAGCTTTTTCATCTCCCAGTACCTACTGCAACCTACATCCTTCTGAATCTGCTTAGTGTATTCATCTCTTGGTCTCCCTCTACGATTTTTACCCTCCACGCTGCCCTCCAATACTAAATTGGTGATCCCTTGATGCCTCAGAACATGTCCTACCAACCGATCCCTTCTTCTGGTCAAGATTGGTATACATGGGTGGAAATATCATTTTTCGTCTGTTTGTTTCTAGTTACTCTGTGGTCTAGAGCACGTCCCACGTAGCTAAAGTTTCAGGTTTGTATAGAAATAATTCCTAGTCTATATCTTCGGAAGTATGTTGCGTGAGCGATCGGTAGGATACTGCTGTCTGCAAACCATGCGAAATTAGATATGTTCTTGTAATCCAAGAGTCTGGAGGTGGGTGTAGAAATGGGAGCAAGCAGGCAGATCTGGGCCAGAAACAGTAAATGCAATTTAACAATCTGAGCAAAATAATTTTACAGCTGAAAGTCCCGTCTGCAGAAAGAAAGAAAAGGTGGATGGTGGTCTGATACTGGCAGCATCAGTGATTCGGGGGATAAATTCGATAAGAGCCAATCGTAGTGGTCGATTCTTCCACAATACTTTCTTTGTGCTGGGATATAGGAGTCTCTACATAGCGGTGAGCACGTCTGCGTATGTTGAGAGCAGGAAGGGTAACATGTGATGGACTGGGTTATTATGCGCTGTTTTCGTAAACAGGTTCTGTTAGGGCAAGAATTTCCGTGCATACAGGCAACAGGTTCTGTTAGGGCAAGAATTTCCGTGCATACAGGCTGAGACATTGGGAAAGCTGTTACAAAACTGACCGTTAACAATTTCTGGGACAATAGACAATTTACTAGAGTTCGACTTGGCTCTTATTTTACATAGCCATGTGATATCAGTATGACATTGGGAACGTTGCTAGATGCACTTATCCTGGTATGTAGCTATGTGCGGAAATGTGTCAGCCACATGTGGCCCATGGCCTGTTAGAATCGCTATGGAGAAACCAGCCTGTGCTATTCTGGAACAGATTTGTGCAGCATTGCTCGACAATTAACTCTTCGCTGGACCACAAGTAGAGAGAGGGTTCACGCCACCAGCGGCGAACACACACGCATGCGGCACTCCTTGGATCGTCTGCGCTTTGGAAATAGGTCTTTGTTCCCGCCCGCTTGCATCATCAATGGTGTTTATGTGATCACGTATTTCGAGAGGAATTTCTCAGGTATCAGGTATGAAAGGTATGTCACAGTCTCATGTGTGCGGGCATCTGTGCGTGGTTTGACAGCTGATGGCCACGTCAGTTTTCGTGGCTGCAGGTAGCCTCCTGTGCGGTCTACAGGGGGTCGCGGATGGTTTCTGTATACGTTGTTTGTGTTCTGTTGCATTCTTTTGCCAGCAGGTCTGTAGGCTGTGCTATGCGTTATTTGGGCAGTTTATCAGTTGATTTCATGTCTGCACATCTGTGTACAGCATTATTTAGGAGGATTCAGCATGTCTGTACTGGAATTATTTCGGCAAATTAGGAGTTGTTTGCCTGTCTGCAGAGTGTTATTTTTGAGTAGTTTACAGGTCTGTGGGCTGTGTGGCGTGACCTCAAGTATGTGTTTTGTATCAGTGTGATAAATATTGATAAATATACTCCATCCTTAAATAAACTGTTCCAAAATAAATACACTCCTTCCTTATTCTGTCCAGCAGCCCAGAGCAGGCTGAGTCATTTTCACGCCATTTTCCCCCTCCAGACCACTATCTTGGATTACATAACATGAGGGATGACAGCACCCTCTGGTGGCAGTATTGTGTACTAGGTCAGTTGGAGTCTAGATCTCATGTTGGAGACATTGTCTGCAAGATAAAAACTTATGTCCTGAACAGGCAAAGTCGTTTTCCCACCATTCCTCCCCCCCCCCCCACCACCACCACCATCTTGGATTACTTCACAAAATGGACAACAGCGCTCAGGTGGTGATATTGTGTACTAGGACCAGACCTCATGAATAACACACTGTTTGCTGCCCTCTTGGATAATGGTACTTGCATCACCAGCTGACATCATTGCTGCCATCTTGGATTATGTCACGGAACGGACAACAGCGCTCTCTGGTGGTGGTAGTGTGTACTAGGTCTAGACCTCGTGGCGAACACACAGTTTGCCACCATCTTGGATAACAGTACTTGCATCATCAGCTGATGTCATGCGTGCCATCTTGGATAACGTCACAGAACAGACAACAGCGCCCTCTGGTGGTGGTACTGTGACTATGTCAGTTGTGCTCTGGACCTCGTGGCGAACACACTGGACTGCAGTAGTGGCTCAAATTGTTTAAATAAAGACTGGTGCACGATTTCAACAGTTGACGATTAGTAAGCATGTTTGCAGAATCTTTTAGTGGTTTGCATGTTGTGCAAATTTATATATGTGTATACATGTAAATATAACAATCATAAGAAGAAAGGGTACATAAATAAAGAGATTAGTAGAAATGCATTATTTTCAATTAATGCCCAAATTTTGAATTTTTGTCATTCTTTCTTCTGAGTCCGTTTAATGTGAACTTACTTCTGATGTCCGTGATTATATTTATCTTCTTCCGCCGTGAATATATATATCCTGATCGTGTCTATAACAGTTCTTAATCAGATTGTTCTTCCGAATGCAGGCCGCTTGAGTACCTGACATTGATATGATGCACGGAAGAAAAGAAAACTTTTGTTGTTTTGCACAAATAATAATTATTATTCAAAGAACACAAACGGCTACCACACACATCCTACAAAAATACGTCTTCTCCACTCGAGAACTAAAGACATAGTCTCTCTATTAACAAAAAGAATTGAATGGAATTTTTTATCATTTGTTATCCTACAAAAATACGTCTTCTCCACTCGAGAACTAAAGACATAGTCTCTCTATTAACAAAAAGAATTGAATGGAATTTTTTATCATTTGTTATCCGCCTTCCGGCGTAGCAAAATATATCTTTATCGGCGCTTACGGCGGCAGCGATAATGATTATTATCATTGATTCTAAATTTTTATTGTAAGTTGTTGGGGCTCTTCCTTACGTAGCTGTACAATTGCCCCCACACTGTGCTATGACAGGCAATGGAAGCGCACAACAGTGTTGCCGTTCTAGTGACAAAGACGCTAGAACTAGCGGATTTTATGAACTTTTAGCGGGCAAAATTGTGGCTTTAGCGGAAAATTTTTTTTTGCGATTCCTAGCGGCTTTTTAGGCAGTCAAGACTAAGTTACCTTTTAAATCTTTTGCATGTGAGTCAGTCTTAAAACTCATTTTCAGCTATGGACCACCGCTACATCATCCTCAGTGTTGTGCTAATTTTCTCTTCCTAATAAATATCAACATTTTTTTACTTCCCTAATTCCCCTTGTGGGGAGGGAAAATAAAAGATAACTCTATGGAGAATAACTCAACGCATGCATATTGTACCGCAAAATACTTTTACACCACCAGTATCCGCTAGAGACTTAACTCTTCGTTTATACTCGTATAATGTAGTCAATTGCGATTCAAAACGCTTCCTTGCTATCATGAACTTTCTTACGACCTGCTAATTTTAACAATTTTCTTGGAAACTTATACATGGCTATCTTAATTATGTACAAAAAGATCCACATATTTCCTTAATCTGCACTGCAGTAGCGAACCTGGAGAAAAACTGTAGGAGCTTCGTGACTCAACAATGAGTGAGAACAAGAATACTGTATTGGAACTGGACTGTTTGGAATGTCATATACATTTTAGTTGTATCGATGTGTTGCGGTGTCGTTAGTTCCTGCAGTTGTTTACAAATTATCGGTTTTGATTGTGTAACGATAGTAGTTGTGTGGAATTAACGCAGTTATAAAAAAAAACATGGAAGTGCCACCTAAAAGAAAGGTCTACAGCCAGAGTTATAAAAATGAGTTGGAAAACTGCACGGAGTTTAAACATTGGTTGAAGCCTATGCCAGGTAACTCAACTAAAGCCTATTGTAACTATTGTCAGTCCGAAATGTATGCAAAAATTAACGATTTGAAAAAGCATTTGGAAACGAAAAAACATAGAGCAAAATAACTAATTTCTCAAAATAAGCAACTGACATTTTCTGCAGTACCAGTGAAAACATGTAATTCATGTGCAGGAGCTGAGTGTACATTAGCTTTATAACTTGCTGAACATAGCTCAATTTGCAACATTGATCACTTGACTGACGTGTGTAAAAAATGCTTTAAGGATTCGAAATCAACAAACGACATGAAATTACATAGAACTAAATGTATGGAGCTAATAAATTATATTCTAGCACCTCATTTCAAAAAGGAACTTTTAAGTAACATAGGTGACCAAAAATATAGTTTATTATTAGATGAATCAACAGATGTAAGCATCAGGAAATATCTCGGGATAGTCGTAGGATATTTCATTGTAAATGAAGAAAAGTAGTGTCTGCGTTTTTAGCTTTGCAGCCCCTGGAGAGTTCTGATGCCGTTCGAACGGTATCGGCACCGTTTACAGTGTTTAAAAGCTGAGGGCCTCAAGCTACAAAATTTGATTGCAATAGGAACCGATAATGCAACTGTTATGACTGGTTCCAGGCACAGCGTGTATACAATTCTGAAAACGCAACACAATCTTCCACATCTCATTTTGATACATTGTGTATGTCACTCATTACAGTTGGCAGTAACGCACGCATCAGAAATCACTTTGGCACGAAACATACAGTTTCCTTGAAACCTACACCTGGTCCTCATACTCGTCAAAGCGCCAAATTGAGTATAAACATATTTCTCACCTAATTAATTGCGGTGATGCACTGTTAAAAAAACTGAAAGCGTGTAACACACGATGGCTATCTATCGAACCGGCTATAGCAAGAATTTAATCCCAGTGGGATGAATTAAAATTGCATTTTAATACTACTAAAGATCGATGTTACAGAGCGGAGATGCTTTATAATATGTACTGAGATGAACAGAATCGACTCTATATGTACTTTTTGAAAACAATTCTTGGTGAGGTGCAACAATCAAAATCTTTGAGAGTGAAAAAGCAAACCCCGGAAAACAGTTAAGTTGTTTGATGGCTTTGCTACATTCAGTCCGCCAAAGAATTCTGTTGCCGACGGCAGCAACAACCGACCAAGACTACATAGATCTCAAAATTATTAAGAGATCATCTTAATCCCGTCCCCTACCTAGGATATCTTTTTGAGTCACATGCGCAGAAGCTTCCAGTAAATCATAATGCTAGTATTGCAGGAATAAAAAAACGGTGTATTGATTTTAACGTAAAGTTAGGAGAAGTAATCCAAAACAGATTTCCAGCCAACTACAAAGCTTTAGAAAAAATGACACTCTTGAGTGAGGAAGAAACTTAGAAATAATCAAAAGACATGTATTAACTAATCCTGCAAAGGAAATGGGATACCCTGACGAAAAAATTGACAAAATCTTGCAGCAGTGGCAAACTATTCATTTCGTTGATTGGAATCCGCTAAACGGGGACACTATTAGTTTTTTTGTTAAAGTAGCCGAATATAAAAATACTATTGGAACAAACACCTTCAAGGATTTAAGTGATTTCGCCATTACTGTTCTATCTTTACCACATTCAAACGCTGAAGTAGAAAGGGTGTTTAGGTCCATTAATATTGTGAAAAATAAGCTTCAAAACAGACTTTCTGAACAAACTGTAAATTCTCTTCTTCTCATCAGAAACCAACTAAGATTAAAAACATGAGTTGCTCGACTTATCTCCCAGAAGATGTTATTAACCAAGTCAGCAAAGGAAGACCAAGAGAAACTGGAGAGGCTTCAACTTCTTCTTCAGTTAACGCAATTGATGATCCTGGAGACTTATTACATGATTTTGAAATTTAGGTAAAAGCATTCAGCTAATAATTATATTTTCTTTCATGAAAGTGCAGCGTAATTTATACATCGTGACATGTATCAAAAGTCGAATCGAAGTTACTCATCATTGCGAACAACTTCTGCTACGGGACCAGCCGTGAAATCGCAAAAAATTAGCTATTCCATATATTTTTTGAGTGGTATTGGTCTTTTTATGTGAAACAGCCGATTTTTTCCGCGATTTCAGGGTTTGTCTCATAATAAAAATTGGAGTTATGAGTAGCTACATTATTTGGGCTTTCAATGTGACACGTTTAAAATGTCACAGTGTATGTATTTTATTTTATTAATAATCTCATGTACATAGTTATAACTACAGAATTTTAACAGCTGAAAGCATACTTTTCATTTTGTCTTTTCAGATCGGAAGCTTGAGACACGAATAATTTCGATTGAGTGGAACATTTAATGGCTTCGTTTACAAATTTAATTTTTTCAGATTTTTCTAACTGTGCATATGTTAGACTAATTTTGTTGTTGCAAATAATAAACTTTCAGTACCATTCATCAATAAGTTAATGTGATTTGTAGTGTTTCATACCAAGTTTCTAAAATATCGCTGGAGCAAAATAGGACCATTAAAAATATGTTTAGCGACATCTAGCGGATTTTTAGTGACCGTTATTTTACATATCTAGCGGATTTTTTAACACCGGCTAGCGACTTTACATATTATGCAACGGCAACTCAGGCGCACAGTGTTTTGTATAACTCGTTCAGCTCAAATTTAACTTTGTGCCAAAGAGGGCACAATGGCCTTTATTTGTCGGCGTATTTCTCTTTGTATTTTAGGTTGGAGATGTCCTACTTACACATTATCTTACAGGAAATACATATCTTACATACATAAATATTTACATGAAAGCGCTGCTAGAGCGGTTACTCGTCTCTTTGCCAACATTGCTGGTCCCTGTGGGCATGCGCGCTGAATATGTTTGTTGACTGCGCAAAAACCGTTAAATGTTGCACATATTATTGTGTACGGTCGTCCGCGCTTCCACTCGTACTTTTAGTGTAATTTTCACTCTGAGTGTCGTACTATGTGTCGAATAGGTCGTTGTGGCGTGGTTTTCCAACGTGAGTGCGATGCATGTGCGTTTACTCTTCAAGAACCGATGCTGTGGTAGATAATTCACCTTTCATACGGCCCGGGAAGGATCTTCTCCGTCGTATTCACATTTTCAGTGGGGTGAACACAGCACATCAACACCCGACGTCAAGGTAAATGATGCTTGCACAATTGTAGTTTCCAGACGTTGCGTAGCATTACATCACAAAAAAAATTGATTCGTAGCACTATTGGACACGCGTTTGGGTACCACTATATGTTTTGTCGTTCACTTTGGCGTGAGAATCGCTTTTAGTCCTTGAGGTATTTTTTTTTTTCTTTTAGATAGATCTTAAAGTTCATCATTTATATATGACTCGAGATACACAAAAATTCACATAAATATTTTTGACATAACAATGCATATTACAATGGCTTACATCTATAACTGACATTCCACCCATTATTTGCATCAAACATAGGAAGTTCTTAAATACTAAAACATTACAGAATTGCTTCTCCAATTACAGTTACTGGTTATTGCAGTTTGTTAACTACAAAAAAATTCCTTTGGACATAAATATAAGTAACTTAGGTACATTCCTTTACTTCGTGTTACTATATATGCATTTAATGCATCCGCATTTTATTTTCCAGTCATGCATACGTCAGTTATGAGAGTTTAATATTTTCCAAGGGAGAAACAGAGAAAAACATTTACATCAGGATTTTACTTTACGCTTTGCTGACTTAACTACGCTTTGGCGCCGCCTCCTGCATTGCGGAGGGAATAAGGAATACTATTCTACTAGTTTATGGATTACTAAGGAAATGCTATTCGTCCTTTCTTAAATCACTTATCAGGGAACTCCCTTTTCATGGAACCGAAACGTATTAACGATCTTGTACTATATACCATTGTGTTGCTTATGATTGTTTATGTGTGGTTTCGTGTTCGTAACGCAAAAGTTTTTGCGTTACGTCATGCTTACCTCTTTACGATTATGTGGAAATGTCGTCGTTTATATTCGCATGTGACTCGATATGAATTGCTTAGTTTTATTTGAGATCACATGCCTCCCTGTTCATGTGCACTTTGTAGTCAGTAGGTACGGGTAAATGCTTTGCAGTTGCACTGCGACGATGTATATTCTTATTCTTCATTTGTTTGATGATCAAAATATACACGTAGACGTACTAATAACTAAATCATTTCTTTGAGGTGCGGCCCGTTTTTTCCTCTTCTGCGCCGTGTCGATGCACTGGTCGCTGCAATATAAAAAACTTATAACTAACTAATTGTGTTTCGTAGCTCATAGGCTACTCGTACACTCTGTCATCACATTCGCTGGCAGATGTTTTTTCATAATTCATTCTTATTTTTGTTCTTATGGTCTTCAGTCCTGAGACTGGTTTGATGCAGCGCTCCATGCTGCTCTGTCCTGTGCAAGTTTCTTCATCTCCCAGTACCTACTGCAACCTACATCCTTCTGAATCTGCTTAGTGTATTCATCTCTTGGTGTCCCTCTACGATTTTTACCCTCCACGCTGCCCTCCAATGCTAAATTTGTGATCCTTTGATGCCTCAGAATATGTCCTACCAACCGGTCCCTTCTTCTAGTCAAGTTGTGCCACAAACTCCTCTTCTCCCCAACTCTATTCAATACCTCCTCATTAGTCATGTGATCTACCCATCTAATCTTCAGCATTCTTCTGTAGCACCACATTTCGAAAGCTTCTATTCTCTTCTTGTCCAAACTATTTATCGTCCATGTTTCACTTCCATACATGGCTACACCCCATACAAATACTTTCAGAAACTTCCTGACATTTAAATCAATACTCGATGTTAGCAAATTTCTCTTCTTCAGAAACGCTTTCCTTGCCATTGCCAGTCTACATTTTATACCCTCTCTACTTCGACCATCATCAGTTATTTTGCTCCCCAAATAGCAAAACTCCTTTACTACTTTAAGTGTCTCATTTCCTAATCTAATTCCTTCAGCATCACCCGACTTAATTCGACTACATTCCATTACCCTCGTTTTGCATTTATATATATATATATATATATATATATACACCCCCCATGAACCATGGACCTTGCCGTTGGTGGGGAGGCTTGCGTGCCTCAGCGATACAGATAGCCGTACCGTAGGTGCAACCACAACGGAGGGGTATCTGTTGAGAGGCCAGACAAACGTGTGGTTCCTGAAGAGGGGCAGCAGCCTTTTCAGTAGTTGCAAGGGCAACAGTCTGGATGATTGACTGATCTGGCCTTGTAACAATAACCAAAACGGCCTTGCTGTGCTGGTACTGCGAACGGCTGAAAGCAAGGGGAAACTACAGCCGTAATTTTTCCCGAGGGCATGCAGCTTTACTGTATGATTACATGATGATGGCGTCCTCTTGGGTAAAATATTCCGGAGGTAAAATAGTCCCCCATTCGGATCTCCGGGCGGGGACTACTCAAGAGGATGTCGTTATCAGGAGAAAGAAAACTGGCGTTCTACGGATCGGAGCGTGGAATGTCAGATCCCTTAATCGGGCAGGTAGGTTAGAAAATTTAAAAAGGGAAATGGATAGGTTGAAGTTAGATATAGTGGGAATTAGTGAAGTTCGGTGGCAGGAGGAACAAGACTTCTGGTCAGGTGACTACAGGGTTATAAACACAAAATCAAATAGGGGTAATGCAGGAGTAGGTTTAATAATGAATAGGAAAATAGGAATGCGGGTAAGCTACTACAAACAGCATAGTGAACGCATTATTGTGGCCAAGATAGATACGAAGCCCACACCTACTACAGTAGTACAAGTTTATATGCCAACTAGCTCTGCAGATGACGAAGAAATTGAAGAAATGTATGATGAAATAAAAGAAATTATTCAGATTGTGAAGGGAGACGAAAATTTAATAGTCATGGGTGACTGGAATTCGAGTGTAGGAAAAGGGAGAGAAGGGAACATAGTAGGTGAATATGGATTGGGGGACAGAAATGAAAGAGGAAGCCGCCTGGTCGAATTTTGCACAGAGCACAACATAATCATAACTAACTCTTGGTTTAAGAATCATGAAAGAAGGTTGTATACATGGAAGAACCCTGGAGATACTAAAAGGTATCAAATAGATTATATAATGGTAAGACAGAGATTTAGGAACCAGGTTTTAAACTGTAAGACATTTCCAGGGGCAGATGTGGACTCTGACCACAATCTATTGGTTATGACCTGTAGATTAAAACTGAAGAAACTGCAAAAAGGTGGGAATTTAAGGAGATGGGACCTGGATAAACTAAAAGAACCAGAGGTAGTACAGAGATTCAGGGAGAGCATAAGAGAGCAATTGACAGGAATGGGGGAAATAAATACAGTAGAAGAAGAATGGGTAGCTTTGAGGGATGAAGTAGTGAAGGCAGCAGAGGATCAAGTAGGTAAAAAGACGAGGGCTAGTACAAATCCTTGGGTAACAGAAGAAATATTGAATTTAATTGATGAAAGGAGAAAATATAAAAATGCAGTAAGTGAAACAGGCAAAAAGGAATACAAACGTCTCAAAAATGAGATCGACAGGAAGTGCAAAATGGCTAAGCAGGCATGGCTAGAGGACAAATGTAAGGATGTAGAGGCCTATCTCACTAGGGGTAAGATAGATACCGCCTACAGGAAAATTAAAGAGACCTTTGGAGATAAGAGAACGACTTGTATGAATATCAAGAGCTCAGATGGAAACCCAGTTCTAAGCAAAGAAGGGAAAGCAGAAAGGTGGAAGGAGTATATAGAGGGTCTATACAAGGGCGATGTACTTGAGGACAATATTATGGAAATGGAAGAGGATGTAGATGAAGATGAAATGGGAGATATGATACTGCGTGAAGAGTTTGACAGAGCACTGAAAGACCTGAGTCGAAACAAGGCCCCCGGAGTAGACAATATTCCATTGGAACTACTGACGGCCGTGGGAGAGCCAGTCCTGACAAAACTCTACCATCTGGTGAGCAAGATGTATGAAACAGGCGAAATACCGTCAGACTTCAAGAAGAATATAATAATTCCAATCCCAAAGAAAGCAGGTGTTGACAGATGTGAAAATTACCGAACTATCAGCTTAATAAGTCACAGCTGCAAAATACTAACACGAATTCTTTACAGACGAATGGAAAAACTAGTAGAAGCCAACCTCGGGGAAGATCAGTTTGGATTCCGTAGAAACACTGGAACACGTGAGGCAATCCTGACCTTACGACTTATCTTAGAAGAAAGATTAAGGAAAGGCAAACCTACGTTTCTAGCATTTGTAGACTTAGAGAAAGCTTTTGACAGTGTTGACTGGAATACTCTCTTTCAAATTCTAAAGGTGGCAGGGGTAAAATACAGGGAGCGAAAGGCTATTTACAATTTGTACAGAAACCAGATGGCAGTTATAAGAGTCGAGGGACATGAAAGGGAAGCAGTGGTTGGGAAGGGAGTAAGACAGGGTTGTAGCCTCTCCCCGATGTTGTTCAATCTGTATATTGAGCAAGCAGTAAAGGAAACAAAAGAAAAATTCGGAGTAGGTATTAAAATTCATGGAGAAGAAATAAAAACTTTGAGGTTCGCCGATGACATTGTAATTCTGTCAGAGACAGCAAAGGACTTGCAAGAGCAGTTGAATGGAATGGACAGTGTCTTGAAAGGAGGGTATAAGATGAACATCAACAAAAGCAAAACAAGGATAATGGAATGTAGTCTAATTAAGTCGGGTGATGCTGAGGGAATTAGATTAGGAAATGAGGCACTTAAAGTAGTAAAGGAGTTTTGCTATTTGGGGAGCAAAATAACTGATGATGGTCGAAGTAGAGAGGATATAAAATGTAGGCTGGCAATGGCAAGTAAAGCGTTTCTGAAGAAGAGAAATTTGTTAACATCCAGTATTGATTTAAGTGTCAGGAAGTCATTTCTGAAAGTATTCGTATGGAGTGTAGCCATGTATGGAAGTGAAACATGGACGATAAATAGTTTGGACAAGAAGAGAATAGAAGCTTTCGAAATGTGGTGCTACAGAAGAATGCTGAAGATTAGATGGGTAGATCACATAACTAATGAGGAAGTATTGAATAGGATTGGGGAGAAGAGAAGTTTGTGGCACAACTTGACCAGAAGAAGGGATCGGTTGGTAGGACATGTTCTGAGGCATCAAGGGATCACCAATTTAGTACTGGAGGGCAGCGTGGAGGGTAAAAATCGTAGAGGGAGACCAAGAGATGAATACGCTAAGCAGATTCAGAAGGATGTAGGTTGCAGTAGGTACTGGGAGATGAAAAAGCTTGCACAGGATAGAGTAGCATGGAGAGCTGCATCAAACCAGTCTCAGGACTGAAGACCACAACAACAACATATATATATATATTCCTCTTATTCATTTACCATGCAGAGAAAGCTATTTCGACATTTCCTACGGTATCCCATCCTTTTGTTAGCTAACACATCCTGTATGCTTCGTCGTAATGATTTATTTTACTATTACTTATAATGTATATATTTTAGTGTTGACGTAATTTTGCATATTGATATAACGTTATATTCTTTCGTTCCTTGATAGTAAAATATGGTTGCTGCGTGTTAATATTTACTTTGAAATTGAGTTTGCCACTTGTGTGGCTTCGTGTTCCTCATGCAGAGAAAGTTATTTCGACATTTCCTACCGTATCCCATCCTTTTGTTAGCTAACACATCCTGTATGTTTCGTCGTAATGATTTATTTTACTACTACTTATAATGTATACATTTTAGTGTTGACGTAATTTTGCATATTGATATAACGTTATATTCTTTCGTTCCTTGATAGTAAAATATGGTTGCTGCGTGTTTAAAATTTACTTTGAAATTGAGTTTGCCACTTGTGTGGCTTCGTGTTCCTAGCTGGTTGCGCTGCGAGTTAGCCTGTTGCGCTCTTCCCTAGTACTGACGTAAACATGCATTGTTGAGCGCGCACAGCTGAGTCGTACGCTGCTTCAGTTTACATTTTCCTTCGCGTGAAGCTATGTTTTTTTCACTTCCTCCAAAACAAATGCTTGTCTTGGCTTACAAAACAAGAAAATTACTTGAGTTTATACACATTTCATTTAAAATACACATAATAAAATTTCTTAGTTATAAAACTATGACATTACTTATAAATATATTTTATGCCAAGAAAACTGCTGTGACATTGTGTCACGACTCGTGAAAAGCTTTTAAATCTTTATGAGGAGACCTTTGTCTCTCCCTGTTCATTCATATACCAACCTATAAGTCCCAGGATAATGTATTTTTGCGATAATATAGGGCCATGAGTATAGTAATTGCCATTTTTTGTTCAACTTACCGATCTTTGTCGATTTAGGATGTGTTCTCAACAGGACTCGTTGCTCTTCGAAAAAATGTGTACCTCATTTTAACTTTTTGTTGTATATTCTCTTTCTGTATTCTGCTCTATTCTCTAGTGTAATTACTGCTTGTTTGATTTTATCCTGCAAAGTTAACTCTTTGGTAGGTAATTTTGGTATGGGTGATTCCCATTCGTCAGTTTACTTTGTGTTAAACATAAGTTCATTAGGAGTGAAAACTGTGGAAGAGTGGAGGAGATAGTTTACTATTTGCATAAATGGAGTCACGTATTCAATCCATCGTGAATGTTTATTATGAGCGTATGTCCTTATAAATCCATTGAATTCTTTAAACACTCTTTCGACGGGACTTGCTTCTGGGAGGAAAAAACTTACCAAGATATGTTTAATGCCCTGTGTACTCATGAATTGTTTCCATTTTCTTCCTACGAAATAGGCTGCATTGTCTGTTAATATGACTTTGGGTTTCCCTACTCTTCGTAAATAATCCTCTTCAATTCTCCTTATGATGCTACTGGCTGTAGTGGTTTTGATAACGTAAGGTTTGATGTATTTTGTGAAAATATCATAAAGAGCTATTATGTATTTGATACCACCTTTTGCTCTAGGATATGGCCCTGTGATATCCAGAGAAACCATTTCCAGTGGAGATTTGGATAGTATGGGGTGTAGTTCTGAAAACTTTGACATATTGGATGGTTTTATTCTTTGGCAAATAGCACACTTTTTCGATATTAGTGAAACACGTTTGGAAATTTTGTCTGTACATTTTGTTACTCCGTAGTGTCCCCATACTTCGTGTGTGTGTTTGATAAATTCGTCGATATATTCCTCTGGAAGGCATACACACCAATGGTTAGAATTTTCGTGCTTCCGGTGAAACAAAACGCCTTTGTATAACTGATACCATTTACTTACCTTGTGGTTTGTATTCCGGTTACGATTTTGTGTTACCTTCTTCCACCTATTGCCTCTGTGTTGTATAATTCCCATCTGTTTACAAAATTTTTTGTAGTGTGATTTTTGTGTACTATTTTGCATCAATAATAAACGGATTTCTGAATCGTGTTCAGACAGTTCACTGAATTCGTCTAATCCCTGCGTTAATCTGGATAATGCATCTGCAGTAACATTCTAACTGCCCTTTATGTATATTATTTCAAAATTAGTTTCCTGCAGGTACAAACACCACCTCGCCAGTCTTCGGTGTAACAGTTTACATAATAGATCACAACAGACTTGAGTGTTTTTACTCCAAAGAAAATACTCAAATTTCTTAAACGCCCAAATTACTGTTAAATTTTCCAGTTCTGATATAGAATATGATCTTTCCGCCTCTGATAAAGTTCTGCTGGCAAAGCTGATGACGTTGGGTACGGTTTTCCCTTCTTCTTCTTGTATCTGGAACAAACATGCCCCCAGCCTTTGAGACGAGGCGTCCGTGGTTAAACAAAAGTCGTTAGACATGTCAGGATGGCTCAATATGTTTGCTGATATTAATGCATTTTTAATTTTAGTAAAGTCCTCCTGGCATCTCATCCCCCATATCCAAGGCTTATTCTTTCTAAACAGGTTAAGTAGGGCATCGCTGTTCATAAGCTGCTGTTGTATAAATTTTCGGAAAAAGAAAGTTAGCCCTAGATATGCTTTCAATTGTTTACTGTTCCTTGGTGGTGGGCAATTACGTATGACATCTAGTTTCTTTGGGTCTGGTAATATACCCTGTTCTGATACGATATGTCCTAAAAATGTCACTTGTTCTTTGCCGAAGTTAGATTTCTTTAGATTTGCTGTTACTCCGTACTTTGTAAGTCTCTGAAATACTTTTCTATTATACTGATGTGTTCTGCCCAAGTTGATGCTGCTATTAACATATCGTCAACATAAATGGTAACTTTACTGAGCAATTCAGTTCCTAAGACCCTGTCTAAGGCTGATATAAATACGCCTGCGCTAATGTTTAAGCCAAGGGGTAGAACTTGGAATTCATAATTCCTGCTATTGCAGACAAATGCTGTGTATTTTCTACTCTCCTCGTGCAACTTTATTTGCCAGTAAGATTTTTTAAGGTCAAGGGTGCTGAAATATTTGGTGTTATGAAATTTTAGCAATTGTTCATCTAAATTATCTGGCTCTGTTCTTACTGGTACTAGGATTTTGTTTATGCCTCTAGCATCTAAAACTAGTCGTTCTGATCCATCAGGTTTGCTAACTGGTAGTATTGGGCTGCAACATGGAGAAAACGATGGCTGCATGGAGAAAATGATGGCTGTATGATTCCCCATTCGCATATTCTATTAAGTTCCTGCTTAACTGCTTCATGCTTTGCCCACGGTATAGGGTAAGACATAACACAAAATGTTTCACGAGGATATACATTAAGTTTATGTTCATAATCTTTGATTACTCCTGGATTGTTATTAGAAACACTTGCATATTTAAAAAGTAAGTCAGAAAGCTCTTGTCGTTGTGTAGCATCAAGAATATTTGATTCGTTCAATTTTTGTTCTACTAATTCGTGATTAACTTCAGTGTCGTTCTCGTGTTCGTTGTCACATTTGTTCACAAAATACACGGTGGGATGTTAATACAGTACAGTGACATTGGGTTCTGCGTTTACTTTGTCGTACTTCTTCGGTGTGGTATTCAGGCTGATAGAAAATCTTTGATCCTTCACAAAGAAATGGCACTTACCATTACCGTGGTCTATTTGAGTTTTGGTAGGTTCTAAATGTGTCCATACCTATCAAGCAGTTGACTATAAGTTTGTCTACTATTAAAAAATTACACTGGACAGAGAATTGTTCAGTGTTCACGGCGATTAAGAGCTTGGTTTTTTACTAATTTGGTTTTGCCGTCTGTAGCGGTTTGTACTTTGCAGTTTTGCACTGGCAGAACAAGAAATTTATTGCGTCTTTTTAATTCAGTGAAAAAGGCTTCAGACATTAAATTAGTCGTGGACCCAGTATCAAGCATTAATTGTGTGTCTACACCAAAAATTTTCACTCTGATTACTGCTTGCACTTGTTCTTCCAGTGTGTTTTTCGCCGATTTTAGTTCATGTTGGTATAGATCAGGCTCGTGCAAACTGTGCCCCTGGGGCGCTAGCGCCCGCGATCGCCCGCGGCCAGCGCCCCGGGCGAATTCGTTTGTTGTAGCAGTGGCCGAGCCATGCGGACCGCCCACCGAGCCTCGCCATGCCGCTGTACACGCGCTTCGTACGTAATTGTCTTCTTTAACAATGTTGATTGTGAGAATTAAAGAGCTTTATAACCTTAATTCTATTTTTAATAAGTATTCAAACTTGGTCGGTTAAAATTATTACGTGCAAAACAGCAAACTAAGGATCTGATTTCTAAACTCTGAAAAGGGATACAAGAAGATGTAGCCCGAAGTAAAACAAAAAATTTTTACTTCTAACTGCTAACAGTAAGAATGAGACACTATATCCCTTACATGAAATTATTTCTAAAATAGAATATTTATGACTCTAGTTCATTTAAGAAACTGATATATTTTTCAGAAGACGCCTATTGTACATAATGACGAGTGCGCATGTGCATAATTATTAGAATGAACCCGTGGGTCAAAAAACATTTCAGATGTTCTTCGATTCTTGTTTTGGATATTGTTTTCTAAAGCTTTGCGTAGTAATTCTGCCACACGAACACTAGTTGTTACCTAAACAGTAAATGGTTTGCTTGTTTTACCGCTCATCGACCTCTTTTACAGAGGTGGGTTCCCCTGTTACTTCGTTTACGTTGGATATGACAGCGGGACAGTCCAGGGCAGCGCAGTATTGTGCGGTCTCACTCGCGCCGCAGCTCCTACGCCGACACTAGCGACACACGGTCGCGGACGGGCCGCTGAACTTCACTGCCTTGCCCCCGTCGCAGGCCACTCGTGGCCTGAAGACGGAGTTATAAAGTCTATAGTATGGGGCTCAACTACGATCGATTTCGGGTTTTCTGCGGTGTAGTCCGATCAACCTCCCCCCATGAACCATGGACCTTGCCGTTGGTGGGGAGGCTTGCGTGCCTCAGCGATACAGATAGCCGTACCGTAGGTGCAACCACAACGGAGGGGTATCTGTTGAGAGGCCAGACAAACGTGTAGTTCCTGAAGAGGGGCAGCAGCCTTTTCAGTAGTTGCAGGGGCAACAGTCTGGATGATTGACTGATCTGGCCTTGTAACAATAATCAAAACGGCCTTGCTGTGCTGGTACTGCGAACGGCTGAAAGCAAGGCGAAACTACGGCCGTAATTTTTCCCGAGGGCATGCAGCTTTACTGTATGATTAAATGATGATGGCGTCCTCTTGGGTAAAATATTCCGGAGGTAAAATAGTCCCCCATTCGGATCTCCGGGCGGGGACTACTCAAGAGGATGTTGTTATCAGGAGAAAGAAAACTGGCGTTCTACGGATCGGAGCGTGGAATGTCAGATCCCTTAATCGAGCAGGTAGGTTAGAAAATTTAAAAAGGGAAATGGATAGGTTAAAGTTAGATATAGTGGGAATTAGTGAAGTTCGGTGGCAGGAGGAACAAGACTTCTGGTCAGGTGACTACAGGGTTATAAACACAAAATCAAATAGGGGCAATGCAGGAGTAAGTTTAATAATGAATAGGAAAATAGGAATGCGGGTAAGCTACTACAAACAGCATAGTTAACGCATTATTGTGGCCAAGATAGATACGAAGCCCACACCTACTACAGTAGTACAAGTTTATATGCCAACTAGCTCTGCAGATGCCGAAGAAATTGAAGAAATGTAGGATGAAATAAAAGAAATTATTCAGATAGTGAAGGGTGACGAAAATTTAATAGTCATGGGTGATTGGAATTCGGTAGTAGGAAAAGGGAGAGAAGGAAACGCAGTAGGTGAATATGGACTGGGGCTAAGAAATGAAAGAGGAAGCCGCCTTGTAGAATTTTGCACAGATCATAACTTAATCATAGCTAACACTTGGTTCAAGAATCAGAAAAGAAGGCTGTATACATGGAAGAAGCCTGGAGATACTGACAGGTTTCAGATAGATTATATAATGGTAAGACAGAGATTTAGGAACCAGGTTTTAAATTGTAAGACATTTCCAGGGGCAGATGTGGACTCTGACCACAATCTATTGGTTATCAACTGTAGATTAAAACTGAAGAAACTGCAAAAATGTGGGAATTTAAGGAGATGGGACCTGGATAAACTAAAAGAACCAGAGGTTGTACAGAGTTTCAGGGAGAGCATAAGGGAACAATTGACAGGAATGGGGGAAAGAAATACAGTAGAAGAAGAATGGGTAGCTTTGAGGGACGAAGTAGTGAAGGCAGCAGAGGATCAAGTAGGTAAAAAGACGAGGGCTAGTACAAATCCTTGGGTAACAGAAGAAATATTGAAATTAATTGATGAAAGGAGAAAATATAAAAATGCAGTAAATGAAGCAGGCAAAAAGGAATACACACGTCTCAAAAATGAGATCGACAGGAAGTGCAAAATGGCTAAGCAGGGATGGACAGAGGACAAATGTAAGGATGTAGAGGCTTATCTCACTAGGGGTAAGATAGATACTGCCTACAGGAAAATTAAAGAGATCTTTGGAGATAAGAGAACCACTTGTATGAACATCAAGAGCCCAGATGGAAACCCAGTTCTAAGCAAAGATGGGAAAGCAGAAAGGTGGAAGGAGTATACACAGGGTCTATACAAGGGCGATGTACTTGAGGACAATATTATGGAAATGGAAGAGGATGAAGATGAAATGGGAGATATGATACTGCGTGAAGAGTTTGACAGAACACTGAAAGACCTGAGTCGAAACAAGGCCCCAGGAGTAGACAACGTTCCATTAGAACTACTGACGGCCTTGGGAGAGCCAGTCCTGACAAAACTCTACCATCTGGTGAGCAAGATGTATGAAACAGGCGAAATACCTTCAGACTTCAAGAAGAATGTAATAATCCCAATCCCAAAGAAAGCAGGTGTTGACAGATGTGAAAATTACCGAACTATCAGTTTATTAAGTCACAGCTGCAAAATACTAACGCGAATTCTTTACAGCCGAATGGAAAAACTAGTAGAAGCCGACCTCGGGGAACATCAGTTTGCCCGCATCTCGTGGTCGTGCGGTAGCGTTCTCGCTTCCCACGCCCGGGTTCCCGGGTTCGATTCCCGGCGGGGTCAGGGATTTTCTCTGCCTCGTGATGGCTGGGTGTTGTGTGCTGTCCTTAGGTTAGTTAGGTTTAAGTACTTCTAAGTTCTAGGGGACTTATGACCACAGCAGTTGAGTCCCATAGTGCTCAGAGCCATTTGAACCATTTTTGAAGATCAGTTTGGATTCCGTAGAAATGTTGGAACACGTGAGGCAATACTGACCCTACGACTTATCTTAGAAGCTAGATTAAGGAAGGGCAAACCTACGTTTCTAGCATTTATAGACTTAGAGAAAGCTTTCGACAATGTTGACTGGAATACTCTCTTTCAAATTCTGAAGGTGACAGGGGTAAAATACAGGGAGCGAAAGGCTATTTACAATTTGTACAGAAACCAGAGGGCAGTTATAAGAGTCGAGGGACATGAAAGGGAAGCAGTGGTTGGGAAGGGAGTGAGACAGGGTTATAGTCTCTCCCCGATGTTATTCAATCTGTATATTGAGCAAGCAGTGAAGGAAACAAAAGAAAAATTTGGAGTAGGTATTAAAATCCATGGAGAAGAAATAAAAACTTTGAGGTTCGCCGATGACATTGTAATTCTGTCAGAGACAGCAAAGGACTTGGAAGAGCAGTTGAACGGAATGGGTAGTGTCTTCAAAGGAGGATATAAGATGAACATCAACAAAAGCAAAACGAGGATAATGGAATGTAGTCGAATTAAGTCGAGTGATGTCGAGGAAATTAGATTAGGAAATGAGACACTTAAAGTAGTAAAGGAGTTTTGCTATTTGGGGAGCAAAATAACTGATGATGGTCGAAGTAGAGAGGATATAAAATGTAGACTGGCAATGGCAAGGAAAGCGTTTCTGAAGAAGAGAAATTTGTTAACATCGAGTATAGATTTAAGTGTCAGAAAGTCATTTCTGAAAGTATTTGTATGGAGTGTAGCCATGTATGGAAGTGAAACATGGACGATAAATAGTTTGGACAAGAAGAGAATAGAAGCTTTCGAAATGTGGTGCTACAGAAGAATGCTGAGGATTAGATGGGTAGATCACATAACTAATGAGGAAGTATTGAATAGGATTGGGGAGAAGAGAAGTTTGTGGCACAACTTGACCAGAAGAAGGGATCGGTTGGTAGGACATGTTCTGAGGCATCAAGGGATCACCAATTTAGCATTGGAGGGCAGAGTGGATGGTAAAAATCGTAGAGGGAGACCAAGAGATGACTACACTAAGCAGATTCAGAAGGATGTAGGTTGCAGTAGGTACTGGGAGATGAAGAAGCTTGCACAGGATAGAGTAGCATTGAGAGCTGCATCAAACCAGTCTCTGGACTGAAGACCATAACAACAACAACAACAGTCTGATCTAATTCGGTACACGGGACAACCTCTGCCAGTTGTACTGTGTGATTGTTTCTCCAGTGTGTATAATTTCCAGTTCGCAACATGCTTTCTCGTGTGTTCATATGGCTGTTATGAAATGTTGCCATATTGTGGTTTTGCTGCGCAAAGGTTGGCTGTAGTAGGGCGTGTTGTATGTTATTGTTGTTGCCGCGCGCCGGCCACCGATGCGGCTGACTGTTCTCGTTTACACGCGGTGCATAATTTAGAGAGGAGGGATTGAAATTAGCTTGTGGATGGTAATCGTTCCTGTTACACAAAAAGTTTTGTTTTAAATCTCATGTTCCTACCATTTCCATTCCCGTATCCATTACCGCGGTTGTTTCCTTGCGGTTACGCGTACTAGCTTTGCTTTGTATTCGTGTCTGTCTTTTTGTATTGACCATTCAAGTTACGTTGTTGTGCTGTTTGGGTGTCTGACGCCCGATTTGTTACTACTTTCTCTTCACATATTAGGTCGATTTAATATAAAATGGATAGAAAATATTCTCGTGCTCAGGTGTAGTAATTAATTTTTCACGAATGTGTGATGGCAAACGACTTTTAAAATTTTTAAAACATCCACATGAGAAATAGGATTCGTCCAATAACGTGTTTTGTTGAGATACTTCTCAAAATATCTTTGCAAGGTACCATAGTTGCTATTAAAAGGGGCGGGGGTTAAAAACCTCTCGCCTAAGTCTCTCCTGTACGGCTTCTGACCAGTATTTGTCAAGAAATGCCCGTTCAAATTGTAAATATGTGGTACAACGCTCAGCTACCTCGATCGCCCACAAAAGTACATCGCCTTGCGTGTACCCAACAACAAACCTGATCCTTTGTGCTTCCGTCCAATTTCTAGGAAACATGGCCGGCCGCGGTGACCGTGCGGTTCTAGGCGCTGCAGTCCGGAACCGCGGGACTGCTACGGTCCCAGGTTCGAATCCTGCCTCGGGCATGGATGTGTGTGATGTCCTTAGGTTAGTTAGGTTTAAGTAGTTCTAAGTTCTAGGGGACTGATGACCTAAGATGTTAAGTCCCATAGTGCTCAGAGCCATTTTCTAGGAAACATGTCGAAAAGCACTAATAAACACAACAGGATTCATCTTCTTACCTTCAATTGTAAATGTTGGAAATTGGCGATGTCTTAATAGACCTTCGTCAGCAAATATAGTGGACAAGCTGTTTGCATTTTGTGTTGTGTTTACATAGCTGTCATAATTATTTACACTTCTCGTAGGCACTGGTTCTGGTGTTATGCCCTGTAAACTTACACTCTGCTTTCTGTCATTACTACTGGCATTGTTTGTAGGGTTTGCCATTATCTGTGTGCATACATTACTTTGGTTTGCTATGGCTGGCACTTTGTTTATATGTACAACTGGTGTCTCTGTATCAGTTTCACCTAAGTAGTTGTGTATCCTCTGCTCTGTAGTTTGCAAATTGGTGTTCACTTTGTCGATAATGTCATTTTCCTTTTGTTGAATAACCCTTTCAACTACATCATTGATTAATTTACATTCCTTCACTACTGTTTCCGCTGCGATACTGGTTTTGTCTAAAGCACCTGCTTCAGCTTGTGAAATTACGTCCGATAAATTTTCATTAATTTTGTCTCTTTCCTTTTTGGCACAGACTGATTCGATTTCAAGTGATGTTACTTTTGAAGTGAGTTCATCTATTGCTGCTGGTATATTTTCCTAATCCTTGTGCAGTTTGTTTACTACGGTAGAGATGTTCTTTACTGGGGAAGTTAATTGTGTTTGTGTAGCTTCCAGGTTCTTGTGTGTGTTTTTCATCGCTTTTATTTTCTGCTCTACTGTATCATTCTGCTCGTTAAGAGTGTCTAATTTCTGTTTTATACCCGTAATGTCATTGTTTACTTCGGAAAGGACATCTTGTTTTAACTGCTTTTCCACGTCTTTAAATTTTACATTCATCTCCTCGCGAAAATTCTTTGTCAAACCACTGATCTGCTGTGTGACTGTATCCTGAAAATCTCTTAAAACTTGTTTTTGTTCTTGTTTTATGTGGTTTATGTCTTGTGCGACTATCGTAAGATTTTGCGACAAACTGTCAAAATTTGTATTTATGTCCGTTCGCAAATTGGTGTTTATATTTTTTATTTCTGCACGCAAACTGGTGTTTGTATTTTGTATGTCTGCACACAAACTGGTGTAATTGGTGTTCATACTATCCAGTTTTGGAAGTATCGCGCCAAGTGCGTCATTTTGGCTGCTATTTAATGTACTTTGGTTGTTGACTACTGTACTCTCCAAATCAACATTTGAATTTCGTGTGATGGGTGACGGTAAAGTGTCGTCAAAAATCATGTTATCTGCCCTTTCTATGTTTTCGTGTGCGAACAGAATGTTGCTCGCGGAGATACGTGATGTAGTTTCATCTATTGTCATCAACGTATTGTCAAAGTTAGAGCTCTGTGAAAGCTCACTAGCATTTGCCATTTCGGTCATGTTCATCTCTGAACTATTTAACACGATTAATTGTGTAAGACATGGCGTTGGTACTTCATATGTTCGATCCTGCAGTTGTACACCATCTTGACTCGTTGCGCTTCCACCATTGTCAACAATACTAGAAACTGACAATTGTGCCACTTTGTTTGAAAATTAGAATTAAAATTTTTGGAAAACAGAAAATTGAAATATATTATTTTGTGAATTTAAACATACGATTTACGTGTCGTCAAGCGTTATTTATCAACTTTTGTGACGCACAAAATGCCTTGACACAGAAACTTTAAACTTTTCTCTCGCTACTGATTACGTAAAATTTCTGAAAAATTCACTACAATGCATTTAGGAAGGAATGGTACTTCTAATTATTACGCGGGAGTCGTTACCAAGCATAGCTAAGCAAGCGGTTGCGTAGCGGTCCTACCTTTGCTGCGATGAAGCATACAGCGTATTTCTAAAATTTTCCATAAATTCCGGTTTCACATTTGATTCCGTTTTGAATTGGTTTCCTCAACAAGAATTTTTTTGGTTATTTTGCTCCCAGTCGTGATGTTGCACATGAAAATTTGAAAATAATTAGTACATGCAAAAAAAAAAAAAATCTCATGCAGTGTCATAAGTAATTTTGAATAATTTAAACAACTGGTTTCATGGCTTTCTCAATGCCCTATCACAGTCGCCAGTTTTACAAATTTATATATGTGTATACATACCAATATAACAATAATAAGGGGAAAGGGTACGTAAATAAAGAGATTAATAGAAATTAATTATTTTCAACTAATGCGCAAATTTTGAATTTTTATCGTTCTTTCCTGTGAGTCCGTTTAACATGAACTGATGTCTGATTATGTTCATTCATCTTCTTCCGCCATGCTGACTGTGTCTATAACAGTTCTTAATCGGACTTCTTCTTCTGAATGCAGGCCGCTTGGGAACCTGACATTTAGATTATGCGGAAGAAAAGAAAACTTTCGTGGTTTTGCACAAATAATAATTATTATTCAAACAACAAATGGCTACCACACACATCTTACAAAAATACGTCTTCTCCACTCGAGAACTAAAGACTGAATCTCTCTATTAACAAAAAAAATTGAATGGAATTTTTTATCATTTGTTATCCGCCTTCTGGCTTAGCAGAATATATCTTTATCGGTGCTTACGGCGGCCGCGCTAATGATTATTATCATTGGTTTTAAATTTTTGTCGTAGCTTGTTGGGGCTTTTCTTTATGTACCTATACAAAGTCTGAAGGCTGTGTGACGTGACCCTAAGCATGTCAGAGCGTGTGTTTTGTATCAGTGTAATAAGTATATTTGATCCCTAAATAAATTGTTCCAAAATATATAAAGTACACTCCTCCCCCTCTCCACCAGCCCAGTGCAGGCTGAGTCCTTTTCTCACCAATCCCTAGGAAGAGGTGGCGGTCGGATGACTTAGGTTAGTGGAGGTAACCTTTCTTTCGCGCCATTTTCTTAGCTTAGTAGAGAAACCCCAAGTGACCTTTCTTTACCGCAAAATTCAAACTTGGCGCCAATTCCTAGGAAGAGGTGGCTGTCAGGTGACTTAGGTTAGTGGGGGTAGTCCAAGTGGCCTATCTTCCCGCCATTTTCTTGGGTTAGTAGAGGTGTCATACATTATACTGTTGGAATTTGAACTTCCCACCATTTTTCTGAGGTGGGGTTTAGGTTACTGGAGCTAGCCAAATTGTCCTATCTTCCCACCAAAATTCAAACTTCCCACTAGGTGGGCGTGGCAGGGGGGTGTGGCACTTGTCTCATCAACTGACGTCACGGTCGCCATCTTGGATGACGTCATGCACTGTTGCCAAATCTACATGTCGCCATCTTGGATACATCTGGCAACAATGGAGAGTGGTGCCATACGATGGTAGCTCTACTAGTTCGAGGCACAGTTCATTTACGTTTTTTAGCAGAGTTCTTAATATTACATTTGTTTCCTTGCTCATGATTATAGTTAGTTACCTACTTTATAACAATTAAGTACGAACTTTCGATTGAGTGTCTTCCACTGTAACGCAAGACAGGTTTCTGGGTAACAGACAGAACTGAGCAGAAACCGTATATGATTACATAATTACGTAAGTAAAGTCCCATGTTTGGTAGCAGATCAAACGGACCCTCGTGTTCTACGTGATCTACCAAATAGCTACAAAGCGTTCGCCAGCTGTCAGAAATTCACCTGTGTGAACGGCACTTAACATATGTCAGCTACGTCATGAATAGATACATTAATAAGGAGAGACTGTCAACGTTCTAGAGGTTGGTCTGAACTCCACTTCACGTTACAGGTTGTGATCCTACTGCACGTGTTACGCCCTTGCCCTCGTCCTACCTTTGAACTTACTGACACAACCAACCATAACGAGGCCAATAAGTCAATAAGAACTCCAAGCTACTGTGCTACAACACATTTTTTTATATTAGTAAATCAATGCTGGGGGTGAAATAAGGAACAATCTTATCCAGGAACTCTGCAGTACTGAGCGGAGACCGTCAGCAGATAGGCTTCGAACCTCTGCACTCAGTTTAGGGTTTTCCACGAATATTGTGCTCCAGTGTACTTCAACAGCTGTCACGTAAATAAGACAGACACTCAGTTCAATACAGCCACGAGAATCATCTCTGAATGGACAAGAACTACTTCACTACACCCGCTTTCAACACCCAACCACACAGCCCCTCCTCTGGAAAGCAGACAAGAAGAACTGTTAAAAGAATATTGCAAAACATTGAGTAAGCTTCAACTTCCCACCAGGAAGTTATTCATGGGTTGACGATAAACCGACTTGGTTACAGATGCCCAAAGACTTGCTGATAGCAGCTTTACCATTAATAGCAGTGGCGTGAAACCTGGATCCTCATAAAGTGCGACATATTATTTACCGTCTACAGAGACGGGAGGGTTTTAAACTACCACAGCGTTAGTGGAAGTACACGAATCGCATCCGAACAGAACACAGAGTTTGCACATACAGTTTGTACAAATGGGATAAGCAGTCCAGCCCAAGCTCCGACTGTGGGGCACCGAAGCGGCACACAGTCGAGGAGTGTAGACAGAGAGGCTTCCTGTGTGATCCAGACGTGTTATTCGTAACTACACCATCAAGCTTCGACTGGGTAAGGAGGCTAGACATTAGCACATAACAGCTGTTTTTTCTTGTATTTTTGTTGGTATTTGATGTGATTATCAAATAAATAAATTCTTAAACGTACCGTAAAGTTCATTACAAGTGATATACCTCTCATTCTGTAGATCCGTAGTGAGGAGCATGTTATGAAAGAAGAATGCATAATAAATATTTACGATGACAAGAAAATCTGTTCCACTTTTCATTCCTTAGATCCCAGGTGGACACTACGCTGCCCGCTACCTTACTTAATTGGAGTATCGCGGTGGTTTCCTTCGTAGGTTAACTGAAACTGTTTTCCATCATCCAACGCATTAAAGCACGTCGAATAGCTCAGAGTTAATTTAATACGCTGTTAAGTACCAAAGTCCGAGACTCTTCGTATCAAAATATACATCCGATATCGACAATCGCTATTGGGAAGTCTGCCGTGAGAGTTTGCTCCCGATATGTAGATTGCGAGTGTTGTTTTGCTATCGGGCAGTGATCCGTGTCGATTCCTGGCACGGAGGGCGCCACAGTCCACGCACGTGGTGTCTCGCTACCTGTGCCACCCCATTAACTTCGGTAGCGTTGAATGACGTAGGCTGTGGCGTTTGGTTCTCGTTAGCCTCGGAAGTCTGAGCAGCGACTCCCAGAACAACTGCTTGCGGTGGTGAGGCAGTCGTCGGTACCTCGTTGCAGTTTTGTGTTCGACGCTGCAGTCTTCGGTGAGTGCGAAACATACTATGTTGATGCCCTGCGTGGCGTAGTTGTTACAAAATATTATTGACTGTTCATGCGCAGACGACAGATAAGCCAAGTCGTGATGCTGATACATACTTCGTGTACGGAACTTTGGATCACTTTAATTACTTCCTGAAAGAATTTTTAGTTTTTATTCGGAAAAAAGGTGTGGAGCTAGTTGCTTCAATACCCTCTTAGTAGTTAAATGCAAAAAATTTTCTCAGAACAAATGTTGATTTCGGATTTCTGACGGTTTGTGCAGTAACTGCTGATGGAGCTTCAGTATCATGCCTGCGCTCTGCACTAAAATGTAGAATTTTTCATACGTAGGCTTTCTTTAGATGAACCAAAGTTCGTAACGGTTTTGTAAGCCCGGTGCAAAAGGTGTATCATAATTGCAAGTAACTATTAGGGTGCAATACATACGTTTAGACTGTTTAAGATTGTATGAATAGCTATTGCGCGGTCACTAGAACGTGCCAACTTAAAGGCCGCTACACACGCACCAGTTTATTGGGCTGCCAACGGAACCACCAATTTCGTGGCTGCCTACAGAGGTCTCGACTGATTGCACGCGGTGGTTACACCGCCGCCTTGTTATTTACGTTCATTGAATTTGTTCTAAGAGCCCCCCCCCCCTCCCCTTTGTTTTACACAGAAACAAAAACGTGAGTTTGTATTGGCTGCTTTAGAGACAAGGCAAAAAGTGGAGAAAGCTGTGGGCAAAGAAACGGCTAAAGCAAGGAAAGAAATTCATCAAAGTTCTGCTACTTAAGTGACTGGAAGCTGATGATTTTTGTAATTATCTAAGAATGGAAGAATCGTGCGTTTTGGAGCTGCTGACATCAAACCATTATCCTTGACGGTAAAGAATGGCCACGAGAGGATTTTAGTTACCGGTACTTTAATTTATACAGAATGTCAGAAATTGATCTCAAAATCAGTGCTGTTGTAGCCCCATAGTTAACTAAAATGATTCCTGAAATCTGCAACTTGACTTATACTTCACTAACGAAATGAATCATGACAATGCAAAGTAAACAAAAAACGTCCATGTAAGCGTTACTAATTCATGTATGTTGCGTAAAAGGACATGTACGCTTAAACTCATTTCAAATTCGAAGAAATCTACGCATGAAGTTTTTGTGACATAAGATACTGACAGTGATTGCTTGGATTTATAGTGAAACTAACAAATCTGTGGAAAATTGTATGTCGTCCTTAACTCGCAGTTACGTGGTTTCGTCAGATTACTTTGACTTGCAAGAAATTTATACATTTTGTTGCTCGTGGTTTTAATGGGAAATTCGTCTTCACACCATTTTTCTGGGTCACCGGAGGCGTCCGATCCCACCTATAAGGCTGTTGTGACATGACGGCACGGGGTTTAGTTCGTGTTTGTAAAAGTCTTGTTGCGGTTGGTGGAGTCCTCAGATGGTGTATTGGATTCATTTGGGTGTCGGTGCTTCAAATGTGCATTTATCGGTCGTGGCTGTTATAGAAGAACGGAAATTAGTGAGTTAAGAATGGTTTCCGTTGTTATTGCGGTGTCGTTTGATGTTCTTAGTTTGCTGTTTGTCGCTCGGTAAGTCGTTTGTTACTTCTTTTGTTAGGTATGGATATGGCTTCTGAGTTTAATATTGCGCGTCTGCGGGCTGAAATTGGGGACGACATGTTGTCCATCATGAAGTTTCTGCATTTTTTTTTTGGAGGAGACAGTGAAATGCTGCGTATGCAAGTTGGGGGTTAGTGTGTAGCGCCGGAACTTTTTATGGTAATTAGTCGTGTTTTGGTCTATTTTTCGCGTGTTATGATGTTCGGTGGGGTTTTTGTGTTGTTGGGTCGGTGTTATTTACTGCATGTGTTGGTGGCTGATGTTTTTGTATCGGCACATGTGGTTGCATTATGCATCTTAGGGGAAGTACTCGATTTCGGTTTTGTTAGTCAGTTGTATATGAGCTGCATAGGTCATGGGTAGTGACAGATTTCAATTCGTCGTCGTAGCTGTGTTTTGGTATCGTGAGCTGTTGACCTATATAGGCCAAGGGAAATGTCAGATTACAATTTATGTTTTAGGTGTTGGCTTTATGGTATCTATAGTTGCGGTGAGATTAGAATTTTTGGAGTAGTTGGTTTTTAAGAACTTACGGCATGACAGCATGAGCGTTTCCTGGCCGCGCGCATGCGCAGATTTCGATAGCCACGCATGTGAGCAGCCTGCGGTGCCTCTGTTCGATGGAGAGCCTGTGACCATCGTACGTTGGCTGGGGCGAGGCAGCACACACAGGCTTGAGATAAGTAACATTATTGACTTCGTACATACGAGGGCGGTTCAGAAAGTAACCTCCGATTGGTCACAGTGCGGGTTGTGGGGGGAGTAGCGACGCCATCTGTGCGTTCACGCACTCAACAGGTCAGTCGGCATCAAGCCGTGGTCGAGTGAACGTCGTACCTGCGCTAGTTTAGTTTTTGTGGCAGTTTGAAGTGTGTGCTGCAATAGAAAACCCCGCCAAATGTGAAGTGCGTGCTGTCATAAGGTTTTTTACAGCCAAAGGATATTCTGCAGCAGCTATTCATCGTGAGCTTTGTGCCGTGTACGGACCAAGAGTTATGAGTGAAGGAGTTGTCCGTGAATGGGTACGTTTATTTAAAAGTGGACGAGAAAACGTTCATGATGAAGAGAGGAGTGGTAGACCATCATTGGTGACTGACGAACTCGTTCAGACAGTTGATGCAAAAGTTCGTGAAAATCGACGTTTCTCAATGTCGGAGTTGTCTACTGGTTTTCCACAGATTTCTAAGACTCTCTTGTACGAGATAGTGACAGCAAGATTGGGTTACCGTAAGTTCTGTGCACGATGGGTGCCCAAAATTCTTACCGACCACCACAAAACTCAAAGAATGGCCTCTGCATTAGACTTTCTGTCACGTTATGAGGACGAAGGAGAACCATTGTTAAACAGAATCGTGACCAGTGACGAAACCTGGATTAAGTACGTGAACCCTGAGACAAAAGAACAATCAAAGATGTGGGCACATTCAAATTCGCCTACCAAACCAAGAAAAGCCTCGCAAGATTTTTCTGCCAGAAAACTGATGGCAACGGTGTTTTGGGATGCCAAAGGGGTGTTGTTGGTTGAATTCATGGAACGTGGTACGACCATTAATCAAGACGTGTACTGTGAAACAATAAAAAAGTTACGACGGGCTATACAGAACAAACGCCGTAGTATGCTGACTTCCGGTATCGTTTTTTTGCACGATAACGCCCATCCTCACTCTGCTCACAGAACAACGGCCCTTCTTGAGTCCTTTAAGTGGGACGTTATCAACCATCCACCTTACAGCCCAGACCTGGCGCCAAGTGATTATCACCTCTTCATGCATTTGAAGAAATGGCTCGGGTCACAGCGGTTTGATGACGACGAAGAGCTCAAAGATACGGTCACAGGCTGGCTCCAGGCACAAGCGGGTGATTTTTATGCAGAAGGAATTTCAAAGCTTGTGAAGAGATATGATAAGTGCCTCAATCGCTATGGAGACTATGTAGAAAAATAGTGCAAAGATGTAGTTGTAAGATGTATATATTAAAATATTTTTATTTAACTTGGTGTATTTTTTTAAATCAACCGGAGGTTACTTTCTGAACGGCCCTCGTATGTACCGTGTATTTGTAAAAATTTTTGTGGGGTCTGGCCGCTGTAGGTGGTGTTTTTAGCCTTTGACTATGCCTATTTCGGCAAGCTGTTTTATATTTGTTCTGAAGAAAGCGTGGTTACCCACGCTGTAACCAAGGTAAACACCAAGTAGTTTGTGCAATCGAGGCGGATTTTCATAATTATTTAGTTGGTTTTAATTTTGTGGTATCAACAGTTGAGGTTGAGCTATGTAAGTGAAGGGAAGTGACAGATTCCTGTCGATATTGTAAGTGTAGAAGAACTTGGGAATTATGTGGTGTTTTTATGTCGTCGTTTCGTGTGGTTTGGGATCGTAGTGTGTATGTGTTTATATTTAGTCCCCACCCAGAAACCCCCAATTTCCCGCGCTGGTCCCGGTAGTTCGATTATATTTTTGGATAGATACGTGTGTGTTGGTTTTATATGTATGTTCGTGTTTATGTAATGTCATGTGCGCCATATTGGAAAAGTTGAGAATGATCGTTTCCGCCATTTTGGTGACGTTATGGGTCAAAGCAGACGGGTGGAATCTGAAGCTTCATCATATACTGCTTGGACGTCTAGTTCCCCTCATGCCGTCAAAATCAAAATGTTTTTGCGCAAATATCCGAGCGTAAGTTGTCTAAAATACTGTATTTAATTCTGGTGCAAATGTTGCTCATATTGACACTTCGTTTGGATCTAAGTGCAGTCATCTAATGCTGAAATAGTTCCGTTGCGTAACCTTTGGTACCCACAATATTTTCGGGATAGCCATTTACAGGATGTTAAGATTCAGATTTCCTCTCAGGGCACATCTACTGGTCTAGGGTTTTTGTTAGCGGTGATACATGCAGCTTCGCTGTTACATTCAAGTTACAGTATACTTTGCTATTGTCGCAACTTTGCAAAAGTACTACTATAGCGGAGGTGAGGTGATCTGCCTTTACTCACGTTGCGTGCATTAACTGAAGTGCCAATCAAAAATGCGTAAATTTTAAAATGTAGAAAATAGAGTCGCAATTGCCTAATAGGTTTAGCCACTGAAGTTTGGGGTAGTTGTACTGAACTGATACCTTCCGAAGATGTATTGTAGTGAACTGGAGCAGATACCAGCCAAACAATTTTACCCATGAAACTTCCTGGCAGATTAAAACGGTGCCGGACCGACTCGAACTCGGGACCTTTGCCTTTCGCGGGCAAGTGCTCTACCAGTTGAGCTACCCAAGCACGACTCACGCCCCGTCCTCTCAGCTCAACTTCTGCCAGTACCTCGCCTCCTACCTTCCAAACTTTTCAGAAGCTCTCCTGCGAACCTTGCAGGACTAGCACTCCTGAAAGAATGGATACTGCGGAGACGTGGCTTAGCCACAGCCTGGGGGATGTTTCCAGAATGAGATTTTCACTCTGCGGCGGAGTGTGAGCTGATATGAAACTTCCTGGCAGATTAAAACTGTGTGAAAGGAAGGATATTGCGGAGACATGGCTTAGCCACAGCCTGGGGGATGTTTCCAGAATGAGATTTTCACTCTGCGGCGAAGTGTGTGCTGATATGAAACTTCCTGGCAGATTAAAACTGTGCCTGACCGAGACTCGAACCCGGGACCTTTGCCTTTCGCGGACAAGTCCTCTGTGGCTCAGCCATGTCTGCGCAGTATCCTTTATGTATTATGACTTTGACATTACTTACCTCCCATGTTTGCTAATACACCGTACAGCGTGAACGGCCTGTCGACTCACTAACTTGCACGCAAAAAGTTTTGCGTGCGATATACTTAGAATGTCTTAATAGGTCTGTTGGGCACGTATGCACTTCATATATACAGTTCGTGAGGAAGTGTTATTCCTTGTAGGGGAGTAGTCAAGAAAAATTACAGTGCGCTGTTTCCGAGTTAACACTGAAGTTAATCAGGTCGTTGCTCATGCAAATTCAAATTCTCGCTAGACACAGTTAGTTGATACCATAGCGTTGGGGACTGCACAGCCTTTGGCTCGGGGTCGAGCCCTGCTATGGTCACATGCTCAATTTTCTGATCTCGTTTGGTTTTGGAAACCAAACGGAGGACACATTTGGGGACACAGTCCTTGGCGGACGCTTGAACTTCCGCGGGTACCGGCGTGGTAGCCTAACTTCATGATATTTAACTCGGAAACGCCGCAAAGTATCGAACTTTTTCCTCGATAGTTATTCATTAGCACAACTTACCCAGCAACACACAAGCGTTTGACTGTTTATACCGCTCTATATATCAGTTCGTCCGCTGCTCGTGGTCTCGCGGTAGCGTTCTCACTTCCCGAGCACGGGGTCCCGGGTTCGATTCCCGGCGGGTCAGGGATTTTTCCTGCCTCGAGATGACTGGGTATTGTCTTCATTCATCCCCATCACGGTCGGAGGAAGGATGTAGCAAACCGCCTCCACTACGACCTTGCGTAGTAAAGCGGTGCGTGTCTCCCGCATCGTTCCCCTACGCTCTGCCAAGAAGCATGGGACTTCATTTCATTTTTTTCATTATCAGTTCAATAAACGACATAGATGTGATTTGTATAAGTGTCAGTATATTCTTTGTTTTGTCATTTCCTGTGAGTTACAGTAAAGGCTCTTACATACATGCAAATTTATAGACTGACACAATTTAGTGGCAGCTTACATAGGTGCCGGTCTGCGATTACAGCACCGCTGTGTTGTCGCGATTGAAGTTCATTGCCCCCCCTGCGGGTCCGGGGTAAGAATAGGCCCGAGGTATTCCTGCCTGTCGTACGAGGCGACTAAAAGGAGTTTCAACCGTTTCGGCCTTCCATGTGATGGTCCCCCTTGGGGTTTGGCCTTCATTTTTCAAAATTCTACAGAAGTACGAGCCTTTTGGGGAAGGACACCTTACGTGGTGTACCACTGGTCCTAAGTGCACTATGACCTTGGCACTCAGTATTGTACCGGCGTTGTAACCATACCCACTATTCCTCAAATTGGGCCTACACGCCTGATGGGTTGTCCAAGTTACGCCCATAGTGCATCTCCATCTGCCCCAGCGATCATGATGGACTTTCCATGGCACCAGAAATCCAGCACGGTAGCCAGCCCGTTGTGGTGCGGTCGTCATGTACCCTCTAGGTTGTAGCCCCCTGACAACACAGGGATCGTACTGCCGATATCTGAGCTGCACCCTCCCCACGTCTGCCAAGGAGTAGATGCCCGTCTCCTTGGGGCATCAGGACTCCCGGCAATGGTCATCCTGCCAGGTGGCCCTTGCTGCGGCTGGGTGGCGCCTGTGGGGAGAGCCCCTGATCGGAGTGGGTGGTATCGGGGCGGACGTTTCGCAGATGAAACGTCAGCACGTATCGGGTCGCTCTGCGGCCGAGTCTTTCAAAAGAAAAGGTACCGTTTCTAGTCCTGGTTCTCCTGCCCTTTCCCCCTTGGCCACTCCATGGGAGGAGGGACAGGCCCGCCGGCTTGGGGCGAAGTACTTCCCCCTCTATTTGGTCTGTTCTCGAACCGATGGGGGGACATTCGCCACCTCCAAGCCCATGTTCTTTGCTCAGCACATTGAGGACATCTTCGGGGAAATCGAGGCTCTCAGCAAGATGCGTTCAGGGTCCGTACTTATCAAGACCACCTCCGCCACACAGTCGGCGGCGCTCCAGGCGTGCGACCGCCTAGGGGACATCCCAGTATCCATTGTCCCACATTTGGCACTAAATAGGACGCAGGGGGTTATTTTTCATCGTGACCTCCTGCTACAATCTGATGAGGAGCTCAGGGCCAACCTGGAGCGCCGAGGCGTGCATTTCGTCCGGCGAGTCCAGCGCGGCTCCAAAGACCGTCGCATCGACACCGGGGCCTTTATCCTCGCCTTCGAGGGGGATGTTCTCCCGGAGAAGGTAAAGGTGATGTGCTACCGGTGTGATGTGCGACCGTACGTCCCGCCTCCTATGCGCTGTTTTAGGTGTTTGCGCTTTGGGCACATGTCGTCACGGTGTGAGGCTGAGCCCCTTTGTGGCGATTGTGGACGTCCTCTTCGTGAGGAACATACATGCACCCCACCACCTCGGTGCATTAATTGTCCTGGCGTCCACTCGCCTAGATCCTCAGACTGCCCCGCCTATCAGGAGGAGAAGAAGATACAAGAAATCAGAACTTCGGATCGGCTCTCTTATTCTGAGGCCAGGAAGAAGTATGACCGCCTTCATCCCGTGCCATTGACCACTTCGTTTGCCTCAGTTGTGTCCACTCCTTCCGCGGTATCCTCACCCCTATCCTGTCCCCCCTCCGCCTCCTCCGCCCATCAGGGGGCTCTGCCCCCACCTCCCACATCCCTCCCTTCCAAATCCTTCTCCCCTGTGGCCCCCACCCCCTCTGCCCCAGGGGCCACCCTTCCTCCTCCTCCTCCCCCCACGCCACCTGAGAAGCGATCCTCTTCTCAGGCGTCCATCAGGGAAACGTTCCGGACCCCAATTTCCGAGGTCCGGCGTTCCAAAACGGACCCCGCGCGTGAGGACCTTCTTCGGGTCCAGCCCACCATCCCTGTGCCTCCTCGGCCTTCCAAGAAGGCCTCCAAGAAGAAGTCTTTATCCCCCTCTCCACCCCGGCGCGTTTCGTCTGAAGCTTCATCCGTGAGTCGCTGCTCCCGGCTGTCCTCAGTTTCGCCGGGACGCTCTGCTGCCAGGCGCTCCGCCGGCCTTTCGTCGGCATATGATGCGGCCCCTTCTACACAACCAGGGACAGTGGCCGCAGCTGGCGACGAGTCGATGGAACCGGATCCGCCTCCCGAAGGTTGTAGCGTTGTTCCCTCGCAACCTGGCTCTCCGCGGCCGTCGAAGTGACCAGCTCTTCCCCCGTCTCGTTCCCCCAACTTTTTGACTAGCGATGGCGTTGTTTCATTGAAACATAAGAGGTATTCGATCTAATCGGGAGGAATTACGACTGCTCCTCTGCCTGCACTGTCCGCTCGTCCTTGGTCTCCAGGAAACCAAGTTGCGCCCGACTGACCGTATTGCCTTTACCCACTATACCTCGGAGCGGTATGACCTCACCCCTGTGGACGGTATCCCAGCTCATGGTGGGGTCATGTTGCCCGTTCGGGACGATGTCTATTACCATCCCATCCCATTGACCACCCCACTCCAAGCAATAGCTGTCCGCATTACTCTTTCTGCTTTTACTTTTTCAGTTTGTACCATCTACACTCCACCGTCATCTGCTGTTAGTCGGGCTGACATGATGCACCTGATCGTTCAGCTTCCCCCGCCGTTCTTATTGTTTGGCGACTTCAATGCCCATCATCCCCTTTGGGGCTCTCCTGCATCCTGTCAAAGAGGCTCACTCTTGGCAGATGTCTTCAACCATCTCAATCTTGTCTGCCTCAATACCGGCGCCCCGACTTTCCTTTCGGACTCTACTCATACCTACTCCCACTTGGACCTCTCGATCTGTTCTACCACTCTTGCCTGTCGGTTCGAGTGGTATGTCCTTTTGGACACCTATTCGAGCGACCACTTCCCCTGTGTCGTTCGTCTCCTGCACCACACCCCATCCCCACGTCCTTCGAGCTGGAACATACTGAAAGCTGACTGGGGACTTTACTCCTCCCTGGCGACCTTTCGGGACCACGCTTTTCCCAGTTGTGACAGTCAGGTCGAATACCTCACGGCTGTTATAATCAATGCTGCCGAACGTTCCATTCCTCGTACTACTACTTCTTCACGTCGCGTTTCCGTCCCCTGGTGGAACGAGGCTTGTAGGGACGCTATCCGTGCTCGACGACGTGCTTTACGCACCTTTCGCCGCCATCCTACGTTGGCGAATTGTATTGAATACAAACGACTCCGAGCGCAATGCCATAGAGTCATCAAAGACAGCAAAAAAGCTTGTTGGGCCTCCTTCACCAGCTCCTTTAACAGTTTTACTCCCTCTTCCGTCGTTTGGGGTAGCCTGCGCCGGCTGTCGGGCATTAAGGCCCACTCCTCAGTACCTGGCCTGACCTCAGGTAATGAGGTCCTTGTTGATCCTGTGGCTGTCTCCAACGCCTTTGGCCGCTTTTTCGCGGAGGTTTCAAGCTCCGCCCATTACCATCCTGCCTTCCTTCCCAGGAAAGAGGCAGAAGAGGCTCGGCGACCTTCCTTCCACTCGCTGAATCTGGAAACTTATAATGTCCCCTTTACTATGCGGGAACTCGAATGTGCGCTTGCACTGTCCCGGTCCTCTGCTCCGGGGCCAGATGCCATTCACGTTCAGATGCTGGCACACCTTTCTCCGGCGGGCAAAAGCTTCCTTCTTCGTACCTACAACCGCGATGGACCGAAGGTCACGTCCCCATGCGTTGGCGTGATGCCGTTGTTGTTCCTATACCCAAACCCGGGAAGGATAGACACCTTCCTTCTAGTTACCGCCCCATTTCTCTTACAAGCTGTGTCTGTAAGGTGATGGAGCGCATGGTTAATGCTCGGTTAGTCTGGATTCTTGAATCTCGACGACTACTTACTAATGTCCAATGCGGCTTTCGTCGCCGCCGCTCCGCTGTTGACCACCTTGTGACCTTGTCGACATTCATCATGAACAACTTTTTGTGAAGGCGCCAAACGGTAGCCGTGTTCTTAGACTTGGAGAAGGTTTATGATACCTGTTGGAGAGGAGGTATCCTCCGCACTATGCACAGGTGGGGCCTACGCGGTCGCCTGCCCCTTTTTATTGATTCCTTTTTAACAGATCGAAAGTTTAGGGTACGTGTGGGTTCCGTATTGTCCGACGTCTTCCTCCAGGAGAACGGAGTGCCTCAGGGCTCCGTCTTGAGTGTAGCCCTTTTTGCCATCGCGATCAATCCAATTATGGATTGCATTCCACCTAATGTCTCGGGCTCTCTCTTCGTCGATGACTTCGCGATCTACTGCAGTGCCCAGAGAACATGCCTCCTGGAGCGCTGCCTTCAGCGTTTTTAGACAGCCTCTACTCATGGAGCGTGGCAAATGGCTTCCGGTTCTCTGAAGAGAAGACGGTTTGTATCAACTTTTGGCGATATGAAGCGTTCCTTCCGCCATCCTTACATCTCGGTCCCGTTGTTCTCCCATTCGTGAACACAACTAAGTTTCTAGGGCTCACGTTGGACAGGAAACTGTGTTGGTCTCCACATGTCTCTTATTTGGCGGCCCGTTGTACACGTTCCCTTAATGTCCTCAGAGTTCTTAGCGGTTCATCTTGGGGAGCGGATCGCACTGTCCTGCTTCGCTTGTATCAGTCCATAGTCCGATCGAAGCTGGATTATGGGAGCTTCGTCTACTCGTCCGCTCGGCCATCCCTCTTACGCCGGCTCAACTCCATCCACCATCGGGGGATACGTCTTGCGACCGGAGCCTTCTAAACTAGTCCTGTCGAGAGTCTTTATGCTGAAGCTGCCGAGTTACCATTGACCTACCGGCGCGACGTACTGCTGTGTCGGTATGCCTGCCGGCTGTTGTCTATGCCCGACCACCCCTCTTAAGAGTCCTTCTTCGCCGATTCTCTCGACCGTCAGTACGGGTTGTGTGTCTGCCCTGCTGCCCCCCGGAGTCCGCTTCCGTCGCCTGCTTCGACAATTGGATTGTGCCCTCCCTACCACCTTCAGAGAGGGTGAGAGCCCGACACCACCTTGGCTCCAGGCTCCGGTCCCTATTTATCTCGACCTCAGCTCACTCCCGAAGGAGGGTACTCCGGCTGCAGTGTATTGCTCACGGTTTGTCGAACTTCGTGCTCGACTTGCCGGTCACACCTTTATTTACACCGATGGCTCCAAAACTGACGACGGTGTTGGCTGTGCCTTTGTCGTCGGGACCGCCACCTTTAAATACCGGCTCCTCGACCAATGTTCCAGCTTTACGGCCGAGCTTTTTGCTCTCCATCAGGCCGTTCATTATGCCCGCCGCCACCGCCATTCATCGTATGTACTCTGCTCTGACTCGCTCAGTGCTCTTCACAGCCTTGTAGCTCCCTATCCGGTCCATCCCTTGATTCAACGGATACAGCAGTCCCTCCATTCTTTCGCTGATAATGGTGGTTCTGTCAGCTTTCTGTGGGTTCCCGGACATGTAGGTGTGCCTGGGAATGAGGCTGCGGATGCTGCAGCCAAGGATGCAGTCCTCCTGCCTCGGCCAGCCTCCCATTGTGTCCCGTCATCTGACGTTCGTGGGGATGTATGTAAGAGGCTTGTGTCGTTGTGGTGGGATGCTTGGTCATCCCTCCAAGGAAACAAGCTCCGGGCAGTAAAACCGCTCCCAACTGCTTGGACAACATCCTCCCGACCATCTCGGCGCGAGGAGGTCCTTCTGACCAGGTTGCGGATTGGGCATTGCCGGTTTAGCCACCGCTACCTGCTCTCCGGTGACCCAGCTCCGCAGTGCCCTTGTGGTCAGGCATTAACAGTGCGCCATGTTTTATTGTCGTGTCCCCGTTTTAGTCAATTTCGTGTTCTCCTGTCCCTGCCATCTACTTTACCGGATGTTTTAGCTGATGACGCTCGAGCCGCTGCTCGTATTCTGCGTTTTATAACTTTAACTGGCTTGTCCAACGACATTTAACCTTTTTACTTATTTTATCTGCATCTTTGTCAGGTCCTTCTGGTGTCCCCCCCATCCCCTTGAGTTTTAGCAGATTCCATGTGCTCTAACACCAGTGACTGGGCGCTACTGACCTCAGCAGTTGAGCGCCCTTAAACCCTACCCAAAAAAAAAAGAAGTTCATTGTTGCAATGTCAGAGATGCTGCTTGATGTCCCACAGAAACAAAAAGGTTTGCCCTGTCTGTTCGAGGTAACAAGGCCAACAAGCCGAGAAAAAACTGCAAAGTGGGTGACGTAAATAAATTCACTCACGTTCTTGTTACATAAACAGGTGGATCCGATGACTTCTTGTAACTAAGACCGGATGAATCGCCTATTTAAGAGTTGATCATCAAACCATTCTTAAAGAAAAACAATAGTGTTTAGAGGCTGGTAGCCACTTCACGATTTATAGCTGGTAGAAGTTAGGATGAACTAAACTCAAATTCAGTGCTGTTGTCTCCTCATAATTATTAACGAAAATGATTCCTGTAACCTGGAACTTGATTTACAGTTGAGGAAAGACATATTACTAAAACAAAACAAGGCATTCATTTCTTTATGTAGCATAACATGACCTTTCAGTTTAAGAAACTCATTTCGAATTCGCACAAGGAAGATTACACATGGTGATGGCGTACGCAATATGACAGTTAAATAAGAAATGAAACACTTAGCAACTGCCAGACACGTAAAAAATCTGCCCGCTCTTCACAGCAGAGGGCACGTATGTAGGCTGGGCTTGCTAAAATCTGGAGCCATTATTTTTCACGAATTAACGTACACTGAATGTAGATATTCCGGTTTTTGCCCTTAATTTCCGAAAAGTGTAAGAAATAGAATCTAAGAAACAGGTCGACACCTTCATTCTGTGCCACACGAAACCATTATGGATTCGTTAAAAAATGAAACTGCTTAATTTCTTGCGTCTATATTGCTAAATTCGCACGACATATCCCACGAACATCTACAGTCCTTAAATTTCTTGAGAAACTGTTTCGTCCGCCTCGCACTCTGCCGCGTATATTAAAACAGCATTTAATCCCGCGCTCAGTGAAAAAGACAGCTTTTGTCGTCACTATTTTCTGGGTGGAGCGGTGTGGGGGTCGGTTGTCGGATGCGATCCTACCCGCTCGACATCCCGACAAAGAATGTTGGTCGGTCGGCCTCCAAACATGAAATACACTAAAGCCAACAGTGATTGGTGTGAAATTGTATATGAACTAAACATTTTTGTATAACGGACAACTGATAGGTAAAATGCCTGGAATTTTGCACTGTAAGTGTATGGGACCGAGACGGTTGTAAATATCATTGATGAAAAGGTCTTCCCCCATGGTTGCAATAGCCTTCTTACGAGTTTACTCGTTTTTCGGCACACATTCGCTTACGTTTTGTCATGACTGCTCTGCTAAACATGACGTTAAACCGTGACATTAAAAATAACGGATGTGAGTGGAAGAGTAAGAAAGTTTACTGTAATGGGTTTCCTGTGGTGGAGTCAGTGGGGCATCTTTAACCTGTTGCCATGATTGGTAGTCATCGGCGAATGGAGTGCTGATTCCTGTGCTCTTAAAGCCGGGCGCAGGCCGCGCAATGCCAGTAGCTCGCCGCGGTAGCCTCTGATCGTGCGTTTAGTCTCCGGCTTCTTGGCAAGTACACAGGTTTCGCTGAATTTCATTTGACTGCCGCGGTCTTCGTGGTCTTCTGCCACATTAGATGGATTGTGCTGCCGAAGGCGCATGTAGCGTTCCTGCTCCTGAATACGCGTCTGCTATTGGCCTGCCAGTTCCTTCGATACAGACGTCACGAGACTCGCAGGGACAGTTACCATACACCCTGCGTGTGTAGAGCGTTTACCACGAACTTAATGTAGCTTAGCACATTCTCCATCCTGAGGCTACTGTCGAAGACAGACTAGACACCAACACGGCGAAAGTGTTTACTACTCTGCGCGCTGCTGGCTGCAGTGTCTCCCTGATCTGCCTACCTTGTGTTCTTTTGTTGCCATGGCTGTGCATGTGGATACTGAATTGTAACCATCGACGAAGAGTTGTTAGAAACCTTTAAAGCTATGGCATTTAGTTGTGAGCAACTCTGACGCCCCGGGCTGATAGAACGCATGCTAGTTATGGGCAACAATAACACCCACTACAAAAATGGAAAAATGTAAGTTAATGCGGATGAGTAGGAAGAACAAATGTGTCAAGTTCCGTTAAAGGCTTACTTGTGTCCTGGTTGACACAATCGTTTAAATATCTGGGCATAACGTTGCAAAGCGATATGAAATGGAACGAGGTTGTGAGAACTGGTACGTAAGGCGAATGGTGTTCTTAGGTTTATTGGGAGAATATTAGAAAAGTGTGGTTCACCTGGAAAGGGGACGACCTATTCTTGGGTACCACTAGTGTTTTGGATCCGTACAGGTCGGATTGAAGGAAGCCATCGAACCAGTTCAGAGACAGGCTGCTAGATTTGTTACCGGTAGATTCAAACAGGTGTTACGGAGATGCTTCGGGAATGTAAATAGAAATCCCTGGAGGGAAGGTGTCATTTGTTTCCTTTTTTTTCCAGTAGTGTTTTTCGCCAAGAACCGGCATTTGAAAATGTCACACAATTCTACCTCCGCCAACATATATTGCGTGTAATGGCCACGAAGATAAGAAAAATTGGTGCTCATACAGAGGCATATAGTCGTTTTTACACTAGCTTCATTTGCTAGTTGAGGAGGAAATGACAAGTAGTGGCACAGGGTACCCTCTGCCATGCACCGTACGGTGGCTTACGGAGTATCTGTTTATAGATGACGACTAAAACCGTGTCAAACTGGTTTCGTAAGTCACTTAGAATGACACAGTAGCACAGTGATGGGTCCTTAATGTTAAGACTAACCACGGAAGCCTACGCAATTAGTTTCACTACTTGATCAGACACCAATTTTGATACATTCGGAAGTGCTGCTACATAATTACCGTTTCTTTCTGATTAAGAAGTTAAAAAATTTTCTGCTTTGTCTTCACCAGTAGTACATTTTGGCTAAAATTTGTAGACGGCAATTTTTGTTCAGCCAGACTTTCTCACTGTTTCCTTTTTGTAAATGGACACGTAATTTTCGGTTTCAAAATGTCTTAATGTTATATAGCTTCTCATCATGGCAAATGTCAAAACTTAGCTGCTCTCACTTTGCTGTCACGTATGAAGCTTAGTGAATGATGAGTCAATGGAATTTATCTGAAAACATTCTTTCCCGTGTAAATAAGAGGAAACGCATGAAACATTATGCTCTCGATTCTACAGAAAGTCGTACGACGATCTAGAGCTCGTTGCTGAGAACCATAAGGCTGGTAGTCTCTGCCATCTGGCAGCACAGTCAGCGGTGGGCATGTCAGTACGGCTGGAATTGCGCTGACGTTTACTTGCTGACAGTGATTGTGTCTGAAGCAAAGGGTGCTTGCGTCTGAATGTGTGAGAAAAGGGGAAGTGTGTTCAGCTATAGTTCGGATGGATAGTGAGATAATTGGCGGGTTACGCCTACCAACTGCTACAGTTGGTTACACTAAGAGATAAGGTTGCAAGCAGTCTGTGAAACATTTCTCAACGTAGCAGATTCACACAAACAGGTTTCGATTGGATCCACCTCGCTTTTTATATAACCAAAACTAACACAGTACAAAAGTCAAAAGTGAACGGCTACTTAAACTACTAATAATACTGGCAACCATTTTAAGACTGTAGCCGAAACTTGAAAACTAATTATTCACATGATGCATCGAACTGCAAGCAATACCTATGCTAAAAGTGTGCTATTTGAACTTCTGTGGTTGCCTCCGGTTACCGAAGGAAATTCCCAATTCATTCTTGTCCACTGCTGCTGCCAGTTGTTCCATTCCACCACCGGTTATAATCTTCAGTAGGGAGGTAATATCCACATTATCTATGGTGTGACAAAACATTAAAAAGAACTGGAGAGTAATGATACATAATGTTTGCTGTGGATGATTTGTACCTGTATCATAGATTGTAACCAGTTTTGTAATAGAAAGATCAGTGGCCCTGATACGTGATGTGTGTGCTCTTATTCAGCAGTAACTGTGCTGCACGAAACTTACAGAAGGGCTAGTCAGTATTTTGGTGTCTGGTGCACTTCAAATAGATGTTATTTACCACCTTTATTTTAAAAAATTTTCAACTAAACAAACTCCTTTATCAGAAGTAAAAAATAATTCTGAGACATAAGTTAATCTTAGGGTTGCAGCATATTCGTAGTTGGATTTGTATATCTGGAAAGCTTCAACGTGACTGAAGGCAGTCGGTATGGAAGCATTAAATTCAAAAGCTCACAGCTGTATGAGCAGGTGAAGGTTCTGTTCGATGTTGGCTTGCGGTCTTGCATGTCTTGTGCAGTCATTCAAATGGCTGAGGCACTTGAGGTGTGTTAACAGGAGCGATGGATTTCACGTGCTTCATTCATTACACTGATACAAAACACTCGCTCTGATGTGTTTGGGGCAACAGTACACTGTTTTGACCATTGTGTGGAAATGGGAACATGTTATTGTAGCTCTGGCAACAGTGCACAGTGTGTAAGGCCATCGCCAAATTAAGCACACCCCTGCAAATTTAGACTGAAAGGTCTCCTCGCACTGTCTTTGACCAACCTGCCCTCCAGCACCATAACTGATACAATCTGCAGCTGTCCAGAAGTAGAATTAACAGCTATAGAGAAATCAAGTGGTGTATTTCGAAAGCGTCAAACACACGTCCGTTCCAGTGGTATACTCTGATGTAAGGGACTCGTCCTGTAGATGTTTGATATTAGGTGAGAGGTTTTCCTTGTTTATTGAAAAAATACAGTCCTTTTAATTGATATTTGTTACTTCATACAAGAATAGAACATCGCCCTCACCTTCATACTCCTCGGGGAGAATACACCACCTTGGTGGTGGTGGTGGTGGTGGTGGTGACGGCGACACTGGGCTATCTAGTATAGCTTCTGTAACAAAAATCAATAAATAAGGAACATAGAATTAAATTAGTTCCATGAATTACATACACAAAGAATCAGTTATGCACCAAAATCCACCACAAATTTTCTGTGTATTAGCAGACCCTGTCATGCATACCCGTAACTTTGACTCAGACACTATCACTTTTATAATGAACCTCGTACTGTAAGGAGCACTAAATACCACATGTAAGTTGCGTATTCAGGAATCAAGTACCATCGACATTAAGGGAAAACGAGGATGATGTACAATTTAACTTACATTTGCTGTCTGTAAGCTGTAGGGAAAATAATGATCCACCCAAGCATGTTTAATAGATTGAATTGAGGTCTTGTAAGCCATTAGATGACTAGCAAAAGATTAATGCATGGAGCACATTACTGCCACCTTCGCAAGGGGGCTGAGAAAATTCAGGTCGTATGTAAAATCTGTAAGCGAGTCTGATATCATTCAGTCCCTTCTTAACAAGTCTGATGCAGCAGTTAGATAGCAAAACCAAAGCCCGAGTTTTAAATTTCACGTTTAAGATGTGATTCACGCCTGAAAACCGTACAGACATGCAGTCTCTTGACCTTCAGACACACCAGTATGGACGACATACGAAATGGAGAAGCAACTTCAGATTATGAACAAACATACAAATCATCAGGTCCGGATGTCATCCCAGTTAATTTTTACAAGGAATTCTGTAAGGCATTGGTCCATTACCGAGTCTGCATTTATCATGAATCCATCGTCCAACACAAAGGCCCAAATGACTGGGGAAAAAAGTGTGGGTGACTCCATTATATAAGGTGAGGGAACAGACCTGCAAAATTACAGACCAATATCTCTAACTTCGGTTTGCTGCAGAGTCCTTGAACGCATTCTCATTTGAAATATAATGAACTTCCTTGAGGCTAAGCTGTTATTGTTCATGAATCTGCATCGTTTTAGAAAGCATCACTTGTGTGAAACTTCACATGCCTTCATTTCACATGATATATCGAGAACTATGAACGAAGGGTAATAGGTAGTCCATATTTCTAGATTTTGGGAAAACATTTGACATTGTGTCCCATCGCAGCCTGTTAATGAAGGCTCGAGCATATGGAATAGGCTCAGAGATAAGTGACTATATCTAATATGTTGTCGCCGGTGGTGAGTGTTCATCAGAGACAAGGGTATTGTCAGTAGTGCAATAGGACTGCTGCTGTTCTCTTTATACGTAAATGATTTGGTGGGTGGCATGCTGCTGCTGCTGTTTGCTGATGATGCTGTGGTGTACAGTAAGACATTAAAGTGGAGTTACTGTATGGGGATACAAAACAACTTACACAATTCGTTGTTGGTGTGATGAATGGCTGCTAGCCCTTAATGCGGAAAAATGCAAGTTAATGCTGATGAGTAGGAAGAGCAAACTAGTAACATTTGGATGCAGTATTACTAGTGTCCTGCTTACTTCAAAGGTGTCCCCGATCCATACCAGGTTGCACTGAAGGAAGACATCGAAGCAATTCGGAGGATGGCTGCTACATGTTACCTGTAGGCCCAAACAAAACGTAGGTGGCATAGAGATGCTTCGGTAACTCAAACAGAAGTCCTTGGAGAATGGGCATTCTTGTCTGGGAATTCTATAGAGGAAATTTAAAGAATGACATTCGAAGCTGACTACCAAACGATTCTACTTCTGCCAACATAAATTGCGTATGGGGACCATGAAAACTAGATATGAAAAATTAGGTCTCATATGGAATCGTACAGTCGTTCGACCATCGCTCTATTTTAAATTGTACATAGAATCCACTGAACTTACAGAATTCGAATCGTGCATTGCCACAGATTTGCACAAAGATATGAAACTATATCAGTGCACACTCCGCTGCAGAGTGAAAATTTCATTCAAGCTTAAGTGTTATTCGTCAAGTCTCTCACCGATTCTAATAGTCACTCTTCATATCCTTGAATAATTCTGAGGCAAGTTGAGACAACACTAGAGCACAAACTGTAGAGTGCTGAAGCCCTGGAGCCAGTGACATGCTGACCAACACTTGACTTCAAGAAAAAATCAAAGCGTAATTACAAATTTGCTCACATTGTCCTTATATAGACACTTACTACAATGTTATGTGACTTTTGGTTATTTGATTAGTATTTGATGTTACCCAAGGTCAAATTATTCCTTTTTAAGTAATGGAATGATGACAACTTTATCAAATTACCAACATGAGCAGTAGCTATTAAAATGTATGGAACCAATTTATGCATACACTGCGAAATCCTGACTTTTAGGTATGGCATCCATACTGATTAATTTGGATATTCAGAACTATGCAATTATTAATTATGGCAATTACATATTTGTTATTGATGTTGTTGGCCTCAGAAAATTTAGCCCATCAATAGTATGTCAACATGTCCCAGAAATTTATAGTGGTTTGGTCTCAATAAAAGCTGATAATTAGGGCTTGTTGAAATCCTCAATTATATCTTCTGAGGTAATTACATTTGAGCTAAAATAAACATGTCTTGGAAATAAGTAAAAATTGGTCTACAGTTTGGAGATAATCTACTTTTCTGAATCTTATCTATTAGCTCACCTTCTAGATTGAAAACTTTGATATAGTACAATAACTTTCAAAATACATCATTTCTGGCAAAGTTAATTAATACCAAACATTCAGAACAGTGAAATATATAATCTGAATAAGTAGGTTTCACAGGAGAAATTAATTTACATTAGTTTGTAAATTCATGTAATTTGTGTTCAGATAATGGCTTCTATTGCCAAAATTTTTGGGAACAGTGACAGCAAGGGAGGAAAAAATTAGTACAAGAGATCTGTTCAAAAATTTCAAAACTTTGTCCACAAAATTTTTCTACGTGTACCTTTCACTTCTCCATGGTCTCCTTCAAAATAGTATTCCACAATTGATACACCACTCCAAATGCCATTTCCACTTCTGGAAGCAGTCTTGGTATGCCTGTTGCTGGATCGCACCAAGTGCCACCTGTGAATTTCCTTTTCTCATCTGCTGTTGCAAGTCATCTGTTCGATGGGATTTTCAAATAAAAAATTTTAAATTCCAAATGTCAGGTCTGGAGATTATGGAGGATGAGACAGCACAGGGATTTCGATTTTTGTGCAATAGTCACACACGAAGAGCAATGAATGTGCTGGTGCTTTATAATTTATTATTGGTCCTGTAGATGATAGAATTTGTACAGCAAAGCACATCATGATATAGGACAAGTCAATTTGAGAAACTGTGTTAAGATGAGAGATGACATTAGTGGCACATAACTCACATAGCAGAATACATATAGGATATATAGACAAAATATATAAAAAAGGTGGTGTGTGATGAGATGACGGAGATCCATACTGCACATAGCAGAATGAGATGTAGACAGAATGAGTTACAAACAATAATTAAAATATCTTTTTAAGTAAAAACATCTACAACTGAATAAACAGCTTATTGCAAGTAATTAAAATTTTGTTTCAATAAATTCATGTATGGAATAGAAAGTGATTTAGTAGCAATTCCTTTAATTTATTTTGGGTTTTTGCTTGTTTTTATGTCTGTTGGGAGGTGGTTGTATATTTTAATGCCCATACATTTAACTGCATTCACATAATTTTGTGTTGTGGGCTATAATTTGTAACTGTTTTGTTTCTGGTGTCAGGTGTGTGGCAGTCTGCATTTTTGTCGAAGGTGTCAAAGTGCTGTACTGTAAAACAAGCTAGTTCCAATATATAGAGGCATGGCAGTGGCAGGATTTTTAGCTGTTGAAATAGTGGTTCAGTCTTCAGTTCTTTTTTTACATTTCATTATTCTTACTAGTTTTTGTAACTTGAAAATTGTGAGAGAATAAGAGCTCTTTCCCCAGAAGATTAGGCCATAGCTCAAGACACTCAAACAGGGCATGGTACACCAGCTTCAAGGTATCTACACTGGCTGTGTCCTTTAATGATCGTAATGGATATCAGGTTTTACTAAGCTTTTGAGACAGTGCCTCAATATGTGATTTTCAATTTAGTGTATTACTGATGGTAAGTCCAAGAAATTTGCTGTCCTGCCTGTTCGTAATGTCATCTTTGCCGATAACTGCGTTGAAGGGGGTTAGATTTTGTCTAGTATGGAAGTTCATACTTACAGGTTTTTGAGTATTTACGAGTAGTCTATTTGCTTCAAACCACGATTGTAAATAAGTAGTTTCATTAATTGCATCTTGCAATGTCACCTCTACTGGTTATCAGGATATTTGTGTCGTCTGATACAGAAAAGAGCTGGCATTTGGTATGTGTTCTGGGAGATCATTTATGAATATGAAAAGAACAGGGCCAAGGACAGATCCTTGAGGGACGCCATTTGTTGTATCTAGTATATCTGACCTGCAGTGCCTGAATGTCTGATTTTCTTATTTCTACATATTGCTTTCTTTGACTAAGATAGCTATGGAACCAATTGTGGGCTACACCTCTAATCCCATACTTATGGAGTTTCATGGTCGACCATGTCAAAGGCCTTGGACTGATCAAGAAATATACAGACAACAGGTTGTTTATGGTCAAAGAAACTTAAGCACTTTTCTAGAAATGCATACAGAGCATGTGTAGTGGACCTTTTTTTCCCAAATCCGTATTGGGAAGATGAGTATGTTGTTAGAATTTAAACATATTTCTAATCTAGTTAACATACAGTATTCAAATATTTTTGAGAAGGCAGATAGTATAGCAATTGGTCTATAGTTTGTCATGTTCGTTTTCTCTCCCTTCTTGTAGAGGTGTATAATTTTAGCAGAAATGAGGTATTTATATTTGACAGGGGTCCACTGATGTAATTTGAACACTTATGAAGTAAGAAGTAGGGTATCAGATCATGCCCTGCAGAATAAACCTTTTTGATTCTTTTTTAATATTTTCAATTTCATACGGTGTTGTAGGAGATAGGAAAAGGGAGTTCAGAGGAGTATTATTTTTGAGACAAGTGTGCAGTGTTTGGAGAGTTAGTCATGAGATTTGTGGGAGGAGAGTGAACAGTATTTGAAGAGTTGGTTAGGAGATTTGTGGAAATTTCTGAAAAATAACTGTTGAATTTATTGGCAACTTTATGTGCATTTTCAGTCTTTTGTCCTTCTATATTTAGTGTGATTTTAGCCTCTATCCTTAACTTTCTACCAGTCTGTTCATTTACTATACCACAGATGCTCTCCTGTATGTGTTTTTGTAATTTTTATAGTATACCTTGTACTCTTTGGATTTGCCACTGTCCAATTTGCTGTCTGTGCAGCAGCCTCATCTTTTCTGATGAAGTTTTAATACCTTTCGTGACCCAAGCATTCTGTTTTTTGTTTGCGATAGTCTTTGTTTTCTCTGGGAAATGGCAATTAAAGTAATATTCAAATATCTGCAGCAAATTGTCATATTTTTCATTTGTTGTTGAAGTAAATACGCTTTGCCAGTCTTCTTTCTCTAAGCTAAGTACAAAGTTGTTTATGTTGCTATCACTATTACTTCTACATTTAATAACCATTTCTCCTGTTGGGAGTACATTGAGTGATGGATGAAAATATGTTAGTGCACTGTGATCTGAAAAACCAACATGATGCAAGAGCCTTGAAGTGCCTCCCCACATTCCAGGCTATTTCCTTCTCACACTTTCTTCCAAGTGTTGCAACATGTACCATTAATATAATTAACAGTTCGTCCCTGAGACACACACCCATGATAAATTAATCGTTCAAAGTAAAAAAAAACTATTGGTATGGCTTTGACATTTGACCTGATCTGACAGGTTTTTTGGTCTCATTGAACCTTGGTATCAATAACAAAACCACAGACCCACACCTCATCACCAGTTATGATTCTCTTAGAGAACATCTCATTCTCATTTGTGCAATCCAAATGTTCTTCATAGATAGAGAGGTGAAGGTCTTTCTGGCCTTGACTTGTGAGCCATATAACAAACTCAGCAGCAACATGATGCAGTCAAAGATGTCAGGATTTCATGACATGATCCAACTGAAATGTTACATTCTGCAATCGGACAGTCTGACTGCTACACAGTTTCGTTGATGTTACTTACATGAGCATCATCTGTAGACATTGAAGGGCATCCCCAGTGAGGGTCATCTTGTCCAGCCATTTTTAAACTGTGTGAACCATTTGTAACACTGAGTATGCCTTAAGCACTCATCACTGTGTCCTGCATCTTTGGTGTGTCTATATAAAGGTTCTTTGAGTTCCACACACAATGCAGACATAATTTGCATTCAAACTTTCTTTTCCACAATTGTTTCCTTATCTTCCATTATTTGTTGTGAATGGATTGGCTAGATTCTCTCTTTCTCATGGCTACTAAATTTGATGTCACTAAAGAGTGAAACAGAACATCCATTTTCAAGAACACAAGACAAAAATACTTTGTCATTGATAATGAGATGGTGAACCATGTAGGCTTGATGTCGTTCCCTTCCGACAAGTCCTTATATCTTTTGAGATGTACAAAACCAGTGCTTCTAAATCTGACCTGCTATACCCTATCCCTTACATGAGCTACCACTTGTTCTGTCATTCTTGCAAGGGTCTGTAACTCATGATTATTTCCTGGGTTCATGTATGTAATGTCTATGATCTTTACACCTCTCTGTGGCATAAATACATGGGTATGACTTTCTACTGAATCTGCTCTTATTGCTGTTGCTGCTACTACTACTACTCCTACTACTACTACTACTACTACTACTACTACTACAAATACTACTACTACTACTACTATTCTTTCCTTTCTCAGATGTTATGTCTGGTTATTATTATTATATTATTATTATTATTATTATTATTATTATTATTATTCCTTTGTGGGCTTGAAGTGTTCAGTCTCTGGCATTTAAAGGGTAGGAAGTGTAAATTTCATAACTCAGTAAGATTCAGTTACTTACTCCGTATAGCTGAAGCCAGAACTTCATTAATCGGTTATACAGGACTATATGGATTATCAGCAAGCATGTTTTCTTTTGAGCTATGTATCCTAAGAAATGGGCAAGACTTACAAAAATCAGATTGTTCAATATTTCTGAGCATGATGATTCCTTTGATATGAGCTTGCATTGGTTGTGACCAATAGACCAGCAAGAACACAAGACAGTACAAATAAGAGGCCTGGGTGCTGGTAGCCACTTCCCCTTCTGAACGCCAGCACATCAACCTTGAGCTTGTAAGCTATAGAGTGTGAGGGGGCCAGTGAATAATTGAACTGTTCTAGCAAAGTGTGTGGGTTTATACTCTTACCAGTGTTCTGAAAGAATTTAAACTTCCAGGACAGAAAGAAAGAGTTGTGTGCTGCCTTACGTGGCATGCATCCCACACAACATACGTCTTGCAGGTCCTCTAATCTCCTTTCGGTACAGTTATCTGTCTATACATAACAATATTTTTTAGGCTAACTTTTGTTTTTGCACCTACCCATAAACAGTAATTTTTAGTGCATGCAGAAAATTTACACCTTTCATAAACTATATTTATGTCATTGTAAACTTCATGTATATACAATCATTGTAATCCACTTGCAAGATATCTTAGTCACCCCCTGTTGGGTCAGCTAATTTTAAAGTGTAATTAATATTATATTGATCATATTACTTTCAGACTTAAAATTCCTACCACGAGCTATTATAGCAGTTCTATAGTGTGTTCGTTATTGAGGTGCCTTGTGAAGAGGGAGAACAAGCAGATGTAGCAGGTTTCCTTCCTCAACATGTGTGGATCGATCAGTTGCCTCCAGTTCATGTTTCCTCATTTTTCCTGATACTTTTTAAGGATGGGTCTTCGTCTTCTCCTATTTTATCCCCTTGATCATACACTTCTGGATGCTGAGTTGATACTATCTGGCATTCTCCAACAGAAACGACTTGGACTTAACCTTTTTAGAGTCCTGTGTTACATACACTATGTAGGCATTGAATAGGGCACAGTTGATCAACCAATAGGACTACATTCTTACTCAACAAGAGGACTACCTACTTGGTCAATTTGACAATCCTTTCTCAGGACTGAGTAGTATGGCAAATGTTGGTCTGCTCTGTCCACACCCTTAAAGTGTTCATTCTACTGAAGGATACAGTCAGGCTTTCTCACAACACCTCTCTTGCTTTCTGCTCTCTTCGTCATTGCTGGATGTACAGTGCTAGCCATTTGCACCACTCCCTCTGTCCTTCCAAACCATGTTAACACACGTCTCCCTTCTGGCAGTATGCACTTTCCCTTTGAGATTTTTGCAGTAGTTTAAAACTCAGGTGGTAGTACCATATTGCCCCTTACTACCTGCAGGCCCTAAGTCTGTGCAAGCAGGTCATCGCAGTTGTGACACTGTTACAGTAGTTGTCCTGACAAACGCTGTTACACTTCTTGCCCTGATATACAGGGCGAGTCATAAATGAGGATAAATGTCATGACAAATTGTCACACTGAGCTATGAACATAAATTAGTTTTCTGCATGTTCCTATGTCAATAAATGACAATGCAATTGAATAGTAAAAATCTGGAAATATGAAGTGGACTTTCGGGTGTTACTGTGCACCGACATTGGCGAAGGGGACAGATCGGCGAGTGTTCTAGGTAGTCTAGCCACTCACGAGAAGACGAGGCATGCAGTGTCCAGCGACAGTATGCGTGATACTGTGAGCAATGACAGCATCCACATCTATATCGTACCGGTTACGCTGGCCGGTATTGTGTATTGTGGCTAGTTGGCATAGGGAAAGGAATGTGAGGAGGGCCTGCATTACTGTACATGCATGTTTTATAATTTGGTTTTTGTGTCCCAGACTTCATTTTAAGAGTGTACGTAGATGCAGAATACAAAATACAACTACACAGGTATGTGGCAGTTACTACAAACGAATACAATACAGCTGTACAAATAGAAACTAACAAAGAAACACATGACCAGAAGTTGATGTTGGTTTATAAGTATGGTTCGAAATTAAAGCCACGGTGTGTGTGGCAAAGTTGAACTCTTTGCAGGAAGGATTGCTGAACACAATTAAACATGTCTATCTCTTTGTGTAATATCACGGGCATGTTGTATTCTGTGTTGAAGGGTGTTGACATCAACAACCTCTACTTCATAAATCACAGATTTCAGATGGCCCCACAAAAAGAAATTCGGTGGATTTAGGTCTGGTGATATTGCTGGCCATGCTACAGGGCGTCCATGACTGATCCATTCTGAAGGAAAGGCATTGTCCAGTTGGCGTCACACTGTGCCGCTGAATTGAGCAGGAGCACTATAATGCATGTACCACAGGTTCATACAAGATGCCAAACTAACGTCTTCAATTAATTCTGGTAATGTATCATCCAGGAAATGTAGATAAGTCTCCTGTAAGCCTTTGTGGTAGCACATGTGACACTGAGATGATCAATATACATCAGATATGAACACTGCATTGTTGTTGGTAGCCTCATATCACTGCTGTGGGGGTTTTCTTCCACCCACTCATGCCAATTATGCGAATTCACTATACCCTCCTTTGTGAAATAGGCTTCATCGGTGAACAGTATTTTTCATGAAAAATGCTGGTCATGGGTCTGATGCCATAGGATAAAGTTGCAGAAGTCCAGCTGCCTCTGGTAGTCTTCCAGCAACAATGCCTGTACCTTCTGCATGCAAAAGTGATGGCAATGGCTTCTATGGAGTACTCACATAACAGTAGATTGTGACATGACGACCACAGTGGCGAGAGACCTGGTGCTTATTGTTCAGTCCTCCACAACAGTTCGTAACACTTTCTTTGTCATCCACACTGTACATCGACGGTTGGCCACGAGCACTAAATCCTGGAGGTGTAACACGTGCACCATAGTCAAAGTGCCTGTCCACATGATAAAATGTTTTTGAGGGTGGAAGGCACTGTCTAGGAAACCTCTCATGATACAGTTGCCTTATAATATCCACTCTTCCATCTGCAAGCCTGTATGTGAGGCGGATGTTGGCGTATTCCTCATTTGTGAAACTTGCCATGGTACTGTAGTAGCACTGCAATGCGGCCATTAGCAGCTGTCGACATGGCGAGTATCGGGCAGAGCGAGCAGCACAGAGGTATTGTAGACATGTCGTGCACATCACGGTTTTACTTCCACAATTGACCACTCTTGCCGCTTACAGGACACACATTCCCTAACATAGGACTGTAAACTTGGTTATCGCCGGCAACGTGTGATTTAAAAGTTTTGATACAATTTCACATACATTACGATCGGATTTGTTCTTTCTTGTATCTTTCTAATGCTGGCAGATACACATCAGCTCATTGGTGTGTCATGTGTTGTATTTATGGGTGAATGACATATCGTGATCGTGAGGCTCGTTGGTATCTCGTTCAGTGGTTAACAGGTGTTTTTGTTTTACGTACACAGTACACTGAGGAAAATGAAATTAACAACGGTGTGTCATGTGTTGCACATAGCAGCATGCAGTCCTAGACATATTTTTCCTAATTTATGACTCGCCCTGTACATCTAATTCTGGTGCCAGTATAGAAAAAAAGGTTTCATCTGGTCTTCCCCACTATATATTTCCAGGATCATAGGTCCAGAACTGTCGGCGGCCTCTAAGAGGTATTGTGGCTTCCTCAGGTGATATATCCTGGGTGGGTTTATGTACTGTCTGCAAGGGATCCACAAAATTCTGGAGAACTGGTTGGGCCTAAATAGGCTGTCTGCTGGAGCATCCTGTCTTGAAGAGTGGGAAAAGTGCCACACATTCAGTATCTGTACCCACAGATTCAGACTCATCAGCTGTCTGATAAGTTTGTCGGGGTCTGTCCTAGTATTCCTGATAGCTGTCTTTTCTAACTTGTCCCTTCACAAATATGATCACTAAAAACTGTTTTATTTCAGGAATTGAAAAGTGTAAGGCACAACATGCGCCCTATGACAAGCAGCTAGATGTTGTAGCACAGTCACGTTTCATGGTCCCTACTTTTGATAAAATGCTGATGTGACTGCCTTCATATTTTCCACCAGAAGACTACCTGTATGTGGAAGCTTAATGTTCTCAGCTTCCTGACCCACACATTTTGAGGTGCAGACCATGCTACTCTTCCCCATCTTTATCGTGTTCTGGTTTATGGTTGTCAGGTTTATAGCTCAGCAGCACCCTCCACTCTGAAACTACTTGATCCTGTTCATTATTAAGGCATGCATCTGGCTATCAGTGCCTTTCACGGTAGGATCATAGACAATCATCTCACAAGAGCAGGGATTCTCCTCCACAAATACATTGGAACAAGCTCCTGGTTTCTTATGCAGTCACCATTCGACAATTCGCTGACAGTACCCTGTCCTCCCTCTGTCGGAATCTCCATCCCACTCATGGGAATGTGCCCCCTGTATCCCCCCACCCATTTTTTGGATGGTGCCTCAACCACAGATTAGGACTGACCTCCTCTAGGGTCCTAAGGACTCAGTTGCCTCTATGGTCTTCTGGTGTCTTGTACGTTCCGTCCTTGCAGATTTACAGGGTGCCATCGACTTGTACACTGATGGTTCTAATGCGATAGATAAGACACGATATGCTTTTGCATCCCCTATTGGCCTAGAACACCATTTACTGCCAGGATCAAGTAGTGTGTACACAGCAGAGTTGCTAGCCATTAAAATGGCCCAGCATTTTGTTTCTCAGGCCTCCCTCCAGTGTTTTAATATGTACTGACTCCAATGAGTAGCTTGCAGGCTATAGACAAGAAGCTATTCTTGTCACCCTTTGGTCTCTGCTATCCATGAACTCTCTTCCCCTGGCTACACTGCCAACTCCATTGCCTTCTGCTTAGTCCCAGGGAGTGAACTAGCTGGCCATTTGGATAGAGGCAGATACTTACCCCATTCTATTTCATGACTCCAGGTGTAGATATGTGAACACACTTCAAATCTCTCTGCCCAATAGTGGAATGACATCTGGTGCACAACTGCTCCCAGTAATAAACTGCACACAATCGAGGAGACTATTGCAGTTTGGTGCCCTTCCTACTTGGCTGACCCGTTGTTTCCTCTTGTGTGACGACCCACCTTCAGAATGTGGCTGTGGAGCCTAACTGCTGTTACCCTATACATTGGTGAAATGTCCCCTTGTTTGGGCTTTGTGCTGATAAGTCTTCAAGATTCCTGGTCTTTAATATTAGCAGATGATGCACAGATTGCTGAACTGTTCCTCAGTTTCCTATGTGAAAGTGGTTTTTATTTTCAGTTACAAGGTTTTGCGGTACCAGTACTCTTGCAGCAAGGGCAGGGTGATTGTGGTTGGGGCCTCTCTTCATGTTTTCTGCATCCTGTTACACTCCCCTGTGCAAGGACCTCCCTTTTATCCCTCTGTTTCCAAGTTTTTAGATTTGGCCTGCCCTTTCAATCCTTTTACTGTGATGTTAGCTTCCTTGCTTTATAGTTTCCCCTCTGACTAGATCTCACCACTTTCAGCAGACCCACTATCCTGCAGAAGCAGCTTTTGCATTGTGGGGCTGATGACCTCCCCATTTAGTCCCATAACACGCTGTCGATTGGTCAATGTTATCTTTTTGTTATTCAGTCTTTCTCATGGTGTAAGACTAAACGAAAATGCCAGAGCTGCCAGTGAGAGATGAAGATGGCAGCTACAACACACTCATTTTTAGTTTCTTAGTAAAACATGGGGTCAACTAAATTACTGTGGAGATGCCCATAAAGAATATGTACAAGCATAAAATATGTTCATACAATGAGCCATAAGGCCCTCACATTTTCAGAAACAATCAAAATGCACAGGTGAGAGACCACATGTAATAGTCATCCTCAATTTACAGTGGGAACACACAAAAACCAATACAATAAAATAAGATGTTGACATCCTTCAGGATGCTGACAAACTCATAGCTCACAAACATGCTTACAGATCATGCCATTAAGTGGTAATCAGACGAACAGCAATACCGCTCATCTCAATTTAGTGATGATCCTCTCGGGAAAGTGAAAATTTCCTCATCAGTAGACACTATTCATGTCCTGCCAGTAAGACACTGTATGAATCAGTTTTTAAACAGTAGTTAAGATATTAACACAAGCCAACACAACACGCTGCCATATAATTTGGCTGTCTTTAAAGTGGCTGAACTAGAAAACACACGACACGTGTGCCTCATTATCGATCACAAATCGCTGGGGAACCACTCGCAGTGGAGCTGTAGCAGTCCTGAACAAGCCATCCCAACAAATAGGCCACACAAGGCAATGACATGACAAACCAGCTATGACAACAGATTGTTTGCTGACTGCAGGAACAATTCTAATCGTTAGACAACTATGGCACACCATACATGTGGAATGAAACCCTGTTCACACATTACAGTGGAATCACTCCCCATGGAGCTGTACTAGATTCCCGAACACCTGACGCAAAATAGACCAGAAACACACAAGCCTTTTACTCTTCCTACAAAAGCATATCAACTGCACTAGATTTAAGATGCAGGCAAAAACTAATCTAGTGGTGGTAGAACCATATTGTGGCTACACAGTCCTTCCACATTTCAAAATAATACAACAAATGACGACATGAGACTGAATAATTCGAAATCATTTCCATTTTGAGTGGAGTATATTCCACCAATGCATAACTTTATTAGCTAAACACACACTCAAGATAGCGGGTGTAAATAGACAAAGTCCAACTGAACACTTCACACAGAGAAGCAAGACTAGAGAAATGAACAAACACGTATCTGACGGTAACTAGAAAAAGGCTACTAAACGGCAAAAGTCCACTACATTGCCCCTAAGGATGATACCGTTCCTGTCACATTAACAGCTCAACACAGCACTACTGCTTTGGCAACACAGTGAGGCGACCAAGACTACCATCTACTTACTTGCTGAAGCAAGTTATGTGAGAAGTTACATCCAAAACATCGCACCTGTCTTTGAAAGTTACAATCTGTACCATTTTTTTCTCATCTTTCAGCCACAAAACAAATTGCTTGTGTTTCTGACATGACGCTACTAATCCTCTAAAGATTTGTAGTGCCGTAGCAAAGACTGCCCTGTGCCTGTCTCCTGGTTTTATCCCGTCTAATGCATGTTGTACCACCACCTCTTCATTATGCTGTGAAACAGTGCTCTGGCCTTTTTGTGGACCTTATTCACATAAGTACTAGCCTAATTGTTTCTTCCAACCCTTGTTCACAGCCATACATTGAGCATACCAGCTGTTTGTATGCTCTGTGGTGTCATCTTATTGCAGGTTACAGCCCTTGTTTGATAAATATCTTGTTTTTGCTCAAGTGCCTATAGTATCAACTTACTGTTACCGATATTACAATGGCTAAAATGCACAGCAAAGCTCCCTCTGAGATTCCCATTACTTGGATGTGATTTGGGATGTCCACTAGGTTGTCTAAAATTGAAATCACCGACATCACTCCACATTTCATTATGTACTCACGGGATTTGGCAATTCTGTAAATGTGCTACTTTGCCCATTTATCTAGAAACTGTCAGCCCAAATTTTCTTTATCGGGTTTGATCCTGTCATTTTACGTAGCCAGTGCCTAATATCCATTATTTTCTTCTGAAATTCCCGTATATCATCGCTAGCAACACCTGCTACTCTAGTAACATGATACACTATAGCTTGCAGTCACCTAATTTGACCAGAAGTTAGACAGGATTCAAGAAATGAGACGAGACATTCCGAATGTAATTCCCAGTCTTCAGTGAAAGCCCAGGAACTTGATGCCATCAGATCTTTTACATGCTGGTTATTTAGTATCACTGAGTATTCTTTTGGTGTTTTGTGCCTTGATGTAACCTACATACAATTTCTTGCTTAGGTTGGCAGTAAGGGAGTTAACACTGAACCAGTTACACTTTGTTTGTTGCTTACTGTGTTCGGATTACTAGTGGACTAACAGTGTTTGTGACACCAAACACCAGTCAATGTAGCCTATGTAATGGCTTCCAGGGCAACAAAAATTTGATTTTCAATATTTTTTAAAATTCAGTGAAGAAATTAGTCATCGGCTCACTGACAGGTTCTCTATGTAATTTATGATAACAGTTTCATCTAACAGTGTCTGTCTTTAGGAAGCATAGCTCATGATGCAGAAATTAGCCACACTGTATTCATGAATTGTTTCATAATGAGAGTACTTAGTGGCTCGCAACAATCTGTAAAGATAATTTCAAACCCCCCTTTCTAATTTTTTCTCACTTGCATGCTTAATGTGAGGCATTTAAAACATTAAAACAGCTTAAACCTCAGATTGCTTTACAAATGAATTAAAAGCATGGGAGTTGGATTGGATAAAGGATTGGATGTTTACTATTTGGTTTCTAATTTCTACAAATGCTTCTGAGTGAAATTTTTTCATGTTTTTATTTGGCACTCTTTAATATTTTCAACATCTGCTTGAGATTAAATAAATTTTCCTATTACGACTGTATGATCAATTTCAGTAAAAAAAAATTGCTATGCAGTAACTGTTCAGATTATTATCCATGGTGCTTGGTGATTACAGTTGTACTAATTCTCAAACATGAATATATTATGTTTTGTTGTGCTAAACTGCCAGCTCTAATTATGAAATTCAGTGTGTCTAGCTGCTTTATCAGTTATGCACTCTACTTTCCACTTTGAACAGGCAGAATTGCACTGCAGTTAATGTATATTCCTTGTTACAATAGCTTCATGAAATACATGGCATAACTAGTAACTTAAGTATGGCACTTTTCATTTTGAATAAACCGTGTATGTAGCTATTGTAGTGCTTATACACACAACTTGTAATTGAGAACTGGTAGCCTTGTATTGTTCCATTGTGCTCACATGTTGGCATAAAGTGTGTAATTCCTTGTCACTATTTACATCATTTTTCATACCTTCTGTATGCTTCTATTACTGTTATTGTACACTGCATTGTATTTCTCCTGGTCTAATGTTCTTCGTAAGGCATATGTAATTCCATAAGATGCTGCTGCACAGTGGTACACCCAATCTTGTAATAACACCATCTGCTGTTAAAAATTTGTAGCATTCTGCAATGGTCAATCTTGAAAAAGTCTGGAAATGTCTGTTTAGTTCACAAGAAGCAACTATTACATCCAGTGGTCTATGTAACTACCACATCTGCTGGCTGCATACAGCTAAAGAGTACAGTGACAAATGCTGAATCACCTGTGTCTTTAAGCACTTACATTATTCACTGTATAAACTTTGTTTCTGGGTTCTTAAACAATCATAATGTTATGACACGTCTTATGTCATATAAGATAATTATTTTTAGTTAGGTACTGGTACATAACATAGTAATGTTAGCAGTTTCCTATTACTAAACTGTAATGTTTTCAGTGTAATCTTAATTTTGTGTGTAAGTGCAGAATAATATATTAATACTCTCTTGCTGTTTCAACCACTACATGTTTTCACTCTTTTGGAGAGATAACTTCAAATTCATGGGCCTTGTATAAAAAATTTTGCTCTAAATATATTTGTGTATACTGTTGAGGTTCAGTTCCAAATTGATAAAACTACAGTCATTGTACATATAGAGTAATCAAAAGCACTGTTATTCTCCAGTGCTGGTCACCTGTTCATATATGCCTCCCACTTTCTACCTTAAGCAGACAAGTAATCTGATAGTTCTGTGGTTACCTCATATTATTTTGATATGTTGTCTTGCAATGAAATGTGATTGTGTATGTGTGTTTCAATGGTAAGTTACTTGACAGGAGTATTTGATACATGAATTTAAATAATGTTTACCTTTATGGAAAATAGTATAATCTAACATTATACACTGAAGTGCCAAAGAAACTGGTACAGGCATGCATATTAAAATACAGACAAATGTAAACTGGCAGAATATAGCCCTGTGGTCAGTGAAGTCTGTATAAAGCAATAAGTGTCTGGTGCAGTTGTTAGATCAGTTACTGCTGCTAAAGTGGCAGGTTATCAAGATTTAAGTGAGTCTGAACATGGTGTTATAGTTGGCACATGAGTGATCGGACACAGAATCTGAGGTAGCAATGAAGTGCAGATTTTCTCCATACCATCATTAGACAAGCATATTGTAAATATCAGGAATTCAGTAAAACAGCAAATCTTAGATATCACTACGGATGGAAGAAGATCCTACAAGAATGGGACCAACAACAACTGAACAGAATTGTTCAGCGTGACAGAAGAGCAATCCTCCTGTGATACGGTCTTTAGGAGTGGAAGGCCCACTTCTGTTTCCCTGACACAAAGCTTTATGCCTTGCCTGGGCCTGTCGACACCAACATTGGACCATTGATGACTGGAAACATGTTGCCTGGAAACATGTTGCCTGGTCGGATGAGTCTTGTTTCAAATTGTACTGAGCAGATGGATGTGTATGGGTATGGAGACATCATGAATTGATGGACCCTTCATGTCAGCAGGTGACTGTTCAAGCTGGTGGAGGCTCTGTAATGGAGTGACAAAAATGCAGTTGGAATATGGGACCTCTGTACGTCTCAATACTACTGGCAGGTGACATGTACGTAAGCATCCTGTCTGATCACCTGCATCCATTCGTGTCCATTGTGCATTTCGATGGACCTAGGCAATTCCAGCATGACCATGAGACATTCCACACATCCAGAATTGCTACAAAGTGGTTCCAGGAACGCTCTTCACACTTCCACCGGCCACCAAACTCTCCAGACATGAACATAATTGACCATATCTGGAATGCCTTGCAACATGCTGTTCAGAAGAGCTCTTCATCCCCTCATAAGCTTGAAAAAGTTTTTTACCTTTATCTTCGAATTTTTTATTCGTTGGTTTAAAGATTTCTCATGGATTTATGGACAGCCCCGCAGGAGTTATGGTGTCAGTTCCCTCCAGCACTACTTAAGACATCAGTAGACTCCATGTCACGTAGTGTTGCAGCATTTCTGTGTGCTCTCGGGGGCCATACACAGTATTAGGCAGGTGTACAAGTTTCTTTGGCTCTTCGGGGTGAAATACACAAAAGCACTTAGTATTTTTTCTCCAGTACTGGTAGCCTGTTAATGTTTGCCTCCCACCTTCTGCCTTAAGCAGACATGTAATTAGATTGTTGTATGGTTACACTGTGAAGCCCCTCATATTATTTTGATACACTTTCTTGCAATGTAATGTTGTTGTGCATGTATGTTTCAGTGGTAAGTTACTTGTCATGAGCATTTGATTCATGTATTCACATTCTTCATAATGTTTACATATAAGGAAAGTAGTATAACATTATACATCCAATATTTCTAAAAATGATTTCATTACATTAGACTTCAACCATACTAATGCTTGAGCCCCTTATGATTGTGACTTTCACTTAAGTTTTGATTTGTGCTCAGGTTTTTGGTTGTTCATGTGGCATATATATGTGAAGCATGTGTGCTGTGTTCATACAGTGGGGTCAGGGTAGAATTTTTAGTTAAAAATTGCTTTGTTGAATGTAGCCATTTTACTTTCATACTCGTGAATGGTTGTGTGACACATTTGTTAGAAATAGTTCAATGTTGCTATGCACATGTATGATCTTTGTATGATATTTGGCAAGTTTTCTTGATTTGTTAGATCATACCTGTGCACCTGACAGCCATTGTATAACTCCAATACTGGATCTTATGTTCACTGTTTTATAACAGTTTGTGATACTTACTCTTCATATATATGGAGAAATATAGAACATCTGATGTGATGATTTTTTTGCAAGTGTCTGAAGATGACTACGTAATCTCATAGAATCTTGAATTCTGTTTTGTTACATTGTGTTCTGTGACATTGTTTATACAGTACTGTGAGCATCGTCTTTGAAAAAAACTAGTTATCATAAATAAGTATTAGAAGACAGCATTCTCATGCATTTTTCAAGGCAGTACTTACTTAATCTCAGTGTACCTAAATAATGTTTCTGTATGAAGATACAATATGTATTATTGCCAGTAGATGCACTTTAATGTAGTTGTCTATCCTTTGATCTATGTGTATCCTTCCCCATCATGATAGGTGGCTTCCTCTCATCATGATCTCTTGCTCTTCTTTTATAACATCTCCCTACGTATCATTCTCTGCTACTTGAGGATAGAACTATTAGTTACATAAACCATAGTTTTTAATTCTATTTTTCCTTTGTTACCATGGATGTATTTATATGAATTTTTGTCTTCATATTTTGTTAGTATGTCTGACATATTTATTAAACAGTTACTGTAAATAGTACAAATTTTTCCCCATTGGTTTACTTTCTAATAACTTAAAATACTATTCACTAATAGTTATCAAAGTAGTTCCTGAAAAATGGAATTTGTGATGTACTTTGAGTAGTTCTCTTGATAATGAAAAATATTGTTCCTGAGTTCAGAGAACTTCCAAATATTGGTTCCATAAATTTATTGTAATTGACATTTGTATTATTAGAGACATAATTTGAATTTCTCCTCTTTGAAAGGAGGCAGCAATATTTCACTGATCAACGTTCTTACAAGCATGACTGTAACAAAACAGGTGTCTGTACTTAACAGAATTTGGTAAACAGTAGCCTGCAATAAGCATCTGTACTCAACAAGGTAAAATTTAAAGTTGTTAAAGGCCGTGTGGTTCTAGGTGCTACAGTCTGGAGCCGAGCGACCACTACGGTCGCAGGTTCGAATCCTGCCTCGGGCATGGATGTGTGTGCTGTCCTTAGGTTAGTTAGGTTTAATTAGTTCTAAGTTCTAGGCGACTGATGACCTCAGAAGTTGTCGCATAATGCTCAGAGCCATTTGAACCAAAGTTGTTAAATAATGGCAATGTTACTGTTCAAATGATAACTTTGTTCCTTTTTATACACTGATGTAAGTGGGCTGTAACACTAGGATTACTTACAGAATTTGACACTCCTTAACAGAGCAACATTTCTTTCTAATGTCAGTCTGACTGCTAATATCTGTAAACAAGGTCTGACATTGCTTCCTCTTGTGTCAGACTTCTGTCTTCTTTCCTGTCGGTCTTCCTTGGCCAACTCTTGTTGTTTTCGACCCCGATGGTATTAGGTTGCGAGGCCGGAGGGTGTCTTTCATTTTCATTCTCTAATCTTTTCTTTGGAGGAGGGAGGCAAGCTCTGGCATGGTGAAGCCTGCCTTCCTTTTGGAGCAATCCCACAACACAAAGCGTGTGCGTCCAAGCTGGGGGCTACGTCATAAGCCTGATAACCTGAACTTGTAAAAAAATTTTGATAATTGCAAGCATGAAAACAATCCTCTATATGCATGAAGTAGTTGTGATGGATAAAGGATCCTACTGCATAAGGAAGCATCTGTACTAGAGGTGTAAACCATGTCAAATATTAACTGTGATTGTACTTGGAGGTGTCATCACCAAAAGATATAATGGTGAATATTGGAAACGTGTAATCTTATGGTGCCGCCATTACTACAGGATAATCTTGGAGAGTTGCACAGCACTGAAGTTACATTGATGCTTCTGGAGATTAATCATGAACAAACTAATATTGTGGCTGCCGGATGTGAAGAGGAGACCACTATGAAAACGAGGGCAGAATGCAGTGTCAAACAGTGCTGAAAGTATTTGAGGTACTGATATACTTCTTCCTGAATCTCTCTCTTCAGTACACAGCCTATCAAATGGTACCATTTTTGGTCTCCGCTGTGTCAGACCTTACTGATGTCTGTATCAATGCATCATTTTTATTATGGTGACTATTACTGAGAGAATGAAGATTGTCAATGAAAATAGTTCCGCACCTCTGCCAACATGATTGATGAGGTCCGGACAGATCTTGATCTGCAGGCCTTCACTTTAAAGAAAGATCAGCTGCCTGTAGGCCAATGTCCTTCCGTTAAAACAATTTAGAACACAGATGCATCAGAAACGCTGCCAAGCTGCGTGCTTCTTCCAGTAATATACCTGTCTCACTGCTGCTAACATGCCCATCAGCAGACGAAGGGCCAAGGTAATGAGTAGCAGTTCATGAGTGCCTAACTACATACAGTGGATTCTCTGGCATACGTCAACAAAGTACTTAATCATGGATAATCATTGTGTGCTTGAAGAGTTCCTTGCTGAATAAAATAAGTACCAGAGGAATAGTACTTTTGCCTCATCAGAAAACAAGCTTCCAAGAAATACAGTGCAAGATGCAAGCAGTAGCCTGGCACCTCAAATGTGGAAGTCCTTTCCCGATGTTTTTTCAGCCCCTCAGCATGGGATGGTAGAGAAGACTCTTGGAGGACAGTAACAGTTCAATGGCCAGCTGCTCCTAAGTCAAATATTCTCACCCTCCCCATTCTCTCTCTCTCTCTCTCTCTCTCTCTCTCTCTCTCTCTCTCTCTCTCTCTCTGCATGTGCATAGTGTGTACATACTATGTATGTATTGTAAATAACTCTGTATGCAAATTACCATGTAAAATTTCATGTTGAGTATATAAGCACATAAAATTAAAAATTTGAACTAACAATTTTGGTTTATTTCATCAGTTAGGTGAATGGAAATGATAAATCTATTACATCACTGTAGCCAAGATTAAATATGCATCATTTGAGTCATGTAATACTGTCAAACATGTAGTTCAAAAATGTAACTGCAGATATGCAATGCCAGTAGACTTTCTTTAATCTGTTCAGCATTCTCTCATTTTCTGACCTCTGGTCAAATAACTGTTTTGTAAATGTTGAGTGAAAAATTCAAGCAGATGTAATACCAATTAATCCATAGAATCCATGGTAACTGATTCTGAAACTAGTTGGACAATAATTAGAAAACAAAAATTGGTGAATGATGACTGTCAATATGCAGTAATAGAAACATTAAGTACATATATAATATTGCATAGTTCCATGTTGTCCATAGAACAGTTTGTTATAAATTAATAACATGCATGCATGGATATGTCGATACTTTGGATACAAGCATGGTACAGTAGTAGTTTCATACATCTCTAATTTATTCCTGGAAATTCTGTATCTTATACAAGTCTTACAAATGTGCTAGTAAACTTCTGATCCTTTCAAGAAACGAACTCCCATGTATGAGACAGCTTCAGTAGTCTGATTACTACCAAAATGAGTTACTGTGGTAAATATTCGGCTTCAGGTATAATTTCAACTCCTTACATTTTTCTTGCTTATGTGTTTATTTCGTCAGACATCACTAATAGTTCTCATTCTCAGTTGTTGAATATAATCAAATTACTTTTATGCTGTCAGTTACGCTTTCTCAAGACAATTTGCAGTACTCCATTGGAATATGTTTGTTCTTACTGTGGTCTCACTGGACAAGGTGGTGCAGTGGTAAACACACTGGACTCACATTCTTGAGGAGGACAGCTCAAACCTGTGTCCAGCCATCCTGATTTTGGTTTTGTTGGATTTCCCTAAATCGCTTCAGGCAAATGGTAGGATGGCTCATTTGAAAGGGCACAGTTGACTTCCTTTCCCATCCTTCCCTAATCAGATGGGACCAATGACCTCATAATCTGATGGGACAAACGACCTCTGTTTAGCCCCCTTCCCCAAATCCACCAATCAACCTTTATTGTGTTAAGAGTTTAACATAACATTGTACCTCCTAATGTGCAGATTTTGCAATTTTAAGCTGTCAATCATTACGAGAAATAATGAAACCCAAATGCTGCCCGTGATTTCCCTAAATTGCTCCAGGCAAATGCCGGGATGGTTCCTTTCAAAGGGCACGGCCGACTTCCTTCCCCATCCTTCCCTAATCTGATGAGACCGATGACCTCGCTGTCTGGTCTCTTTCCCCCAACAAACCAACCAACCAACCAAATGCTGCCACTGGAAGCTGTTAGTTTTAAACACACTAACAGGTCACAGGACCTAGAGTAATATTTATGCTGAATAGAAACAGTACGTTCTGGTAATGGCTCTACATAATCAGCACACTAAATGTTCTTACACGTTGTACTGGGAGTTTATCTGACAACTGTATGTTAGGTGAACTTCTATGACTTACAGTATTTTCTTATTTTCATCATTTCTTTATATTTTGCTTTAGTCATTGTGTGTAATTTTGTTCCTAATAAATCTCCAAATTCTCCTTTCCTTGATAGGATGTGCTTGTGGACAGATAAAACTAAGCAGAGGCCTGTCAAGGCTTGTTACTGAGTACATCATCAAGACACTCTTCTCTGGGCATCACACTCAGTTACTATAATAAACACTTGTGCCTATGTGAAGGCTATAGGTGACTCCACTTAGACTGCCTCACATGCTAATATCCGCTGCAAACTGCAACCATGGAGCTCCGTACTAAAATTCTTGTACACCAGTGCCGAACATGAACCCTCTGTTACCCGTGACTGCCACATATCGCAATGCAGAAGTCCATCTTATTGGCAGTGATGCAGAGGTTGCTGATTGAGTCATGCTTCTGGTTGGCGGCAAACTTCAAAACACTGCCCATGGCGCCAGTCAGAAAATGTCTTTTGCAAGCTTTGGTTGTGTCCATTGGTGAGGACAGAACATATTTAGTGGGCTGTTCATCAGATTCCAGAAATATGTTTGAAGGTCTCTTGGAAGGTTTGTGGTGCACTTGAGTTGTCCTGCCTGAAAATCCAGCAACTTCAGATTCACTGAATTCCGAGCTTCTCTAAGAGTTTTATTATCCCCTGTGTATACCTGGAGGGGAGTGGTTACTGTGATAGGCCTAAGTGTATGTAGATTGTGAGGTGTTCACTTCTTTACTCATGGGTGCTTTCCTTTTTCGGGTCTTCAGGTGAGTAGTGGTATAGTTAAAAAGTGATTACTCTAAATATTTTGGGTTCAAGTTAAGTAAACCTGGCCATTCGTGATACTACATTATTCTAAAAGTTTGAGGGCATAGGGTTGTGAAAATTTCTAAACCAAATTTCACTCCATTTCTATTTAACCTATGGGCAATTGCTTCTTACATGATGTTCAACACAGGCATATAATCATACATACTAATAGTAATGGGCATGTCAGTAGTTACGGAGATACAGCATTCCAGTAACTTGGAGGGAGGAAAAATGATCCTAGCTTGTGCAATGGGCCACATGGGTAGGAAATTTTGAATCAGATCTAATGAACATTTGCTTAACAGAATTCGGCCTTTGCAGAGCACCTAAATCTAGCGGGCACCACTCCGACATTGGGCAACTTACATGTACTCCATACTGCCATCATAGGGAAAAGGCTAAATCTTTTAGAGGAAACAGTCTGGAACTCTTCTGCACAGGGAAATATGTTTCACTGAATTATCAGTTGGTTAGCAGAAACTAGTCTTCCCACTATTCCATTCCACCAATAGCTTTTATTGTGAATCTGATGCTACCTTTTCCATTCCTTATCTTTCAACTGGGTTTATTGGTATAATGTTTTAGTGGCATTTTAAGTTGTACTGCTTGACAGGATAAATTTTACATTTTATAGGTGTATTTTTACCCATACTAATTTTGTTGTTTTGCACCTATTTTCTTAATAGTCTTGCATTAAATTCCATTATCAGTAATTCACTGTTTTGCATAATTTGTTTTCTGCCTATCTAATTTATGTAATAACTTGCTTTTTGTAAGCATGTTGGTTAGCCAGTGCCATCTACCTTCAATGTGTGCTACTAAGATGGTATAATCTTGCTTTATGGCTGTGCTTGTGTGGCTGGCTTTGAGCACTGTTGTATCCTGTTCTCGACCACATTATCTACTATTTATCAGTTGTACACAACACTCCATGTTGTGTAGACCAGAACGCTGTTGGCTACGTATTACATAAGATTTCTTATATTTTTCTTGGTTTGTCATAGTTTTCCTTTCCACTAGACATACTAGTTACACTTGGCATCGTATTCCCAATTTGAGGTTCCATAATGCTTTTATTCATCCCATGACTGTAGGACAATGGTTCCTTATAAAATTTTATCGTAATGTCATATGTGAGCATTAATGGAGGAATGTTGCTTTTCCACATTAATTTTGATCTTAGTTCAGTAAGTTGCAGTGATGGCTGTGCAGCCCAGAACTTTGCTCTTTTTGTTTTTTTATAGTAACTCCATTTCTCCATTTTAATCTGCATGTGCTTCACTGTCATTTTTCACCCATAGGACAATCTGATGATCCAAAAGGGCAAAAGGCAACAATTCCTCAAAATAAGATTTTGCGATGGAGTCTCATTTGAAAAAATTCATGTGTTTGTCCAGTGCCACATCAGGTGACTGAATTTCTCACCAGAACAGTTTTATCATCTCCATGATCTTCAGATTTTCCTCATCGAAAGTATTCCGACAGTGATTGTGTTGTTGAAGATTTCTCCTTGTCCTATGACATTAGATTTCTTCTCAATTCCATAGACTACTACTGGGGTGAAGCCTGCTCCTCTCCACTGTAAGCTAGTTGAGGGAGGGTTGGTAACAAGCTTGTGGCAGCTGTTACGGTCTGTAACGTGGCCTCGAAACTGTCCATCTATTCCAGAAAGTAGCTGCATATCCTGCAATTATGAAAATTGTATATTTTTCAGTGTTTGTACTTCATACAAAACACCTGAGGAGTTGCACACAGTCTAATTTAATTTAATGTCAAGTTCCATAGGACCAAATTGAGGAGCAAATCTCAAAGATCATGGAACGTGTCAGTACATGAACTTACAACATAAAAAGTAATAACAGATAAAAATAAATGTTCATGAACCTGAAAGAAAATCAGCCCATAAGTTTAAGCAAACGCTATCAGCAATACAATGAGAATCATAATTTTTCAAGGAACTCCTCGACAGAATGAGTGACCCATGAGGAAACTCTTGAGTTCAAATTTGAAAGCGCATGGATTACTGCTAAGATTTTTGAATTAGTGTCAGATTATTGAAAATGGATGCAGCAGTATACTGCACACCTTTTTGCACAAGAGTTAAGGAAGTCCGATCCAAATGGAGGTTCGATTTCTGCTGAGTATTAACCGAGTGAAAGCTGCTTATTGTTGGAAATAAACTAATATTGGTAACAAGAAACGACAATAAGGAATATACATATTGAGAGGCCATTGTCAAAATACCCAGACTCGTGAACTCACACCACTTATTGCCCGAACAGTCCGTTTCTGAGCTAAAAATATCCTTCTAGAATGGGAAGAGTTACCACAAAACATAATATCATACGACATAAGTGAATGAAAATAAGCAAAGTAGACTAATTTATGTGTCGAAATATCACTCACTTCAGATACCGTTCGAATAGTGAAAATAGCAGTATTAAGTCTTTGAACAAGATCCTGAATGTGGGCTTCCCACGACAGCTTACTATCTGAACACCTAGGAATTTGAACTCTACAGTTCCACTAATCATATGCCCATTCTGAAAGATTAAAACGTCAGGTTTTGTTGAATTGTGTATTAGAAACTGTAAAAACTGAGTCTTACTGTGATTTAACGTTAGTTTATTTTCTACAAGCCATGAACTGCAGTCATGTACTGCTCTACTTGAAACCGAGTCAATGTTGCACTGCACACAACATCCTTTACTACCAAGCTAGTGTCATCAGCAAACAGAAATATTTTAGTTACCCATAATACTAGAGAGCATATCCTTTATATAAATAAGGAACAGGAGCGGCCCCAACACTGATCCCTGGGGCACCCCCCCGCCCCCACCCCCCACTTGACAGTACCCCACTCAGATCCCACATCACAGGCATTATCAACATTGTGAATAATGACCTTTGCTGCCTGTTGCTAAAGTACAAGGTGAACCAATTGTGAGCTACTCCCCTTATTCCGTAATGGTCCAACTTCTGGAGCAATATTGTGTGATCAACAGTCAAATGCCTTTGTTAAATCAAAAAATACGCCAAGTGTTCGAAATTTTTTGTTTAGCCCATCCAGTACCTCAGAGAAAAGAGAATACAGCATTTTCAGTTGTCAAACGACTTCTAAAGCCGAACTGTACATTTAATAGCAAATCGTGTGTTATAAAATGATCAATTAACCTTACATACACTGCCTTCCTGATGGCATAGAAATAGGTCTAAAATTATCTACATTATCCCTTTCTCCCTTTTTATAAAGCAGCTTTACTACCGAGTACTTTAATCGCTCAGGAAACTGACCATTCCTAAAGGAAAAATTACAAATATGGCCAAATACAGGGCTAACATGTGCAGCACAGTACTTTAATATTCTACTAGACACTCCATCATAACCATGAGTGCTTAGTCTTCAGTGATTTAATTATTGACTCAATCTCCCTCTTGTCTGTATCACAGAAGAGTATTTCAGACGTCAATCTCGGATAGGCATTTGCTAAGAAATTTGTGAGACTTCCTGTAGATACTAAATTTTTATTTAATTCACCAGCAATTGCCAGAAAATGGTTGCTAAATACTGTACATGTATCTGATTTATCAATAACAGAAATATTATTACTGCAAACTTACTTTATATCATCAACCTTGTGCTGCTGACTAGACACTTCCTTCACAACTGACCATATGGCTATAATTTTATCCTGTGAATTAGCTATTCTATTTGCATACCACATACTTTTTGCCTTGCTAATAACATTTTTAAGCACCTTACAATACTGTTTGTAATGGGCTACTGTAGCTTGATTGTGACTACTTCCAACATTTTGATATAATTCCAGCTTTGTTCTACATGATATCCTTATCCCACTAGTCAGCAGCCAACCGGGCTGTCCATTACTGCTAGTACCCCCGTTTAGAATGTTATAATGGAAAGCAACTCTCACAGCATGAGAAATGTGTTATGGAAAGCATTGTATTTATCATCTATATTATCGGCACTATAAACATCTTGCCACTCCTGTTCCTTGACAAGTTTTCGAAAAACACTCTATTGCTGTTGGATTAACTTTCCTATGTAGTTTGTAATTAAATAAGACATTGGTTTGAGTACAAAAACCTTTGTGTTAAAATTTGTGCATCTTGGTCTGAAAGGCCATTCATCCTTTTACTAACAGAATGCCCATCTAGTAATTAAGAATAAATAAAAGTATTGTCTATGACTGTGCTACTGTTCCCCTGCACCCTAGTTGGAAAAAAGTTTGCATCAGATCATATGAATTTAGATCTACCAACATCCTTTTTCTTGCACAATCATGTACAAAATTAATATTGAAGTCACCACATATAACTACTTTCTGGTACTTCCTACAAAGTGAATCAAGAACCCTCTCTAGCTTAAGCAAGAATGCTCTGAAGTCAGTTAGGGGACCTATAAACAACAGCAATTAGAAGTTTAGTTTCACTAAATTCAACTAATGCTGTACAACTTTCAAATATCTGTTCAGTGCAGTGTCATGATACATCTATGGTCTCAAATGAAATACTGTTTTTTACGTACAGAGCCACTCCCCCACACCACAAGGAACTCCTTGAGACACAGCCAGCTAATCTGTAGCCTGGTAAAGGAAGCCTCTGAAGTATCAAATTATTTAAGTGGTGCCCAGATATACCAATAATTTCAGAGTTAGCATCTATTAGCAGTTCACTAACTTTATCTCTAATACCTCTTATATTTTGATGAAATATGCTAATTCCTTCTCTACTTGGAAACATTACATCCTCTGGAGGTGAGCCCTTAGTTAGAGGCACTTCCTTTAAGCAGGTATACCTATCAGCTGACTTCAGTCTAAAAAAGGCGCAGCTCTAAAACCAACTACTATAGGAATTTTTCCATGAGTGATACCACCACCACCACCACCACCACCACCACCACCCCCCCCCCCACTACACTGTCACCTATAAGCTTAGCCAGCCTCCCCTTCCCATACCGTTGAGGTGCAAGCCATGCCTAGTGAAACCCCATCTACTGATAAACCCAACTGGCACCAGAGATGTGATCCATGCCCTCCGCCATCAGTGCCCTTCCTCAGCCCCACATTAATGCGCCTAACAGCCGCATTAAGATGGGGCCGATCATGACGCTGAAACAGTTGCACGAAATGCACATTAGTACCACCAGTTTGAGTAGCTATTCCCATTACACATCGTGCATGTCAGATTGACTGCACAACTTTTGGATCCTTGGAAAATGTCATTAGTCTGATACAAAAGCTGCTGTTATAGTAGCCTGTTCCAGATGCTATTTGCATTTACCAGATAAAGATGCAATCCAGAGTGGCTTCCTCCTCCTCGCACATTTCCACATGGATTCCAATTTAGCTTCCTGACTGAGATATGTAATCCTTACCAACTTTGCTGTGCTTCTATAAAGCCAAGCCAAGCCCCCCCCCCCCCTCCCCCCACAGAAGGTATTATTATCCAGTCTCCTTAATCACTTGTCAAAAGATACGTTTATGGATGATGAAACACTTACTGCAATGTGTTTCACATCTGCAAGAGAAGAGAACAGAAATAACAGTCTGCAATCTCTCTGTTAACAAATTTACTTAGTTCATCACTTCTGGCATCTCCTGGTCTGGCGATTAATTCCTTAATTTCTGTAGGCTCACAGATACGGAAGCTTTAGGATTCGAATCTGAGTTTGCGTCACCTTGCATGTACCTCTTCAGTAACAGGTCTGTTTCCATACAAATATCACTTTCATTACCACCTTTGTTTTATTCTTAATAACTAGTACATAGGATGGTCAGTCAGCTTCAACAGTATTTAAAATTTCTACTGCTTCCTATGTACACTGTTTGAGAGAACCACATGTTGCAGATATAATGAAATAACTGTAACATTCTCCTTAATTCTTCAGTGAATAATGATATCCCTGTCTGCCTGGATCTCTCTATCCTCTGATTCATGAAATATTCTCTCTTTGCTTCCTTGATAAGCCTGATCTCAGTACTTGTTGAACGATACACCCTGGTCAAAATGATTAAGTAGGTATTGAGTACTCAAGGACACATGTGTTTATAAGGAAAAACCTTTTATTAGTTGCATTTTGTGGTCCTCAGTTATGGTGGGTGGCATTTTGGAAGCATGCAAGCATAAAGGCTGAAATAGCCACCTTAGACCTTTGACTTGGAATCCTCTATACACACATCCTAAATAGGTGTCATGCATCTAAGTCCAGATCTCATTAATTGTAAAATGGGACATGTGTTACTTTAATAAACTTCTGTGTCCCGTAGGGGACCAATTTATGAACATTTCACATGAACACATTATCAAATACACATGCACAAGAATCAGATGTGTGATGGCATCCAGCAGAAAATTTTTTACCTGATTTCAGTTCAGTAAACATCAGGTATAAAGCTTTTCTGGTTTTACACTGCAGGTTTGTGTATGTATAAAATGTTTGTTGTTCTGTGTGAGGGGAGTGTGTTTCTGTTTAAGATATCAACTGTACCAGATAGTCTAAGATAAACAGCCATGATCCACAGATCACGATACAAATAGTTACCTGCTTGAAAAAAAAAAAATTAATCATCCCAAAGAAGATTAGCATCAGTTGGCTCCTTGAAAAAATATTAATCATCCCAAAGAAGATTAGCATCAGTTGGCTATTCCTTAGTACTGTTGTGGAGGGCCTGATTCGGTCTGTGTATTGTAAACTACCACTCCTCTGCTAAAGGGATGAATGTAATATTCAGAGCTCCAGTAAGCCCCTCAGGGGGCTCACCACACTTTCATAAGTGCTTGGCTACTGTGGCACCCCCGCCTTAAAAGCACTACTTCCTGTTTCTGTGCTGCAAACCTACACTTCAACTATCTCTTACCTCCGATGGCTTTCTGTGGATGGACCTTATAGTTCAGGGTATGCCTGGACTTGGTTCATGATTTTGGTCTTGTATCCCAGTTTCACTCAGCCCTATCTTCACCATATTAATGATGTTATGGTCCCCAGTATTGGGTTTTAACTGCCATCTTCCTGAAATTTCACAGAAGCGTGTGATACGCAGTGAAGGTGGCTCACTGTATGCTGCACCTCTGTTCCCTTCCACCCTGGCACCCTCCATTGCTGTTGTCATGGTATGCCCAAACCCTCAGCCTGGTAGCCATTGTTGCAGTGGGATCTTAAAGTACCTGCACAATGAACACGCAATCCCATGCAGAGATGGCATTGTTCGTGCCTGTGCTGCACACTCTCCATGTATGCCATAAAGTATGTGCCCATGACTGGCTAGAGCATGGAGGACTCACAGCAATGGATTACGGGATAGGTAGCTGTTGCTGTGGCTGTGTGGCACCCATAGAGCGAGTCACCATTTGGATAGATACTTCACACAGGAGGCAACTTAAACTTTCTCCTGCTGGTGATCACATGGCCCACAACTTTCTTCAAGCGGAAAGGCCTTGTATGAGGCAACAAAGTAAGATTCCAACTTGTTCCCTTCTGTGGCCACACTGTGGGAAGAATGCAGGGCTACACAAGAAGAAAAATGCTCCCTCAAATACTTGCCTACACCAGGACTGACACATCTTCTTTGCCATAGTCACTATTTTTTGTGGAACACGTTGAGCACAAATACAGGGGCATTGCAGCCATTTCTAAGATAGTGATTCAATCTCGATTAAAACATCTCCTGCCCAACCACAGATGGTGCTGTCTTGTGTAAGGATGGGTGACACTGAGCTCCTGTAATTAAGCAAACTCGCGCAAGCGCACAAAAAGCCGGCTCAAACTGTCATCTGAGCACAATATTTCAGCAGTCCACCTGGCCACTATCAGGTGATAAAAGCCATGCTGTTTTCGCCGATAACTGATTCCACTCACAAATAATAGCACTTTTATATGCACTGGAAGTAAAACAGCGCATGTGCTAGGTACAGTGCGCACATGCTCAATCATTCCTGCTGCCCCCTGGTGCAAAAAAGTCACAGCGCCTTCAGTGCTGAATACTGTTAAAAGCGATATATTGTTACAAATCATTATTCATAGCCGGCCGATTCAGATGCCGCTGTTTCTTCATATCTGATAAAACAGGATTCCACATTTTACTTATCAGGTATAGATTATCACGTTTAATGATATTATCTGCTTGTCTGATTTCGACAAATTCTTTTAAAACACAATCCCAGTACAACAAAGCATTTGCAACTACTTGCGTCTCATTGTATAGAATCCTTCATTCCTCTGTAAGGCAATGTTCAGCCACCACAGATTTATCTGGTTGTAATAATCAGGTATGGTGATGATGATCAATACACCAGTCGTTGACGGTACGAATAGTATGGCCAATGTAAATTTTCCCACGCTCTGATGGTATTTTGTAAAGGCCAGACTTCAAACCTAAATCATCTTTGACAGAGCCAATTTTAGGTGGCAGACAAAACACACATCTGATCACACATTTCTTCAAAAGTCTACCTATCTTGTTGGACACATTCCCAGCATACGGAAGAACAGCCACAGACCTAAAGGTGTCTTCAGAAGGTTCAGGTAGAGGTCCAAACTCAAAAGCACATAGAATTTGTTGGTCCGTGTAGCTGTTATTATTGAGCATGTCCTTAAGATGTTGCAGCTCCTGTGGAAAATTTTCAGCATCCAGGACAGCATATGCTCATTTAACCAAGGTCCAAAGGACTCCTGTACGTTGAAAAGGTGGATGGCAACTGGTAGCATGTAAATACCTCTCGGTAAGAGTCGGTTTCCTGTAAACACTGTCAAAGAGTTCCATCTTTTCTATAAACTAGTGCATCCAAAAAAGGTATCTTCCCTCCTTTCCAATTTCCATTGTGAATTTGATGTTCGGATGAAGACAATTAAAATGGTCCAATAACCGGTGCAGAGGGTCTATTCCATGTGGCCAAACAAGAAACATATAAACATCTTAAAAACATGAAGGCTTCAAAAAAGATGTTTTCATGGCCATATCCTCAGTCCTCCAAAAAAAGATGAACAGCTACGGGGGATAAAGGACTCTCATAGCCACACCGTTGGTTTGTTCAAAATATTTGTCATCAAATAAAAAATATGTGGACATCAGAACATGACGGCAGAGCTTTGTCATTTCCATATCAAGTTTTTCATTAATTAAAATCAGTGACTCTTCAAGAGGGACCTGAGTAAATAGACACCACATCAAAACTAACAAGTAAATCAGAGCGACTAAGACAAAGCAACTTTAAATGCTGAATAAAATCCATGGAGTTTGAAATATGGTCTTCACATTTATCCACGTGAGGGCTGAGAGCCTACGCTAAATATTTTGCCAAGTTGTAAGTTGGTGCACCCAAATTAGAAACAATAGGGCGCAATGGGACCTCATCCTTATGGATCTTTGGCAAACTGTATAATCTAGGTGGAACGGCCGCACGAGGATGTAGTTTTTTGATAGTGTCTTCAGGTAGGGAACTCTACTTCAGAAGTGAAATCTTAGTCCATTTCATGTGATCCATGGGATCCGTCTGTACTATACGATATGACTGATCCTTAAGTAAATCACACACCTCATTCACATAATCTGCCTTTGAGATTAAAACGGTAGAATTACCTTCGTCTCTAATAGATTGAGTGGCTACTTGTTCAGCTGAAGAAATGTTACTTCGTGAAGGCCGAGCCTGAGGCAAAAGGTGAGAAACCTCCTGTCTAATTACTTCTGTCTGTTCTTCTGGAAGACAAAACACAGCTTACTCAACAGAACAAATGAATTCCATGATGGGAATGCTTCTAGGCATGGGTGCAAAGTTTAAACCTTTTTCCAACTCTGAAACTGTGACATCATCCAGTTCCTTACTTGTGAGATTAGTCTATCGACAAGTATCATTTCCAGATAAAGTGTTGACAACAAAGAAGTTGAAATTTACAGTACTGCCTACTAGAAGCACTCCCGTGCACACAATCTGATAAAGCTCAGGAAGAGAAGTCGACTGACCCCCAAGATAATGTAGGTAGCAGTGAAGAAATCTCAAAGTGAAGATAAAATGAACCTTTGGATAAAATATCCAATCATCCAAGAGTAAAATGGATGTGTTCTCTAAGGCCAAATTAGCTCGCCTCTTAATACTATTGGCTGCTTTTGTATTTACATAGTGGACAAATCTGGCAAATTTAGGTATAATACCTTCATCAAGACACCTCAGTAGAAAGGTTAGGGCACTCAGCAGCTTCCCTTTCTTCTTGCGAAGTTTATCAAACTTACTGATAAGTTGAACCATCTCTTCCCCGTAGAGGCACTTGATGTGACTATGTAGACTTTCCCGGCGTATTAGTATATCAAATTCTTGTCGGGTTTCCAGCCAGATCAAACTGTCATCTGCACACTGGACTTCCCGTCATTTATACACCACAGATTGCTAGAAGTCTGGAATTCTGAATGGTCTGCCCTGATCTCAGCAAACAAAAACTGGGCAATTAAGGAGACCATTAACATGCAGCAATTTTTACCTGTATGCTTCGTGCAGGGAATCTACTATCTTCAGTAGACTCAGCATTGGCAACACTTTGCTGATCCATGGCTACGTTCTCCGTTATGAAGATCCCCCGTCACTGCCGATGTGGAACCCACCTGGTGGTAGCCCACTTACTCATTGACTACTCCAATTTGGCTGCTTTGAGGTGGCACCTTAACCTTCCAGACGAGCTCCATCTGGTGCTAGCAGTTGATGCTAAATGGCTGATCTGGTGTTCAGTTTTGCCCATGAAGGTGATTTCTATTCCTCCCTGTAAGCTGACCTTTAAGCCTCATTGACTGCCTGAGGGGTTGGTGTGCCACCCCTCTCCTGCTGTCACCCCCTCCCCCAGAGGCCCCTCATCGGCCTTTGCTCGGTAGGCCATTCCACCTCTTTAATCTCTTCATTGTTGTTCATTTCTTGGTTGTAATGCCTTGTCTTGAGTGATCTTTGAACGACTTGCTTGTGCTGTCTTTTTCTGGGTTTCTATCTCTTTTATTGTCAGTTACACTTAGGCTTTCCAGAATTTGCCTTTCACTTCCTTGCTTTGGTGACCACGCTTGGTTTGCTAGTGAAAGGATGAAGACAGATGACCTTGCAGTTTAGTCCTTCACTCCATACCAACCAACAAGCCTCCAGTGTGGCAGTCTGCTGGACCAAAGCTATTGTCTAACCTAATTTCAGTCTCTTAATTTTTATATCAAGATTGAGACCAGTCAGTCCTGTAAAATCAAAATGTTTTGGCAAACAAACAAGTGGGGTAACATGGCATGAGCCAGAAGGTGCTACATGAGCACATGTAAAAGTTCCTGGATTGAACAATGACTGCAGCATATATAATTAACAAGCTAAAATATGTTGTGCAGACAGACATGTATGCTCTGGATAGAAATTTGACCTCGGTTTCCTAACATTATTTCTGTAATGACACTCTTCCAGCATTATTAATTGGAGGGCTCTCTTGAACATACACCAGATTATCTGAATAGGCTGGAAGGTCAGGCATAAGCTTGTAATGCAATTTGTCATCCATAGGCTCGTGTATGTGAACTGATTAAATTATGTAACAATGTAATATATGAAGAGATCTGTTGACAATTTTGAGGTGTTGAGTAGGGTCAGAGGATAATGTTACTAGTCCTAACAATTAGAGTAAGAAGATCACTGTGTTCATCATTTCAAGTGAGGTAGTTGTTACAAAAAAAGTACACAAGTCCCATTTGCTGGAAAAAAACTTGTAAACAATCTTCCTTGCATCCCAAATCCACTAGTCAAATATTTATCTTTTCGAAGTCTGATAGTAATTTCACTGAAGACACTAATGACATATTAGAAATACTGAACTCCAGTGTTCTTGTGTAGAACATACCAGGAGTACGGGTTACGGTATCCTTACAATCTGCCTTGCCCTCCAATTACACCTAACTGCACTTCTGCAATGTAGTATGTTACTGTAAGGTCACCCTTTTACCCTTTTGATACTCAAAAAGTTATAGTTCAGCCTTCTTTATTCTCAAATCATAACATGGTATAAGGCCTCAATATACAAAATGGCTCCAACAATTTTAATGGATGTGATAGGTTAAAGGAAACACATTCCTGGATTCACAAAAGTTTTAACTTTGTCCTAAAATTGTCTAACAACATAGTCACTCCATCTCCAAGAATACCAGGTCTGCATTTAAGCTCTTTCGTGCATTTATGATATGTTGCACTGTGTGGCAAAAAAGATTGTTTTGTGAATGAGTGTCAGATTTTGGGGATAGTTCCTAAAGTTAATGTGTGTGCAGTGTCATCTGAATTTGATGTAACTCTGCTTCTGCTTAACAGACGTTGTACTTGTGCTGATGTAAAACCTCTGCTCCTAACACCAGTATCGAAGCTAATGAGATGTGGGTAGGCTCAAGTTTATACAAGAGATCCAAGCATAAGTTTTGCTAGGTAGCAAAGTCACCAATAGCATTACTTTTAAATTTCAGATCGCTTGTAAGTTTCTAACCATGGTTTTTTTTTGTATGTTAATTGTACAGAGAGAACTTATGTCATAGAATTGTATAGGCAATTTCTAATTCTTTTAAGTGTGCTTGTACGCCTTCTGAAAAAAGCTCTGACAGGGAATGTAACAATCAGTTTGGTAAGTTTTGTTACTTAAGGACATTCCACTACACAGAGATGAACATATATCTTTTGAAAGTTGACAGTAATTTAATTGAAACAATTAATGACATCTTTGAGGTATTGAATTTCAATGAATTTGTTCTGCAGGTGGTAAATTTTTATGTTCGTCAGTATGTTTCCAGAATCATTTTCCTGTCGCGCTTTGAACATTCAGTGAATTTTTGTGAACTGTGTTTTATTCATCTCATGACGAACATATGCAATCCGTTTGGTTTGCGTACAGGAGACAGGTCAAAAATTTATAAAACTACAATGATTTTTACATTAATAAATAATAGTACTATAATAAATGACACTAAGGATAAAACACTGTACCCAGCTCAAATTTCCAGTTCGTCCCACGTGAGTTCATCTGCTGAGTAATAACACTTCAGTGTCAGTACCTCAAACAGCTTTCTTTTAAGTGAACCTAAATTCATCTGCATCAACTTGTTCACTTTTAATTTATTACAAATTTTCATTCCCGTGTATTGAGGTCCCTGGGCATATAATTTGAGGTGGTGGGTGGGGAGCATAAAATTTTTTTTTTCTGGTATCACATGGACAAAATAATTTCCCTCCAATAAGTCATGTCTGGTGCACAAAAATATAATAATGTAATATAGGTATAAGGATGGCAGAATTAATATTTTAAGTTTTCCAAATAATGGTCGACATGGGAAATCGATAGGTTACAGTTAGACATAGTGGGAATTAGTGAAGTTCGGTGGCAGGAGGAACAAGACTTATGGTCAGGTGATTATAGGGTTATAAATACAAAATCAAATAGAGGTAATGCAGGGGTAGGTTTAATAATGAATAAACAAATAGGAGTGCGGGTTACCTACTACAAACAGCATAGTGAATGCATTATTGTGGCCAAGATAGACACAAAGCCCATGCCTACTACAGTAGTAAAAGTTTATATGCCAACTAGCTCTGCAGATGATGAGGAAATTTATGAAATGTATGACGAGATAAAAGAAATTATTCAGGTAGTGAAGGGAGATGAAAATTTAATAGTCATGGGTGACTGGAATTCGTCAGTAGGAAAAGGGAGAGAAGGAAACATAGTAGGTGAATATGGATTGGGGGGAAGAAATAAAAGAGGAAGCCGCCTTGTAGAATTTTGCACAGAGCATAACTTAGTCGTTTGTCTTCTGTTTTTGTTTTGAACGGCCAGTGTCGGTTGGTCAGTCAGTGTGCTCCCTGCCGCCGTTGGATAAGCAGCTGCAGCAGCAAGTCGTATACTCCTAGCTCACTCATTTGTTACATAGTTTAATTCTTAATTTCTTTGCGTGTTTTTGGTACTTGCATTGTCTCATAAATTTCTGGCGTATTATAGTATTTGAGAGTTGTAGCATTGCATTTTAGTACCTGAATAGTGTAAAATCGCGTAGTCTCCTTCCGCCGCCGAGCAGTGTGTCAGCAGTGTGCAAGGAGCAGCATTACTGCATTTACTAGGCAATCTTGTATTTTAATAACCGTTTAAATTTTGTGTCGATTTGTTGCGCTCTCTGTAGATTAGTTCAGACGTTCTTTGCACAACAGTTTTTAGCATGGATAGGGACTGCAACTGCTGTGTTCGGATGCAGGCTGAGTTGGCATCCCTTCGCTCCCAGCTTCAGGCAGTGTTGGCTTCGGTCACACAGCTTCAGGCTGTTGCCAATGGGCATCACTGTGGGGTTCCAGATGGGGGTTTGTCGGGGACGGCCAGCTCGTCCAACGCATCCCCCGATCGGACTAAGACTCTGTTTGCCCAGGATACTGCCCACATTGAGGCTGATCCCTCACCTGTGGTAGAGTGGGAGGTCGTCTCAAGGTGTGGCAGGGGCGAAAGACATTCCGGAGGGCTGAACGGATGGCCTCTCCAGTTTGACCAGCCTCTAGTTATTTTTCCTACTCATCCTCATTAACTTACATTTTTCCACATCTAAAGCTAACTGCCAATCATCACGCCAACCACAAACGTTGTCTAAGTCATCTTGTCTCCTCCTACGTCACTCAACTTCGACACCTTACCATACACTGCAGCATCATAGACAAACAGCAAATTGCTGGCCACCCTAGCTACCTAATCATTTATGTATACAGGGAACAACAGCGGTCCTATTACACTTCCCTGGGGCACTCCTGACGTTACCCTAGTCTCTGATGAACACTCGCCGTCAAGGGAAACATACTGGATTCTTTTATTTAAGAAGTCTTCGAGCCACTCGCATATCTTCGTTGACAGTCTACAATGGGTCACCGTGCCAAATGCTTTCCGGAAATCTAGAAATAAGGAGTCTGCCTGTTGCTCTTCGTCCATAGTTCTCTGTATATCATATGAGAAAAGGGCAATCTGAAATTTGCCCGAGCGATCCTTTCTAAAACCACGTTGATTCGTGGACATAAGCTTCTTAGCCTCAAGAAAGTTTATTATATTCAAACTTAGAATGTGTTCAAGAATTCTGCAGGAAACAGAAGGCAGAGATATTGGTGTGTAATTTAGCGGGTCCGTTGTTTTACCTTTCTCGTATACTGGAGTCACCTTCGCTTTTCTCCAGCCGCTTGGGACTTTGTGCTGGGCGAGAGATTCACAATTAATGCAAGCTAGGTAAGGGGCCAATGACGTTGAGTACACTTGGTAAAATCTGACTGGGATTCCATCCGAACCTGGTGATTTGTTTTCAAATGTTGAAGTTACTTTTCTACGCAAGGTATGCTTATGTCTGTCTTCCATACGGGAGTCTGTCCAATGGTCAAATGACGGTTTGTTTATACGGTTCTTCTGCGTGAACGATTTCTTGAACGCGACATTTAAAACTTCGAAATTAGAATTATATTAATAACTTCAGCTGTAGGCGGGCGCTGATATATATATCAATGGGGACAGGTGAAAATGTGTGCCCCGACCGGCATCCGAACCCGGGGTCTCCTGCTTACATGGCAGACGATCTATCCATCTGAGCCACCGAGGGCACAGAGGATAGCGCGGCTGGAGGGACTATCTCGCGCACGCCTCCCGCGAGACCCACATTCTCACCTTGTATGTCCACACACTACATTCCTAATGTCCCTAAACAACACTCATTACTCGTGGAAGACATTCGTACCAAGTCCCGTAAGAGTTCAGGGAATATGTGTGCATCCGCACAGAAGAAGAAGGTCATGGCCGGTATTGCCAGAACAATATACTTATATGGATATGGTGTCTGCTCTTTTGGGCACATGTCCGAAAGAACAGACACCATATCTGTATATTTAAAACTTCGGCTATCGTTTCGCTATCTTCAACTGCCACACGACACTGGTCAACAAGGGACCGAATGGAAGTCTTAGACCCGCTTAGCAATTTTGCATACGGCCAGACGTTTCACGCAAATGGAGCATAAAACGTGAGTCATCTAAAAAGGTCACTGGTCATCACTCAGTGGATGTTCATCTGCGGTAATGGCGTCCAAATTCCAGCCTCCGTCGCCGATAAACAGTAGTCAGCATGGACGCATGAAGCAGGCACCTGCTACAGAGGCCCATACGCAGTGTCGTTCGCTGTACGGTCGTAGCGGCGACACTGTGAGTAGCCCCTTGATCCACTTGGGCCATCAGCTACCCAACAGCTGCACTTCTGTCCGCCTGTACCGGTCTCCACAGTCGTCGTTCACCCCTGTCGCCTATGTTTTGCGCTGCAGCACAGTTGCCGGGGGAGCTGGTTTTGGATAGCGTCGTTTTGCCATGCACGGGACACTTTAACCACAGCGGCACGCCAACAGTTGACAAACGTAGCCGTTTCGGAAATACTTCTGTGACACTCGCACCTCCCTCCAGTATTCAAACAATTAACTATGAGTTTAGATTAACCAATGCGGAGATAGGAAATCACAGGAACAACTGAAATAGCGCATCGCTTCACTGCAATTTGCATTTATTGTAACACTTAATAACAGACCAAGAAAATGTCGTGTGTTACACTTTACAGATAATAATAGCACTAGAATAACAATAAACACCTCATTCAGTTTTCTGCACTTTAGTTAAAGTTCAACAGGGGAACACACTTAAAGTTCTCCCATAAATATAAATATCCATATAGGCGCATTACAGAACTGATTCTGTAACAGTTACTTATAACTTATAACATCAAGGCTGTCCCAAGTCACCACCACTATTTAAAATATATATAGATATTAGCATTAGAACATGGTATCATAAATGTAATAGTATGGGATTAGAAATAAGAGATGGAGTTTACCTACATCATTTATTATTTGCTGATGATCAAGTAGTCGTAGCACAAGATGGGGAGGATGCTAACTATATGTGCAATCAACTAGCAGTAGCATACAAAACTTGGGGTTTGAAGATTAATTACCAAAAAACAGAATACTTGACTAATGATTCAGATGAGCTATACATTGAATGAAAGAAAATCAAAAAGATAAACACTTTCTGTTATTTAGGATCCATTTTAGAAATCGAGGGAAAATCAGTCAGAAATCAATAAAAGAATTAGTAGCGGATGGAGGGTCATTGGGATGCTCAACTCAGTCTTATGGAGCAGGAATGTAATGAGCAGAACTAAAAAACTAATATACAAATCCATATTAGAGGGTGTGGTTCTGTATTGAGTGTGCTCCCTGCCGTCGTTGGATAAGCAGCTGCAGCAGCAAGTCGTATACTCCTAGCACACTCATTTGTTACATAGTTTAATTCTTAATTTCTTTGCGTGTTTTTGGTACTTGCATTGTTTAATTCATAAATTTCGGGCGTATTATAGTATTTGAGAGTTGTAGCATCGCGTTTTAGTACCTGAATAGTGTAAAATCGCGTAGTCTCCTTCCGCCGCCGAGCAGTGTGTCAGCAATGCGCAAGTAGCAGCATTACTGCATTTACTAGGCAATCTTGTATTTTAATAACCGTTTAAATTTTGTGTAGATTTGTTTGCACTCTCTGTAGATTAGTTCAGACGTTCTTTGCACAACAGTTTTTAGCATGGATAGGGACTGCAACTGCTGTGTTCGGATGCAGACTGAGTTGGCATCCCTTCGCTCCCAGCTTCAGGCAGTGTTGGCTTCGGTCACACAGCTTGAGGCTGTTGCCAATGGGCATCACTGTGGGGTTCCGGATGGGGGTTTGTCGGGGACGGCCAGCTCGTCCCACGCATCCCCCGATCGGACTAAGACTGTGGTTGCCCGGGATACTGCCCACATTGAGGCTGATCCCTCACCTGTGGTAGAGTGGGAGGTCGTCTCAAGGTGTGGCAGGGGGCGAAAGACATTCCGGATGGCTGAACGGATGGCCTCTCCAGTTTGTCTGACGAACCGGTTTCAGGCTCTGTCTCAGGCTGATACTGATCTTCGGCCTGACATGGCTGCTTGTCCTGTTCCAGAGGTTGCCCCCTCAGTCTGCAAGATCCGGGCGGTCGCAGAGGGTGGGCTTACTGGTAGTTAAGAGCTCCAACGTCAGGCGCGTAATGGGGCCCCTTAGGGAAATGGCAGCAAGAGAGGGGAAGAAAACCAATGTGCACTCCGTGTGCATACCGGGGGGAGTCATTCCAGATGTGGAAAGGGTCCTTCCGGATGCCATGAAGGGTACAGGGTGCACCCATCTGCAGGTGGTCGCTCATGTCGGCACCAATGATGTGTGTCGCTAAGGATCCGAGGAAATCCTCTCTGGCTTCCGGCGGCTATCTGATTTGGTGAAGATTGCCAGTCTCGCTAGTGGGATGAAAGCAGAGCTCACCATCTGCAGCATCGTCAACAGGACTGACTGCGGACCTTTGGTACAGAGCCGAGTGGAGGGTCTGAATCAGAGGCTGAGACGGTTCTGCGACCGTGTGGGCTGCAGATTCCTCGACTTGCGCCATAGGGTGGTGGGGTTTCGGGTTCCGCTGGATAGGTCAGGAGTCCACTACACGCAACAAGCGGCTACACGGGTAGCAGGGGCTGTGTGGCGTGGGCTGGGCGGTTTTTTAGGTTAGATGGCCTTGGGCAAGTACAGAAAGGGCAACAGCCTCAACGGGTGCAGGGCAAAGTCAGGACATGCGGGGACCAAGCAGCAATCGGTATTGTAATTGTAAACTGTCGAAGCTGCGTTGGTAAAGTACCGGAACTTCAACCGCTGATAGAAAGCATCGAAGCCGAAATCGTTATAGGTACAGAAAGCTGGTTCCCCCCCCCCCCCCCCCCCCCCCCCCTGCGGGTCCGGGGATTAGAATAGGCCCGAGGTATTCCTGCCTGTCGTAAGAGGTGACTAAAAGGAGTCCCACCCCCTCAAGGGGGTCGTTAGCGCCTGCGTCCGGAGACGGACGGTTCCACGACCTCTATTTGCGGTCATTTTGCTTTTTCACTTCCCGTTTCTTCCTTCCTTTGGTTGGTTCCTTTCTTTGCTCTTTTCCACCTCACTGTCTTCCTTACTCTTTCCCTTGCCTTCTTCTCCTTGCCTTCTCATTGCCTTCTTCTCCTTGCCTTCTCAGGTCTCCGCCTCGGCGTTTGAGACAGTCTGTCCTCTCTCTCCCTCTCTCTCTCCTTTTCCTCTTCTTCCTTCCTCCCTGTGCGTGCCTGAAGGCCGACCCACGCGTTCGCACGCGTAGCCGGTGACGGGGTAACGCGTAATTCCCCGCCCTGGGTAGACATGTAAGGCACGCACGTACCCTCTGGTAAAGGCCAGGCCCAAGGAGGGGTGATTGCCTGAGCTGACACCTTCCGACCATGCCGATTGGTCCCTCCGTCCGTTCCTTGGGAGGTGTGAACTGAGGTGTAAATATTCACCTAAGGTGGGAGTGCCCTCTGAGAGGGTCCCCACAAGGAAGGAGCGCGCCATCGGAGACGCTGGCAATCATGGGGGATTCCTCCGCAATGGATTTCACTCCATCTGTCTCGACTTCTGCCCAAAAACGGAAACGTGACCAACCACCAGTGACAAAAGTACTACCGCCTGCCCCACAGTTCCTCGTCGGTTCTCGATCTGAGGATGGAAAGGATTTTTCCTCTGTCAACCCTTTCGTTATCCAGAAGGGTGTAGATGCCATAGCCGGATCTGTCAAATCTTGTACCAGGTTGCGTAACGGTACCTTATTACTAGAAACTGAGAGCGCCTTTCAAGCACAAAAACTGCTTCGGGCCACACTCCTGTACACGTTCCCTGTGCGGGTGGAGGCTCACCGAACTTTGAATTCGTCTTGTGGTGTGGTCTATACTAGCTCCCTCGACGGATTGACTGACGAGGAGATTCAATCATTCCTCGCTGAGCAGGGCGTGACGGCTGTCCATAGGGTCATGAAAAAAGTCAACAATGACCTTGTACCGACCTGGACACTTTTCTTGACCTTCGATAGTGTTAAGCTGCCATCGCGCATCAAGGCGGGCTGCGAGGTTATTTCTGTTCGCCCCTATGTCCCGACACCTACGCGCTGCTACCAGTGTCAGCGTTTCAATCACACTCGACAGTCTTGTTCCAATGCGGCTAAATGTGTCACTTGTGGCAGGGATGCCCATGAGGGTGACTGTCCACCTCCGTCTCCTCGTTGTGTGAACTGTCAGGGTGACCATGCCGCATCCTCCCGCGACTGTCCTGTCTATAAAGAAGAACGCTGTATCCAAGAAATTCGGGTCAAAGAGAAAGTGTCCACCTCGGCTGCTCGCAAGCTATTGGCTAATAGGAAGCCCACGCTGCTCCCAGCGGGGAAATACAGTACTGTCCTCGCCTCTCCTCGGACTACCAGGGAGGTGGCAACCCAGACGTGCGATTTGACCTTCAGCACCACGGTCGTCCGTTCGGCCAGTGCTAAGATCGCCCGGTCGACGTCTCCTCTTCCTCCCGTCACCCCTCAGACACAAGCACCTTCATCAGCTTCTGCCAAGACGAAGACCCAGAAGTCAGATGCACGGCCCTTCAAGAAGGAACCGTCCCCTGCAGACTTACTGCGTACCTCGACATCCCAGCCTTCGACCAGTACTTCCACCAACAGTCCTTCCAAGAAGGCTCATAGGAAGCACAGTTCTCCTCCTCCGCCACGGCGCATTTCTTCTCCTGCGCCACCCAGTGGTTGCCACCCCAGGCCGTCATCTGTTTCGCCTGGCCGCACCACTGGTAGCCGAACATCTGGCCGTTCACCTGCGGAGGAAGCTCCCCCTCCTGGCCATCGTAACAATATGGCCGATTAACCTATAGAACCAATGGACGATGACTGTCCGCCTACTGATAGCGGCGGTAGTGCTCGCTCGAAGCGAGGCCCTCAGCGGCCTTCGAGGTGACCCCTTCTTTTCTTCTTACGATGGCACTTATTCACTGGAATATTCACAGCATTCGCTCCAACCGAGAGGACTTGAAGTTGCTGCTCCGCTTGCACCGTCCGCTCGTCGTAGCCCTCCAGGAAACGAAGCTACGCCCATGCGATCAAATTGCCTTGGCACACTACACCTCTGTGCGTTTTGACCTACCCCCTGTGGTAGGTATCCCGGCTCATGGAGGGGTTATGTTGCTGGTCCGGGATGATATTTACTACGATCCCATCACATTGCACACCGGCCTGCAGGCAGTTGCCATCCGCATTACTCTCCCCACTTTTACATTTTCCATTTGTACCGTTTACACTCCATCGTCATCTGCCGTTACCAGGGCAGACATGATGCAAATTATTGCTCAGCTACCTGCACCATTTTGGTTAACTGGAGACTTCAATGCCCACCATCCCCTTTGGGGCTCTCCAGCATCCTGCCCGAGGGGCTCCCTGTTAGCAGACCTTTTCAACCAGCTCAATCTTGTCCGCCTCAATACTGGCGCCCCTACTTTTCTTTCGGACACATCTCACACCTATTCCCATTTAGACCTCTCATATGTACTCCCCAACTTGCACGCTGGTTTGAGTGGTATGCACTTTCTGATACATATTCGAGCGACCACTTCCCGTGACCGAGCGAGGTGGCGCAGTGGGTAGCACACTGGACTCGCATTCGGGAGGACGACGGTTCAATCCCGTCTCCGGCCATCCTGATTTAGGTTTTCCGTGATTTCCCTAAATCGCTTCAGGCAAATGCCGGGATGGTCCCTTTGAAAGGGCACGGCCGATTTCCTTCCCTAACCCGAGCTTGCGCTCCGTCTCTAATGACCTCATTGTCGACGGGACGTTAAACACTAACTACCACCACCACCACTTCCCGTGTGTTATCCATCTCCTGCAGCATACCCCCTCTCCGTGCTCCTCTAGTTGGACCATCTCCAAGGCAGACTGGGGGCTCTTCTCTTCCAGGGCGACCTTTCAGGATCAAACCTTCACAAGCTGCGATCGTCAGGTCGCACACCTCACGGAAGTCATTCTCGCTGCTGCTGAATATTCCATCCCTCACCCTACTTCTTCTCCACGTCGCGTACCGGTCCCCTGGTGGACTGCAGCATGTAGAGACGGTTTACGTGCTCGTCGACGTGCTTTACGCACCTTTAAACGCTACCCTACAGTGGCGAATTGTATCAGTTATAAACGATTACGTGCGCAGTGCCGTCGTATTATTAAAGAAAGCAAGAAAGCCAGCTGGGCTGCTTTCACAAGCACCTTCAACAGTTTTACTCCTTCTTCTGTTGTCTGGGGTAGCCTGCACCGGCTATCTGGCACTAAGGTCCACTCACCAGTTTCTGGCTTGACGGTCGCGAATGACGTCCTTGTGGCCCCTGAGGATGTCTCCAATCCCTTCGGCCGCTTTTTCGCCGAGGTTTCGAGCTCCGCTCATTACCACCCTGCCTTCCTCCCCTGCAAACAGGCAGAGGAGGCTAGGCCACCTAACTTCCGCTCCTCGAATTGTGAAAGCTATAATGCCCCATTCACCATGCGGGAACTCGAAAATGCACTTGGCCGATCACGGTCCTCCGCTCCAGGGCCTGATTCTATTCATATTCAGATGCTGAAGAACCTTTCTCCTGCGGGTAAAGGTTTTCTTCTTCGTACTTACAATCTCATCTGGATTGAGGGACATGTTCCCGCATGCTGGCGCGAGTCTATTGTTGTCCCGATTCCTAAGCCGGGGAAGGACAAGTACTTGCCTTCCAGTTATCGACCCATCTCGCTTACCAGCTGTGTCTGTAAAGTGATTGAGCGAATGGTTAACTCTCGATTGGTTTGGCTGCTAGAGTCTCGACACCTACTTACCAATGTACAATGTGGATTTCGTAGGCGCCGCTCTGCCGCTGACCATCTGGTTACCTTGTCGACCTTCATTATGAATAACTTCTTGCGGAAGCGCCCGACCGCGGCTGTGTTCTTTGATTTGGAGAGGGCTTACGACACCTGTTGGAGGGCGGGCATTCTCCGCACCATGCATACATGGGGCCTTCGCGGTCGCCTCCCTCTTTTTATTCGTTCTTTTTTAATGGATCGACAGTTCAGGGTACGTGTGGGTTCTGTCCTGTCACACCTTTCGCCAAGAGATTGGGTTGCCACAGGGCTCAGTTTTGAGCGTCGCTCTCTTCGCCATCGCTATCAATCCAATAATGGATTGCCTCCCAGCTGATGTATCAGGCTCCCTTTTCGTGGACGATTTTACCATCTATTGCAGCGCGCAGTGTACACGTGTCCTGGAGCGCTGTCTTCAGCGTTCTCTTGACCGTCTTTACTCCTGGAGTGTCGCCAATGGCTTCCGTTTTTCTGCCGAGAAGACGGTCTGTATTAACTTCTGGCGCTACAAAGAGTTTCTCCCACCGTCCTTACGACTCGGTCCCGTTGCTGTCCCAGTCGTGGAGACAACAAAATTTTTAGGTCTTACATTTGACAGGAAACTTAGCTGGTCTGCACATGTGTCATATTTGGCTGCCTGTTGTACCCGTTCATTAAATGTCCTCCGTGTTCTCAGTGGTATGTCGTGGGGAGTGGATCGAACCGTCCTGCTTCGCCTATATTGGTCGATCGTCCGCTCCAAGCTGGATTATGGGAGCTTCGTATACTCCTCTGCACGGCCATCCATCTTACGCCGCCTCAACTCCATACAACATCAGGGTTTACGACTTGCGATCGGAACGTTTTATACTAGTCCCGTAGAGAGTCTTAATGCTGACGCTGGCGAATTGCCACTCACCTACCGGCGCAATATACTGCTTTGTCGGTATGCCTGTCGGCTACTGTCAATGCCCGACCACCCGTCTTATCGTTCCTTTTTTGACGACTCTCTCGACCGTCAATATGGGTTGTATGTGTCTGCCCTGCTACCCCCTGGAGTTCGCTTTCGTTGCCTCCTTCAACACCTTAATTTTTCACTCCCTGCAACCTTTCGAGTGGGCGAGAGCCACACGCCACCTTGGCTCCAGGCTCAGGTCCTCGTTCACCTTGACCTCAGCTCGCTCCCAAGAGAGGTTACCCCCGGTTCGGTCTACCACTCCCGTTTTGTCGAACTTCGTTCGAAGTTCATTAATATGACCTTCATTTATACAGATGGCTCTATGACCAATGACGGGGTCGGGTGTTCTTTTATTGTCGGGGCACAAAGTTTCAAATACCGGCTCCATGGCCATTGTTTGGTCTTCACAGCTGAGCTCTTTGTCCTCTACCAGGCTGTTCTTTACATCTGCCGCCACCGACATTCTGCTTATGTCATCTGCTCCGATTCCCTGAGCGCCATCCAGAGCCTCAGTGAGCCGTATCCGGTTCACCCTTTCGTGCACCGGATCCAACGCTCTCTTCAGCAGCTGGTGGACATCGGTTCTCCGGTTAGCTTTATGTGGGTCCCTGGCCATGTCGGTATCCCTGGGAACGAAGCTGCAGATGCCGCGGCCAAGGCTGCGGTCCTCCAGCCTCGGACAGCTTCTTGTTGTGTCCCTTCATCAGATTGTAGCAGGGTCATTTGTCGGCGCATTTTATCGCTGTGGCATGCCGATTGGGCTGCACTTACAGACAACAAGCTTCGGGCCTTGAAGCCTCTTCCCGCGGCTTGGACGTCCTCCTCCCGCCCTTCTCGGCGGGAGGAGGTCGTTTTGGCCCGGTTGCACATTGGACATTGCCGGTTCAGCCATCGCCATTTGCTGACGGCTGCGCCGGTGCCGATCTGCCGATGTGGGCAATTGCTGACGGTCCACCACATTTTACTGTCCTGTCCTGATTTTAACACACTGCGTCTAGATCTTAACCTACCATGTACTTTGTAAGCCATTTTGGCGGATGACCCACGAGCGGCTGCTCGTGTTCTTCGTTTTATCGATTTGACAAACCTCTCTAAGGACATTTGATGATGCTGTTTTTTTAATCCTATGCCTGTCAGTCTGTCTTTTATCGTGTTTTCCCTTTTAGTTGTTGTTTTAAACTTGTGCCTCGTGGTGCATTCTTAACGTAGTCAGGGCGCTAATGGCCATTGAAGTTGTGCGCCCTAAAACCACAAAAAAAAAAAAAAAAAGAAAGCTGGTTGAAGCCAGAGATAAATTCTGCCGAAATTTTTACAAAGCTACAGACGGTGTTTAGAAAGGATAGATTGCATGCAACCGGTGGTGGAGTGTTCGTCGCTGTTAGTAGTAGTTTATCGTGTAGTGAGGTAGAAGTGGATAGTTCCTGTGAATTATTATGGGTGGAGGTTACACTCAACAACCGAGCTAGGTTAATAATTGGCTCCTTTTACCGACCTCCCGACTCAGCAGCATTAGTGGCAGAACAACTGAGAGAAAATTTGGAATACATTTCACATAAATTTTCTCAGCATGTTATAGTCTTAGGTGGAGATTTCAATTTATAAGGTATAGACTGGGACACTCAGATGTTTAGGGCGGGTGGTAGGGACAGAGCATCGAGTGACATTATACTGAGTGCACTATCCGAAAATTACCTCGAGCAATTAAACAGAGAACCGACTCGTGGAGATAACATCTTGGACCTACTGATAACAAACAGACCCGAACTTTTCGACTCTGTATGTGCAGAACAGGGAATCAGTGATCATAAGGCCGTTGCAGCATCCCTGAATATGGAAGTTAATAGGAATATTAAAAAAGGGAGGAAGGTTTATCTGTTTAGCAAGAGTAATAGAAGGCAGATTTCAGACTACCGAACAGATCAAAACGAAAATTTCTGTTCCGACACTGACAATGTTGAGTGTTTATGGAAAAAGTTCAAGGCAATCGTAAAATGCGTTTTAGACAGGTACATGCCGAGTAAAACTGTGAGGGATGGGAAAAACCCACCGTGGTACAACAACAAAGTTAGGAAACTACTGCAAAAGCAAAGAGAGCTTCACTCCAAGTTTAAAACAGCCAAAACCTCTCAGAGAAACAGAAGCTAAACGATGTCAAAGTTAGCGTAAGGAGGGCTATGCGTGAAGCGTTCAGTGAATTCGAAAGTAAAATTCTATGTACCGACATGACAGAAAATCCTAGGAAGTTCTGGTCTTACGTTAAATCAGTAAGTGGCTCGAAACAGCATATCCAGACACTCCCGGATGATGATGGCATTGAAACAGAGGATGACAACGTAAAGCTGAAATACTAAACACCTTTTTCCAAAGCTGTTTCACAGAGGAAGACCGCACTGCAGTTCCTTCTCTAAATCCTCGCACAAACGAAAAAATGGCTGACATCGAAATAAGTGTCCAAGGAATAGAAAAGCAACTGGAATCACTCAACAGAGGAAAGTCCACTGGACCTGACGGGATACCAATTCGATTCTACACAGAGTACGCGAAAGAACTTGCCCCATTCTAACAGCCGTGTACCGCAAGTCTCTAGAGGAATGAAAGGTTCCAAATGATTGGAAAAGAGCACAAGTAGTCCCAGTCTTCAAGAAGGGTCGTCGAGCAGATGCGCAAAACTATAGACCTATATCTCTGACGTCGATCTGTTGTAGAATTTTAGAACATGTTTTTTGCTCGAGTATCACGTCGTTTTTGGAAACCCAGAATCTACTATGTAGGAATCAACATGGATTCCGGAAACAGCGATCGTGTGAGACCCAACTCGCTTTATTTGTTCATGAGACCCAGAAAATATTAGATACAGGCTCCCAGGTAGATGCTATTTTTCTTGACTTCCGGAAAGCGTTTGATACAGTTCCGCACTGTCGCCTGATAAACAAAGTAAGAGCCTACAGAATATCAGACCAGCTGTGTGGCTGGATTGAAGAGTTTTTAGCAAACAGAACACAGCATGTTGTTATCAATGTAGAGACGTCTACAGACGTTAAAGTAACCTCTGGCATGTCGCAGGGGAGTGTTATGGGACCATTGCTTTTCACAATATATATAAATGACCTAGTAGATAGTGTCGGAAGTTCCATGCGGATTTTCGCGGATGATGCTGTAGTATACAAAGAAGTTGCAGCATTAGAAAATTGTAGCAAAATGCAGGAAGATCTGCAGTGGATAGGCACTTGGTGCAGGGAGTGGCAACTGACCCTTAACATAGACAAATGTAATGTATTGCGAATACATAGAAAGAAGGATCCTTTATTGTATGTTTATATGATAGCGGAACAAACACTGTTAGCAGTTACTTCTGTAAAATATCTGGGAGTATGCGTACAGAACGATTTGAAATGGAATGATCATATAAAATCGTTGGTAAGGCGGGTACCAGGTTGAGATTCATTGGGAGAGTCCTTAGAAAATGTAGTCCATCAACAGAGGAGGCTTGAGTATTGCTCATCAGTGTGGGATCCGTACCATATCGGGTTGACGGAGGAGATAGAGAAGATCCAAAGAAGAGTGGCGCGTTTCGTCACAGGGTTATTTGGTAAGCGTGATAGCGTTACGGAGATGTTTAACAAACTCAAGTGGCAGACTCTGCAAGAGAGGCGTTCTGCATCACGGTGTAGCTTGCTCGCCAGGTTTCGAGAGGGTGCGTTTCTGGATGAGGTATCGAATATATTGCTTCCCCCTACTTATACCTCCCGAGGAGATCACGAATGTAAAATTAGAGATTAGAGCATGCACGGAGGCTTTCAGACAGTCGTTCTTCCCATGAACCATATGTGACTGGAACAGAAAAGGGAGGTAATTAGTGGCACGTAAAGTGCCCTCCACCACACACCGTTGGGTGGCTTGTGGAGTATAAATGTAGATGTAGAATCATAGCTAACACTTGGTTCAAGAATCATAAAAGTAGGTTGTATACTTAGAAGAATCCTGGAGATGCTAAAAGGTATCAGATAGATTATATAATGGTAAGACAGAGATTTAGGAACCAGGTTTTAAATTGTAAGACATTTCCAGGGGCAGATGTGGATTGTGACCACAATCTATTGGTTATGAACTGCAGATTGAAACTGAAGAAAGGTGGGAATTTAATGAGATGGGACCTGGATAAACTGAAAGAACCAGAGGTTGTAGTTCCCTTACGCTTTCCCTGAAACTCTCAATTGACAGGAATGGGGAAAAGAAATACAGTAGAAGAAGAATGGGTAGCTCTGACGGACGAAGTAGTGAAGGCAGCAGACGATCAAATAGGTAAAAAGACGAGGGCCAATATAAATCCTTGGGTAACAGAAGAAATATTGAATTTAATTGATGAAAGGAGAAAATATAAAATGCAGTGAATGAAGCAGGCAAAAAGGAATATGAACGTCTCAAAAATGAGATCGACAGGAAGTGCAAAATGGCTAAGCAGGGATGGCTAGAGGACAAATGTAAGGATGTAGAGGCTTGTCTCACTAGGGGTAAGATAGATACTGCCTACAGGAAAATTAAAGAGACCTTTGGAGAGAAGAGAACCACTTGTATGAATATCAAGAGCTCAGATGGCAACCCAGTTCTAAGCAAAGAAGGGAAGGCAGAAAGGTGGAAGGAGTATATAGAGGGTTTATACAAGGGCGATGTACTTGAGGACAATATTATGGAAATGGAAGAGGATGTAGATGAAGATGAAATGGGAGATATGATACTGCTTGAAGAGTTTGACAGAGCACTGAAAGACCTGAGTCAAAACAGGGCCCCGGGAGTAGACAACATTCCATTGGAGCTACTGACGGCCTTGGGAGAGCCAGTCCTGACAAAACTCTACCATCTGGTGAGCAAGATGTATGAAACAGGCGAAATACCCTCAGACTTCAAGAAGAATATAATAATTCCAATCCCAAAGAAAGCAGGTGTTGACAGATGTGAAAATTACCGAACAATCAGTTTAATAAGCCACAGCTGCAAAATACTAACACGAATTATTTTCAGACGAATGGAAAAACTGGTAGAAGCCGACCTCGGGGAAGATCAGTTTGGATTCCTTAGAAATACTGGAACACGTGAGGCAATACTGACCCTACGACTTATCTTAGAAGAAAGATTAAGGAAAGGCATACCTACATTTCTAGCATTTGTGGACTTAGAGAAAGCTTTTGACAATGTTGACTGGAATACTGTTTCAAATTGTAAAGGTGGCAGGGGTAAAATACAGGGAGCGAAAGGCTATTTACAATTTGTACAGAAAGCAGATGGCAGTTATAAGAATCAAGGGGCATGAAAGGGAAGCAGCGGTTGGGAAGGGAGTGAGACAGGGTTGTAGCCTCTCCCCGATGTTATTCAATCTGTGTATTGAGCAAGCAGTAAAGGAAACAAAAGAAAAATTCGGAGTAGGTATTAAAATCCATGGAGAAGAAATAAAAACTTTGACAGAATTACAATGTCATCGGCGAACCTCAGAGACAGCAAAGGATTTGGAAGAGCAGTTGAATGGAATGGACAGTGTCTTGAAAGGAGGATATAAGATGAACATAAACAAAAGCAAAACAAGGATAATGGAATGTAGTCTAATTAAGTTGGGTGATGCTGAGGGAATTAGATTAGGAAATGAGACACTTAAAGTAGTAAAGGAGTTTTGCTATTTGGGGAGCATAATAACTGATGATGATGGTCAAAGTAGAGAGGATATAACATGTAGACTGGCAATGGCAAGGAAAGCGTTTCTGAAGAAGAGAAATTTGTTAACATCAAGTATAGATTTAAGTGTCAGGAAGTCATTTATGAAAGTATTTGTATGGAGTGTAGCCATGTATGGAAGTGAAACATGGACGATAAATAGTTTGGACAAGAAGAGAATAGAAGCTTTTGAAATGTGGTGCTACAGAAGAATGCTGAGGATTAGATGGGTAGATCATATAACTAATGAGGGGGTATTGAATAGAACTGGGGAGAAGAGGAGTTTGTGGCACAACTTGACCAGAAGAAGGGATCGGTTGGTAGGACATGTTTTGAGGCACCAAGGGATCACCAATTTAGTATTGGAGGGCAGCGTGGAGGGTAAAAATCGTAGAGGGAGACCAAGAGATGAATACACTAAGCAGATTCAGAAGGATGTAGGTTGCAGTAGGTCCTGGGAGATGAAGAAGCTTGCACAGGATAGGGTAGCATGGAGAGCTGCATCAAACCAGTCTCAGGTCTGAAGACCACAACAACAACAACAACAACAACAACATGGTTCTTCGTGATTTGCAGTGTGCTTATTTCGTACGATTTTTCTGTATTTTTAGTATCCACGCTGTTTGTCGATTTACCCCAAAGAACAATACCATACCTAATAATGAATTCCAAGTAGCTTGTATATGCTACTTTCCGTGTGTTCATGTCAATTGCAGTTGACAATATTTGCATTGCAAATGCACAGCTGCTCAGTTTGTTTGCCAGGTATTCAATGTGTGACTGCCAGCTCAAATTTTTATCTACATTTAAACCTAAGAATTTGACTGAGTCAACTTCTTCTATACCTTGGTTGTTGTACAATCTTAGTCTGGTCACATTTTGACGGTTTGGTTCTGAACTGCATCACTTGAGTCTTAGAAAAAATTCCCGAATCTGATCAGTATCCTCACTCCGTTATAAACTTGGTTTCAGCTAAATGGGCTGAATCTAAACATATCTGAGTCCTGATCTCCAACTAAGAAGTATCATCTGCAAATAGAACTGATGGGGAGCAAATATTTAATGGTAAGTCATTAGCATAAGAGAAATAAGACTGGAAAAAATCTCAGGGTGTTCCACAAGGCTCCATATTAGGTCCAGTCAGAAAAATGTGTGCCATTTGAAGAAATGTTAACTATCTGCTTTCTGTTGGATAAGTAGGATTTAAGGCATTGTGGGGCACTATGGCTAATGCCATCCTTTTCAAGTTTGATTCTGTAAACCATGCATTGCTTGTTTACAAACGCCTTTGTGAGGTTGCAGAAAATTTCTGCCATCTTATTTCTCTTGTCTAATGACATACTTTTTTCTCAATAAAACTGTTTTTCTACACAATTTGGTTTTCGGGCTGGTAAAAACACCATCGATGCATTAAACAGAATATTTTGCAATGAAGTTTTGGATTTGTGCAACAGCAAGTTTTTCAATTATTTTAAATAGGACTGGGAAAATCAAGGTAGGACGATAATGTCCCATGATCTCTATTGATCCCTTCTTCAAGAGTGGTTTGACTTCAGCATATTTCAGTACGTCTGGGAAACAGCCTTCTTCAAAACATTGATTTACTGAGCTAATGGGTTTGCGATTCTGTTGTGTACCACTTTAATAACTCTGGTGGATATTCTATCCCAACATACAGATTTTTTGTTTATTAATGTTAGAATAGCATTTTCTACATTCTCTACTGAAACTTTTGAGAATTTTGTAAAGTTTTCAGAGTTTTCGCCTAGGCCAAAGGGATTCACTTTCTTGTGATGATCTGTTACATCTACATCAGACTTTGCTACATTTATAAAGAATTCATTAAAGTACTCTGGTATTTGAGTTGGATTTACAACTTTGGAATTTCTTGGTTAAAAGTTTTAACACCTAATTCAGATTTAATGACTGACCACACAGCCTTTGTCTTATTTCTATCATTTAAAATTATCCTGTTATTTGTCAGTTGTTTTGCTGCCTTGACAACTCTTCTTAATATGGTTTTATAGAGTCTATTATATTTATTTCAGTAAATATGTTAAAGATATTTTAGTTCTCTTTGCGGTTGTCTTTTCTTTCACTGGAAATTTTTATGCCCTGGGTAATCCACCTTACTGTATTTGTTACTTTACTGCTGCAGAGTCTAGGTGGAAATGTTTAATTAAGGTCTCCAAGAAAACTATTTAGAAATTTCTCAAAGTTTTTGTCACTCAAGTTACTATAATCAAAGGGTCATGTTTTCTCTTAGCTTCTCACTAAATGTTAGCACGTTTTCTTTGCTAAAGTTCCTGCTCATAGGGTTCTCATACATGAAATGTTCCTGTCTGTGACAGCTCAATGAACAATGCACAATGATCTGAAGTACCTAGATCTTGACAAAATTTATGCACAGGTTCATATACATGATTTGTTAGAACGTTGTCAATGCATGTTGGTGATTGAATCTATCAGAGACAATGGGCAAAGACATTAAATTTGAAACCATATTTCTTTACTAAGTCAGTGAAACGTGATGCGTGGCTACTATCACATGTGATATCAATATTAAAATCGGCAGCTATTACAACTGTCTTCTTCTTTCTCTGCAAAGGTCTTCTAGTATAATTTGAAACTTAGATAAGAATAGTTCTGTTGTTGTCATCCCTGGAATTCTGTATATTGAGATTATTAAACATCCGCTAGTGAGTCCACTATTTCTACACAACAGCTCTCGAACACACACTCTTCATTTAAATAATTAAAACAGTTTCTGGTCTCGTAATTTATATTGCTATGTAAAAGTATACATGATCCTCCACTTGACTTGTTTCTTCTGCAAAAGATAGGTGGTAATCTGAAGTTCGCTATTTTGTTTAGAATTTTGTGTCTTTAGTAAACCAGTGCTCATATAAACAAACAACTTTAATATTTGCACATTGTGACAGAATGATTTCCAATTCATCTATTTTGGAGCTTTTATTGTGAGAAGCATCAGTGTTTAAGCCATCTATATTCCAGTGGATAACATACATACATTGACCATCACTTACAGGTTTTAGCACATTTCCTGTCAGATAATGGTTTGGTTCTGTCTTTCTTAATGCTACACAAGTTTTTTCACCCCCATCACTACTTATGTTTCCCTCATATTTTACATCTGAATAGGTTGGGCTCAAAAATATTCAGTAAGATGTTCATAGGTACTTGCCAGATGATAGACTATCTTTACCAAGACACTTCGCACTTTAAAATTTGTTGGATCAATGAAAAGGACTCCTAGTCTATTGCACTGTTCTTTAATATTGCCGTTCATTCTCTGCACATAGCTGTCACTCACAGATGTTCTGTACACAATGCCACTTATTATTCTGGAATTCAGGTAGTCTTCTGACCAGTCGGATGAGGTTTCTTGTATAGTTTAAAATTTCTTCCTCACTGATGTTTTGAAGTGAATTTGTTCCCACATCTATAAAAAACACTTTTTGGATTTCTGCTATGCTTTCAACAATGAGTCACCTATAATAAAGAATTCACTTTGTCTTATTATAATGCTTCTTTCTGTCTTCTTTGTAGATTATGCCGATCCACTTATATTTTTTTGGTTCTTCGGTATCTTCACTTTCTTTTTCTTTCGTAATGGCAGCTGAATTTCTTGATTGTTTGTCAGTTGTATCACTCTGTGCATTTGCCAAAGTAGGTCCATCTAATGCCGCAGTTTTTTCACATGCAGAACACTTTCACGTTTCAATGCAATATTTTCTTTCTTTAGTAACCTCAGTTCTGCTTTCAGAGCATGAGTGTCGATTTAAAGTAGACGAATACTTTCATCCTTAGAACTTTGACAGTGTGGATGTTAGTCCCGCATTTTTGTCACTAGCACAGAGAATATCTGACAATGACATTACATTAAGCATGCACACGCACACAATAATACTGTATTTGTCCTGACAGTACAAGAAAACAGGAGCAACAAACAGAAATATAACCCCTTTTTTCCATTAGACAATTCTTTTGTCTGAACCATGTACTAATGAACTATGGCACTTTATCAAGGCTGTACACCACACAACTTAATTTTCTTTATACACAATCCACAGTCTCATCAAACATAACTTTGTTAGAGGCAATACAATTCTAACAATCAGCAATTTTCATTCCATTATGCTACTTTGTGACAGCAAGATTGTGCACTGTACAGAGTCAGAACCAGCCTTACACTCCTGCATGCTTCCGCAGGAGAAAGAGTTGGTGAGTAGGAAGTGACTTGAGTGTCACCATTCTAAGGTCCATTGTACTCCTGAAACTTTACCATGAAGGAAGGAAGCCAGTACAGCACAGAGGTGAGACTGCCTCGATTTCTAATGTACACAACCCTTGACATTAGTCATTCACGATGTTTACAACCTGTGATGCATACTAAGAACAGCGTGAATAGTGAAAAGTTTCTTTCAAATAGCTGAGGGTGTCACAACCATGCTAAAAAAACTTGAAATGGCAGGCACCTGAAATGTCACACTTGAATGTCAACATCAAGGGCCCATGAAAGCTTGCTTACAAAATTTAAAGAACCATAATTAATGAATATAAAAATGTCCTACATTCCCCTGCAGATAATTCACACGCACGCGCGCGCGCGTTGAAGCAGTCATTTTTCCCACACACCATACGCAAACAGAACAAAAAAAGCCCTAAGACATGTTACACTTTGACATACCCTGTGCCAAACACTCCAGCAATTTGCATAGTGTGGATGTAGACACAAATTATATTTCTGAATAACATACCTTGCTGCTCAGTCACCTCTCTGTCACATGAAGTGACACGCATTTTGTTTTTACATGAGTTACACTGCTGAAAGAATAACAAGTAATTCAGAAGAGGAAATACTGTTTCACTACACATCTACAAATTTATATGAGCTCATCAATGGGAAACAGTGCCTTTAGTAAAGATGGTGCAAACGAAGTTTGCACACCTTGTCAATGGACATGCTTTTGGCCATTAATTATGTCCTTCAATTTAAAGACACAGAAAACTGTGAGTGAAAAAGATAAATGACTTAAATGACCATGTGTAATCAGTGAGTTGTGCACGTCAGTAACTATGTTATGGTAAACTCACGGACCACAAACGCAGCATACTCTCTTAGTGAAGGATGTGAAGGCTCAATGTCCTCAGTGATTAGAAAAAAGTGCAGGTGACATCTGTAAATATTAAGGGTGAAAGAAGACCCATAAAATTACAGACCAAAGTATGTAATATCAGTTTGCTGCAGAATTCTCCAACATGTTCTAAAGTTCAAATGTGATAAATTTCTTCATGAATGAAAGCTCATGTCCACACATCAGCTTCAAGTTAGAAGCCATCACTTGTGCACAACTCTGCTTGTCCTTTTCTCGCACAGTACCCTACAGGCAGTGGACGAAGGGCAACCACCAGATTCCATATCCCTAGATTTCCACAATTATTTCTCACACACCCCCCTTGCAGAAAGAAGACCTGGCCAGATAGAACATGGCCTGGTAGTATGGCCTGTGGACTCAAGCTGCAGCATCCAGTCCATACTATCAAAATGCTCATTAGCATATTTTGCCAGCCATCTGGGATACAGATTTGCAGCAGGCCAGCCAGAGTGACTGCATTGTGCCCACTTGTGCAGTTCACTGCTATGGGACTACTGGCAGGAGGCAGGTCTGTCATACTGTGCCACATCTGTGAGCTGCTGACAAGGTTTCAGCCACTTCTCAGTGGGACATCTGATGTGCTGATGGCAGTTTCCACAGTGAGCCACTCTCTCCCGCACAGTGTCCCTCACCAGTGAATGCCCCAGCCACTCATAGTGGCATGATCTGCACTATCTTGCCATGTTCCACCTGGCTGGGCCTTTGACAGAGGCAAGAGTGTATGGAATGGGTTCTCAGATATGTGAGTGACGCCAAGACTCCTCAAGACATATGACCCAGTACATCATCCCAGATAGCGAGTGTTCATGAGATGATACCTCTAGCATTGTCTATGTATATATTGCACTTCACCTGGGGCAATCTGACAGAGTTTGCATCAATCTGTTACAATTTGTTGTTGATGCTGTTGTATATTGGAAAGAATCATTTACTGCTTGCAGAAGGCACTGTTGCAAGTTCTATTTAATGTAAAGAATGGCAGTTCACTCTAAATGTGAAAAAAATGTAAGTTACTGCAGATGACCAGGAAAAGAACTGTGTAATATTCGAATTCATTGTTAGTGGTATGCTGCTTTGCTTGGTTATGTCAAACATTTAGGTATAATGTTGCAAAGCAATACATAATGACATGGTGGGGGAGTCTTTCTTACATGCTGGTTCGATTAAGGGAAGAAGATAGTAATTCAGAAGTGCACCACTAGAGTTGTTACCAGTAGGTCTAATAGACATTTGAGTATTATATAAATGCCCGTGGACTCTAATGGGAATTTCTAGAGAGAAGACAGCATTCTTTTTGATAAATACTGATGAGAAGTTTTAAGGAACCGGCACTTGTAGCTGGCTGCAGGAAAATCCTATCACCACCAATGTAAATTCTGCATAGCAAGGGTGAAGACAACATAACAAATTGAGGGGAATAAGACTATCTATATGCCTCCATATGTGCCCCACTCAGTTTGTGAGTGGAACAGGAAAAGAAATGATTAGTAGTGGTACAAGGTACACACTGCCAAGCATCATACAGTGGCGTGCAGAGTACGTAAGAAACTAAGTACAAATATTTCCAAAGCAGAACAGAGGGGAGAGAGAATGGCTAACCACATCTTTTCTTAATTTATGATGAAAGTGCTCTTTATGATCTTTTTATTACACACACAAATAGAACATGTCACAGCTTAAAACATTATGGTTTCAGATCTAGTGAGTACTGTCAGCTCTGACAGACAAAAACAGGGGTGCAGGTCTTGTACATAAATTAGTATTATTGTAATAGTGCTTTCCTGTTTATTTTTTTGTTTGAATGCATATAACAAAGTGAATTTAATCTTAAGGTTTACACTGCTGAGCATCAATCATTTATATTGCTTTGTGAAGAATTCAAATTAAATGTCTGTCCTTGATGCCTGATAAAATTCAATATTTTGGGTACTTCCCTTTAATTTGTGTTGGATTAGCTTGAAATCTTTCCAAGTCTCTCAACTCATCTGCACTGCCTGAATCGCAGGACAGATGTGGATGCTCCTGATCGCGTAATTTTGGATTGAATGGTTACTGAAAGGAACTCATTTCTGTGTTCCATCTTTCTTCCTCTGTTCAATGGCTGGGCTAGGGATATTTGCAGCACTGACCTGTAAAAATATTTCTTAAAAATGCTGGTCCCCTTCTCAAAGGAGGAATGTAAATTTGTCAAAGAATGGGAGAAGTGTACAGACAGCACTGCACATCCTTCAGTTCTGCCTCCCTATCTGAACTCTGTAACATCTGCTCTCACAACAACTTGCCAGTCTTCAGCAATGAGGGCATCCTACTGCTGGATAACGGCAGCAGTAATGAATTCCAGA